>NW_026578032.1:0-710902 GCF_029603195.1 Condylostylus longicornis
ATTCCCAGTGATCACAAAAAACACGTAGAATCGCTCTATCTCTTCTAGTTTAGCCAGAAAACGCGTTTAAAGTTTTGCAAGTGATTTTTTTAAATATCTCCAAAAATATTTTTGCTACAACCTATTATCATATATCGGCGGAATCTGTGCATTCCCAGTGATCACAAAAAACACGTAGAATCGCTCTATCTCTTCTAGTTTAGCCAGAAAACGCTTTTAAAGTTTTGCAAGTGATTTTTTCAAATATTTCCAAAAATATTTTTGCTACAACCTATTATCATATATCGGCAGAATCTGTGCATTCCCAGTGATCACAAAAAAACACGTAGAATCGCTCTATCTCTTCTAGTTTAGCCAGAAAACGCGTTTAAAGTTTTGCAAGTGATTTTTTCAAATATCTCCAAAAATATTTTTGCTACAACCTATTATCATATATCGGCAGAATCTGTGCATTCCCAGTGATCACAAAAAACACGTAGAATCGCTCTATCTCTTCTAGTTTAGCCAGAAAACGCGTTTAAAGTTTTGCAAGTGATTTTTTCATATGTCTCCAAAAATATTTTTGCTACAACCTATTATCATATATCGGCGGAATCTGTGCATTCCCAGTGATCACAAAAAACACGTAGAATCGCTCTATCTCTTCTAGTTTAGCCAGAAAACGCGTTTAAAGTTTTGCAAGTGATTTTTTCAAATATCTCCAAAAATATTTTTGCTACAACCTATTATCATATATCGGCAGAATCTGTGCATTCCCAGTGATCACAAAAAAACACGTAGAATCGCTCTATCTCTTCTAGTTTAGCCAGAAAACGCGTTTAAAGTTTTGCAAGTGATTTTTTTAAATATCTCCAAAAATATTTTTGCTACAACCTATTATCATATATCGGCAGAATCTGTGCATTCCCAGTGATCACAAAAAACACGTAGAATCGCTCTATCTCTTCTAGTTTAGCCAGAAAACGCGTTTAAAGTTTTACAAGTGATTTTTTTAAATATCTCCAAAAATATTTTTGCTACAACCTATTATCATATATCGGCAGAATCTGTGCATTCCCAGTGATCACAAAAAACACGTAGAATCGCTCTATCTCTTCTAGTTTAGCCAGAAAACGCGTTTAAACTTTTGCAAGTGATTTTTTCATATATCTCCAAAAATATTTTTGCTACAACCTATTATCATATATCGGCAGAATCTGTGCTTTCCCAGTGATCACAAAAAACACGTAGAATCGCTCTATCTCTTCTAGTTTAGCCAGAAAACGCTTTTAAAGTTTTGCAAGTGATTTTTTCAAATATCTCCAAAAATATTTTTGCTACAACCTATTATCATATATCGGCGGAATCTGTGCATTCCCAGTGATCACAAAAAACACGTAGAATCGCTCTATCTCTTCTAGTTTAGCCAGAAAACGCGTTTAAAGTTTTGCAAGTGATTTTTTCATATCCAAAAATATTTTTTGCTACAACCTATTATCATATATCGGCGGAATCTGTGCATTCCCAGTGATCACAAAAAACACGTAGAATCGCTCTATCTCTTCTAGTTTAGCCAGAAAACGCGTTTAAAGTTTTGCAAGTGATTTTTTTAAATATCTCCAAAAATATTTTTGCTACAACCTATTATCATATATCGGCGGAATCTGTGCATTCCCAGTGATCACAAAAAACACGTAGAATCGCTCTATCTCTTCTAGTTTAGCCAGAAAACGCTTTTAAAGTTTTGCAAGTGATTTTTTCAAATATTTCCAAAAATATTTTTGCTACAACCTATTATCATATATCGGCAGAATCTGTGCATTCCCAGTGATCACAAAAAACACGTAGAATCGCTCTATCTCTTCTAGTTTAGCCAGAAAACGCGTTTAAAGTTTTGCAAGTGATTTTTTCAAATATCTCCAAAAATATTTTTGCTACAACCTATTATCATATATCGGCAGAATCTGTGCATTCCCAGTGATCACAAAAAACACGTAGAATCGCTCTATCTCTTCTAGTTTAGCCAGAAAACGCGTTTAAAGTTTTGCAAGTGATTTTTTCATATGTCTCCAAAAATATTTTTGCTACAACCTATTATCATATATCGGCGGAATCTGTGCATTCCCAGTGATCACAAAAAACACGTAGAATCGCTCTATCTCTTCTAGTTTAGCCAGAAAACGCGTTTAAAGTTTTGCAAGTGATTTTTTCAAATATCTCCAAAAATATTTTTGCTACAACCTATTATCATATATCGGCAGAATCTGTGCATTCCCAGTGATCACAAAAAACACGTAGAATCGCTCTATCTCTTCTAGTTTAGCCAGAAAACGCGTTTAAATTTTTGCAAGTGATTTTTTTAAATATCTCCAAAAATATTTTTGCTACAACCTATTATCATATATCGGCAGAATCTGTGCATTCCCAGTGATCACAAAAAACACGTAGAATCGCTCTATCTCTTCTAGTTTAGCCAGAAAACGCGTTTAAAGTTTTGCAAGTGATTTTTTCATATGTCTCCAAAAATATTTTTGCTACAACCTATTATCATATATCGGCGGAATCTGTGCATTCCCAGTGATCACAAAAAACACGTAGAATCGCTCTATCTCTTCTAGTTTAGCCAGAAAACGCGTTTAAAGTTTTGCAAGTGATTTTTTCAAATATCTCCAAAAATATTTTTGCTACAACCTATTATCATATATCGGCAGAATCTGTGCATTCCCAGTGATCACAAAAAACACGTAGAATCGCTCTATCTCTTCTAGTTTAGCCAGAAAACGCGTTTAAAGTTTTGCAAGTGATTTTTTCAAATATCTCCAAAAATATTTTTGCTACAACCTATTATCATATATCGGCGGAATCTGTGCATTCCCAGTGATCACAAAAAACACGTAGAATCGCTCTATCTCTTCTAGTTTAGCCAGAAAACGCGTTTAAAGTTTTCCAAAAGAGTTTTTTAAATATCTCCAAAAATATTTTTGCTACAACCTATTATCATATATCGGCAGAATCTGTGCATTCCCAGTGATCACAAAAAACACGTAGAATCGCTCTATCT
Source organism: Condylostylus longicornis (assembly GCF_029603195.1). NCBI lineage: Eukaryota > Metazoa > Arthropoda > Insecta > Diptera > Dolichopodidae > Condylostylus > Condylostylus longicornis. Next base: position 3,041 of record NW_026578032.1, read on the forward strand.
CTTCTAGTTTAGCCAGAAAACGCGTTTAAAGTTTTGCAAGTGATTTTTTCAAATATTTCCAAAAATATTTTTGCTACAACCTATTATCATATATCGGCAGAATCTGTGCATTCCCAGTGATCACAAAAAACACGTAGAATCGCTCTATCTCTTCTAGTTTAGCCAGAAAACGCGTTTAAAGTTTTGCAAGTGATTTTTTCAAATATCTCCAAAAATATTTTTGTAACAACCTATTATCATATATCGGCGGAATCTGTGCATTCCCAGTGATCACAAAAAACACGTAGAATCGCTCTATCTCTTCTAGTTTAGCCAGAAAACGCGATTAAAGTTTTGCAAGTGATTTTTTTAAATATCTCCAAAAATATTTTTGCTACAACCTATTATCATATATCGGCAGAATCTGTGCATTCCCAGTGATCACAAAAAACACGTAGAATCGCTCTATCTCTTCTAGTTTAGCCAGAAAACGCGTTTAAACTTTTGCAAGTGATTTTTTTCATATATCTCCAAAAATATTTTTGCTACAACCTATTATCATATATCGGCAGAATCTGTGCTTTCCCAGTGATCACAAAAAACACGTAGAATCGCTCTATCTCTTCTAGTTTAGCCAGAAAACGCTTTTAAAGTTTTGCAAGTGATTTTTTTCAAATATCTCCAAAAATATTTTTGCTACAACCTATTATCATATATCGGCGGAATCTGTGCATTCCCAGTGATCACAAAAAACACGTAGAATCGCTCTATCTCTTCTAGTTTAGCCAGAAAACGCGTTTTAAAGTTTTGCAAGTGATTTTTTCAAATATCTCCAAAAATATTTTTGCTACAACCTATTATCATATATCGGCGGAATCTGTGCATTCCCAGTGATCACAAAAAACACGTAGAATCGCTCTATCTCTTCTAGTTTAGCCAGAAAACGCGTTTAAAGTTTTGCAAGTGATTTTTTTAAATATCTCCAAAAATATTTTTGCTACAACCTATTATCATATATCGGCGGAATCTGTGCATTCCCAGTGATCACAAAAAACACGTAGAATCGCTCTATCTCTTCTAGTTTAGCCAGAAAACGCTTTTAAAGTTTTGCAAGTGATTTTTTCAAATATTTCCAAAAATATTTTTGCTACAACCTATTATCATATATCGGCAGAATCTGTGCATTCCCAGTGATCACAAAAAACACGTAGAATCGCTCTATCTCTTCTAGTTTAGCCAGAAAACGCGTTTAAAGTTTTGCAAGTGATTTTTTCAAATATCTCCAAAAATATTTTTGCTACAACCTATTATCATATATCGGCAGAATCTGTGCATTCCCAGTGATCACAAAAAACACGTAGAATCGCTCTATCTCTTCTAGTTTAGCCAGAAAACGCGTTTAAAGTTTTGCAAGTGATTTTTTCATATGTCTCCAAAAATATTTTTGCTACAACCTATTATCATATATCGGCGGAATCTGTGCATTCCCAGTGATCACAAAAAACACGTAGAATCGCTCTATCTCTTCTAGTTTAGCCAGAAAACGCGTTTAAAGTTTTGCAAGTGATTTTTTCAAATATCTCCAAAAATATTTTTGCTACAACCTATTATCATATATCGGCAGAATCTGTGCATTCCCAGTGATCACAAAAAACACGTAGAATCGCTCTATCTCTTCTAGTTTAGCCAGAAAACGCGTTTAAAGTTTTGCAAGTGATTTTTTTAAATATCTCCAAAAATATTTTTGCTACAACCTATTATCATATATCGGCAGAATCTGTGCATTCCCAGTGATCACAAAAAACACGTAGAATCGCTCTATCTCTTCTAGTTTAGCCAGAAAACGCGTTTAAAGTTTTACAAGTGATTTTTTTAAATATCTCCAAAAATATTTTTGCTACAACCTATTATCATATATCGGCAGAATCTGTGCATTCCCAGTGATCACAAAAAACACGTAGAATCGCTCTATCTCTTCTAGTTTAGCCAGAAAACGCGTTTAAACTTTTGCAAGTGATTTTTTCATATATCTCCAAAAATATTTTTGCTACAACCTATTATCATATATCGGCAGAATCTGTGCTTTCCCAGTGATCACAAAAAACACGTAGAATCGCTCTATCTCTTCTAGTTTAGCCAGAAAACGCTTTTAAAGTTTTGCAAGTGATTTTTTCAAATATCTCCAAAAATATTTTTGCTACAACCTATTATCATATATCGGCGGAATCTGTGCATTCCCAGTGATCACAAAAAACACGTAGAATCGCTCTATCTCTTCTAGTTTAGCCAGAAAACGCGTTTAAAGTTTTGCAAGTGATTTTTTCAAATATCTCCAAAAATATTTTTGCTACAACCTATTATCATATATCGGCGGAATCTGTGCATTCCCAGTGATCACAAAAAACACGTAGAATCGCTCTATCTCTTCTAGTTTAGCCAGAAAACGCGTTTAAAGTTTTGCAAGTGATTTTTTTAAATATCTCCAAAAATATTTTTGCTACAACCTATTATCATATATCGGCGGAATCTGTGCATTCCCAGTGATCACAAAAAACACGTAGAATCGCTCTATCTCTTCTAGTTTAGCCAGAAAACGCTTTTAAAGTTTTGCAAGTGATTTTTTCAAATATTTCCAAAAATATTTTTGCTACAACCTATTATCATATATCGGCAGAATCTGTGCATTCCCAGTGATCACAAAAAACACGTAGAATCGCTCTATCTCTTCTAGTTTAGCCAGAAAACGCGTTTAAAGTTTTGCAAGTGATTTTTTCAAATATCTCCAAAAATATTTTTGCTACAACCTATTATCATATAATCGGCAGAATCTGTGCATTCTCAGTGATCACAAAAAACACGTAGAATCGCTCTATCTCTTCTAGTTTAGCCAGAAAACGCGTTTAAAGTTTTGCAAGTGATTTTTTCATATGTCTCCAAAAATATTTTTGCTACAACCTATTATCATATATCGGCGGAATCTGTGCATTCCCAGTGATCACAAAAAACACGTAGAATCGCTCTATCTCTTCTAGTTTAGCCAGAAAACGCGTTTAAAGTTTTGCAAGTGATTTTTTCAAATATCTCCAAAAATATTTTTGCTACAACCTATTATCATATATCGGCAGAATCTGTGCATTCCCAGTGATCACAAAAAACACGTAGAATCGCTCTATCTCTTCTAGTTTAGCCAGAAAACGCGTTTAAAGTTTTGCAAGTGATTTTTTTTAAATATCTCCAAAAATATTTTTGCTACAACCTATTATCATATATCGGCAGAATCTGTGCATTCCCAGTGATCACAAAAAACACGTAGAATCGCTCTATCTCTTCTAGTTTAGCCAGAAAACGCGTTTAAAGTTTTACAAGTGATTTTTTCAAATATCTCCAAAAATATTTTTGCTACAACCTATTATCATATATCGGCAGAATCTGTGCATTCCCAGTGATCACAAAAAAACACGTAGAATCGCTCTATCTCTTCTAGTTTAGCCAGAAAACGCGTTTAAAGTTTTGCAAGTGATTTTTTTAAATATCTCCAAAAATATTTTTGCTACAACCTATTATCATATATCGGCAGAATCTGTGCATTCCCAGTGATCACAAAAAACACGTAGAATCGCTCTATCTCTTCTAGTTTAGCCAGAAAACGCGTTTAAAGTTTTGCAAGTGATTTTTTTAAATATCTCCAAAAATATTTTTGCTACAACCTATTATCATATATCGGCAGAATCTGTGCATTCCCAGTGATCACAAAAAACACGTAGAATCGCTCTATCTCTTCTAGTTTAGCCAGAAAACGCGTTTAAAGTTTTGCAAGTGATTTTTTCAAATATCTCCAAAAATATTTTTGCTACAACCTATTATCATATATCGGCGGAATCTGTGCATTCCCAGTGATCACAAAAAAACACGTAGAATCGCTCTATCTCTTCTAGTTTAGCCAGAAAACGCGTTTAAAGTTTTGCAAGTGATTTTTTTAAATATCTCCAAAAATATTTTTGCTACAACCTATTATCATATATCGGCGGAATCTGTGCATTCCCAGTGATCACAAAAAACACGTAGAATCGCTCTATCTCTTCTAGTTTAGCCAGAAAACGCTTTTAAAGTTTTGCAAGTGATTTTTTCAAATATTTCCAAAAATATTTTTGCTACAACCTATTATCATATATCGGCAGAATCTGTGCATTCCCAGTGATCACAAAAAAACACGTAGAATCGCTCTATCTCTTCTAGTTTAGCCAGAAAACGCGTTTAAAGTTTTGCAAGTGATTTTTTCAAATATCTCCAAAAATATTTTTGCTACAACCTATTATCATATATCGGCAGAATCTGTGCATTCCCAGTGATCACAAAAAACACGTAGAATCGCTCTATCTCTTCTAGTTTAGCCAGAAAACGCGTTTAAAGTTTTGCAAGTGATTTTTTCATATGTCTCCAAAAATATTTTTGCTACAACCTATTATCATATATCGGCGGAATCTGTGCATTCCCAGTGATCACAAAAAACACGTAGAATCGCTCTATCTCTTCTAGTTTAGCCAGAAAACGCGTTTAAAGTTTTGCAAGTGATTTTTTCAAATATCTCCAAAAATATTTTTGCTACAACCTATTATCATATATCGGCAGAATCTGTGCATTCCCAGTGATCACAAAAAACACGTAGAATCGCTCTATCTCTTCTAGTTTAGCCAGAAAACGCGTTTAAAGTTTTGCAAGTGATTTTTTTAAATATCTCCAAAAATATTTTTGCTACAACCTATTATCATATATCGGCAGAATCTGTGCATTCCCAGTGATCACAAAAAACACGTAGAATCGCTCTATCTCTTCTAGTTTAGCCAGAAAACGCGTTTAAAGTTTTACAAGTGATTTTTTCAAATATCTCCAAAAATATTTTTGCTACAACCTATTATCATATATCGGCAGAATCTGTGCATTCCCAGTGATCACAAAAAACACGTAGAATCGCTCTATCTCTTCTAGTTTAGCCAGAAAACGCGTTTAAAGTTTTGCAAGTGATTTTTTTAAATATCTCCAAAAATATTTTTGCTACAACCTATTATCATATATCGGCAGAATCTGTGCATTCCCAGTGATCACAAAAAACACGTAGAATCGCTCTATCTCTTCTAGTTTAGCCAGAAAACGCGTTTAAAGTTTTGCAAGTGATTTTTTTAAATATCTCCAAAAATATTTTTGCTACAACCTATTATCATATATCGGCAGAATCTGTGCATTCCCAGTGATCACAAAAAACACGTAGAATCGCTCTATCTCTTCTAGTTTAGCCAGAAAACGCGTTTAAAGTTTTGCAAGTGATTTTTTCAAATATCTCCAAAAATATTTTTGCTACAACCTATTATCATATATCGGCGGAATCTGTGCATTCCCAGTGATCACAAAAAACACGTAGAATCGCTCTATCTCTTCTAGTTTAGCCAGAAAACGCGTTTAAAGTTTTGCAAGTGATTTTTTTAAATATCTCCAAAAATATTTTTGCTACAACCTATTATCATATATCGGCGGAATCTGTGCATTCCCAGTGATCACAAAAAACACGTAGAATCGCTCTATCTCTTCTAGTTTAGCCAGAAAACGCTTTTAAAGTTTTGCAAGTGATTTTTTCAAATATTTCCAAAAATATTTTTGCTACAACCTATTATCATATATCGGCAGAATCTGTGCATTCCCAGTGATCACAAAAAACACGTAGAATCGCTCTATCTCTTCTAGTTTAGCCAGAAAACGCGTTTAAAGTTTTGCAAGTGATTTTTTCAAATATCTCCAAAAATATTTTTGCTACAACCTATTATCATATATCGGCAGAATCTGTGCATTCCCAGTGATCACAAAAAACACGTAGAATCGCTCTATCTCTTCTAGTTTAGCCAGAAAACGCGTTTAAAGTTTTGCAAGTGATTTTTTCATATGTCTCCAAAAATATTTTTGCTACAACCTATTATCATATATCGGCGGAATCTGTGCATTCCCAGTGATCACAAAAAACACGTAGAATCGCTCTATCTCTTCTAGTTTAGCCAGAAAACGCGTTTAAAGTTTTGCAAGTGATTTTTTCAAATATCTCCAAAAATATTTTTGCTACAACCTATTATCATATATCGGCAGAATCTGTGCATTCCCAGTGATCACAAAAAACACGTAGAATCGCTCTATCTCTTCTAGTTTAGCCAGAAAACGCGTTTAAAGTTTTGCAAGTGATTTTTTTAAATATCTCCAAAAATATTTTTGCTACAACCTATTATCATATATCGGCAGAATCTGTGCATTCCCAGTGATCACAAAAAACACGTAGAATCGCTCTATCTCTTCTAGTTTAGCCAGAAAACGCGTTTAAAGTTTTACAAGTGATTTTTTCAAATATCTCCAAAAATATTTTTGCTACAACCTATTATCATATATCGGCAGAATCTGTGCATTCCCAGTGATCACAAAAAACACGTAGAATCGCTCTATCTCTTCTAGTTTAGCCAGAAAACGCGTTTAAAGTTTTGCAAGTGATTTTTTTAAATATCTCCAAAAATATTTTTGCTACAACCTATTATCATATATCGGCAGAATCTGTGCATTCCCAGTGATCACAAAAAACACGTAGAATCGCTCTATCTCTTCTAGTTTAGCCAGAAAACGCGTTTAAAGTTTTGCAAGTGATTTTTTTAAATATCTCCAAAAATATTTTTGCTACAACCTATTATCATATATCGGCAGAATCTGTGCATTCCCAGTGATCACAAAAAACACGTAGAATCGCTCTATCTCTTCTAGTTTAGCCAGAAAACGCGTTTAAAGTTTTGCAAGTGATTTTTTTAAATATCTCCAAAAATATTTTTGCTACAACCTATTATCATATATCAGCAGAATCTGTGCATTCCCAGTGATCACAAAAAACACGTAGAATCGCTCTATCTCTTCTAGTTTAGCCAGAAAACGCTTTTAAAGTTTTGCAAGTGATTTTTTCAAATATCTCCAAAAATATTTTTGCTACAACCTATTATCATATATCGACGGAATCTGTGCATTCCCAGTGATCACAAAAAACACGTAGAATCGCTCTATCTCTTCTAGTTTAGCCAGAAAACGCGTTTAAAGTTTTACAAGTGATTTTTTCAAATATCTCCAAAAATATTTTTGCTACAACCTATTATCATATATCGGCGGAATCTGTGCATTCCCAGTGATCACAAAAAACACGTAGAATCGCTCTATCTCTTCTAGTTTAGCCAGAAAACGCGTTTAAAGTTTTGCAAGTGATTTTTTTAAATATCTCCAAAAATATTTTTGCTACAACCTATTATCATATATCGGCAGAATCTGTGCATTCCCAGTGATCACAAAAAACACGTAGAATCGCTCTATCTCTTCTAGTTTAGCCAGAAAACGCGTTTAAAGTTTTGCAAGTGATTTTTTCAAATATCTCCAAAAATATTTTTGCTACAACCTATTATCATATATCGGCAGAATCTGTGCGTTCCCAGTGATCACAAAAAACACGTAGAATCGCTCTATCTCTTCTAGTTTAGCCAGAAAACGCGTTTAAAGTTTTGCAAGTGATTTTTTCATATGTCTCCAAAAATATTTTTGCTACAACCTATTATCATATATCGGCGGAATCTGTGCATTCCCAGTGATCACAAAAAACACGTAGAATCGCTCTATCTCTTCTAGTTTAGCCAGAAAACGCGTCTAAAGTTTTGCAAGTGATTTTTTCAAATATCTCCAAAAATATTTTTGCTACAATCTATTATCATATATCGGCAGAATCTGTGCATTCCCAGTGATCACAAAAAACACGTAGAATCGCTCTATCTCTTCTAGTTTAGCCAGAAAACGCGTTTAAAGTTTTGCAAGTGATTTTTTCAAATATCTCCAAAAATATTTTTGCTACAACCTATTATCATATATCGGCAGAATCTGTGCATTCCCAATGATCACAAAAAACACGTAGAATCGCTCTATCTCTTCTAGTTTAGCCAGAAAACGCTTTTAAAGTTTTGCAAGTGATTTTTTTAAATATCTCCAAAAATATTTTTGCTACAACCTATTATCATATATCGGCAGAATCTGTGCATTCCCAGTGATCACAAAAAACCATAGAATCGCTCTATCTCTTCTAGTTTAGCCAGAAAACGCGTTTAAAGTTTTGCAAGTGATTTTTTCAAATATCTCCAAAAATATTTTTGCTACAACCTATTATCATATATCGGCAGAATCTGTGCATTCCCAGTGATCACAAAAAACACGTAGAATCGCTCTATCTCTTCTAGTTTAGCCAGAAAACGCGTTTAAAGTTTTGCAAGTGATTTTTTTAAATATCTCCAAAAATATTTTTGCTACAACCTATTATCATATATCGGCAGAATCTGTGCATTCCCAGTGATCACAAAAAACACGTAGAATCGCTCTATCTCTTCTAGTTTAGCCAGAAAACGCGTTTAAAGTTTTGCAAGTGATTTTTTTAAATATCTCCAAAAATATTTTTGCTACAACCTATTATCATATATCGGCAGAATCTGTGCATTCCCAGTGATCACAAAAAACACGTAGAATCGCTCTATCTCTTCTAGTTTAGCCAGAAAACGCGTTTAAAGTTTTGCAAGTGATTTTTTCAAATATCTCCAAAAATATTTTTGCTACAACCTATTATCATATATCGGCAGAATCTGTGCATTCCCAGTGATCACAAAAAACACGTAGAATCGCTCTATCTCTTCTAGTTTAGCCAGAAAACGCGTTTAAAGTTTTGCAAGTGATTTTTTCAAATGTCTCCAAAAATATTTTTGCTACAACCTATTATCATATATCGGCAGAATCTGTGCATTCCCAGTGATCACAAAAAACACGTAGAATCGCTCTATCTCTTCTAGTTTAGCCAGAAAACGCGTTTAAAGTTTTGCAAGTGATTTTTTCAAATATCTCCAAAAATATTTTTGCTACAACCTATTATCATATATCGGCGGAATCTGTGCATTCCCAGTGATCACAAAAAACACGTAGAATCGCTCTATCTCTTCTAGTTTAGCCAGAAAACGCGTTTAAAGATTTGCAAGTGATTTTTCTAAATATCTCCAAAAATATTTTTGCTACAACCTATTATCATATATCGGCAGAATCTGTGCATTCCCAGTGATCACAAAAAACACGTAGAATCGCTCTATCTCTTCTAGTTTAGCCAGAAAACGCGTTTAAAATTTTGCAAGTGATTTTTTCATATATCTCCAAAAATATTTTTGCTACAACCTATTATCATATATCGGCAGAATCTGTGCTTTCCCAGTGATCACAAAAAACACGTAGAATCGCTCTATCTCTTCTAGTTTAGCCAGAAAACGCGTTTAAAGTTTTGCAAGTGATTTTTTCAAATATCTCCAAAAATATTTTTGCTACAACCTATTATCATATATCGGCAGAATCTGTGCATTCCCAGTGATCACAAAAAACACGTAGAATCGCTCTATCTCTTCTAGTTTAGCCAGAAAACGCTTTTAAAGTTTTGCAAGTGATTTTTTTAAATATCTCCAAAAATATTTTTGCTACAACCTATTATCATATATCGGCAGAATCTGTGCTTTCCCAGTGATCACAAAAAACACGTAGAATCGCTCTATCTCTTCTAGTTTAGCCAGAAAACGCGTTTAAAGTTTTGCAAGTGATTTTTTCAAATATCTCCAAAAATATTTTTGCTACAACCTATTATCATATATCGGCGGAATCTGTGCATTCCCAGTGATCACAAAAAACACGTAGAATCGCTCTATCTCTTCTAGTTTAGCCAGAAAACGCTTTTAAAGTTTTGCAAGTGATTTTTTTAAATATCTCCAAAAATATTTTTGCTACAACCTATTATCATATATCGGCGGAATCTGTGCATTCCCAGTGATCACAAAAAACACGTAGAATTGCTCTATCTCTTCTAGTTTAGCCAGAAAACGCGTTTACAGTTTTGCAAGTGATTTTTTTAAATATCTCTAAAAATTTTTTTCCTACAATCTATTATCATATATCGGCAGAATCTGTGCATTCCCAGTGATCACAAAAAACACGTAGAATCGCTCTATCTCTTCTAGTTTAGCCAGAAAACGCGTTTAAAGTTTTGCAAGTGATTTTTTCAAATATCTCCAAAAATATTTTTGCTACAACCTATTATCATATATCGGCAGAATCTGTGCATTCCCAGTGATCACAAAAAACACGTAGAATCGCTCTATCTCTTCTAGTTTAGCCAGAAAACGCGTTTAAAATTTTGCAAGTGATTTTTTCAAATATCTCCAAAAATATTTTTGCTACAACCTATTATCATATATCGGCAGAATCTGTGCATTCCCAGTGATCACAAAAAACACGTAGAATCGCTCTATCTCTTCTAGTTTAGCCAGAAAACGCGTTTAAAGTTTTGCAAGTGATTTTTTTAAATATCTCCAAAAATATTTTTGCTACAATCTATTATCATATATCGGCAGAATCTGTGCATTCCCAGTGATCACAAAAAACACGTAGAATCGCTCTATCTCTTCTAGTTTAGCCAAAAAACGCGTTTAAAGTTTTGCAAGTGATTTTTTCAAATATCTCCAAAAATATTTTTGCTACAACCTATTATCATATATCGGCAGAATCTGTGCATTCCCAGTGATCACAAAAAACACGTAGAATCGCTCTATCTCTTCTAGTTTAGCCAGAAAACGCGTTTAAAGTTTTGCAAGTGATTTTTTCAAATATCTCCAAAAATATTTTTGCTACAACCTATTATCATATATCGGCGGAATCTGTGCATTCCCAGTGATCACAAAAAACACGTAGAATCGCTCTATCTCTTCTAGTTTAGCCAGAAAACGCGTTTAAAGTTTTGCAAGTGATTTTTCTAAATATCTCCAAAAATATTTTTGCTACAACCTATTATCATATATCGGCAGAATCTGTGCATTCCCAGTGATCACAAAAAACACGTAGAATCGCTCTATCTCTTCTAGTTTAGCCAGAAAACGCGTTTAAAGTTTTGCAAGTGATTTTTTCAAATATCTCCAAAAATATTTTTGCTACAACCTATTATCATATATCGGCGGAATCTGTGCATTCCCAGTGATCACAAAAAACACGTAGAATCGCTCTATCTCTTCTAGTTTAGCCAGAAAACGCTTTTAAAGTTTTGCAAGTGATTTTTTTAAATATCTCCAAAAATATTTTTGCTACAACCTATTATCATATATCGGCGGAATCTGTGCATTCCCAGTGATCACAAAAAACACGTAGAATTGCTCTATCTCTTCTAGTTTAGTGATTTTTTTAAATATCTCTAAAAATTTTTTTCCTACAATCTATTATCATATATCGGCAGAATCTGTGCATTCCCAGTGATCACAAAAAACACGTAGAATCGCTCTATCTCTTCTAGTTTAGCCAGAAAACGCGTTTAAAGTTTTGCAAGTGATTTTTTCAAATATCTCCAAAAATATTTTTGCTACAACCTATTATCATATATCGGCAGAATCTGTGCATTCCCAGTGATCACAAAAAACACGTAGAATCGCTCTATCTCTTCTAGTTTAGCCAGAAAACGCGTTTAAAATTTTGCAAGTGATTTTTTCAAATATCTCCAAAAATATTTTTGCTACAACCTATTATCATATATCGGCAGAATCTGTGCATTCCCAGTGATCACAAAAAACACGTAGAATCGCTCTATCTCTTCTAGTTTAGCCAGAAAACGCGTTTAAAGTTTTGCAAGTGATTTTTTTAAATATCTCCAAAAATATTTTTGCTACAATCTATTATCATATATCGGCAGAATCTGTGCATTCCCAGTGATCACAAAAAACACGTAGAATCGCTCTATCTCTTCTAGTTTAGCCAGAAAACGCGTTTAAAGTTTTGCAAGTGATTTTTTCAAATATCTCCAAAAATATTTTTGCTACAACCTATTATCATATATCGGCAGAATCTGTGCATTCCCAGTGATCACAAAAAACACGTAGAATCGCTCTATCTCTTCTAGTTTAGCCAGAAAACGCGTTTAAAGTTTTGCAAGTGATTTTTTCAAATATCTCCAAAAATATTTTTGCTACAACCTATTATCATATATCGGCGGAATCTGTGCATTCCCAGTGATCACAAAAAACACGTAGAATCGCTCTATCTCTTCTAGTTTAGCCAGAAAACGCGTTTAAAGTTTTGCAAGTGATTTTTCTAAATATCTCCAAAAATATTTTTGCTACAACCTATTATCATATATCGGCAGAATCTGTGCATTCCCAGTGATCACAAAAAACACGTAGAATCGCTCTATCTCTTCTAGTTTAGCCAGAAAACGCGTTTAAAATTTTGCAAGTGATTTTTTCAAATATCTCCAAAAATATTTTTGCTACAACCTATTATCATATATCGGCAGAATCTGTGCATTCCCAGTGATCACAAAAAACACGTAGAATCGCTCTATCTCTTCTAGTTTAGCCAGAAAACGCGTTTAAAGTTTTGCAAGTGATTTTTTTAAATATCTCCAAAAATATTTTTGCTACAATCTATTATCATATATCGGCAGAATCTGTGCATTCCCAGTGATCACAAAAAACACGTAGAATCGCTCTATCTCTTCTAGTTTAGCCAGAAAACGCGTTTAAAGTTTTGCAAGTGATTTTTTCAAATATCTCAAACGCTTTTAAAATTTTGCAAGTGATTTTTTCAAATATCTCCAAAAATATTTTTGCTACAACCTATTATCATATATCGGCAGAATCTGTGCATTCCCAGTGATCACAAAAAACACGTAGAATCGCTCTATCTCTTCTAGTTTAGCCAGAAAACGCGTTTAAAGTTTTGCAAGTGATTTTTTTAAATATCTCCAAAAATATTTTTGCTACAATCTATTATCATATATCGGCAGAATCTGTGCATTCCCAGTGATCACAAAAAACACGTAGAATCGCTCTATCTCTTCTAGTTTAGCCAGAAAACGCGTTTAAAGTTTTGCAAGTGATTTTTTTAAATATCTCCAAAAATATTTTTGCTACAACCTATTATCATATATCGGCAGAATCTGTGCATTCCCAGTGATCACAAAAAACACGTAGAATCGCTCTATCTCTTCTAGTTTAGCCAGAAAACGCGTTTAAAGTTTTGCAAGTGATTTTTTCAAATATCTCCAAAAATATTTTTGCTACAACCTATTATCATATATCGGCGGAATCTGTGCATTCCCAGTGATCACAAAAAACACGTAGAATCGCTCTATCTCTTCTAGTTTAGCCAGAAAACGCTTTTAAAGTTTTGCAAGTGATTTTTTTAAATATCTCCAAAAATATTTTTGCTACAACCTATTATCATATATCGGCGGAATCTGTGCATTCCCAGTGATCACAAAAAACACGTAGAATTGCTCTATCTCTTCTAGTTTAGTGATTTTTTTAAATATCTCTAAAAATTTTTTTCCTACAATCTATTATCATATATCGGCAGAATCTGTGCATTCCCAGTGATCACAAAAAACACGTAGAATCGCTCTATCTCTTCTAGTTTAGCCAGAAAACGCGTTTAAAGTTTTGCAAGTGATTTTTTCAAATATCTCCAAAAATATTTTTGCTACAACCTATTATCATATATCGGCAGAATCTGTGCATTCCCAGTGATCACAAAAAACACGTAGAATCGCTCTATCTCTTCTAGTTTAGCCAGAAAACGCGTTTAAAATTTTGCAAGTGATTTTTTCAAATATCTCCAAAAATATTTTTGCTACAACCTATTATCATATATCGGCAGAATCTGTGCATTCCCAGTGATCACAAAAAACACGTAGAATCGCTCTATCTCTTCTAGTTTAGCCAGAAAACGCGTTTAAAGTTTTGCAAGTGATTTTTTTAAATATCTCCAAAAATATTTTTGCTACAATCTATTATCATATATCGGCAGAATCTGTGCATTCCCAGTGATCACAAAAAACACGTAGAATCGCTCTATCTCTTCTAGTTTAGCCAGAAAACGCGTTTAAAGTTTTGCAAGTGATTTTTTCAAATATCTCCAAAAATATTTTTGCTACAACCTATTATCATATATCGGCAGAATCTGTGCATTCCCAGTGATCACAAAAAACACGTAGAATCGCTCTATCTCTTCTAGTTTAGCCAGAAAACGCGTTTAAAGTTTTGCAAGTGATTTTTTCAAATATCTCCAAAAATATTTTTGCTACAACCTATTATCATATATCGGCGGAATCTGTGCATTCCCAGTGATCACAAAAAACACGTAGAATCGCTCTATCTCTTCTAGTTTAGCCAGAAAACGCGTTTAAAGTTTTGCAAGTGATTTTTCTAAATATCTCCAAAAATATTTTTGCTACAACCTATTATCATATATCGGCAGAATCTGTGCATTCCCAGTGATCACAAAAAACACGTAGAATCGCTCTATCTCTTCTAGTTTAGCCAGAAAACGCGTTTAAAATTTTGCAAGTGATTTTTTCAAATATCTCCAAAAATATTTTTGCTACAACCTATTATCATATATCGGCAGAATCTGTGCATTCCCAGTGATCACAAAAAACACGTAGAATCGCTCTATCTCTTCTAGTTTAGCCAGAAAACGCGTTTAAAGTTTTGCAAGTGATTTTTTTAAATATCTCCAAAAATATTTTTGCTACAATCTATTATCATATATCGGCAGAATCTGTGCATTCCCAGTGATCACAAAAAACACGTAGAATCGCTCTATCTCTTCTAGTTTAGCCAGAAAACGCGTTTAAAGTTTTGCAAGTGATTTTTCTAAATATCTCCAAAAATATTTTTGCTACAACCTATTATCATATATCGGCAGAATCTGTGCATTCCCAGTGATCACAAAAAACACGTAGAATCGCTCTATCTCTTCTAGTTTAGCCAGAAAACGCGTTTAAAATTTTGCAAGTGATTTTTTCAAATATCTCCAAAAATATTTTTGCTACAACCTATTATCATATATCGGCAGAATCTGTGCATTCCCAGTGATCACAAAAAACACGTAGAATCGCTCTATCTCTTCTAGTTTAGCCAGAAAACGCGTTTAAAGTTTTGCAAGTGATTTTTTTAAATATCTCCAAAAATATTTTTGCTACAATCTATTATCATATATCGGCAGAATCTGTGCATTCCCAGTGATCACAAAAAACACGTAGAATTGCTCTATCTCTTCTAGTTTAGTGATTTTTTTAAATATCTCTAAAAATTTTTTTCCTACAATCTATTATCATATATCGGCAGAATCTGTGCATTCCCAGTGATCACAAAAAACACGTAGAATCGCTCTATCTCTTCTAGTTTAGCCAGAAAACGCGTTTAAAGTTTTGCAAGT
Source organism: Condylostylus longicornis (assembly GCF_029603195.1). Taxonomy (NCBI): domain Eukaryota; kingdom Metazoa; phylum Arthropoda; class Insecta; order Diptera; family Dolichopodidae; genus Condylostylus; species Condylostylus longicornis. The sequence continues at coordinate 18,347 of NW_026578032.1, forward strand.
GATTTTTTCAAATATCTCCAAAAATATTTTTGCTACAACCTATTATCATATATCGGCAGAATCTGTGCATTCCCAGTGATCACAAAAAACACGTAGAATCGCTCTATCTCTTCTAGTTTAGCCAGAAAACGCGTTTAAAATTTTGCAAGTGATTTTTTCAAATATCTCCAAAAATATTTTTGCTACAACCTATTATCATATATCGGCAGAATCTGTGCATTCCCAGTGATCACAAAAAACACGTAGAATCGCTCTATCTCTTCTAGTTTAGCCAGAAAACGCGTTTAAAGTTTTGCAAGTGATTTTTTTAAATATCTCCAAAAATATTTTTGCTACAATCTATTATCATATATCGGCAGAATCTGTGCATTCCCAGTGATCACAAAAAACACGTAGAATCGCTCTATCTCTTCTAGTTTAGCCAGAAAACGCGTTTAAAGTTTTGCAAGTGATTTTTTCAAATATCTCCAAAAATATTTTTGCTACAACCTATTATCATATATCGGCAGAATCTGTGCATTCCCAGTGATCACAAAAAACACGTAGAATCGCTCTATCTCTTCTAGTTTAGCCAGAAAACGCGTTTAAAATTTTGCAAGTGATTTTTTCAAATATCTCCAAAAATATTTTTGCTACAACCTATTATCATATATCGGCAGAATCTGTGCATTCCCAGTGATCACAAAAAACACGTAGAATCGCTCTATCTCTTCTAGTTTAGCCAGAAAACGCGTTTAAAGTTTTGCAAGTGATTTTTTTAAATATCTCCAAAAATATTTTTGCTACAATCTATTATCATATATCGGCAGAATCTGTGCATTCCCAGTGATCACAAAAAACACGTAGAATCGCTCTATCTCTTCTAGTTTAGCCAGAAAACGCGTTTAAAGTTTTGCAAGTGATTTTTTCAAATATCTCAAACGCTTTTAAAATTTTGCAAGTGATTTTTTCAAATATCTCCAAAAATATTTTTGCTACAACCTATTATCATATATCGGCAGAATCTGTGCATTCCCAGTGATCACAAAAAACACGTAGAATCGCTCTATCTCTTCTAGTTTAGCCAGAAAACGCGTTTAAAGTTTTGCAAGTGATTTTTTTAAATATCTCCAAAAATATTTTTGCTACAATCTATTATCATATATCGGCAGAATCTGTGCATTCCCAGTGATCACAAAAAACACGTAGAATCGCTCTATCTCTTCTAGTTTAGCCAGAAAACGCGTTTAAAGTTTTGCAAGTGATTTTTTCAAATATCTCCAAAAATATTTTTGCTACAACCTATTATCATATATCGGCGGAATCTGTGCATTCCCAGTGATCACAAAAAACACGTAGAATTGCTCTATCTCTTCTAGTTTAGCCAGAAAACGCGTTTAAAGTTTTGCAAGTGATTTTTTTAAATATCTCCAAAAATATTTTTGCTACAATCTATTATCATATATCGGCAGAATCTGTGCATTCCCAGTGATTACAAAAAACACGTAGAATCGCTCTATCTCTTCTAGTTTAGCCAGAAAACGCGTTTAAAGTTTTGCAAGTGATTTTTTCAAATATCTCCAAAAATATTTTTGCTACAACCTATTATCATATATCGGCGGAATCTGTGCATTCCCAGTGATCACAAAAAACACGTAGAATCGCTCTATCTCTTCTAGTTTAGCCAGAAAACGCGTTTAAAGTTTTGCAAGTGATTTTTTTAAATATCTCCAAAAATAATTTTGCTACAACCTATTATCATATATCGGCAGAATCTGTGCATTCCCAGTGATCACAAAAAACACGTAGAATCGCTCTATCTCTTCTAGTTTAGCCAGAAAACGCGTTTAAAGTTTTGCAAGTGATTTTTTTAAATATCTCCAAAAATATTTTTGCTACAACCTATTATCATATATCGGCAGAATCTGTGCATTCCCAGTGATCACAAAAAACACGTAGAATCGCTCTATCTCTTCTAGTTTAGCCAGAAAACGCGTTTAAAGTTTTGCAAGTGATTTTTTCAAATATTTCCAAAAATATTTTTGCTACAACCTATTATCATATATCGGCAGAATCTGTGCATTCCCAGTGATCACAAAAAACACATAGAATCGCTCTATCTCTTCTAGTTTAGCCAGAAAACGCGTTTAAAGTTTTGCAAGTGATTTTTTTAAATATCTCCAAAAATATTTTTGCTACAACCTATTATCATATATCGGCGGAATCTGTGCATTCCCAGTGATCACAAAAAACACGTAGAATCGCTCTATCTCTTCTAGTTTAGCCAGAAAACGCGTTTAAAGTTTTGCAAGTGATTTTTTTAAATATCTCCAAAAATATTTTTGCTACAACCTATTATCATATATCGGCAGAATCTGTGCATTCCCAGTGATCACAAAAAACACGTAGAATCGCTCTATCTCTTCTAGTTTAGCCAGAAAACGCGTTTAAACTTTTGCAAGTGATTTTTTCATATATCTCCAAAAATATTTTTGCTACAACCTATTATCATATATCGGCAGAATCTGTGCTTTCCCAGTGATCACAAAAAACACGTAGAATCGCTCTATCTCTTCTAGTTTAGCCAGAAAACGCTTTTAAAGTTTTGCAAGTGATTTTTTCAAATATCTCCAAAAATATTTTTGCTACAACCTATTATCATATATCGGCAGAATCTGTGCATTCCCAGTGATCACAAAAAACACGTAGAATCGCTCTATCTCTTCTAGTTTAGCCAGAAAACGCGTTTAAAGTTTTGCAAGTGATTTTTTTAAATATCTCCAAAAATATTTTTGCTACAACCTATTATCATATATCGGCAGAATCTGTGCATTCCCAGTGATCACAAAAAACACGTAGAATCGCTCTATCTCTTCTAGTTTAGCCAGAAAACGCGTTTAAAGTTTTGCAAGTGATTTTTTCAAATATCTCCAAAAATATTTTTGCTACAACCTATTATCATATATCGGCAGAATCTGTGCATTCCCAGTGATCACAAAAAACACGTAGAATCGCTCTATCTCTTCTAGTTTAGCCAGAAAACGCGTTTAAAGTTTTGCAAGTGATTTTTTCATATGTCTCCAAAAATATTTTTGCTACAACCTATTATCATATATCGGCAGAATCTGTGCATTCCCAGTGATCACAAAAAAACACGTAGAATCGCTCTATCTCTTCTAGTTTAGCCAGAAAACGCGTTTAAAGTTTTGCAAGTGATTTTTTCAAATATCTCCAAAAATATTTTTGCTACAACCTATTATCATATATCGGCAAAATCTGTGCATTCCCAGTGATCACAAAAACACGTAGAATCGCTCTATCTCTTCTAGTTCAGCCAGAAAACGCGTTTAAAGTTTTGCAAGTGATTTTTTCATATGTCTCCAAAAATATTTTTGCTACAACCTATTATCATATATCGGCAGAATCTGTGCATTCCCAGTGATCACAAAAAACACGTAGAATCGCTCTATCTCTTCTAGTTTAGCCAGAAAACGCGTTTAAAGTTTTGCAAGTGATTTTTTCAAAAATCTCCAAAAATATTTTTGCTACAACTTATTATCATATATCGGCGGAATCTGTGCATTCCCAGTGATCACAAAAAACACGTAGAATTGCTCTATCTCTTCTAGTTTAGCCAGAAAACGCGTTTAAAGTTTTGCAAGTGATTTTTTTAAATATCTCCAAAAATATTTTTGCTACAATCTATTATCATATATCGGCAGAATCTGTGCATTCCCAGTGATCACAAAAAACACGTAGAATCGCTCTGTCTCTTCTAGTTTAGCCAGAAAACGCGTTTAAAGTTTTGCAAGTGATTTTTTCAAATATCTCCAAAAATATTTTTGCTACAACCTATTATCATATATCGGCGGAATCTGTGCATTCCCAGTGATCACAAAAAACACGTAGAATCGCTCTATCTCTTCTAGTTTAGCCAGAAAACGCTTTTAAAGTTTGGCAAGTGATTTTTTTAAATATCTCCAAAAATATTTTTGCTACAACCTATTATCATATATCGGCAGAATCTGTGCATTCCCAGTGATCACAAAAAACACGTAGAATCGCTCTATCTCTTCTAGTTTAGCCAGAAAACGCGTTTAAAGTTTTGCAAGTGATTTTTTCAAATATTTCCAAAAATATTTTTGCTACAACCTATTATCATATATCGGCAGAATCTGTGCATTCCCAGTGATCACAAAAAACACGTAGAATCGCTCTATCTCTTCTAGTTTAGCCAGAAAACGCGTTTAAACTTTTGCAAGTGATTCTTTCATATATCTCCAAAAATATTTTTTGCTACAACCTATTATCATATATCGGCAGAATCTGTGCTTTCCCAGTGATCACAAAAAACACGTAGAATCGCTCTATCTCTTCTAGTTTAGCCAGAAAACGCTTTTAAAGTTTTGCAAGTGATTTTTTTAAATATCTCCAAAAATATTTTTGCTACAACCTATTATCATATATCGGCAGAATCTGTGCATTCCCAGTGATCACAAAAAACACGTAGAATCGCTCTATCTCTTCTAGTTTAGCCAGAAAACGCGTTTAAAGTTTTGCAAGTGGTTTTTTCAAATATTTCCAAAAATATTTTTGCTACAACCTATTATCATATATCGGCAGAATCTGTGCATTCCCAGTGATCACAAAAAACACGTAGAATCGCTCTATCTCTTCTAGTTTAGCCAGAAAACGCGTTTAAAGTTTTGCAAGTGATTTTTTCAAATATCTCCAAAAATATTTTTGCTACAACCTATTATCATATATCGGCGGAATCTGTGCATTCCCAGTGATCACAAAAAACACGTAGAATCGCTCTATCTCTTCTAGTTTAGCCAGAAAACGCGTTTAAAGTTTTGCAAATGATTTTTTTAAATATCTCCAAAAATATTTTTGCTACAACCTATTATCATATATCGGCAGAATCTGTGCATTCCCAGTGATCACAAAAAACACGTAGAATCGCTCTATCTCTTCTAGTTTAGCCAGAAAACGCGTTTAAAGTTTTGCAAGTGATTTTTTCATATCCAAAAATATTTTTGCTACAACCTATTATCATATATCGGCAGAATCTGTGCATTCCCAGTGATCACAAAAAACACGTAGAATCGCTCTATCTCTTCTAGTTTAGCCAGAAAACGCGTTTAAAGTTTTGCAAGTGATTTTTTTAAATATCTCCAAAAATATTTTTGCTACAATCTATTATCATATATCGGCAGAATCTGTGCATTCCCAGTGATCACAAAAAACACGTAGAATCGCTCTCTCTCTTCTAGTTTAGCCAGAAAACGCGTTTAAACTTTTGCAAGTGATTTTTTCAAATATCTCCAAAAATATTTTTGCTACAACCTATTATCATATATCGGCAGAATCTGTGCATTCCCAGTGATCACAAAAAACACGTAGAATCGCTCTATCTCTTCTAGTTCAGCCAGAAAACGCGTTTAAAGTTTTGCAAGTGATTTTTTCATATGTCTCCAAAAATATTTTTGCTACAACCTATTATCATATATCGGCAGAATCTGTGCATTCCCAGTGATCACAAAAACACGTAGAATCGCTCTATCTCTTCTAGTTTAGCCAGAAAACGCTTTTAAAGTTTTGCAAGTGATTTTTTCAAATATCTCCAAAAATATTTTTGCTACAAACTATTATCATATATCGGCGGAATCTGTGCATTCCCAGTGATCACAAAAAACACGTAGAATCGCTCTATCTCTTCTAGTTTAGCCAGAAAACGCGTTTAAAGTTTTGCAAGTGATTTTTTTAAATATCTCCAAAAATATTTTTGCTACAATCTATTATCATATATCGGCAGAATCTGTGCATTCCCAGTGATCACAAAAAACACGTAGAATCGCTCTATCTCTTCTTGTTTAGCCAGAAAACGCTTTTAAAGTTTTGCAAGTGATTTTTTCAAATATCTCCAAAAATATTTTTGCTACAACCTATTATCATATATCGGCAGAATCTGTGCATTCCCAGTGATCACAAAAAACACGTAGAATCGCTCTATCTCTTCTAGTTCAGCCAGAAAACGCGTTTAAAGTTTTGCAAGTGATTTTTTCATATGTCTCCAAAAATATTTTTGCTACAACCTATTATCATATATCGGCAGAATCTGTGCATTCCCAGTGATCACAAAAACACGTAGAATCGCTCTATCTCTTCTAGTTTAGCCAGAAAACGTTTTTAAAGTTTTGCAAGTGATTTTTTCAAATATCTCCAAAAATATTTTTGCTACAAACTATTATCATATATCGGCGGAATCTGTGCATTCCCAGTGATCACAAAAAACACGTAGAATCGCTCTATCTCTTCTAGTTTAGCCAGAAAACGCGTTTAAAGTTTTGCAAGTGATTTTTTTAAATATCTCCAAAAATATTTTTGCTACAATCTATTATCATATATCGGCAGAATCTGTGCATTCCCAGTGATCACAAAAAACACGTAGAATCGCTCTCTCTCTTCTAGTTTAGCCAGAAAACGCGTTTAAAGTTTTGCAAGTGATTTTTTCAAATATCTCCAAAAATATTTTTGCTACAACCTATTATCATATATCGGCAGAATCTGTGCATTCCCAGTGATCACAAAAAACACGTAGAATCGCTCTATCTCTTCTAGTTTAGCCAGAAAACGCGTTTAAAGTTTTGCAAGTGATTTTTTCATATGTCTCCAAAAATATTTTTGCTACAACCTATTATCATATATCGGCAGAATCTGTGCATTCCCAGTGATCACAAAAAACACGTAGAATCGCTCTATCTCTTCTAGTTTAGCCAGAAAACGCGTTTAAAGTTTTGCAAGTGATTTTTTCAAATATCTCCAAAAATATTTTTGCTACAACCTATTATCATATATCGGCAGAATCTGTGCATTCCCAGTGATCACAAAAAACACGTAGAATCGCTCTATCTCTTCTAGTTCAGCCAGAAAACGCGTTTAAAGTTTTGCAAGTGATTTTTTCATATGTCTCCAAAAATATTTTTGCTACAACCTATTATCATATATCGGCAGAATCTGTGCATTCCCAGTGATCACAAAAAACACGTAGAATCGCTCTATCTCTTCTAGTTTAGCCAGAAAACGCTTTTAAAGTTTTGCAAGTGATTTTTTCAAATATCTCCAAAAATATTTTTGCTACAACCTATTATCATATATCGGCGGAATCTGTGCATTCCCAGTGATCACACAAAACACGTAGAATTGCTCTATCTCTTCTAGTTTAGCCAGAAAACGCGTTTAAAGTTTTGCAAGTGATTTTTTTAAATATCTCCAAAAATATTTTTGCTACAATCTATTATCATATATCGGCAGAATCTGTGCATTCCCAGTGATCACAAAAAACACGTAGAATCGCTCTATCTCTTCTAGTTTAGCCAGAAAACGCGTTTAAAGTTTTGCAAGTGATTTTTTCAAATATCTCCAAAAATATTTTTGCTACAACCTATTATCATATATGGGCGGAATCTGTGCATTCCCAGTGATCACAAAAAACACGTAGAATCGCTCTATCTCTTCTAGTTTAGCCAGAAAACGCTTTTAAAGTTTTGCAAGTGATTTTTTCAAATATCTCCAAAAATATTTTTGCTACAACCTATTATCATATATCGGCGGAATCTGTGCATTCCCAGTGATCACAAAAAACACGTAGAATCGCTCTCTCTCTTCTAGTTTAGCCAGAAAACGCGTTTAAAGTTTTGCAAGTGATTTTTTTAAATATCTCCAAAAATATTTTTGCTACAATCTATTATCATATATCGGCAGAATCTGTGCATTCCCAGTGATCACAAAAAACACGTAGAATTGCTCTATCTCTTCTAGTTTAGCCAGAAAACGCGTTTAAAGTTTTGCAAGTGATTTTTTTAAATATCTCCAAAACTATTTTTGCTACAATCTATTATCATATATCGGCAGAATCTGTGCATTCCCAGTGATCACAAAAAACACGTAGAATCGCTCTATCTCTTCTAGTTTAGCCAGAAAACGCGTTTAAAGTTTTGCAAGTGATTTTTTTAAATATCTCCAAAAATATTTTTGCTACAATCTATTATCATATATCGGCAGAATCTGTGCATTCCCAGTGATCACAAAAAACACGTAGAATTGCTCTATCTCTTCTAGTTTAGCCAGAAAACGCGTTTAAAGTTTTGCAAGTGATTTTTTTAAATATCTCCAAAAATATTTTTGCTACAATCTATTATCATATATCGGCAGAATCTGTGCATTCCCAGTGATCACAAAAAACACGTAGAATCGCTCTATCTCTTCTAGTTTAGCCAGAAAACGCGTTTAAAGTTTTGCAAGTGATTTTTTTTAAATATCTCCAAAAATATTTTTGCTACAATCTATTATCATATATCGGCAGAATCTGTGCATTCCCAGTGATCACAAAAAACACGTAGAATCGCTCTATCTCTTCTAGTTTAGCCAGAAAACGCGTTTAAAGTTTTGCAAGTGATTTTTTTAAATATCTCCAAAAATATTTTTGCTACAATCTATTATCATATATCGGCAGAATCTGTGCATTCCCAGTGATCACAAAAAACACGTAGAATCGCTCTCTCTCTTCTAGTTTAGCCAGAAAACGCGTTTAAAGTTTTGCAAGTGATTTTTTCATATGTCTCCAAAAATATTTTTGCTACAACCTATTATCATATATCGGCAGAATCTGTGCATTCCCAGTGATCACAAAAAACACGTAGAATCGCTCTATCTCTTCTAGTTTAGCCAGAAAACGCTTTTAAAGTTTTGCAAGTGATTTTTTCAAATATCTCCAAAAATATTTTTGCTACAACCTATTATCATATATCGGCAGAATCTGTGCATTCCCAGTGATCACAAAAAACACGTAGAATTGCTCTATCTCTTCTAGTTTAGCCAGAAAACGCGTTTAAAGTTTTGCAAGTGATTTTTTTAAATATCTCCAAAAATATTTTTGCTACAATCTATTATCATATATCGGCAGAATCTGTGCATTCCCAGTGATCACAAAAAACACGTAGAATCGCTCTATCTCTTCTAGTTTAGCCACAAAACGCGTTTAAAGTTTTGCAAGTGATTTTTTCAAATATCTCCAAAAATATTTTTGCTACAACCTATTATCATATATCGGCGGAATCTGTGCATTCCCAGTGATCACAAAAAACACGTAGAATCGCTCTATCTCTTCTAGTTTAGCCAGAAAACGCGTTTAAAGTTTTGCAAGTGCTTTTTCTAAATATCTCCAAAAATATTTTTGCTACAACCTATTATCATATATCGGCAGAATCTGTGCATTCCCAGTGATCACAAAAAACACGTAGAATCGCTCTATCTCTTCTAGTTTAGCCAGAAAACGCGTTTAAACTTTTGCAAGTGATTTTTTCATATATCTCCAAAAATATTTTTGCTACAACCTATTATCATATATCGGCAGAATCTGTGCTTTCCCAGTGATCACAAAAAACACGTAGAATCGCTCTATCTCTTCTAGTTTAGCCAGAAAACGCGTTTAAAGTTTTGCAAGTGATTTTTTCAAATATCTCCAAAAATATTTTTGCTACAACCTATTATCATATATCGGCAGAATTTGTGCATTCCCAGTGATCACAAAAAACACGTAGAATCGCTCTATCTCTTCTAGTTTAGCCAGAAAACCCGTTTAAAGTTTTGCAAGTGATTTTTTTAAATATCTCCAAAAATATTTTTGCTACAACCTATTATCATATATCGGCAGAATCTGTGCATTCCCAGTGATCACAAAAAACACGTAGAATCGCTCTATCTCTTCTAGTTCAGCCAGAAAACGCGTTTAAAGTTTTGCAAGTGATTTTTTCATATGTCTCCAAAAATATTTTTGCTACAACCTATTATCATATATCGGCAGAATCTGTGCATTCCCAGTGATCACAAAAAACACGTAGAATCGCTCTATCTCTTCTAGTTTAGCCAGAAAACGCGTTTAAAGTTTTGCAAGTGATTTTTTCAAATATCTCCAAAAATATTTTTGCTACAACCTATTATCATATATGGGCGGAATCTGTGCATTCCCAGTGATCACAAAAAACACGTAGAATCGCTCTATCTCTTCTAGTTTAGCCAGAAAACGCTTTTAAAGTTTTGCAAGTGATTTTTTCAAATATCTCCAAAAATATTTTTGCTACAACCTATTATCATATATCGGCGGAATCTGTGCATTCCCAGTGATCACAAAAAACACGTAGAATCGCTCTATCTCTTCTAGTTCAGCCAGAAAACGCGTTTAAAGTTTTGCAAGTGATTTTTTCATATGTCTCCAAAAATATTTTTGCTACAACCTATTATCATATATCGGCAGAATCTGTGCATTCCCAGTGATCACAAAAAACACGTAGAATCGCTCTATCTCTTCTAGTTTAGCCAGAAAACGCTTTTAAAGTTTTGCAAGTGATTTTTTCAAATATCTCCAAAAATATTTTTGCTACAACCTATTATCATATATCGGCGGAATCTGTGCATTCCCAGTGATCACACAAAACACGTAGAATTGCTCTATCTCTTCTAGTTTAGCCAGAAAACGCGTTTAAAGTTTTGCAAGTGATTTTTTTAAATATCTCCAAAAATATTTTTGCTACAATCTATTATCATATATCGGCAGAATCTGTGCATTCCCAGTGATCACAAAAAACACGTAGAATCGCTCTATCTCTTCTAGTTTAGCCAGAAAACGCGTTTAAAGTTTTGCAAGTGATTTTTTCAAATATCTCCAAAAATATTTTTGCTACAACCTATTATCATATATGGGCGGAATCTGTGCATTCCCAGTGATCACAAAAAACACGTAGAATCGCTCTATCTCTTCTAGTTTAGCCAGAAAACGCTTTTAAAGTTTTGCAAGTGATTTTTTCAAATATCTCCAAAAATATTTTTGCTACAACCTATTATCATATATCGGCGGAATCTGTGCATTCCCAGTGATCACAAAAAACACGTAGAATTGCTCTATCTCTTCTAGTTTAGCCAGAAAACGCGTTTAAAGTTTTGCAAGTGATTTTTTTAAATATCTCCAAAAATATTTTTGCTACAATCTATTATCATATATCGGCAGAATCTGTGCATTCCCAGTGATCACAAAAAACACGTAGAATTGCTCTATCTCTTCTAGTTTAGCCAGAAAACGCGTTTAAAGTTTTGCAAGTGATTTTTTTAAATATCTCCAAAAATATTTTTGCTACAATCTATTATCATATATCGGCAGAATCTGTGCATTCCCAGTGATCACAAAAAACACGTAGAATCGCTCTATCTCTTCTAGTTTAGCCAGAAAACGCGTTTAAAGTTTTGCAAGTGATTTTTTTAAATATCTCCAAAAATATTTTTGCTACAATCTATTATCATATATCGGCAGAATCTGTGCATTCCCAGTGATCACAAAAAACACGTAGAATTGCTCTATCTCTTCTAGTTTAGCCAGAAAACGCGTTTAAAGTTTTGCAAGTGATTTTTTTAAATATCTCCAAAAATATTTTTGCTACAATCTATTATCATATATCGGCAGAATCTGTGCATTCCCAGTGATCACAAAAAGCACGTAGAATCGCTCTATCTCTTCTAGTTTAGCCAGAAAACGCGTTTAAAGTTTTGCAAGTGATTTTTTTAAATATCTCCAAAAATATTTTTGCTACAATCTATTATCATATATCGGCAGAATCTGTGCATTCCCAGTGATCACAAAAAACACGTAGAATCGCTCTATCTCTTCTAGTTTAGCCAGAAAACGCGTTTAAAGTTTTGCAAGTGATTTTTTTAAATATCTCCAAAAATATTTTTGCTACAATCTATTATCATATATCGGCAGAATCTGTGCATTCCCAGTGATCACAAAAAACACGTAGAATCGCTCTCTCTCTTCTAGTTTAGCCAGAAAACGCGTTTAAAGTTTTGCAAGTGATTTTTTCATATGTCTCCAAAAATATTTTTGCTACAACCTATTATCATATATCGGCAGAATCTGTGCATTCCCAGTGATCACAAAAAACACGTAGAATCGCTCTATCTCTTCTAGTTTAGCCAGAAAACGCTTTTAAAGTTTTGCAAGTGATTTTTTCAAATATCTCCAAAAATATTTTTGCTACAACCTATTATCATATATCGGCGGAATCTGTGCATTCCCAGTGATCACAAAAAACACGTAGAATTGCTCTATCTCTTCTAGTTTAGCCAGAAAACGCGTTTAAAGTTTTGCAAGTGATTTTTTTAAATATCTCCAAAAATATTTTTGCTACAATCTATTATCATATATCGGCAGAATCTGTGCATTCCCAGTGATCACAAAAAACACGTAGAATCGCTCTATCTCTTCTAGTTTAGCCACAAAACGCGTTTAAAGTTTTGCAAGTGATTTTTTCAAATATCTCCAAAAATATTTTTGCTACAACCTATTATCATATATCGGCGGAATCTGTGCATTCCCAGTGATCACAAAAAACACGTAGAATCGCTCTATCTCTTCTAGTTTAGCCAGAAAACGCGTTTAAAGTTTTGCAAGTGATTTTTTTAAATATCTCCAAAAATATTTTTGCTACAACCTATTATCATATATCGGCAGAATCTGTGCATTCCCAGTGATCACAAAAAACACGTAGAATCGCTCTATCTCTTCTAGTTTAGCCAGAAAACGCGTTTAAAGTTTTGCAAGTGCTTTTTCTAAATATCTCCAAAAATATTTTTGCTACAACCTATTATCATATATCGGCAGAATCTGTGCATTCCCAGTGATCACAAAAAACACGTAGAATCGCTCTATCTCTTCTAGTTTAGCCAGAAAACGCGTTTAAACTTTTGCAAGTGATTTTTTCATATATCTCCAAAAATATTTTTGCTACAACCTATTATCATATATCGGCAGAATCCGTGCTTTCCCAGTGATCACAAAAAACACGTAGAATCGCTCTATCTCTTCTAGTTTAGCCAGAAAACGCGTTTAAAGTTTTGCAAGTGATTTTTTCAAATATCTCCAAAAATATTTTTGCTACAACCTATTATCATATATCGGCAGAATCTGTGCATTCCCAGTGATCACAAAAAACACGTAGAATCGCTCTATCTCTTCTAGTTTAGCCAGAAAACCCGTTTAAAGTTTTGCAAGTGATTTTTTCAAATATCTCCAAAAATATTTTTGCTACAACCTATTATCATATATCGGCAGAATCTGTGCATTCCCAGTGATCACAAAAAACACGTAGAATCGCTCTATCTCTTCTAGTTCAGCCAGAAAACGCGTTTAAAGTTTTGCAAGTGATTTTTTCATATGTCTCCAAAAATATTTTTGCTACAACCTATTATCATATATCGGCAGAATCTGTGCATTCCCAGTGATCACAAAAAACACGTAGAATCGCTCTATCTCTTCTAGTTCAGCCAGAAAACGCTTTTAAAGTTTTGCAAGTGATTTTTTCATATGTCTCCAAAAATATTTTTGCTACAACCTATTATCATATATCGGCAGAATCTGTGCATTCCCAGTGATCACAAAAAACACGTAGAATCGCTCTATCTCTTCTAGTTTAGCCAGAAAACGCGTTTAAAGTTTTGCAAGTGATTTTTTCATATCCAAAAATATTTTTGCTACAACCTATTATCATATATCGGCGGAATCTGTGCATTCCCAGTGATCACAAAAAACACGTAGAATCGCTCTATCTCTTCTAGTTTAGCCAGAAAACGCTTTTAAAGTTTTGCAAGTGATTTTTTCAAATATCTCCAAAAATATTTTTGCTACAACCTATTATCATATATCGGCAGAATCTGTGCATTCCCAGTGATCACAAAAAACACATAGAATCGCTCTATCCCTTCTAGTTTAGCCAGAAAACGCGTTTAAAGTTTTGCAAGTGATTTTTTCATATATCTCCAAAAATATTTTTGCTACAACCTATTATCATATATCGGCGGAATCTGTGCATTCCCAATTATCACAAAAAACACGTAGAATCGCTCTATCTCTTCTAGTTTAGCCAGAAAACGCGTTTAAACTTTTGCAAGTGATTTTTTCATATATCTCCAAAAATATTTTTGCTACAACCTATTATCATATATCGGCAGAATCTGTGCATTCCCAGTGATCACAAAAAACACGTAGAATCGCTTTATCTCTTCTAGTTTAGCCAGAAAACGCGTTTAAAGTTTTGCAAGTGATTTTTTCAAATATCTCCAAAAATATTTTTGCTACAACCTATTATCATATATCGGCGGAATCTGTGCATTCCCAGTGATCACAAAAAACACATAGAATCGCTCTATCTCTTCTAGTTTAGCCAGAAAACGCGTTTAAAGTTTTGCAAGTGATTTTTTTAAATATCTCCAAAAATATTTTTGCTACAACCTATTATCATATATCGGCAGAATCTGTGCATTCCCAGTGATCACAAAAAACACGTAGAATCGCTCTATCTCTTCTAGTTTAGCCAGAAAACGCGTTTAAAGTTTTGCAAGTGATTTTTCTAAATATCTCCAAAAATATTTTTGCTACAACCTATTAAAATATATCGGCAGAATCTATGCATTCCCAGTGACCACAAAAAACACGTAGAATCGTTCTATCTCTTCTAGTTTAGCCAGAAAACGCGTTTAAACTTTTGCAAGTGATTTTTTCATATATCTCCAAAAATATTTTTGCTACAACCTATTATCATATATCGGCAGAATCTGTGCTTTCCCAGTGATCACAAAAAACACGTAGAATCGCTCTATCTCTTCTAGTTTAGCCAGAAAACGCTTTTAAAGTTTTGCAAGTGATTTTTTCAAATATCTCCAAAAATATTTTTGCTACAACCTATTATCATATATCGGCGGAATCTGTGCATTCCCAGTGAAACACGTAGAATCGCTCTATCTCTTCTAGTTTAGCCAGAAAACGCTTTTAAAGTTTTGCAAGTGATTTTTTCAAATATCTCCAAAAATATTTTTGCTACAACCTATTATCATATATCGGCGGAATCTGTGCATTCCCAGTGATCACAAAAAACAAGTAGAATCGCTCTATCTCTTCTAGTTTAGCCAGAAAACGCGTTTAAACTTTTGCAAGTGATTTTTTCATATATCTCCAAAAATATTTTTGCTACAACCTATTATCATATATCGGCAGAATCTGTGCATTCCCAGTGATCACAAAAAACACGTAGAATCGCTCTATCTCTTCTAGTTTAGCCAGAAAACGCTTTTAAAGTTTTGCAAGTGATTTTTTCAAATATCTCCAAAAATATTTTTGCTACAACCTATTATCATATATCGGCGGAATCTGTGCATTCCCAGTGATCACAAAAAACACGTAGAATCGCTCTATCTCTTCTAGTTCAGCCAGAAAACGCGTTTAAAGTTTTGCAAGTGATTTTTTCATATGTCTCCAAAAATATTTTTGCTACAACCTATTATCATATATCGGCAGAATCTGTGCATTCCCAGTGATCACAAAAAACACGTAGAATCGCTCTATCTCTTCTAGTTTAGCCAGAAAACGCGTTTAAAGTTTTGCAAGTGATTTTTTCATATCCAAAAATATTTTTGCTACAACCTATTATCATATATCGGCGGAATCTGTGCATTCCCAGTGATCACAAAAAACACGTAGAATCGCTCTATCTCTTCTAGTTTAGCCAGAAAACGCTTTTAAAGTTTTGCAAGTGATTTTTTCAAATATCTCCAAAAATATTTTTGCTACAACCTATTATCATATATCGGCAGAATCTGTGCATTCCCAGTGATCACAAAAAACACATAGAATCGCTCTATCTCTTCTAGTTTAGCCAGAAAACGCGTTTAAAGTTTTGCAAGTGATTTTTTCATATATCTCCAAAAATATTTTTGCTACAACCTATTATCATATATCGGCAGAATCTGTGCTTTCCCAGTGATCACAAAAAACACGTAGAATCGCTCTATCTCTTCTAGTTTAGCCAGAAAACGCTTTTAAAGTTTTGCAAGTGATTTTTTCAAATATCTCCAAAAATATTTTTGCTACAACCTATTATCATATATCGGCGGAATCACAAAAAACACGTAGAATCGCTCTATCTCTTCTAGTTTAGCCAGAAAACGCTTTTAAAGTTTTGCAAGTGATTTTTTCAAATATCTCCAAAAATATTTTTGCTACAACCTATTATCATATATCGGCGGAATCTGTGCATTCCCAGTGATCACAAAAAACACGTAGAATCGCTCTATCTCTTCTAGTTTAGCCAGAAAACGCGTTTAAAGTTTTGCAAGTGATTTTTTCATATCCAAAAATATTTTTGCTAAAACCTATTATCATATATCGGCGGAATCTGTGCATTCCCAGTGATCACAAAAAACACATAGAATCGCTCTATCTCTTCTAGTTTAGCCAGAAAACGCGTTTAAAGTTTTGCAAGTGATTTTTTTAAATATCTCCAAAAATATTTTTGCTACAACCTATTATCATATATCGGCAGAATCTGTGCATTCCCAGTGATCACAAAAAACACGTAGAATCGCTCTATCTCTTCTAGTTTAGCCAGAAAACGCGTTTAAAGTTTTGCAAGTGATTTTTCTAAATATCTCCAAAAATATTTTTGCTACAACCTATTATCATATATCGGCAGAATCTATGCATTCCCAGTGACCACAAAAAACACGTAGAATCGTTCTATCTCTTCTAGTTTAGCCAGAAAACGCGTTTAAAGTTTTGCAAGTGATTTTTTCATATATCTCCAAAAATATTTTTGCTACAACCTATTATCATATATCGGCAGAATCTGTGCTTTCCCAGTGATCACAAAAAACACGTAGAATCGCTCTATCTCTTCTAGTTTAGCCAGAAAACGCTTTTAAAGTTTTGCAAGTGATTTTTTCAAATATCTCCAAAAATATTTTTGCTACAACCTATTATCATATATCGGCGGAATCTGTGCATTCCCAGTGATCACAAAAAACACGTAGAATCGCTCTATCTCTTCTAGTTTAGCCAGAAAACGCTTTTAAAGTTTTGCAAGTGATTTTTTCAAATATCTCCAAAAATATTTTTGCTACAACCTATTATCATATATCGGCGGAATCTGTGCATTCCCAGTGATCACAAAAAACAAGTAGAATCGCTCTATCTCTTCTAGTTTAGCCAGAAAACGCGTTTAAACTTTTGCAAGTGATTTTTTCATATATCTCCAAAAATATTTTTGCTACAACCTATTATCATATATCGGCGGAATCACAAAAAACACGTAGAATCGCTCTATCTCTTCTAGTTTAGCCAGAAAACGCGTTTAAAGTTTTGCAAGTGATTTTTTCAAATATCTCCAAAAATATTTTTGCTACAACCTATTATCATATATCGGCGGAATCTGTGCATTCCCAGTGATCACAAAAAACACGTAGAATCGCTCTATCTCTTCTAGTTCAGCCAGAAAACGCTTTTAAAGTTTTGCAAGTGATTTTTTCATATGTCTCCAAAAATATTTTTGCTACAACCTATTATCATATATCGGCAGAATCTGTGCATTCCCAGTGATCACAAAAAACACGTAGAATCGCTCTATCTCTTCTAGTTTAGCCAGAAAACGCGTTTAAAGTTTTGCAAGTGATTTTTTCATATCCAAAAATATTTTTGCTACAACCTATTATCATATATCGGCGGAATCTGTGCATTCCCAGTGATCACAAAAAACACGTAGAATCGCTCTATCTCTTCTAGTTTAGCCAGAAAACGCTTTTAAAGTTTTGCAAGTGATTTTTTCAAATATCTCCAAAAATATTTTTGCTACAACCTATTATCATATATCGGCAGAATCTGTGCATTCCCAGTGATCACAAAAAACACATAGAATCGCTCTATCCCTTCTAGTTTAGCCAGAAAACGCGTTTAAAGTTTTGCAAGTGATTTTTTCATATATCTCCAAAAATATTTTTGCTACAACCTATTATCATATATCGGCGGAATCTGTGCATTCCCAATTATCACAAAAAACACGTAGAATCGCTCTATCTCTTCTAGTTTAGCCAGAAAACGCGTTTAAACTTTTGCAAGTGATTTTTTCATATATCTCCAAAAATATTTTTGCTACAACCTATTATCATATATCGGCAGAATCTGTGCATTCCCAGTGATCACAAAAAACACGTAGAATCGCTTTATCTCTTCTAGTTTAGCCAGAAAACGCGTTTAAAGTTTTGCAAGTGATTTTTTCAAATATCTCCAAAAATATTTTTGCTACAACCTATTATCATATATCGGCGGAATCTGTGCATTCCCAGTGATCACAAAAAACACATAGAATCGCTCTATCTCTTCTAGTTTAGCCAGAAAACGCGTTTAAAGTTTTGCAAGTGATTTTTTTAAATATCTCCAAAAATATTTTTGCTACAACCTATTATCATATATCGGCAGAATCTGTGCATTCCCAGTGATCACAAAAAACACGTAGAATCGCTCTATCTCTTCTAGTTTAGCCAGAAAACGCGTTTAAAGTTTTGCAAGTGATTTTTCTAAATATCTCCAAAAATATTTTTGCTACAACCTATTAAAATATATCGGCAGAATCTATGCATTCCCAGTGACCACAAAAAACACGTAGAATCGTTCTATCTCTTCTAGTTTAGCCAGAAAACGCGTTTAAACTTTTGCAAGTGATTTTTTCATATATCTCCAAAAATATTTTTGCTACAACCTATTATCATATATCGGCAGAATCTGTGCTTTCCCAGTGATCACAAAAAACACGTAGAATCGCTCTATCTCTTCTAGTTTAGCCAGAAAACGCTTTTAAAGTTTTGCAAGTGATTTTTTCAAATATCTCCAAAAATATTTTTGCTACAACCTATTATAATATATCGGCGGAATCTGTGCATTCCCAGTGAAACACGTAGAATCGCTCTATCTCTTCTAGTTTAGCCAGAAAACGCTTTTAAAGTTTTGCAAGTGATTTTTTCAAATATCTCCAAAAATATTTTTGCTACAACCTATTATCATATATCGGCGGAATCTGTGCATTCCCAGTGATCACAAAAAACAAGTAGAATCGCTCTATCTCTTCTAGTTTAGCCAGAAAACGCGTTTAAACTTTTGCAAGTGATTTTTTCATATATCTCCAAAAATATTTTTGCTACAACCTATTATCATATATCGGCAGAATCTGTGCATTCCCAGTGATCACAAAAAACACGTAGAATCGCTCTATCTCTTCTAGTTTAGCCAGAAAACGCTTTTAAAGTTTTGCAAGTGATTTTTTCAAATATCTCCAAAAATATTTTTGCTACAACCTATTATCATATATCGGCGGAATCTGTGCATTCCCAGTGATCACAAAAAACACGTAGAATCGCTCTATCTCTTCTAGTTCAGCCAGAAAACGCGTTTAAAGTTTTGCAAGTGATTTTTTCATATGTCTCCAAAAATATTTTTGCTACAACCTATTATCATATATCGGCAGAATCTGTGCATTCCCAGTGATCACAAAAAACACATAGAATCGCTCTATCTCTTCTAGTTTAGCCAGAAAACGCGTTTAAAGTTTTGCAAGTGATTTTTTCATATATCTCCAAAAATATTTTTGCTACAACCTATTATCATATATCGGCAGAATCTGTGCTTTCCCAGTGATCACAAAAAACACGTAGAATCGCTCTATCTCTTCTAGTTTAGCCAGAAAACGCTTTTAAAGTTTTGCAAGTGATTTTTTCAAATATCTCCAAAAATATTTTTGCTACAACCTATTATCATATATCGGCGGAATCACAAAAAACACGTAGAATCGCTCTATCTCTTCTAGTTTAGCCAGAAAACGCTTTTAAAGTTTTGCAAGTGATTTTTTCAAATATCTCCAAAAATATTTTTGCTACAACCTATTATCATATATCGGCGGAATCTGTGCATTCCCAGTGATCACAAAAAACACGTAGAATCGCTCTATCTCTTCTAGTTTAGCCAGAAAACGCGTTTAAAGTTTTGCAAGTGATTTTTTCATATCCAAAAATATTTTTGCTAAAACCTATTATCATATATCGGCGGAATCTGTGCATTCCCAGTGATCACAAAAAACACATAGAATCGCTCTATCTCTTCTAGTTTAGCCAGAAAACGCGTTTAAAGTTTTGCAAGTGATTTTTTTAAATATCTCCAAAAATATTTTTGCTACAACCTATTATCATATATCGGCAGAATCTGTGCATTCCCAGTGATCACAAAAAACACGTAGAATCGCTCTATCTCTTCTAGTTTAGCCAGAAAACGCGTTTAAAGTTTTGCAAGTGATTTTTCTAAATATCTCCAAAAATATTTTTGCTACAACCTATTATCATATATCGGCAGAATCTATGCATTCCCAGTGACCACAAAAAACACGTAGAATCGTTCTATCTCTTCTAGTTTAGCCAGAAAACGCGTTTAAAGTTTTGCAAGTGATTTTTTCATATATCTCCAAAAATATTTTTGCTACAACCTATTATCATATATCGGCAGAATCTGTGCTTTCCCAGTGATCACAAAAAACACGTAGAATCGCTCTATCTCTTCTAGTTTAGCCAGAAAACGCTTTTAAAGTTTTGCAAGTGATTTTTTCAAATATCTCCAAAAATATTTTTGCTACAACCTATTATCATATATCGGCGGAATCTGTGCATTCCCAGTGATCACAAAAAACAAGTAGAATCGCTGTATCTCTTCTAGTTTAGCCAGAAAACGCGTTTAAACTTTTGCAAGTGATTTTTTCATATATCTCCAAAAATATTTTTGCTACAACCTATTATCATATATCGGCAGAATCTGTGCATTCCCAGTGATCACAAAAAACACGTAGAATCGCTCTATCTCTTCTAGTTTAGCCAGAAAACGCGTTTAAACTTTTGCAAGTGATTTTTTCATATATCTCCAAAAATATTTTTGCTACAACCTATTATCATATATCGGCAGAATCTGTGCATTCCCAGTGATCACAAAAAACACGTAGAATCGCTCTATCTCTTCTAGTTTAGCCAGAAAACGCTTTTAAAGTTTTGCAAGTGATTTTTTCAAATATCTCCAAAAATATTTTTGCTACAACCTATTATCATATATCGGCGGAATCTGTGCATTCCCAGTGATCACAAAAAACACGTAGAATCGCTCTATCTCTTCTAGTAAAGCCAGAAAACGCGTTTAAAGTTTTGCAAGTGATTTTTTCATATGTCTCCAAAAATATTTTTGCTACAACCTATTATCATATATCGGCAGAATCTGTGCATTCCCGGTGATCACAAAAAACACGTAGAATCGCTCTATCTCTTCTAGTTTAGCCAGAAAACGCGTTTAAAGTTTTGCAAGTGATTTTTTCATATCCAAAAATATTTTTGCTACAACCTATTATCATATATCGGCGGAATCTGTGCATTCCCAGTGATCACAAAAAACACGTAGAATCGCTCTATCTCTTCTAGTTTAGCCAGAAAACGCTTTTAAAGTTTTGCAAGTGATTTTTTCAAATATCTCCAAAAATATTTTTGCTACAACCTATTATCATATATCGGCAGAATCTGTGCATTCCCAGTGATCACAAAAAACACATAGAATCGCTCTATCTCTTCTAGTTTAGCCAGAAAACGCGTTTAAAGTTTTGCAAGTGATTTTTTCATATATCTCCAAAAATATTTTTGCTACAACCTATTATCATATATCGGCAGAATCTGTGCTTTCCCAGTGATCACAAAAAACACGTAGAATCGCTCTATCTCTTCTAGTTTAGCCAGAAAACGCTTTTAAAGTTTTGCAAGTGATTTTTTCAAATATCTCCAAAAATATTTTTGCTACAACCTATTATCATATATCGGCGGAATCACAAAAAACACGTAGAATCGCTCTATCTCTTCTAGTTTAGCCAGAAAACGCTTTTAAAGTTTTGCAAGTGATTTTTTCAAATATCTCCAAAAATATTTTTGCTACAACCTATTATCATATATCGGCGGAATCTGTGCATTCCCAGTGATCACAAAAAACACGTAGAATCGCTCTATCTCTTCTAGTTTAGCCAGAAAACGCGTTTAAACTTTTGCAAGTGATTTTTTCATATATCTCCAAAAATATTTTTGCTACAACCTATTATCATATATCGGCAGAATCTGTGCATTCCCAGTGATCACAAAAAACACGTAGAATCGCTCTATCTCTTCTAGTTTAGCCAGAAAACGCTTTTAAAGTTTTGCAAGTGATTTTTTCAAATATCTCCAAAAATATTTTTGCTACAACCTATTATCATATATCGGCGGAATCTGTGCATTCCCAGTGATCACAAAAAACACGTAGAATCGCTCTATCTCTTCTAGTTCAGCCAGAAAACGCGTTTAAAGTTTTGCAAGTGATTTTTTCATATGTCTCCAAAAATATTTTTGCTACAACCTATTATCATATATCGGCAGAATCTGTGCATTCCCAGTGATCACAAAAAACACGTAGAATCGCTCTATCTCTTCTAGTTTAGCCAGAAAACGCGTTTAAAGTTTTGCAAGTGATTTTTTCATATCCAAAAATATTTTTGCTACAACCTATTATCATATATCGGCGGAATCTGTGCATTCCCAGTGATCACAAAAAACACGTAGAATCGCTCTATCTCTTCTAGTTTAGCCAGA
Source organism: Condylostylus longicornis (assembly GCF_029603195.1). Classification (NCBI taxonomy): domain Eukaryota; kingdom Metazoa; phylum Arthropoda; class Insecta; order Diptera; family Dolichopodidae; genus Condylostylus; species Condylostylus longicornis. The sequence goes on from NW_026578032.1 coordinate 40,895, forward strand.
AAACGCTTTTAAAGTTTTGCAAGTGATTTTTTCAAATATCTCCAAAAATATTTTTGCTACAACCTATTATCATATATCGGCAGAATCTGTGCATTCCCAGTGATCACAAAAAACACATAGAATCGCTCTATCTCTTCTAGTTTAGCCAGAAAACGCGTTTAAAGTTTTGCAAGTGATTTTTTCATATATCTCCAAAAATATTTTTGCTACAACCTATTATCATATATCGGCGGAATCTGTGCATTCCCAGTGATCACAAAAAACACGTAGAATCGCTCTATCTCTTCTAGTTTAGCCAGAAAACGCGTTTAAAGTTTTGCAAGTGATTTTTTTAAATATCTCCAAAAATATTTTTGATACAACCTATTATCATATATCGGCAGAATCTGTGCATTCCCAGTGATCACAAAAAACACGTAGAATCGCTCTATCTCTTCTAGTTTAGCCAGAAAACGCGTTTAAAGTTTTGCAAGTGATTTTTCTAAATATCTCCAAAAATATTTTTGCTACAACCTATTATCATATATCGGCAGAATCTGTGCATTCCCAGTGATCACAAAAAACACGTAGAATCGCTCTATCTCTTCTAGTTTAGCCAGAAAACGCGTTTAAAGTTTTGCAAGTGATTTTTTCAAATATCTCCAAAAATATTTTTGCTACAACCTATTATCATATATCGGCAGAATCTGTGCATTCCCAGTGATCACAAAAAACACATAGAATCGCTCTATCTCTTCTAGTTAAGCCAGAAAACGCGTTTAAAGTTTTGCAAGTGATTTTTTCATATATCTCCAAAAATATTTTTGCTACAACCTGTTATCATATATCGGCAGAATCTGTGCATTCCCAGTGATCACAAAAAACACGTAGAATCGCTCTATCTCTTCTAGTTTAGCCAGAAAACGCGTTTAAAGTTTTGCAAGTGATTTTTTCATATCCAAAAATATTTTTGCTACAACCTATTATCATATATCGGCGGAATCTGTGCATTCCCAGTGATCACAAAAAACACGTAGAATCGCTCTATCTCTTCTAGTTTAGCCAGAAAACGCTTTTAAAGTTTTGCAAGTGATTTTTTCAAATATCTCCAAAAATATTTTTGCTACAACCTATTATCATATATCGGCAGAATCTGTGCATTCCCAGTGATCACAAAAAACACATAGAATCGCTCTATCTCTTCTAGTTTAGCCAGAAAACGCGTTTAAAGTTTTGCAAGTGATTTTTTCATATGTCTCCAAAAATATTTTTGCTACAACCTATTATCATATATCGGCAGAATCTGTGCTTTCCCAGTGATCACAAAAAACACGTAGAATCGCTCTATCTCTTCTAGTTTAGCCAGAAAACGCTTTTAAAGTTTTGCAAGTGATTTTTTCAAATATCTCCAAAAATATTTTTGCTACAACTTATTATCATATATCGGCGGAATCACAAAAAACACGTAGAATCGCTCTATCTCTTCTAGTTTAGCCAGAAAACGCTTTTAAAGTTTTGCAAGTGATTTTTTCAAATATCTCCAAAAATATTTTTGCTACAACCTATTATCATATATCGGCGGAATCTGTGCATTCCCAGTGATCACAAAAAACAAGTAGAATCGCTCTATCTCTTCTAGTTTAGCCAGAAAACGCGTTTAAACTTTTGCAAGTGATTTTTTCATATATCTCCAAAAATATTTTTGCTACAACCTATTATCATATATCGGCAGAATCTGTGCATTCCCAGTGATCACAAAAAACACGTAGAATCGCTCTATCTCTTCTAGTTTAGCCAGAAAACGCTTTTAAAGTTTTGCAAGTGATTTTTTCAAATATCTCCAAAAATATTTTTGCTACAACCTATTATCATATATCGGCGGAATCTGTGCATTCCCAGTGATCACAAAAAACACGTAGAATCGCTCTATCTCTTCTAGTTCAGCCAGAAAACGCGTTTAAAGTTTTGCAAGTGATTTTTTCATATGTCTCCAAAAATATTTTTGCTACAACCTATTATCATATATCGGCAGAATCTGTGCATTCCCAGTGATCACAAAAAACACGTAGAATCGCTCTATCTCTTCTAGTTTAGCCAGAAAACGCGTTTAAAGTTTTGCAAGTGATTTTTTCATATCCAAAAATATTTTTGCTACAACCTATTATCATATATCGGCAGAATCTGTGCATTCCCAGTGATCACAAAAAACACGTAGAATCGCTCTATCTCTTCTAGTTTAGCCAGAAAACGCTTTTAAAGTTTTGCAAGTGATTTTTTCAAATATCTCCAAAAATATTTTTGCTACAACCTATTATCATATATCGGCAGAATCTGTGCATTCCCAGTGATCACAAAAAACACATAGAATCGCTCTATCTCTTCTAGTTTAGCCAGAAAACGCGTTTAAAGTTTTGCAAGTGATTTTTTCATATATCTCCAAAAATATTTTTGCTACAACCTATTATCATATATCGGCGGAATCTGTGCATTCCCAGTGATCACAAAAAACACGTAGAATCGCTCTATCTCTTCTAGTTTAGCCAGAAAACGCGTTTAAAGTTTTGCAAGTGATTTTTTTAAATATCTCCAAAAATATTTTTGATACAACCTATTATCATATATCGGCAGAATCTGTGCATTCCCAGTGATCACAAAAAACACGTAGAATCGCTCTATCTCTTCTAGTTTAGCCAGAAAACGCGTTTAAAGTTTTGCAAGTGATTTTTCTAAATATCTCCAAAAATATTTTTGCTACAACCTATTATCATATATCGGCAGAATCTGTGCATTCCCAGTGATCACAAAAAACACGTAGAATCGCTCTATCTCTTCTAGTTTAGCCAGAAAACGCGTTTAAAGTTTTGCAAGTGATTTTTTCATATCCAAAAATATTTTTGCTACAACCTATTATCATATATCGGCGGAATCTGTGCATTCCCAGTGATCACAAAAAACACGTAGAATCGCTCTATCTCTTCTAGTTTAGCCAGAAAACGCTTTTAAAGTTTTGCAAGTGATTTTTTCAAATATCTCCAAAAATATTTTTGCTACAACCTATTATCATATATCGGCAGAATCTGTGCATTCCCAGTGATCACAAAAAACACATAGAATCGCTCTATCTCTTCTAGTTTAGCCAGAAAACGCGTTTAAAGTTTTGCAAGTGATTTTTTCATATGTCTCCAAAAATATTTTTGCTACAACCTATTATCATATATCGGCAGAATCTGTGCTTTCCCAGTGATCACAAAAAACACGTAGAATCGCTCTATCTCTTCTAGTTTAGCCAGAAAACGCTTTTAAAGTTTTGCAAGTGATTTTTTCAAATATCTCCAAAAATATTTTTGCTACAACTTATTATCATATATCGGCGGAATCACAAAAAACACGTAGAATCGCTCTATCTCTTCTAGTTTAGCCAGAAAACGCTTTTAAAGTTTTGCAAGTGATTTTTTCAAATATCTCCAAAAATATTTTTGCTACAACCTATTATCATATATCGGCGGAATCTGTGCATTCCCAGTGATCACAAAAAACAAGTAGAATCGCTCTATCTCTTCTAGTTTAGCCAGAAAACGCGTTTAAACTTTTGCAAGTGATTTTTTCATATATCTCCAAAAATATTTTTGCTACAACCTATTATCATATATCGGCAGAATCTGTGCATTCCCAGTGATCACAAAAAACACGTAGAATCGCTCTATCTCTTCTAGTTTAGCCAGAAAACGCTTTTAAAGTTTTGCAAGTGATTTTTTCAAATATCTCCAAAAATATTTTTGCTACAACCTATTATCATATATCGGCGGAATCTGTGCATTCCCAGTGATCACAAAAAACACGTAGAATCGCTCTATCTCTTCTAGTTCAGCCAGAAAACGCGTTTAAAGTTTTGCAAGTGATTTTTTCATATGTCTCCAAAAATATTTTTGCTACAACCTATTATCATATATCGGCAGAATCTGTGCATTCCCAGTGATCACAAAAAACACGTAGAATCGCTCTATCTCTTCTAGTTTAGCCAGAAAACGCGTTTAAAGTTTTGCAAGTGATTTTTTCATATCCAAAAATATTTTTGCTACAACCTATTATCATATATCTGTGCATTCCCAGTGATCACAAAAAACACGTAGAATCGCTCTATCTCTTCTAGTTTAGCCAGAAAACGCTTTTAAAGTTTTGCAAGTGATTTTTTCAAATATCTCCAAAAATATTTTTGCTACAACCTATTATCATATATCGGCAGAATCTGTGCATTCCCAGTGATCACAAAAAACACATAGAATCGCTCTATCTCTTCTAGTTTAGCCAGAAAACGCGTTTAAAGTTTTGCAAGTGATTTTTTCATATATCTCCAAAAATATTTTTGCTACAACCTATTATCATATATCGGCGGAATCTGTGCATTCCCAGTGATCACAAAAAACACGTAGAATCGCTCTATCTCTTCTAGTTTAGCCAGAAAACGCGTTTAAAGTTTTGCAAGTGATTTTTCTAAATATCTCCAAAAATATTTTTGCTACAACCTATTATCATATATCGGCAGAATCTGTGCATTCCCAGTGATCACAAAAAACACGTAGAATCGCTCTATCTCTTCTAGTTTAGCCACAAAACGCGTTTAAAGTTTTGCAAGTGATTTTTTCAAATATCTCTAAAAATATTTTTGCTACAACCTATTATCATATATCGGCAGAATCTGTGCATTCCCAGTGATCACAAAAAACACATAGAATCGCTCTATCTCTTCTAGTTTAGCCAGAAAACGCGTTTAAAGTTTTGCAAGTGATTTTTTCAAATATCTCCAAAAATATTTTTGCTACAACCTATTGTCATATATTGGCAGAATCTGTGCTTTCCCAGTGATCACAAAAAACACGTAGAATCGCTCTATCTCTTCTAGTTTAGCCAGAAAACGCGTTTAAAGTTTTGCAAGTGATTTTTTCAAATATCTCCAAAAATATTTTTGCTACAACCTATTATCATATATCGGCAGAATCTGTGCATTCCCAGTGATCACAAAAAACACGTAGAATCGCTCTATCTCTTCTAGTTAAGCCAGAAAACGCGTTTAAAGTTTTGCAAGTGATTTTTCTAAATATCTCCAAAAATATTTTTGCTACAACCTATTATCATATATCGGCAGAATCTGTGCATTCCCAGTGATCACAAAAAACACGTAGAATCGCTCTATCTCTTCTAGTTAAGCCAGAAAACGCGTTTAAAGTTTTGCAAGTGATTTTTTCATATATCTCCAAAAATATTTTTGCTACAACCTGTTATCATATATCGGCAGAATCTGTGCATTCCCAGTGATCACAAAAAACACGTAGAATCGCTCTATCTCTTCTAGTTTAGCCAGAAAACGCGTTTAAAGTTTTGCAAGTGATTTTTTCATATATCTCCAAAAATATTTTTGCTACAACCTATTATCATATATCGGCAGAATCTGTGCATTCCCAGTGATCACAAAAAACACATAGAATCGCTCTATCTCTTCTAGTTTAGCCAGAAAACGCTTTTAAAGTTTTGCAAGTGATTTTTTCAAATATCTCCAAAAATATTTTTGCTACAACCTATTATCATATATCGGCGGAATCTGTGCATTCCCAGTGATCACAAAAAACACGTAGAATCGCTCTATCTCTTCTAGTTCAGCCAGAAAACGCGTTTAAAGTTTTGCAAGTGATTTTTTCATATGTCTCCAAAAATATTTTTGCTACAACCTATTATCATATATCGGCAGAATCTGTGCATTCCCAGTGATCACAAAAAACACGTAGAATCGCTCTATCTCTTCTAGTTTAGCCAGAAAACGCGTTTAAAGTTTTGCAAGTGATTTTTTCATATCCAAAAATATTTTTGCTACAACCTATTATCATATATCGGCGGAATCTGTGCATTCCCAGTGATCACAAAAAACACGTAGAATCGCTCTATCTCTTCTAGTTTAGCCAGAAAACGCTTTTAAAGTTTTGCAAGTGATTTTTTCAAATATCTCCAAAAATATTTTTGCTACAACCTATTATCATATATCGGCAGAATCTGTGCATTCCCAGTGATCACAAAAAACACATAGAATCGCTCTATCTCTTCTAGTTTAGCCAGAAAACGCGTTTAAAGTTTTGCAAGTGATTTTTTCATATATCTCCAAAAATATTTTTGCTACAACCTATTATCATATATCGGCAGAATCTGTGCTTTCCCAGTGATCACAAAAAACACGTAGAATCGCTCTATCTCTTCTAGTTTAGCCAGAAAACGCTTTTAAAGTTTTGCAAGTGATTTTTTCAAATATCTCCAAAAATATTTTTGCTACAACCTATTATCATATATCGGCAGAATCTGTGCTTTCCCAGTGATCACAAAAAACACGTAGAATCGCTCTATCTCTTCTAGTTTAGCCAGAAAACGCTTTTAAAGTTTTGCAAGTGATTTTTTCAAATATCTCCAAAAATATTTTTGCTACAACCTATTATCATATATCGGCGGAATCTGTGCATTCCCAGTGATCACAAAAAACACGTAGAATCGCTCTATCTCTTCTAGTTTAGCCAGAAAACGCTTTTAAAGTTTTGCAAGTGATTTTTTCAAATATCTCCAAAAATATTTTTGCTACAACCTATTATCATATATCGGCGGAATCTGTGCATTCCCAGTGATCACAAAAAACAAGTAGAATCGCTCTATCTCTTCTAGTTTAGCCAGAAAACGCGTTTAAACTTTTGCAAGTGATTTTTTCATATATCTCCAAAAATATTTTTGCTACAACCTATTATCATATATCGGCAGAATCTGTGCATTCCCAGTGATCACAAAAAACACGTAGAATCGCTCTATCTCTTCTAGTTTAGCCAGAAAACGCTTTTAAAGTTTTGCAAGTGATTTTTTCAAATATCTCCAAAAATATTTTTGCTACAACCTATTATCATATATCGGCGGAATCTGTGCATTCCCAGTGATCACAAAAAACACGTAGAATCGCTCTATCTCTTCTAGTTCAGCCAGAAAACGCGTTTAAAGTTTTGCAAGTGATTTTTTCATATGTCTCCAAAAATATTTTTGCTACAACCTATTATCATATATCGGCAGAATCTGTGCATTCCCAGTGATCACAAAAAACACGTAGAATCGCTCTATCTCTTCTAGTTTAGCCAGAAAACGCGTTTAAAGTTTTGCAAGTGATTTTTTCATATCCAAAAATATTTTTGCTACAACCTATTATCATATATCGGCGGAATCTGTGCATTCCCAGTGATCACAAAAAACACGTAGAATCGCTCTATCTCTTCTAGTTTAGCCAGAAAACGCTTTTAAAGTTTTGCAAGTGATTTTTTCAAATATCTCCAAAAATATTTTTGCTACAACCTATTATCATATATCGGCAGAATCTGTGCATTCCCAGTGATCACAAAAAACACATAGAATCGCTCTATCTCTTCTAGTTTAGCCAGAAAACGCGTTTAAACTTTTGCAAGTGATTTTTTCATATATCTCCAAAAATATTTTTGCTACAACCTATTATCATATATCGGCAGAATCTGTGCATTCCCAGTGATCACAAAAAACACGTAGAATCGCTCTATCTCTTCTAGTTTAGCCAGAAAACGCTTTTAAAGTTTTGCAAGTGATTTTTTCAAATATCTCCAAAAATATTTTTGCTACAACCTATTATCATATATCGGCGGAATCTGTGCATTCCCAGTGATCACAAGAAACACGTAGAATCGCTCTATCTCTTCTAGTTTAGCCAGAAAACGCGTTTAAAGTTTTGCAAGTGATTTTTTCAAATATCTCCAAAAATATTTTTGCTACAACCTATTATCATATATCGGCAGAATCTGTGCATTCCCAGTGATCACAAAAAACACGTAGAATCGCTCTGTCTCTTCTAGTTTAGCCAGAAAACGCTTTTAAAGTTTTGCAAGTGATTTTTTTAAATATCTCCAAAAATATTGTTGCTACAACCTATTATCATATATCGGCAGAATCTGTGCATTCCCAGTGATCACAAAAAACACGTAGAATCGCTCTATCTCTTCTAGTTTAGCCAGAAAACGCGTTTAAAGTTTTGCAAGTGATTTTTTCAAATATCTCCAAAAATATTTTTGCTACAACCTATTATCATATATCGGCAGAATCTGTGCATTCCCAGTGATCACAAAAAACACGTAGAATCGCTCTATCTCTTCTAGTTTAGCCAGAAAACGCGTTTAAAGTTTTGCAAGTGATTTTTTCAAATATCTCCAAAAATATTTTTGCTACAACCTATTATCATATATCGGCAGAATCTGTGCATTCCCAGTGATCACAAAAAACACATAGAATCGCTCTATCTCTTCTAGTTTAGCCAGAAAACGCGTTTAAAGTTTTGCAAGTGATTTTTTCATATATCTCCAAAAATATTTTTGCTACAACCTGTTATCATATATCGGCAGAATCTGTGCATTCCCAGTGATCACAAAAAACACGTAGAATCGCTCTATCTCTTCTAGTTTAGCCAGAAAACGCGTTTAAAGTTTTGCAAGTGATTTTTTCAAATATCTCCAAAAATATTTTTGCTACAGCCTATTGTCATATATTGGCAGAATCTGTGAATTCCCATTAATCTTCTCGTTTAGCCAGAAAACGCGTTTAAAATTTTCTAAAAGATTTTTTTAAATATCTCCAAAAATATTTTTGCTACAGCCTATTGTCATATATTGGCAGAATCTGTGAATTCCCAGTGATCACAAAAAACACCTAAAATCGCTGTATCTCTTCTAGTTTGGCCAGAAAATGCGTTTAAAGTTTTCCAAAAGACTTTTTTTAAATATCTCCAAAAATATTTTTGCTACAACCTATTATAATATATCGGCAGAATCTGTGCATTCCCAGTGATCACAAAAAACAAGTAGAATCGCTCTATCTCTTCTAGTTTAGCCAGAAAACGCGTTTAAAGTTTTGCAAGTGATTTTTTCAAATATCTCCAAAAATATTTTTGCTACAGCCTATTGTCATATATTGGCAGAATCTGTGAATTCCCATTAATCTTCTCGTTTAGCCAGAAAACGCGTTTAAAATTTTCTAAAAGATTTTTTTAAATATCTCCAAAAATATTTTTGCTACAGCCTATTATCATATATTGGTAGAATCTGCGAATTGCGATTGACCACAAAAAATACTTACAATTGCTCTATCTCTTCTAGTTTAGCCAGAAAACGCGTTTAAAATTTTCTAAAATATTTTTTAAATATCTCCAAAAATATTTTTGCTACAACCTATTATCATATATCGGCAGAATCTGTGCATTCCCAGTGATCACAAAAAACACGTAGAATCGCTCTATCTCTTCTAGTTTAGCCAGAAAACGCGTTTAAAGTTTTGCAAGTGATTTTTTCAAATATCTCCAAAAATATTTTTGCTACAACCTGTTATCATATATCGGCAGAATCTGTGCATTCCCAGTGATCACAAAAAACACGTAGAATCGCTCTATCTCTTCTAGTTTAGCCAGAAAACGCGTTTAAAGTTTTGCAAGTGATTTTTTCAAATAACTCCAAAAATATTTTTGCTACAGCCTATTGTCATATATTGGCAGAATCTGTGAATTCCCATTAATCTTCTCGTTTAGCCAGAAAACGCGTTTAAAATTTTCTAAAAGATTTTTTTAAATATCTCCAAAAATATTTTTGCTACAGCCTATTATCATATATTGGCAGAATCTGTGAATTCCCAGTGATCACAAAAAACACCTAAAATCGCTGTATCTCTTCTAGTTTGGCCAGAAAACGCTTTTAAAATTTTCCAAAAGATTTTTTTAAATATCTCCAAAAATATTTTGCAGCCTATTATCATATATTGGCGGAATCTGTGAATTGCCAGTGATCACAAAAAACACTTAAAATCGCTCTATCTCTCGTAGTTTAGCCAGAAAACGCGTTTAAAGTTTTCCAAAAGAGTTTTTTAAATATCTCCAAAAATATTTTTGCTACAACCTATTATCATATATCGGCAGAATCTGTGCATTCCCAGTGATCACAAAAAACACGTAGAATCGCTCTATCTCTTCTAGTTTAGCCACAAAACGCGTTTAAAGTTTTGCAAGTGATATTTTCATATCCAAAAATATTTTTGCTACAACCTATTATCATATATCGGCGGAATCTGTGCATTCCCAGTGATCACAAAAAACACGTAGAATCGCTCTATCTCTTCTAGTTTAGCCAGAAAACGCTTTTAAAGTTTTGCAAGTGATTTTTTCAAATATCTCCAAAAATATTTTTGCTACAACCTATTATCATATATCGGCAGAATCTGTGCATTCCCAGTGATCACAAAAAACACATAGAATCGCTCTATCTCTTCTAGTTTAGCCAGAAAACGCGTTTAAAGTTTTGCAAGTGATTTTTTCAAATATCTCCAAAAATATTTTTGCTACAGCCTATTGTCATATATTGGCAGAATCTGTGCTTTCCCAGTGATCACAAAAAACACGTAGAATCGCTCTATCTCTTCTAGTTTAGCCAGAAAACGCGTTTAAAGTTTTGCAAGTGATTTTTCTAAATATCTCCAAAAATATTTTTGCTACAACCTATTATCATATATCGGCAGAATCTATGCATTCCCAGTGACCACAAAAAACACGTAGAATCGTTCTATCTCTTCTAGTTTAGCCAGAAAACGCGTTTAAACTTTTGCAAGTGATTTTTTCATATATCTCCAAAAATATTTTTGCTACAACCTATTATCATATATCGGCAGAATCTGTGCTTTCCCAGTGATCACAAAAAACACGTAGAATCGCTCTATCTCTTCTAGTTTAGCCAGAAAACGCTTTTAAAGTTTTGCAAGTGATTTTTTCAAATATCTCCAAAAATATTTTTGCTACAACCTATTATCATATATCGGCGGAATCTGTGCATTCCCAGTGATCACAAAAAACACGTAGAATCGCTCTATCTCTTCTAGTTTAGCCAGAAAACGCGTTTAAAGTTTTGCAAGTGATTTTTTCAAATATCTCCAAAAATATTTTTGCTACAACCTATTATCATATATCGGCGGAATCTGTGCATTCCCAGTGATCACAAAAAACAAGTAGAATCGCTCTATCTCTTCTAGTTTAGCCAGAAAACGCGTTTAAACTTTTGCAAGTGATTTTTTCATATATCTCCAAAAATATTTTTGCTACAACCTATTATCATATATCGGCAGAATCTGTGCATTCCCAGTGATCACAAAAAACACGTAGAATCGCTCTATCTCTTCTAGTTTAGCCAGAAAACGCTTTTAAAGTTTTGCAAGTGATTTTTTCAAATATCTCCAAAAATATTTTTGCTACAACCTATTATCATATATCGGCGGAATCTGTGCATTCCCAGTGATCACAAAAAACACGTAGAATCGCTCTATCTCTTCTAGTTCAGCCAGAAAACGCGTTTAAAGTTTTGCAAGTGATTTTTTCATATGTCTCCAAAAATATTTTTGCTACAACCTATTATCATATATCGGCAGAATCTGTGCATTCCCAGTGATCACAAAAAACACGTAGAATCGCTCTATCTCTTCTAGTTTAGCCAGAAAACGCGTTTAAAGTTTTGCAAGTGATTTTTTCATATCCAAAAATATTTTTGCTACAACCTATTATCATATATCGGCGGAATCTGTGCATTCCCAGTGATCACAAAAAACACGTAGAATCGCTCTATCTCTTCTAGTTTAGCCAGAAAACGCTTTTAAAGTTTTGCAAGTGATTTTTTCAAATATCTCCAAAAATATTTTTGCTACAACCTATTATCATATATCGGCAGAATCTGTGCATTCCCAGTGATCACAAAAAACACATAGAATCGCTCTATCTCTTCTAGTTTAGCCAGAAAACGCGTTTAAACTTTTGCAAGTGATTTTTTCATATATCTCCAAAAATATTTTTGCTACAACCTATTATCATATATCGGCAGAATCTGTGCATTCCCAGTGATCACAAAAAACACGTAGAATCGCTCTATCTCTTCTAGTTTAGCCAGAAAACGCTTTTAAAGTTTTGCAAGTGATTTTTTCAAATATCTCCAAAAATATTTTTGCTACAACCTATTATCATATATCGGCGGAATCTGTGCATTCCCAGTGATCACAAGAAACACGTAGAATCGCTCTATCTCTTCTAGTTTAGCCAGAAAACGCGTTTAAAGTTTTGCAAGTGATTTTTTCAAATATCTCCAAAAATATTTTTGCTACAACCTATTATCATATATCGGCAGAATCTGTGCATTCCCAGTGATCACAAAAAACACGTAGAATCGCTCTGTCTCTTCTAGTTTAGCCAGAAAACGCTTTTAAAGTTTTGCAAGTGATTTTTTTAAATATCTCCAAAAATATTGTTGCTACAACCTATTATCATATATCGGCAGAATCTGTGCATTCCCAGTGATCACAAAAAACACGTAGAATCGCTCTATCTCTTCTAGTTTAGCCAGAAAACGCGTTTAAAGTTTTGCAAGTGATTTTTTCAAATATCTCCAAAAATATTTTTGCTACAACCTATTATCATATATCGGCAGAATCTGTGCATTCCCAGTGATCACAAAAAACACGTAGAATCGCTCTATCTCTTCTAGTTTAGCCAGAAAACGCGTTTAAAGTTTTGCAAGTGATTTTTTCAAATATCTCCAAAAATATTTTTGCTACAACCTATTATCATATATCGGCAGAATCTGTGCATTCCCAGTGATCACAAAAAACACATAGAATCGCTCTATCTCTTCTAGTTTAGCCAGAAAACGCGTTTAAAATTTTGCAAGTGATTTTTTCATATATCTCCAAAAATATTTTTGCTACAACCTGTTATCATATATCGGCAGAATCTGTGCATTCCCAGTGATCACAAAAAACACGTAGAATCGCTCTATCTCTTCTAGTTTAGCCAGAAAACGCGTTTAAAATTTTCTAAAATATTTTTTAAATATCTCCAAAAATATTTTTGCTACAACCTATTATCATATATCGGCAGAATCTGTGCATTCCCAGTGATCACAAAAAACACGTAGAATCGCTCTATCTCTTCTAGTTTAGCCAGAAAACGCGTTTAAAGTTTTGCAAGTGATTTTTTCAAATATCTCCAAAAATATTTTTGCTACAACCTATTATCATATATCGGCAGAATCTGTGCATTCCCAGTGATCACAAAAAACACATAGAATCGCTCTATCTCTTCTAGTTTAGCCAGAAAACGCGTTTAAAATTTTGCAAGTGATTTTTTCATATATCTCCAAAAATATTTTTGCTACAACCTGTTATCATATATCGGCAGAATCTGTGCATTCCCAGTGATCACAAAAAACACGTAGAATCGCTCTATCTCTTCTAGTTTAGCCAGAAAACGCGTTTAAAATTTTGCAAGTGATTTTTTCATATATCTCCAAAAATATTTTTGCTACAACCTATTATCATATATCGGCAGAATCTGTGCATTCCCAGTGATCACAAAAAACACATAGAATCGCTCTATCTCTTCTAGTTTAGCCAGAAAACGCGTTTAAAATTTTGCAAGTGATTTTTTCATATATCTCCAAAAATATTTTTGCTACAACCTGTTATCATATATCGGCAGAATCTGTGCATTCCCAGTGATCACAAAAAACACATAGAATCGCTCTATCTCTTCTAGTTTAGCCAGAAAACGCGTTTAAAATTTTGCAAGTGATTTTTTCATATATCTCCAAAAATATTTTTGCTACAACCTATTATCATATATCGGCAGAATCTGTGCATTCCCAGTGATCACAAAAAACACATAGAATCGCTCTATCTCTTCTAGTTTAGCCAGAAAACGCGTTTAAAATTTTGCAAGTGATTTTTTCATATATCTCCAAAAATATTTTTGCTACAACCTATTATCATATATCGGCAGAATCTGTGCATTCCCAGTGATCACAAAAAACACATAGAATCGCTCTATCTCTTCTAGTTTAGCCAGAAAACGCGTTTAAAATTTTGCAAGTGATTTTTTCATATATCTCCAAAAATATTTTTGCTACAACCTATTATCATATATCGGCAGAATCTGTGCATTCCCAGTGATCACAAAAAACACATAGAATCGCTCTATCTCTTCTAGTTTAGCCAGAAAACGCGTTTAAAGTTTTGCAAGTGATTTTTTCATATATCTCCAAAAATATTTTTGCTACAACCTGTTATCATATATCGGCAGAATCTGTGCATTCCCAGTGATCACAAAAAACACGTAGAATCGCTCTATCTCTTCTAGTTTAGCCAGAAAACGCGTTTAAAATTTTGCAAGTGATTTTTTCATATATCTCCAAAAATATTTTTGCTACAACCTATTATCATATATCGGCAGAATCTGTGCATTCCCAGTGATCACAAAAAACACATAGAATCGCTCTATCTCTTCTAGTTTAGCCAGAAAACGCGTTTAAAATTTTGCAAGTGATTTTTTCATATATCTCCAAAAATATTTTTGCTACAACCTGTTATCATATATCGGCAGAATCTGTGCATTCCCAGTGATCACAAAAAACACGTAGAATCGCTCTATCTCTTCTAGTTTAGCCAGAAAACGCGTTTAAAGTTTTGCAAGTGATTTTTTCAAATATCTCCAAAAATATTTTTGCTACAGCCTATTGTCATATATTGGCAGAATCTGTGCATTCCCAGTGATCACAAAAAACACATAGAATCGCTCTATCTCTTCTAGTTTAGCCAGAAAACGCGTTTAAAGTTTTGCAAGTGATTTTTTCATATATCTCCAAAAATATTTTTGCTACAACCTGTTATCATATATCGGCAGAATCTGTGCATTCCCAGTGATCACAAAAAACACGTAGAATCGCTCTATCTCTTCTAGTTTAGCCAGAAAACGCGTTTAAAATTTTGCAAGTGATTTTTTCAAATATCTCCAAAAATATTTTTGCTACAACCTGTTATCATATATCGGCAGAATCTGTGCATTCCCAGTGATCACAAAAAACACGTAGAATCGCTCTATCTCTTCTAGTTTAGCCAGAAAACGCGTTTAAAATTTTGCAAGTGATTTTTTCATATATCTCCAAAAATATTTTTGCTACAACCTGTTATCATATATCGGCAGAATCTGTGCATTCCCAGTGATCACAAAAAACACGTAGAATCGCTCTATCTCTTCTAGTTTAGCCAGAAAACGCGTTTAAAATTTTGCAAGTGATTTTTTCAAATATCTCCAAAAATATTTTTGCTACAACCTATTATCATATATCGGCAGAATCTGTGCATTCCCAGTGATCACAAAAAACACATAGAATCGCTCTATCTCTTCTAGTTTAGCCAGAAAACGCGTTTAAAATTTTGCAAGTGATTTTTTCATATATCTCCAAAAATATTTTTGCTACAACCTGTTATCATATATCGGCAGAATCTGTGCATTCCCAGTGATCACAAAAAACACGTAGAATCGCTCTATCTCTTCTAGTTTAGCCAGAAAACGCGTTTAAAATTTTGCAAGTGATTTTTTCATATATCTCCAAAAATATTTTTGCTACAACCTATTATCATATATCGGCAGAATCTGTGCATTCCCAGTGATCACAAAAAACACATAGAATCGCTCTATCTCTTCTAGTTTAGCCAGAAAACGCGTTTAAAGTTTTGCAAGTGATTTTTTCAAATATCTCCAAAAATATTTTTGCTACAACCTATTATCATATATCGGCAGAATCTGTGCATTCCCAGTGATCACAAAAAACACATAGAATCGCTCTATCTCTTCTAGTTTAGCCAGAAAACGCGTTTAAAATTTTGCAAGTGATTTTTTCATATATCTCCAAAAATATTTTTGCTACAACCTATTATCATATATCGGCAGAATCTGTGCATTCCCAGTGATCACAAAAAACACGTAGAATCGCTCTATCTCTTCTAGTTTAGCCAGAAAACGCGTTTAAAGTTTTGCAAGTGATTTTTTCAAATATCTCCAAAAATATTTTTGCTACAACCTATTATCATATATCGGCAGAATCTGTGCATTCCCAGTGATCACAAAAAACACATAGAATCGCTCTATCTCTTCTAGTTTAGCCAGAAAACGCGTTTAAAATTTTGCAAGTGATTTTTTCATATATCTCCAAAAATATTTTTGCTACAACCTGTTATCATATATCGGCAGAATCTGTGCATTCCCAGTGATCACAAAAAACACGTAGAATCGCTCTATCTCTTCTAGTTTAGCCAGAAAACGCGTTTAAAGTTTTGCAAGTGATTTTTTCAAATATCTCCAAAAATATTTTTGCTACAGCCTATTGTCATATATTGGCAGAATCTGTGAATTCCCATTAATCTTCTCGTTTAGCCAGAAAACGCGTTTAAAATTTTCTAAAAGATTTTTTTAAATATCTCCAAAAATATTTTTGCTACAGCCTATTGTCATATATTGGCAGAATCTGTGAATTCCCAGTGATCACAAAAAACACCTAAAATCGCTGTATCTCTTCTAGTTTGGCCAGAAAATGCGTTTAAAGTTTTCCAAAAGACTTTTTTTAAATATCTCCAAAAATATTTTTGCTACAACCTATTATAATATATCGGCAGAATCTGTGCATTCCCAGTGATCACAAAAAACAAGTAGAATCGCTCTATCTCTTCTAGTTTAGCCAGAAAACGCGTTTAAAGTTTTGCAAGTGATTTTTTCAAATATCTCCAAAAATATTTTTGCTACAGCCTATTGTCATATATTGGCAGAATCTGTGAATTCCCATTAATCTTCTCGTTTAGCCAGAAAACGCGTTTAAAATTTTCTAAAAGATTTTTTTAAATATCTCCAAAAATATTTTTGCTACAGCCTATTATCATATATTGGTAGAATCTGCGAATTGCGATTGACCACAAAAAATACTTACAATTGCTCTATCTCTTCTAGTTTAGCCAGAAAACGCGTTTAAAATTTTCTAAAATATTTTTTAAATATCTCCAAAAATATTTTTGCTACAACCTATTATCATATATCGGCAGAATCTGTGCATTCCCAGTGATCACAAAAAACACGTAGAATCGCTCTATCTCTTCTAGTTTAGCCAGAAAACGCGTTTAAAGTTTTGCAAGTGATTTTTTCAAATATCTCCAAAAATATTTTTGCTACAACCTGTTATCATATATCGGCAGAATCTGTGCATTCCCAGTGATCACAAAAAACACGTAGAATCGCTCTATCTCTTCTAGTTTAGCCAGAAAACGCGTTTAAAGTTTTGCAAGTGATTTTTTCAAATAACTCCAAAAATATTTTTGCTACAGCCTATTGTCATATATTGGCAGAATCTGTGAATTCCCATTAATCTTCTCGTTTAGCCAGAAAACGCGTTTAAAATTTTCTAAAAGATTTTTTTAAATATCTCCAAAAATATTTTTGCTACAGCCTATTATCATATATTGGCAGAATCTGTGAATTCCCAGTGATCACAAAAAACACCTAAAATCGCTGTATCTCTTCTAGTTTGGCCAGAAAACGCTTTTAAAATTTTCCAAAAGATTTTTTTAAATATCTCCAAAAATATTTTGCAGCCTATTATCATATATTGGCGGAATCTGTGAATTGCCAGTGATCACAAAAAACACTTAAAATCGCTCTATCTCTCGTAGTTTAGCCAGAAAACGCGTTTAAAGTTTTCCAAAAGAGTTTTTTAAATATCTCCAAAAATATTTTTGCTACAGCCTATTGTCATGTATTGGCAGAATCTGTGAACTCCCAGTGATCACAAAAAATACCTAAAATCGCTGTATCTCTTCTAGTTTGGCCAGAAAACGCGTTTAAACTTTTCCAAAAGGTTTGTTTAAATATCTCCAAAAATGTTTTTGCTACAGCCTATTATCATATATTGACGGAATCTGTGATCCCAGTGATCACAAAAAACACTTAAAATCGCTCTATCTCTTCTAGTTTAGCCAGAAAACGCGTTTAAAGTTTTCCAAAAGAGTTTTTTAAATATCTCCAAAAATATTTTTGCTACAGCCTATTATCATATATTGACGGAATCTGTGATCTCAGTGATCACAAAAAACACTTAAAATCGCTCTATCTCTTCTAGTTTAGCCAGAAAACGCGTTTAAAGTTTTCCAAAAGAGTTTTTTAAATATCTCCAAAAATATTTTTGCTACAGCCTATTATCATATATTGGCGCAATCTGTGAATTCCCAGTGATCACAAAAAATACCTAAAATCGCTGTATCTCTTCTAGTTTGGCCAGAAAACGCGTATAAAATTTTCCAAAAGATTTTTCTAAATATCTCCAAAAATATTTTGTTTTATTTTTACATTGATACTTGAGCTATTGTATCAAGAATTGGGACACCATATCTGTTGTCCCAAACAACGAACAATAGAAGCTTAGTTGCCTTCTCAATTCTCCAACTTTTGACAGAAGTTTTTTTATTAAATATCAAAAATTACAAAGGCAAAGGCATAATGTACTCTTTGCATGCTTTAAACACATTTACTTTCTGCAGTGTACCTTCTATAGAATGTCAAAGTGTGTAAAATTTTTTTCAAATATAGTATACGAGTATGTATTACTTTTTTGTGAATTTGGGCTCATTTTTTTGTGAAAATTAGTGATTTTTCTATTAACACATCTGGGCACTCTGATTCCTAACCTATGCATACATTATTATTTTTGAAATATACCTATACATAGCTAACTTTTTCTTTTAGAGATGCAAAAGAATATTTGGAAAAAAAATAATCTCTTTACAAGTAAAATGGCAGAACCGTTTTCGTATAAAACAGTTAAGACAAAAAAAAAATCTCTTAAAAGCTTTTCGAAGTAATATTTGAAAAATATTAAAGACAAAGAAAACGGAAGAACAAAAAAAATTATAGATTAATTGCGGATTATAGGGTACTTCTGAAACTGTTATATTAAAATAGACTCTTTCGAAAATATGCTTAGAAAAATAAAAGTAGAAGGCACCAAATTCTCCGAAAATGAATAAAATTTGTAATAACAATGAATTGAATTTATGGAAATTAAAAATTTTCAATTCAATTGAATTTATAAAAGTTTAGCTTTTAATCTATGCGCAGGTACCAGTTAGGAATGGTACACCAACTTTATAAGAAATATTTAAAAAAATTTTTCTTCACTTCTTTTTCTAGACACATAAAAAACTTTTAAAAGAAAAAAAAAAAAAAAATTTTTTTATGGCAGTGCATATCTTTTTGATACGCCTGTTTATCACAGGTGAAAAGAAAGACAAACTTTTAGACACAAAAAACAAAATTCTCGACTTCTACTTAGCAATAATAATAATGTACTTTTTATACCGCTATTTAAAATACATTCATAAATATAATTGTATATGTACGTAGTATGTGTATCAGCAGGTTATACTAAATTTTATTTGATTTTCAGATTATTATCCTTTTCGGAAGTTTTAAAGTACACCGCATGTTACGAAAGCGTATAACATAATGGCAATAATAATGCTCCTTTATAAGAGTTAAAGTTCAAAATATAAGTTTGTTATAATTTTTTTCTCATGTTTCTCTGAGGGGGTTTTTTCATATATCAATATGATTTTTTATAAAAAAAAATTTCTCTTTCATATTCTCTCTTTCTTTATTAATTTTAGGAAGGAAGATTTTATCATGTAATAATGTCCCATATTTTTTGTACATATTCAATTTATTTAAGTTCTTATAAAGAGCAAAGTTGACAATATTGAAAGTTAAATTTGAAGGATATTGAAAGTTAGTATGTCTGATATTTATGATGTAGATTTACTAACTAAGTAGAATGTATAATTTTTTTGATTTTCCGTCAATTGGTTGAGATTTAAAATTTTGCTTGTGAAAAATCCATTAAAGCAATATTAATGTTTTGATATTTTTTTTTAGTAAGTCTGTTTTTTAGAAAACACATCGTGTCGCCTCCATGACTTATAAATAAAAATTTATATGAGATGTTTTAAAATTTCATATGCATTTTTAAAGAGTATAATAAAAGATAATAGAATATTCTTAACTGATGCATAATGATAACCTGAGTTAAATATAGTAAATGCATTGTCTTAAAAAATCTACACTTTTTTTAATAAAATGCAGAGCCATACAAGCTGACATTTCTTTAAAAATAATACCTATTTGCTGTTCCGGAAAGGTATTTTATAATAAAATGCATATATGGTTGGTTGAGGCAATAATTTCTGGTTCCTTGAAGTCAAAGCATTCGGATACCTTTAATTTGTTTAAAAATATTTTAAACAAATTAAATGAATTATTAATGCGTGATATGTGAAGAGATAAATTTTTCCAATTTTTCTAATATTAGCAGAGAGGTATGTTAACGAACAGACAGAAAACCTGGGTTCTGTGCAATATATCAGAATTCTAGATAATGTAAATAAATTATGTATAATGAAAATATAGATCATCAAAAATAGATACTTATATATGCAAACACTACAACTTCTTAAATTATATGGCCTTGTTAGAGTCTGCATCAATAGCTTTGTGCTGAGTTTTTGCTACAATTGTTTAGTTTTTATTTCAGCAATGGGGGGTTAGCTAAAAGCGATTATGGAAGGATGAACCAAACTCATTTTTGTAAAATGTCTCTTGCGAATTCCGAAAACTTTGTGACCTTCTTGAAGCTTTTGAAGCTAAAAAATGTAAAAAGAATTAATTAATATTACTAATTCTCTTTAGGGTCGTGGAATGCAATAATACTTTTAAAATTTGTCAGACCTCTGAATGTATCAGAGTTTAACAGTGTCTAAGCATTATTGAAAAATCATTATTAAAACTATTCTCTTTTAGAATATTTATAGTGAGCACATTCAGAAACTTATTGAATTTTGTCACTGCATCTTAATTTAGTTTTTTTATTTCAGAAGCATAAATGAAAATATTTGAATTAATTTCTAAACTATGAATAACACATTTTTAAAGAAACTAAAAAAATAAGCTAAACCTTGTAAATATTAAAACTGTGTTAGGACTAGAAGAACAAAAAAAAAAATAAGGAACATATGTACAACAAGAACAACAATGTTCATTACTTGCTGATATTCAGAAAATTATCCCTTTTGTTGGTAAAATATAAAATTCAGCAATAAAATCAAAATTTAAAGAGTTCATTGATTAAACCAAAAATTGAAAACAATATTGCATTTTTTGATAAATAAATTTGTTTGTATGAAATTACAAATTCCAGAGTTGTCACACTCACCAAAATATTTAATACAATAATGTCAAATTAATGTCAAATTAATTTTAAGAACCCGTCTATTGTAAAATCGTTTCTTTAAAAAATTAATTTTTACATGAACAGTCATTTGCTTATATTACGCTTCTTGCATTTGACCCAGTAATGCAAACGTATTTCGAAAAGTATTTGTTCAACATAAGTATTAACAGTTATCAAGCAATGGTACTACAAAATATAATGGTATTTTTTCGAAAGAAGAAGGTACTACACACCTTATAAGTGGAAGAATAATTAAGGTAGGATTATTAGGTTAGTTAGAACACCACGAAATATTAAACTTTCTAGGAACTTTAGTATTTACTCGTCGCAAAATCGAAATGTGATGATTTTATAGTCAAAATAAAGTAAAGTAATGGTCGTTGGCCAAAGAAAAGCCAAAACGAGAATGTGCGACAACACTACTTCTCAATGTAAATGAACCTTTGCAAAACACATAAACATTTTATTTTAATTCGTTTTTAGTCATTTAACAAGTTTTTACCACAACAAAAAAAAAACCGGACCAAAAATTACAAACAAAATGTCCTTTAACAACAATTTCTTAATGTTTTTACTATTTTCTTTTTTTTTAATTTGCATAAACATGAACATAAGCTTTTTTAACTGCTCTGTGAAAACAACATAAAAAAATCTGATGCGATCAGCACATAACCGACTGCAAAGTATATTGCTTAGTTTAGTGAAAGTATAACAGAAGATTTTGAAAATGCGTCTTAGTTAACAAATGTAAAAAACCCTAAATTTGTTACTTGGCAAAGTTTCGTTTTGTACCATTCGAATTCACTGAAAAGTTCGGTAACAGTTAGTTTTAGTAACAATCAGAACTTAAGTATTAAATTCCAAGGAATTTCATCTATTAGTTCTGTAGATCTGATAAAATCGGCTCCTATTTTGATTCCCGAGTCCTGATCTTTCAAAAAAAACATTTATAGGTTAATTGTTTTTACAACCGGAAAATTTAAATATTAAATATCAAGGAAATTGGTTGATTATTGCCCTTTATAATATGGCCACAAATATAAAATCGGCCCGCAAAAGCGTCGAATTTCCAACGCCTGACATGTCCCTAAAGTGAATCAATTTGCAACATAGCCGAAATAAACTCACATATAAAATTCCATCAAAATTGATTTAGCTGAATTTAAAATAGACGCTTGCTTACAGAACCCAACAGGCCGACAGACAGATAGACCGGTATCTCCCAAAAAATAATTTATTTACGCTATCCTACCAAGAAGAAATGCGTTCTCACCGAAAACTCTAAATCCGAAATTTGATGTTATCACATAACCTCCCTTTTTAATTATAAGCAATGCGGTCAGTAAAAATTATTAAAATAAAAATCAAATAATAAAACACAGAAATTCTTTTTTTTTAACTATGAATGTTGCTGAAACATACTAAATAAATTGCAGTCATGTTGTTTGTCATTAGAGTTCTATATCATTTATTTTATATATATATATAAAAATGTATGTGAATGATAAAGGAATAGGGTAAAAAATATTTCTCTGTTATTTTGTTATTATGTTATAAATTTTGTTGTACATGAAAGTAAAATGTCATCCGCAGGACACACAAATGAACTAACAAAATGTGAGAAATTTTGAAAAATTGTATTATAAATATAGAAACAATCAGTTTCCATAGCATTTTTAACTATGACTGATTATACTTTTAACAGATTTCATATAGATAAGATTACCATATGTAACACGTATGATTCATATTGGACAAATGATTGTGTTTTGAGTAAATTTTTAAAAATATTAGGAAAAAACGTATAATTATAATATCCGTTCGTATGAAATGCATTCCATACGTCTTTTTACGAAACTTTAACAATGGTACAAAAATCCTATAGAATTGTTGTAAAAAAATTTTGTAAAAATGTCCACGGACAGACGGACGGACAGGCGGAAAGAATGAATTTATACTTTATTTGGATATAAAATTAATAAAGTTTTAATAGTGTGTTCAAAACAAAATTTTAAATAGCATTCTAAATACAAAATATTATTATGCAATTCCATTATTTAAATTTAATTCAATTGTTTCAAAAATTATAATATTTTTCATATATTCTTACTTAATTTAGTCTATAAAACACATATACATACCTTAATTTATGTATGTATGCGGACTATATTGAAAAATATAAAAAATTTGGTATCTAAAAGTTTTTCGTTTCCAAAACAAATACGTAATTTTTTTCTTCTTTTCTTTATTAAACAAACATAAAACTTTTTTTTTTTTTTTAAATTTAATTTTCTGCTTGTTTAACTCAAATGTGCTTAATATAATAATATAATTCTTAATCTAAATATAGTTCGTAACCTCCCTCATAAAAACAAACAGAAAATGATTTCAATTTTTCAATAGCCTAACTTGAAAACTTTTCATTATATTATGTTTGCAGAATATCAAAAAATACACTGTTATACATATAATTATATAGTAATATAGATACTGTAATACATACTATATTAAATAGACCATTTCAATACTATATCATATATTGAATAAATAGAATAAATAGTGGCCATAATAGCCAAAAGGATAATAATATTTGTATTTTGTATTATTGAAAAATGAAAAGGAACAGGAAAAAATATAATAATATTGTTATCCTTTCTATTCTAATGATAATCATGTTGATAATAATAATATCTATATATAAAAATAATAAATTGAGTATAACAAATAATATAACAATAAAGAGGAAATAAATGCAAAATAAACATAAGGAAAATTCATTGTATAAAATAGACGAATAATATTATTATGATAATAATATATTAAACAAATATTTATTATTATATTAATAATTACAGAGTATTCTGGTACCCTCTCTTGGACTAACATATTTTACTTTTGCTTTTACTTTTTGTTATTAGTACAATTTATTAGTATATTTGTTGTTTCTTGGTATAACAGAGAAACTTTCCAAATATTTTGATAAACTTAAAAAAATTAGGTTGCTGATTGGAGCAATTGGACCCGGATCAAAAAGGATACTTCTGGATCGAATTCAAACTGAGAACGATAACAAAAATTAATGGTAAAATTAAATTATACACAAAACTGTATTTAATATATACGATTCTTTTAATGAATTGTAGACACTGTTTAAAAAATTTGAATTTTTTTTCTAACATAATTTATAAAATAAGCAAGAAACTGTGATTAAAAAGTGACCCAAAGTATTACAAATTAAGTATCTCTATTTCTTATTATATTTATAAGTACTGATAAAATTTTAAAAGTTTTAAACTTTAACTTCTTGTATAAATAGTCTACCAAATTCAAGTACAATATACAAAATATTTTAAATTATCTCAACTTCAATGAAAAAACAGAAAATACTTTTTATAAAAATAAATTTCCGAAATAAAAATATTTTTTAATTAAATTTTAATAAAGTTGAGTCAAACCAATGATTTGTAAATTAACAACCATCAGCAAGTAAAAAGATTGCCTTTGAGAACAATCTACTATATTGTTAAAATACATAGGTAAACTAAAATTACATATTAAATTTACTTTCATTCATATACCAAAATATTTAAAAAAATTGCATATATTTAGGATGAGGCAAAAAAAAAAAAATTGGATTCAAGGGTTAATTGCATGAGTTAAAGAAAATAATTGTATTTTTTAATGGCATGGCATATACCGTTCGCTTCCTTTTTGAATTTATAGAAATTTTAGAAATGCTTACGGTTTCGGAAATATAAGGTGCCGAAAATTCAAATTTTACAAATTTCGAAGAGCAATAACTTGAGATTGGATCAAGATACGAGTATAAAACAAATTTTCTGCTAAAGAAATAAACTCTTTATTAATATCTAAGAGTTGTTATTCAAGCAACTTATCGCCTAAAAGGAAAATAATGCCAAAAATTAAAAAAAAAAAAACGATTTTAAATAACGGTTAATTTTAACGGCCATTTTGTTTTTTTTTTTAAATTCAGTTAAGCTGTATCGCGGTAAAAAAAAAACCATTTATGCATTTGCAAAATTTTAGAATTGCTTATGGTTTAGTTACAACTAAATGCCATTTACCATAGTTACAAAATGACATTTTTAGGGCTTTGTAAGGGCTATAATTTCCCGAGAGGGGAAGGAGAACGGTAAAAATGTCCTTTTACGGAAATAAGTTTCTAGTAAAAATCTATGTACGAGTACGTATAAAATTTAAGCTTTCTATCTCCAAGGCTGTAGAATTTTTGTAAGCGTATCCTCTGGCGGGCGAACGGGCAGATAAACAGAGTAAAACTAATTAGCACCTTTTTTCTAAATTTTTTTTTGCATTATTTTATATAGAACATTATCTTCTACGTAGACACATTCTAAAAATTTAATTTATAGACATTGTCTGTGCTATTAAATTACATGAACACATGCATTTCAAAATGCATACCAACATTACATGATTATATATTTCAAGTTTTAAATAAAACGGATATATAAAATGATTTATTAGATATATATATACATATTTCCAATATATAATATATTATATACATATATACTTTATAACAATATCTAATTTTAATTTATGGTGTTTTTATTACAAGGAATTATGCAGCGTATTTAATTAGATATGAGAATTTTTATTGTATTGCATAAACTAGAATTTATTTAATGTAATAATTTTGAATTTACAATAATTGAAGAAGAAATTAATTTTTAAAATTTTCTAAGTAGCTTCTTTACTTCATCAATATCAGAAAAATTAATTTCAATTGTATTTTCAGTAGAACTTCAAGTACTTGTGCTGGGTACTATACTGTAGTTCTACTGAAAATAATTAATTATTGCTCTGTTGTAATTTTGTTTATTAAACCCGGGAATCTTATATGAAAACATAAATTATCCCGACTTATATAATAAATTTTAAATTCACAAAAAGTATATCATAACGATAATTGGAATTAAAGTATTTTATAAACTCATATGGGCTATTTTTGCAATTTAATGTCCTTTGCAATGTCCTTTTTAACAAAAATAATAAAAATGTAAAACAATATTTTAAAAAACTTAATATAATTTCAGATGGGGCCAGAAAAAATTTTAATCAAATGCAGAATTTTGAATTTCTAAAAATTATTAAAATTTTATTGTTAGAAAAAGATTTTTTTTTAATAAAAATTCGATTACAAAAATATGCACATCTGAATTATTAGAAAAATTATAATTCAATAAATTTACTAAACAAAATTTTAACAGTATAAAAAAATTTTATATTAAATTTAAAATTTAATTTTTAATTTTGAATAAATTTAAAATATATAATGTTATACTATAATTATTGAGACGTTAACTTTCAATTATTAAGATTTAAAAAATAATTTAGAATTAATCCATTCATTTTACAGAATAGAGAAAGAAGAAATTTAACAAAATAGCAACAAAAGTTGCTTAGAAATAACCAGAAATAATTCAACTAAAAGTACTACCACGTAGTAATATTGTGGTGAATGGCATACATTATACCATAACTGATTAAATATCAAAAATCGACTGTCTATATAGTCAAATATCAAAGTACAATTAGTGAGGAATACTGCATTAGAACAACAATCCTTCTACTAACTCATAAAATATTAGAAACCAAAACAAAACTTGATATTATTTATGAGGCAACCTGATTGTACATTTAAATGTATTTTTTTTTCTTTATCAAGGACAAAGGATAAAACCTACCACTATAAAAATTTTTTGAAAATACTATTAAAAATTTTTTTTTTTGTTTTCTCTTTTCCTACATTTTCTCTTCAGTTTTTTTATTTCCTTAAACCCAAATTACTTTAAACATAATAAATTTAATTTTGTTCTTTCTATTATACTTGGAATATAAAGACATTCTTGAAAATAAATTCTTTTTTTCTTTTTACAAATATACTTAAAACAATTCAATATAAATCAATAAAAAAAAAAAAAAAATAAAATGAAAAAAAAAGAATGGAAAAAAAGGATACAAATAATTTCAATTTTGGTCCTTTTGTTTTCTTTATATGTACATGTATAAAAGTTTAGGGTTTTTAGCAATTTTTCCTTATTTAACTTTTATATTCATGTAATACAAATATAGTTCTTATAGGACTGTAAAAATCTAAAATGAATTTAAGACACTTTTTTTTTTTCAAATTATTTTATATTTTTAAGATATGGGTCTAAAGGCAACCAATATTTCTTTAAAACGAGCTCAGAGGGAAAACAAAAAGAAAAAAAAAAAAAACGAAAATAAATAATTGTTGACTAAAGGTCAGACCCACTTTTTATTACATTTAAATTTGCGTGTTTTTTTTTGTTTTTATTTTCTTTCCTAATTAATTTAAAAATATCTTTTATATTTGTTCAGCTGCTATATAAAAGAAGCATTCATTTCATTTCTTAGAAATTTTTAAATGATTTTTAAACTTTAGATTTGCCCATACTAGTATAAAAATACAAAAAGAAATTGAAAAACATAAAATCCAGCCAAAAATTTTTTTTTTGTTTTTTATTTCGAACATTAAATTTTTCACATGGATTATTTTTATTACGAAAAAAATTAAAAAAAAAGAAGCAGAAGAAAAGAAATTATAATATTTTTTTAATGAATTATAATTATGACAAGAGCCATTCAAAAATTCAACAAGTTTTCAATTTTATTACTTATGCTTCCATAGTGTTTGGTCCAGCTTTTTTCTTTGCATCTACTATTTAAATTATTGTTTTCAATCTAATATGTATTTATATAAAGAAAAAATTTAACTAAATTTTGTTAATGGTTAAAAAAAAAATGCACTTGAGAGAATAAAATAAATGTATTAAAATTTTATTATACAGTTACATTATAACAGTTTTTTTTTGTATAACAGTTTTTGTATAACAGTTTTTGTATAACAGTTTCTGTATAACAGTTTTTGTGTAACCGTTTCTGTATAATATGTATTACAAAGTTTCAAATTTTACTGTCTAATAATTTACAATGCTGTTTTCGGTCGAAAAAAATGTAAAATGAAGAATTTACATATCATCACTGTAATGGTTACTATTGATAATTTTTCATATTAATATTATTACTAAATACCCTAGTGATTTACAACATACAATTAATTTTGAACTGCTATTATAATGAAGCTTCTGCTTATTGAAATAAAAGGCTTTATGACATTGTCTTTTTCTGTAGCAATAAAATATGAAAATTTTAAAAAATAGTAAAATTTTGCATAGAGGCCATAGACTTTTAAAGTTTGATTTGAATAGTTTTAGTTAAAATCTATTCATTTTGATAACTTTAAAAACAATTTTATTAAAATTATTAAAAACTATAAGAATTTTAAGCAGAGCAATATAACAAAATTAATAATAGTTAATATTAAGCCTATGAAAAATTTCCAAAATAAAAGTTTTCATGAAAAACAAAATATCATCTAATTTTTTTCAATTTTTTATACAAATTCAGTGTTTTAAATTTATAGTTCAATTAAATAATAAAATATTTTTGAAATCAAATCCATGTATATAAGTTAAATATAATTTTAATGTTCAAAATAATGGTTTTCATAATAAAAATCATGATAAACAATTTTTTCATAATAAGTCCTACAAAACTATATTATTAATTTCCAAGAATTTATTTACGATTTCCTTTTAATAAATTTGCAACTTAGTTTTATAAAAATTTAAGACAGATTCCAATTACAAAATCAAAATGACGATAAAGTTTAACCCTAATCATATTATACTTGATTAACTTTCATTTTATTTCATATATCATATACCTTTTCATACTTTATATATATCATATACCTTTTCATACTTTATACGGTATATAGGAATTTAATATATAAGAATGTACCACTGAATTTTACCACTAAACAGGCTTAATAAATATTTCGTCACGTCCGTAATAAGTAAAAAAAAAAAACTATTAATATAATAAAATAACTTATAATTAAAACGTGTAGTTATGTTTATCCTTGACCATTTTCAATATAACATATAAATTGAAAATAATTTTATTATTTATAAAAGTATAAAAGTAAAAAGTATGTGACAAAAATTAACTTTTAATTTATTTAATGAGAAAACCTAAAAGTTATAAAAGCTTTAACTAATTTTTTTTACTTTTTGCTTTATTTTTCATTTTACTTTTTTTTTTTTTTCGTTTTTTGCATTTAGACAAGTCAAAGATCATAAAATCTCTTAAATATATAAAATTAATTATTCAATATAATATTGGTATATATGTATATAACAAGAAAAAAGTTATAATAAATTTGCAGTAATAAAATATTAGTAGTTTATCAAAAAAAAAAAAAAAACTGTTATATACAGCAATAAAGTCATAAAACGTAATAATTATTATTAATAACTGAAATTAATGGAATAATATTTTTATTATTATATAATAAATGAAATGTTCTAAAATCAATCAGAATATAGAGAGCAAAAATTCTTTTGTTTTTGATCATTTTTTATTACATTATTTATATTATAACAGTATAACATTATAGGTGTTATCAAAATTTCACAATTGTAGATGAGATTCCTATAGATATAGTGTGTATTTTGTTATTGAATATCGAATAAATTTAATATATTTTTTTTGATTTAATCAGTGTTACGAGTACCATAATAATAAACGTACCTAAAATTTTTGGTGAAAGTTATACCCCCCCAAAAACCCTAAACATAATATTTTCCATATATTTATTGTAATGAAAGATAAGGATTTTTCAAATTTTGCAAACGCATTTCATGAACTTTACAAAAATAAAAACTTTAAAAAAATGGCTGTTAAAATTTACCGTTATCTAAAATTCGTTTTTGATTTCATTTTCCTTTTAGACCGCAAGGTTTAAGAATCTGAAATTTTGGCAGCTTATAAATACTAACAAATAGTTCAATCCATTAGTAGAAAATTTTTTTCCACCTTCACCCCCTCTCAAGTTATCGGCTGTAGAAATTTCTAAACTTCGAATTTTTCGCAAAACTTATATTTCCGAAACTGTAAGCTTTTACAAATTTTTTTAAATGCCATTAAGAAATATAATTATTTAACATAAATCACGCAAAGAACCTTTAAATTCGAGCATTATGTTAATGCCCCATTCAATTTTTTTCTTTTTTTTTATTTAAACAATTCAAATATATTGCTCGACCTAAAAGTATGCAATTTTTTTAAATATATTTGAATGTCAATGAAAGTTATTTTAATAATGTAGTACATCGCTAGTTTGTTTTTAAAAGCAGTATTTTTATTTGTTGAAGAAAAAAGTGCTTCATTACAAACCATTGGTTTGATCCTACATTCGAATGTAATTGGGTACACAGGCTTACACAAATCCTATAAGTTTAGAAAACATTATACAATTTGAATGTTCCACATTTGTTCTGCTTTTATAAATAAAATTAAGGACAAAATTGATTCTCAATTATAAGCTATTATAATAAATAGTAAGAAATAATTTTATTTCGAGAAACATTGAAATCTTTCAATTATAATGGTAACACTTTGATGATTTTCATCAGCAAATAGAATAAAAAAAAAAATTTTAATTTTATAATCTGAAAATATTTGATAATATTATATATGTATATATATACTAATATTTATGCATATAATGAAAATTTAATTTTCTATTATATTACTAGATTTATGGTATTATTAATATTTTTTATTAAGAGGACAAGA
The DNA here is from genome assembly GCF_029603195.1 of Condylostylus longicornis. Classification (NCBI taxonomy): domain Eukaryota; kingdom Metazoa; phylum Arthropoda; class Insecta; order Diptera; family Dolichopodidae; genus Condylostylus; species Condylostylus longicornis. The sequence goes on from NW_026578032.1 coordinate 71,791, forward strand.
AACAACCTTGATCCTTTATTAACATTACAAAATATAATTTTTAATACAAATACGTGTTTATTCCATTAATAAATTTTCATTCAGAAAAAATGAAATTATTCAATTGTGTTCTTGGTGTAATATAACAAAAATGAAGTTAATATACTTAAAGAAATTATTCAAGATTAGTTGAGAATTGCATATAACATAAATAATTCTGAATTAGATAAAATATTATTAAATGCATTATTATTTTTGTTAGCGAAATTTTCACTAAGTCAAATCAATTTTTTTGCTTTTTCTATTAATTATTAATATTCTTAATTTAATAACAATTAATCAACATAATTTTTATTATGGTTTTTGGATATGATATACATGTTCGTCTGCCAAGCATCTTATGAATAATGCAAAAATTATTTATATTTTTATAATATTTTTAATGTCATGTTTCAAAAATATCATTTGTCATATTTTATCATATTTGCGTAGAATCATATAGAAATCTATTAATCTCCGCTTCTAAAATATGAAATCATGTCACTATAACATCATTAATTCCATATCTAGTTTATGTATAACAGATTATATATTAAGTAATTTAATTGAAGAATAACTTAAAAGTAACACAAAAATATTTTTCAATTATTTTATTTTTAGATTTGTTCTGCAGATGTTACTAATATTCCTTAAAAATAATTTTTAATTATTTCTTAAAAAATCCACTCTACATTAACATTGTTAATTGTCCTATATACTTTTTATTTTATTAATTTAATTTAATATAGATGATTATCATAGACTCAAGTGAATATGAATTGCAATTTATTTTGATAATGAAAATTCAGGACACTTAATATTAAATGTAGAATGTTCTTGTATAATTAATTATTTCTAAATATTATAGAATCTCTTTTAGAAAATTAATAAATGTGAATTATAAGTAATGCACAAAATTAGACTAATAAATTTTTAAATTTAAAATTCATAGAAAAAAAGATGGTGTAAAATTTCTTTAATATTTTGATATGATCGTAAATTTTTATATTGGTAAGAATCTAATAGAACAAATTTTTTAATTATTTACTAATTTATTAATTAAAGAAACAAAAATTACTTAATCAATATTAAAATAATAAGCAAATTACCTTTTTCTTAGAATAACTTTGGCATTGCATCCAACAAAATTTTCTTAATGAAAAAATATCCTTAAAATTTTAGAAATTTTCTCTTTTTTCGGCTCTTTTTAGAAAACTGTTGAATACTATTGTTTTTTTCAATAATATTATGCATTTTCAATTAAATTTCCTAAATTGAATTTCATTTTAAAAAATATTAAAAAATTTTTGCATCCTTTTAGTGTCTCTGAATTTATATTCCCGGTAAGGAAATAATTACCCTAAAATACGAAAAATTTTACAAATTTTTTTTATTTAACAAGAAAATATCGTATATAACAATTGCGTGTACCGAATAGATCTACAAATAATTTATAACTGAACTGTGTATGAACAATATATTTTAATCTTGTGAAAATTTTTATACTTTCAAATGAAAAAATATTTTTTTTTTTTTTTGAAAGAAAATCGAAATGAAAATTATACCCAATTCAAAAACGAAAAAAAAAAATTTTTTTTACGATATTAAAATCAAAAATCGGAAAAATGCAAAATGAAATTGTTGGTGTTGCGTTTTTGCGCAGTCAACAGTTGGGTAAGTTTTAGTTTTTTTTTTTTTTCTTTGTAATTTGACAATGTTATTTGGAAAGCAATATTCTGAATTTTCACAAAAAAAGCTTTGATGCTATTCAAAACAATGGGGAAATAAATTGTAGGTACATAAATAGAAAATTTTTAAAAAATATAATAATAGTGTGGTGAAAATTCACTAATTCACCACATCACATACATAAGTTTTTGTACTATAAATAATAATAATGTAGCGGAGTTAGATATTTTGTAGTGGAGAAAAAATTTATTTTTTAGAATAATCACAAGAGAATTTCAAAAAAAAAATAAAACAAAGCAAAATAAAATCCAACAAGTTGTTATTTCCTATAAAGCAACAAGTGGCATCTAAACAAGTGGGCGAAAATTAAATATTTTGTTTTTAATAGAACACATAACACTGCCACATATTATGTACTTTTTGTATAATTGATACTCTTTTCGAATTCTATAGAAATTTTGGATTTGCTCTTTAGGGTTTAATCTGGATTCATAAGAATCAAAATTAAATCCTGATTATACGAGACAATACGTTTTCTTAGAATAATAGTGGTGGATAGAAAAACAGCCCCTATAAAACACGAATAATTCTTAAACTCGAATACTTTTGTGAAAAAATTGGGAATATATAGAATTTTCTATACTTTAGTCAGTTCTATATAGCAATTCACATATATTAATAATTTTTATGTAATTGAAAAAGGAGTACGCAAATTGCACTTGCTATAATAGTCTTCCGGGAGCTTAAGTAAAAATGTAAAAGAGAATACTTTACACAACAAACAATATTGTTAGGGGCCAATAGTTTAAGATTAAAAAAATGAAATTATCCTTATTATATTTTGTTTGTCTATGATCTTGCTTCTGGAATCAGGAATAAGTGAATAACGAATGAAAATTTTTTATATACACACATTACACACTAAAATTTCACCAAAACATGAAAATTTAATTCCAAAACTTAAATTTTTTTTAATGCTAAAGGTCATTTAACAATTTTTTAATTCAACTACAATTTTCACTTCCCAATTCTATTTTATTGTTATCTGACATTTATTTACTACTTCTTTTTATAGTTTTTTTTTTTTATTTCTTATTGCTTAAAATTAAGTTGTTAATTACTTGTATGCATACACTTTTAGTTTTTTATTACTCACCATAATCATTTAACACGCATTTTAATAAAAATTTAATTAAACAAAACATATCATAATTACACTAGGCAGAAAATTAATTATGTGAAAATGCCTGACAACAAATAATAAATTTTAAAACATTGTCCAAAAAATAATTTCATTAACCCTCAATTAGGCGTATGGGGTCAACTGTCTATCTTCCTAATTTGCTGTCAGCTACAAAAATTGGTTGTGAACAGAAAACACTTATTCTAAAACCACATTTTAAATTATTTTATTGGGGTCTCCGAAAATTTATGATTTTATTGACGGCCTAACTCTGATTGAATTTGAGAATTGAGAATTTACAGTTTATTAATAATATTCACAGGTCCATTTCGGTACTCATTTATTTTTTCAAATGATATGCAATGTTTCATAAACGTTATGTGCAAGTAATTTATGATTCTTACCTCCTCAATGTTCTGTATAAATATACTCTACTTGATTTTTCGTTCCCTTCATAATTTGTTAGCTCATTGCCAATAAAATTCATGCAAAAACAATGGATTTTTAGACAAAAATTTTTAAAAATTTCGTTTCCTATTCGTTTTGTTTTCATATCCCGGATTTTTTCATTTTCTATTTCATTATAAGATTGTATATGTATGTATAACAAGACCTCAATTTTTAATTTATCCCGTTCAAAAACATAATTTTCGTTAAGGTCATAAAATATAATCCTTGACCCATTTTATACATTTAAACCAGACCATGTCATTTAAATACGAAATATATTTTGACCTAATTATATTATTAAGGTGAACAAGGATAAAATTATTATGTATACGCAACTGAAATGTATTATGTACTAAAATTTCTAAATTTAACCATTTTTTACAATAATTTATTTGTATACTTTTTAACTATAAGAAAACTGTTATATTCAAATGCATTATAACTGCTTTACCAATAACGCGCACCTTATATATTTTAAACACTAAGAATATTAATATTATATTACGTATTAAATCTAGCGTGGATACAAACCAATTTTACGAAAATTTATTTTCAATATTTTATTGAATTCAATTATTTGAAATTGAAACTTAAATTATTTGAATTATATTCGATTTACAGTGAAGCGAAACATATGAAATGCAATTTCGAAAAAGTTTAAAATAATGTTGATAAAAAAAAAATCTTTAAAAGCTTTCAAAAGCTGCTTAAAAATGTAGAAGTGAAATTCGAAATAAATTGAATTTTTTTGTGGATATTGCAAAGTAAAGAGAGATTGAACACATGAATTTTAAACAAATGTAATGGAAATTTTTTTGGCACTGTAATGAACGTAAAGCACTCTGAACATACTATAAACAGCCCATGCATTATTTCTCTGTTTTGGTTCTCATAAACTGTTATAAACACAAGGACGAGGATTGTTTTTCATAAATTTTCAATATCATGACCAAGATTACATTTCTTCTTTATTACAAAATTTAAATATAAATTCCAAATACCTTGAAGAAATTTTCATTTACTTTAATCATAGAAAACAAATCATCACTTGTTCGTTTCAAATTACAGCAAGAAAAAAAGAAAAAACCGAAACGCGAAAACCACAAATTAAACATCAAAAGTTTCCTCATTTAAAAGTAACCTGCTGTCTAAAATGCCACTCTCTTACAATTATTTTCTTTCAACTCTTGTCTCATTTATAGCCCCAAGGAAAACGAAAAACTCAAATGGGATATTATAAAAGTAAGAATAATAAGGAAAAAATATTTAAAATGCTAAAACTTTTATAAAAGGGAAAAAGTAAAAACAAAAGAAAAAAGGAAGACGGAAACTATCACAAAAGGATTAAAATGCTTTTCATTTTTGTTTCAATTTTTTGGGTTCTTTTAAAGAGTAACTTAAGAAATGAAATTATATTGGGAGATTTTTTTATATCCCTTCATTTCCAAATTAATTTTTCGCGCTCTAAAAGTTCTTTTTAAAATTTTATTAATTTTTCTATAAAAAACGCTTATATAAAATGAAAGTGTTGAAAAAGAACCATTTTACTTAACCTGTCCCGACTAATAAAAGCAATTTCATTCTGATATTGAATTTCTGTTTTAAAAAAAAAATCTTTATGAAAGTGTTAAGAGTTTATAAAACAATTTAGAAAAGAAATGTATTGGACATTTCCACGAATGTGCGTCGTTCTGCTACGCAATGTTGTTCGTTGCTTTTTTATACACGAGAATGCGTGTAAAAATGAGTTGAAAAATTATTGGAACGAGCGGCTTCAATTGAAAACTTAACATTATGATATTAAAATTTTCGAACAATTGTTAAATCCAAACAAATAACTAACAAATTAATAGTTGTTATAATAGAATAGTATAACAATATTATTAACACAACTAATAAAAATAAGAAATTAATAATTATATTAAGAATAGCATAATCGGCTGAATTATAATAATAATAATCTCTCAGATGGGAGAATATGAGTGCTGTATAGTAGAGGTCTAAGGCGTCATTTGTTTAACTGGCGAACATTTGAAAAGGACAGCCCGCCCCATAAGTGATCCCTGTAGAAGCTGCTGTGACGAAGAGGAAAAAGAAATGTTAACCTACCCTCTATGTTCACATCCAGCGCTGGAAAATTTCAGGCAGAGATTTCTTGGGTCTTATTTTCTCGGACGGGCTGTCGACTTAGCGAATGTGAACATAAAGCATTTTAGCCAGTTTTTGAGGAGCTCGTACTGATTCGAATGAGAGCCGGAAATATTTTGTTTTCCCCTCCTACCCTCCGGTAGACCACGACAACCTAATCTAACTTAAAAAAGGGAAGAACATAACATTTCTTCTCTCTATAATTTTATTTAAATAAATTTAACTTTAATCTTTTCTATGACCAGAAACTCAATGTACGAAAAATAAATTTTTATAACCCCGGATAGATAAAAATTCCACAAGTAAGAAAAAAACTTCATAATTAAATCATACCATTCATCAATGATTTTACCTCAAAATTTATTATGGACATTATGAAACAAAAATAAATTTCGAAAAATATCCTTTAACATGAACTCGTTATCCTTTAATATTTATTTAAATTTCTTTTTTACAAAATTTTAATAATTCGTTAATAGTATAGAAAAATTTCATAATGAAAAATTACTAACTAAAGAACTTCGTCTTCGGCAAAAAATTCTCAACTTTGAATTATCAAAATATTAAGAAAAAAAGACAGAAGAAGAAGAAGAACATGAAATAAAATTTTCATCAGGATCACAAAATTCTATAAAAAATTCTTTTTTTCTATTTTCTAAAATATTCTATTTCTATCTATCTTCAAATTATTAAGGACATTGTCCTTTATTTGATTAGTAAAATTTTTATGTGAAAACCTTTTCAAAAAAAAAAAAAAAATAAAAATAAAATGAAAATAAAATATATATAAAATAGATCTATGGAGTGATAAGGATCCTTCTTAGAATCACTCTATTTCTATTTAAATACATGGTTATATGAGCCTTCCAATATTTACAGAATCTACATATGTTTATTTCCAATATATTTACGTATATCATAAGCACATATCAGCTGGAACATATACATTAATTGTAATATATCATCCACCTTGGAAAAGGGTTATTTACTCGCTGATATGTATCTACTTGTTTACTAACTGTTCTCGACCAAATTTTACAAAAATGATTGAAAAAAAAATTTTTTTTATAAACTAATAGACGTCGTATAAGCTATAATTATTCTAGATTCTTAGAGAATAAGAACTATACCTAGCACGAATTCAGTCATTGTATAAGTATGTTGCCAGGATCCACCAATTTTGGATCCAGTCGTTCAAAATGTTGAAGGGATCTACCTAACTAGATTCATCTAACGCTACAGTTCCAGCAAAATTGGATATTTTAAAAAAAAAATTTACTTGATTTGAAAAATATTTTAACAGTACGTTATTAATAAGAGAGTGATGTTTAACGTTAATGTATGTACATAATCCAGCGTTAACTTGGACAAACAAATTAATATAATAGTAATTATCGTGTTTACCGTTTTAAAATTTAGCTGTACATCTAAAATTCGCCGATTTGGATTTACCGTTATAGGATTTTAATATAATTTTACTGATATTAAGTTTCACTTCTAATATTCTGCATTTGCTCCATGTACAAACAGGTCAGTAAGTATTAACAAACCCATTGGATACAGAGCAATGGCTAAAATTACCAACCTCAAAAAAAATTTAATTTCTCCAAAAAATCTAGACTTCGACAGATGAAATTTTACTACGTAGTACACAAATAATTAATAAAGTAAACTGCAAAATTTAGACAAAATCATTGGAACATATTTTTTTTAAATTAAGGTTGAAACTTTCTTTTTCAAATTGCTCGAATTCGTGCTGGTGGCGAATTAGAACACAGCCAACGATTTGCAATTATTATAGATTCTATTTTCAGAAAATAATTTTGTTTTTTATTATTTGTACATAGTAAGTTTTTTCAAGTTTGCAAATATTAACATTTTTTTTTCCAACAAAAAGGATACTCTTGAAGACTTAAGACTTTTATTTTTTTTTTTGCTTGTACAAACAAGTTTTTTTCTTCATTTCTATTACTAGAAAAGAATCTTTTATTTTATTCATTTTCCTCTTCAATCATATCGAAACACAATCAAATTTTATCTCTATATTGGGGTTGAAATCAAATCCTTTGAAGATGATTTCTCTGACCTAATGCTATCTGGATATATATGGTATTACTTTGACCAATAAAACAAATTTATACAATTGAATAAAGATTTTTTTTTTCTTCAAGTTTAAGCTACTTATTCGAATTTAAAAAATTTGTTTTTTTTTTCAGTAAAAATTTAAATTTATAATAATTTTGTTCCTTAGTCCCTTATTGAAAGACTCGTAATAATTATTTGTGTTAAATAATTTAAATAATAAAATATTATTGAAAATTTTAATATAAAATATGTGAAATTATTTTGTTAAATTTAATTTACATTACAGTCATTTAATTCATAAAGAAAAGCAATTTATTTAATTTTAAAATTAACAGGACTATAATTAATATTATCCTTTAAGGATTTGATGATATGTGTAATATTTATTTTTGTTTATTCACTTAATGTTTAATTCTCTTTTGGAAATTTTTATTTATTTACCAATCGGGTAGAACTTTTAAAAACTGGAAATTTTATTTCTCTATTAGAATCAATACTGGTATCAATATTTAATTTTTTCGATCTTCGAACAAAAACTCAAAAATTTTCAAAATCATTTTAAAAAAATTGTCTATCGTTTCATTATTTTCCCCCCGGGTAAAATATTAAAACTTTTCAATTGAATTCCATTAGTATGAAATTTTAAAATTGATTTTTATAAATTTTAATTTTAAAATCTATCATATGGTGAATCTATCTCATAAAATACAAAACTATTAGCGTTAACTATAAATTATATGTGCATTGTAATGGAATTCTAATACTCGTACTCGTATATCAAAATCCTTAAGCGTACATCATTTCAAAATTCACAGATAAATTTCATATCCTTTTCGTTTAAATTTTATGATGGTTACAATATTAAAGCTAAAAATTTAATTTCCTTAATTTTATAAACGCCATCGTTAATCATATTATTGCTTATAGTGTACATGTATATGTACATTTCACATACATATTATGTGTACAAGTAATGAAATTATTTTAATTTTATTATGAAAATTTCAAAGTTATTTATGATTATTTCAGTCTTTTATATGATTTTTTACACCATTAAATCAAAATTTTAGTGAAAATTTTATTTTGATAATCTAGTTTAAGGTTATACAAGGACCATATGAATGATTATAAATTTTTTTAACTACATTATTTTACTATTGAAAATTCAAAATTAGAAAGGACTTTGTAAGTTGTGCTCAATCAACCTCTATTATTTACTATAGTATATTTTTTTGCATAAAAGATGTGCTGTGTAAAATTGATACACAAGTATGTTATATTGTGATGCAAGAATCTTTAATACAAGTATATGAGTCTATATATTTGAAAATAATTTATCAGCCATCCTAAAAATATGCAAAATATGTAAAATAAATTTATTCATAATGCGGTACTTTAATAACATTTTTCCAAAAAAAAAATTTTAAATAAAATTTCTTATTAGTTTCACTTTGTCCGTCGGTCCGTTGACTCATTTACACGTGGACTTGAAGAGTCCGTGAACTTGAAGATAGAAAACTGAAATTTCATACGTATACATACATAGATCTTTACTATATAGAAACTTATTTCCGTAGAAGAAAATTTTTTACCTATTCATTCAATATTAAATTTAATGGTGTGCGCAAAACTTCTATACTCACATATGTATATAGTTAATTAATTATAATTTCAAATTCGATTGAACTCAAGATCAAATTGGTCATATAAAACTTAATTATTATTTTTTTCTTTTGATTTTATCTAGTATAAATTTTTGTATTATAAAAATTATATGATTTTACGAAATTCCAGACATAATATAAAAATATCATCATAAATTATTGTTCAAGATTGAAGGATGAATTCCTAATTTCCTCTCCCGTTTTCTCTCTCTATATATTAACTTCAATACGTATATATATTTGACTTAGTATCTCCAAGTAATAGAATTTTCTATATAAATGACGAAAACAATATTTTCAAATTTCTTATCAATATTTCAAATTAGATTGAAGATTATTAATCATCATAAATTTAATCTCAATTTAGTCTCAAGAGAATCATAGAGACCATATATATATACATATATTATATCTACATATATAAATTGTTGAACTCATCATTATAAGTTAATATAAATTCAATATATGAATGTATATGTGTGGACACAATATGTAATAACGCCCATGTTAATAAAATAATAAAGATTGCTATTTAAACGAAAATAAATTAAGTTCAAAAGTTATAGAATAATTAATACATGTATATGTATATGTGTATATAGAGCAATTTAATATTTTTTTATATTTTACAAAAATATATACATACATTCATACATATTTTCATTATATAATGTAAGTTATAAAAGTTTTATTTTATATAAAAAACATATTATCAAAAATTATTCGTCAATATGTAAGGATTACAGTGATAATGTGGTCAAAAGTCGGGTCATAAAGTTAGGAATAAATAAGAAATAAAGTTGGGTCAAACCAATGGTTTTTATTGTAGCACTTTTCCCTTCAACAAGTGAAAATTCTGCTTTTAAATACAGTCTATGTATACCTATCACACTATTAAAATTATTTTCATTCATATACAAAACTATTTCTAGGATTGCATATATTTAGGATGAACGATTTATGCAGTCTTTGAAATAAAGCAAAATTTAATATGAAGAGGGGTTAACATTATATTCGATTTTAAGGGTTAATTGTGTGAGTTAAGGAAAATAATTATAATTTTTAATGTCATGGAATTTACCGTTAGCTTTTTGTGTTTATAGAAATTTGAAAAAGCTTGTGGTTTCAGAAATATAAGGTGTCAAAAATGCAAATTTTACAAATTTCAAGAGGCCATAACTTGAGAGGGGGTGGAGATGGAAAAAAATTTTATTCTAACGAAATGGACTATTTGTTAATGTCTAAAAGCCGCTAAAATTTCAAGCTTCTACAAGCTGAGGTCTAGCAGAAAAACGACATCAAAAATTTGGAAAGAAAAGACTTTAGATAACGGTAAATTTTAGACGGCCATTTTGTTTTTCTAAAGTTTGACTATAGTATACCGCGCTAGGGGAAGCAAGCCGCTGCCATTATGCTTTTGCAAAATTTCAAAAATGCTTACGGTTTCATTGCAACAAATAGTTAAAAAAGGCCAGTTTTAGGGTTTTGGGGGGAGATAGGTAAAAATTTTGTTCTACGGAAATAAGTTTCTAGTAAAGATCTATGAACGTACAAAATTTCAGCTTTCTATCTTCAAGGGTGTAGAAGTTTTGTAAACAGACACACGGACAGACGGACGGCCGGACGGACAAAGTGAAACTAATAAGCACTTTTTTTCAAAAATTTTTTGGAAAAGTGCTAAAAATAGAGTGATTAAAATAATTTGCAAGCATATACCATTAAAAATATATTTCTTAAACTTCCAATTATTATATTAACTCCCAATTCTTCTACTCTCAATTATTATATTAATTATTATTTTATAAATCTAGTATCTGAAGATTTCTGGAGAGCCTTCTTGTTAGCCAATAATGCATGACTTTTGCGTGGTTGACCAGATGGACCCCCTCTCTTATTACTATTACTACTACTACTACTACTACTACTACTACTACTACTATCAATATCATTTAAAATATATTCGAATGGTATACATAGAATATTTTATAAAAATTAATCAAAATATAATTACACTATTCAAAGATAATTTTAAAATACATACTTGAAATTTTTTCTAAATTTTCATAAATTTACTATATACATATGTAAACGATATTTGTATAACAATTATATATAATAATAATTTCTCTTCATCTCTTTCAAGTAAACACTATAAACTTGCTTTATGTTATCAAAAATGAAAATTATAAACACAAAATCATGAAAACTCTTAACTTTTACACTCATTAAATATATTTTAACAAAATTTTCACCCCATTTGATGTAATTCCAAGAATTCAGTAAAGTAAAATATTTACAAATATATATATATATACATAAAAAGTTTACATAAACATAATATGTTTATGTGTGCTCTACTATTGTACATAATTTTTAATAAACTCTTCCTAATTTGTGGGAAATGAAAATGTAATTGTTAATAAAAGGCAAGAGGATAATCATAAAACAAAAAACAAAAACAACAAATTACTTATACATATATATTTTATATTTATTTTTTATTTTCTTATGGGTAATCCAAAATGTTTTCCCTCAAAACACAAAAAAAAAAAAATAAATTGGAAGATCTGATGTGATCAGCACATAACCGACCGCAATGGATATTGTCTAAATTAGTGAAAGTATTTCAGAAAGATTATGAAAATGCATTTTAAACACTTCTTTACAATTTTATGGACACTAAAAACCGTTTAGTTAACATACCTACTCGTAGAAAAATGTGAATTTGGCTCATAGTAGAGCTTCATTTTGTGCCGTTCGATTTTGTGAGTAATAACCAAACCTCTTATATTAAATTTCAAAAAATTCCATCTATTCGTTCCGCAAATATGGTCAAATATGTAAAATTGACCACCGCAGATCAGTTTCCGAGCGCTGATCTTTCCAAATAATTTATAGATTCATTGTTTTAACACCTTAAATTCAAATATTAAATTTCAAGAAAATTGATTGATTATTTCTGTTTATATACCCAAAATTGTAAAAAACGGGCCGCAAACAGGTGTTGTTCCCGAGTTTTGATATATAACAAAAGTTGATCAATCCGTGCCATTGCCAAAATAAACTCACACATAAAATTTCATCAAAATTGGTTCAGTCCAACTTGAGATATACGCGTGCACACACAGACCGACAGGTTACTAAAAATAGTTTATTTACGCTTCCCTACTACGGAAAAGTGCGTTCCCACCGAAAAATCGACATCCGAAATTTGGTGCCATCACATGACCTACCTTATTTTATAAGAATTATTATTTACGTGCATGTGTATATGTTCGCGTATAATGTAAATTATGATATTATCCTAAACTCTAGAAATTAAAAATTTATAAATGCAAAAGAAAAATGTAAGAAATTTTAACAATTTCAAAAATTAAACAAAGAAATTCAAATATGAATGTGGAGGAAATTTTTGATATAAAAGTGTTAATCCCATTAGAATTAATTTTTAACAGCTATTATGTAAAAAAAAATTATATAACAAATAATATTTAATATGACAAGCAAAAGAATAATATTTGACAACAATATTTTGTGATCTACATAATATGTGCTCATGAATTGTCATTTTGACACTTTTGCGAGTCAAATCTTTAATAAACAATTTTTTTTTACCATTTTACAGGGTAAATATTTTACAATCCTTCATCATTTGACTTGCAAAACTTATTTTCATAAAAATATCGAACCATTGAAAACTCTCGGGTTTTCGAATTCGAGCTAAATATCTTCTTCATTGCCCATAGTGATATCTATAAGGGAAGATATACAAGTCAGAATCATATTTAACATTTAAAAATGTACAATATTAAAATGTTCATAAATATTAAAATTATATTTGTATCACAGTGTCAATACAAACTGGCAACAAATTTTGCATATCGAGTTTTCGGTGGGAACGCACTTCTCCATGGAAGGGAAGTGTAAATAAAATATTTTTAATAACCTGCCGGTCTGTCTGTGTGCGCACGCGTTTATCTCAAGTTCGGCATTTATTTTGACTACGGCACGAATTGATCAACTTTTGAGATATATCAGGGCTTGGGAACTGCACTTTATAGCGAGCCTGTTTTATATTTTTGATAATTTTCATGAAGATAATATTCAACAGATTTACTAGAAATTTCATATATAAGCTTCATTCGAACATCCGCGAAATCTCATAACTTTTGGAAGAAATCAGGCGTCAGCAACTGGACGTTTACTACGGGCCAAATATACATTTTTACGTATATAAAGAGAAGTAATCAACCGATTTCATTAAAATTTAATATTTGAATTCTTGGGAACCATATCTACGGAACAATTTGATGGAATTTCTTGCAATTTGATATTTGAGTTCTGGTTGTTAACGAAACTAACTCGTGAGCATTTTAGGGAATTTGGGTAGCCAAAAGCGAAAATATTAAGAGCAAAATTTACATTTTTGTAGGTATGTTAACTATAAGCTTACTAATGTACTAAAAATTGGAAACAAGTATTTAACAGGCATTTTTATAATGTTCTGTAACACATTCAATTAACTAGACAATACACATTGTGGTCGGTTATGTGCTGATCACATCAAATTATTTGTAAATATTTTTATATTATCGATACTGTGTATAAAAATATTTGGTTCTGCTGTCGCTGAATTTAAAACGTTTAAGTGTTTTATCGTACAAGTGACTAGTTCTATTTAAATTTTATTTTAGAAAGCAATAATCAACAATAATTATAATTCCTCTACATGTTAAAAATTTATAATTAAAATTATATATTTTTAAAACAACAGAATAAAAGTCCAGTGATCTATTTTTACTTTCTTATTTTAAATTAAGTATACTTTCTTATTTTACTTTCATTAAATATTTATTAATTTATTTCCAGAAATAAATTATAAACTTTAATACTCTTATAATTTTAAAATTATATTGTGAATGTGTAAATATTTACTTAACATTTTTTACAGTTAAAGAAAGCAAACATTTATTTAGCTTCGGTTTAACATTTTCAACTTTCATTTCATTTCTTTACATAAGTGTATTTTTATAAATTTACCAAACAATAAATTAATTATCAATATTTATTTGAAATATATTCAACATTTAATTTTAAAAAAATATTATTATTAATTATTTTCTTTATATAAAAGTGTAATAAATAGTTAATTTTTGTAAATTTATAATTCAGTTAACAATTGGTTTTTTTAGCACAAAGCAGCCGTATACCATTTAATTATTTTATTAAAATGAGGATCACAACTTTATTATTGTTTCTTTTTTGTTTTTATTATAAGGTAAAATTTTAAATATTAAAAATTAAATAATTAATTTAAATTAAAATTCATTTGTATATACAATTTTAGATGAAATTTATTCAATGCAGAGAAATAAATCTTTTTACAAATTTATTATCAAATTCTAATGCAGACATTTCACCAACAATAAATTTATTAAATGGTTATTCATCTGGCCCTGATAAATTATTTTGTAATCAAGTTATAAATAAAATAAGTAATCAAAGAAATTCAGATACAAAAAGTTTAATAGAAAATGTTCTTACATCAATACACCAAGAACAAAATTCAAATTTACAAATTAGTGGACAATTATGGAGTGATTTAAATAATTTAGTTCCAAATATAAAACCACCATGGATTTCATTAAATGGATTTGATACAAGTATTACTTATTATTATAATGGTATACAGGTATATGGTGGACCAATTGATGTAATATGTTTAACAAGTTGTGATCCATTTTGTGTTTGGGTTGGTGATCTTGGACAATAATTACATATAGAAAAAGTGAATTGTGATAATATAAAAAAATTAAATGGCATTTCAATTAAAAAATGAAATTAAAATGAATATTTTATTATTTATATAAAACATAAAATATAACAACTATAATTAATATTAAAAATCGATAAATTTATAATTCAAACATTTCAGTAGAAGTACCAGCATTTAACATAATTATTTCAGGTGTAGTTGGTGCACCAAGATGATACCATTTCTTTTCAATACCAGCATCTTTACGAGCTGAATCTAAAGCATGTCGAATTGCAAATACTATTGAAACAGATAAAGCAATAGCTGGTTCACCAGTTGCTAAAAACATAAATAATATTAAATTTTATATATAAAAAATGTTATCAATTAAATTATCATACTTTTTGATCGCAAAAATCCAGCTGGATTTGGTGATTTTTGTACTAAATTTATACGAAAATCTACTGGAATATCTTTAACACCCGGTGGTTTATAATTCCATGTTCGTGTTGTTAATAATTCTCCGGTTTCTCTATTAACAACTAATAATTCAGTTAACCAATAACCTAAACCCATTATAAAAGCACCCTCAATTTGTCCTATATCAATTAATGGACTTAAACTTTCACCTGTATCTTCTAAAATATCAACACGATTTACTAAAACATTTCCAGTTAAAATATCAATTTCAACTTCTGATAATGATATTCCCCAAACATCATAATCTTTTAAATCTCCTGGCTTAAAAATACCTGAAGCAGTTAAATCAATATTTTTTAATTGGGCGGCATGAATTAATTCTTCCCAAGTACTATTTTTCATTGTATCTTTAATTGGTTTTAATCGTTCTAAAATTGTTTCACAAGCTCTTTGTGTTGCCTATGTAGAAGATAATATTTTTTTTTTTTTTAATTTTAATTAACTTTTTTTTTTTTTTGTAAAAAACTTACTAGACAAGCGCTTTCACTACCAACACCACCACCTGTAACCACATTATTTGGCGATGTAAATGTAGAACTCGGTTCTATTTTGATTTTTTCAATTGGAATACCCAAAGTAAAGGCAGCTACTTGAACAACTTTTGTATTTACACCTTGTCCCATTTCAATGCATCCATGACTAATTGCTACAGTTCCATCAGAATGAAAAACGGAAACAGTAGCATTAATATTTCCAAAATATTCTATTGGATATTTCATTATAGCAATTCCAAGACCTTTCTTTCT
Source organism: Condylostylus longicornis (assembly GCF_029603195.1). Lineage (NCBI taxonomy): Eukaryota > Metazoa > Arthropoda > Insecta > Diptera > Dolichopodidae > Condylostylus > Condylostylus longicornis. The sequence goes on from NW_026578032.1 coordinate 88,009, forward strand.
CCATCTATTCTCCTTATTGAATTTTTCAATATCATTTTTACGCTGCTTATATTCGGTAGATTTAAGAAATTCTGGTAATAATTTGGCCATTTTTTCCGTTTTTGTTAAATTTTCTAAACGTACATCAACTGGATCTTTATTAGTTTCAAAAGCAATATGTTCAATTATAGTTTCAATCATTGCAATTCCTTCAATAGCACCCGGACCTCTACACCATGTTGTACTTGGAGCATCTGTTTTAACAACTTTACCATCAATTTTCCAATTTTTATCAACTTGATAACAGTTTTTAGTGCATGCTATCGATAAAATAGGTATTGGATTTTCATTAGCTGTGCATCCGCCATCTTCATAAAATATATTCTTTAAAGCCAATATTTTACCGGCATCATTGAATTCAACTTCATAATCAGAATGACATGAATAACGTTTTCCCATACAACTCATCATAGATTCAATTGTTTGTATAAATCTTGTTGGACGATTTAATTTATGTGCAACTAAAGCACAAGCTGCTGCAACTTGACAACTTCTAGATATTTTTGCACCATAACCGCCACCAACTCGACGCACCTGCATTTTAATTGAATTTTGTTGAACATTTAAAGCTTTTGCGATTACAACTTGTGTAAGATCCATCCATTGACTAGCACAATATACTTCCATACCATCTTCAATTGGAATACATACAGTTGTTTGCGGTTCCATTGTATAATGATATTGACTATCAATATCTAAATATCCAGTTATTTTTTTGTTCTTATTAAAATCTGTACCAGATAATGAAGTCTCTTCACCTATTGAAAGGCAATCAACAATTCGCTCATTTGCTGCATTTTTAAAAACATCCTTCATTGTTGGTAAAACTTTTTTATTGCTAACTTTTTCGTATATAACCTTAACTAATTTAGCTGCTTTTTCAGCTAATTTAGTGCTACTAGCAGCTATAACACCAACTGGTTGACTAAAATATGCAACAACCGATGAACAAAATATTTCTTCAGCATCAGGGAATAAAAATGGCATCGTTTCTGAATCTATAAAATTATTTACACCTGGTATATCTTTTGCTGAATAAAATGCTTCAACGCCATCAAGTTTAAGAGCATCGCTAGCATCAATACCAACTACTTTTGAATCTGCTTTTGTTGCAAATACAAAAGCACAATATAATTCATCTTTTCTTAATGGTAAATCATTCATATAGAATGCTTCTCCAGCACATTGTACTAAAGCTTCAATTTTTGGAATTGCTTTTGTTAAGGGATAATTTTTTTCTATTGTTTCATAAGTTTGTTTACCACTTGATAATGGTCTATGCAATATTTCAGAACCTGTTTTATATAAAGGATTCATTTTTGCAGTAGGTACATTTGATAAAATACATTTATAAAATAATCCACAAGCTAATAATTGACGATATTCTGGGGATGCATCTGGTAAAATCCAATCAGGTTTAAGTTCATTTTTAAGAATTTTCATTGTTTCTTTAATCACTTTTGCATCAGATAAATCTTTTCCATTTAAAAATTCTTCTGTATTTTTTGCATGTACAAAATTTTCAGTTATCCCACCAAAACAAATTCGAGCTGATTTCACTATTTTATTAGTTGCCGGTGGTTTATTATCATATTGTATAAGAAAACTTCCATTTACATAAGCATGAGCATTTTGTGCTCTCGGCATTATCTATAAAATAATTATATATAAAGGTATGTAATTTTAAATTTACATATAAAAATTCATTAACTTCTACTTTATATGAATTAAATGAGAACTCATTAGCTGAATATCCGGGTAATACAAGTTCTTTTAATATTTTCTTTCTCATATCAGTTTTAATAAAATCTAGTACACTCATAGTTTGAGTTTTTACTGGATCTTCTAAAATAATTACTTGAGCATTTAGTGCTTCAAATGTTAAAAAAATATCTGATGGAAATTCATTGTTAGCATTTTTCATCATTAAATTTCCACCTAATGTTCCCATCTGAAATTTAAAATATGTAATTAGAATTTAATTATTCTATCATGAATTAAATTTTTAAAGTAATTTATTTTTTAACAATTCAAATAAAATTAATTGAAATTATAAAAGTCATTATGACTTGTAGTATTTTAAGTATTTTTTTATTTCAAAGTATTCGCGCTTAAAACTTAATGTACCATGTTAAAATTTTGAAATGTGCACATATGTATGTAAATAAAAATGAAGCTATTTATAGTACAGTAAGAGTATGATATATAATAAATAATTACTTAATAATATTATGGCCGTACTTAATGAGAATTAATAATGCAATTGAAATTTTTATATTGCCACATAACAATATTTATCATGCAAAAATCAGTATACCTAATTATATTAACTACATTTTGCAAATGCATAAGCATATTCTGTACTTACATTTCGTACAGGAACATTTGCAATAATATCAAAATGTTTCCATAATACACTACAATATTCAAAATTTTTTTGTTTAGATGCTTTATTAAAAATATCCATAGCTTCTGTTAAATTAACACAAGCACCCAAACGTATTTCATTTTCTTTAATTTCACTTGAATGCAAATCCATTATTTTATTTAAATCAATAAATATTTTTATATCATCTGGCCTTCTATAAACACCATGTCCAGTATTACCAGCAACTAACATATATTTTTCATTATTTGTTATATCATCGAAAGCTTTAAATATATCATCATAATTTTTTGCTAAATACCATTTAGCATCATCATTAGCCCGATCATATTCAATAAATTTCATTTCATTTCGTTTATAACATTTTCCATTTTGAGTACATTGTAAACCAGTTTTTGAACATATATTTTTTATTTTATATGAATCTTCAATATCAATATTATTTTTACATAAATCATAATCTTTAGCAAATGATTTCATTGCATCTAATATTGTTCTATAACCGGTACAACGGCATATATTACCACCAAATGAATTTTCAATCATTTCCATTGTTATATTATCATTACCAATTGATTCAATTAAACCGTACATATTCATTACCATAGCTGGTGAACAATAACCACATTGTGTACCATTTGTTTGGGCTAATCTTTCTTGTATTGGATGATAACCAATATTTCGATTACCAATACCTTCAATTGTTATAACATCTAATCCATCAATTGTATTTAATAATGTTAAACACTATAAAAAAAAATTTTTTTTTTTTTCTCCCAAAAATTATTAATTTAATTAGAAAAATAATAAATGTAATTATCTTACAGAATTTGTAGCATATGTACGAATATTTCGAGTAGCTGGATGTGGTCCTTTAAGTACACAAATACAAGCACCACAACCAGCTTCCAAACACATAAATTTAGTTCCGGTTAAACCAGCATGTTGACGAATAAATTCATTTAATGTAATATCAACTGGATAATCCTTGAGTTCAACTAAAATTGAAATTTTTGTTTTTTTTTGCAATAAATTAAAATTTATTTATTATTTTGCTTCAATATTTTTAAATATTTACTTGTATAAGGTTTAGAATTAATTGTAAAGCTTATAGACATTTTATGTGGGTCACACAATACAAATTTATTTTAAAATATACGAGCTTTATTTGTGAAAGGATTTTCTAATTTTTTTGTGCTTTATTCGAAAAAATTTTTCCGATTAAATTTAATTTTTAAACCGTTTGAATCGAGTACACTTTAATGACTAAATTTTGTTGAAAATATTCAGTTAGTTGAATTTGAAAACAAAAAAAGAAAACAGCAAAGTCATTAAGTCTTTTTTTTTCGTGACTTAATGATGACAGTATTTTAGTTTTTTTTTTCAAAATTTACAGCATCTACAGAATTTTTTTTAATTCGCGCTCTTTTATTATTAAAAAGTAAAAAAAAAATTAAAAATAAACAAATATTTTTTATAAATCATGAATTCACACGCATTTATTAAATATTTTATGTATGTATGTACAATATACAATTTATTATTACTTACATATAAGAGAAAGGATTAATTAATTATGCATGCTATTATTAAGATATATGTGCATATATTAAATAACTCTCATACAATATACAAAAATAAAATGCGCATAATTGAATTTCCATTAAAAATAATTTTAAAATCAGGTCAAAAGACCAAATTAAATAGTTGTCATTTAATTCTAATAAATTTGTAAGGAATTATTCGAAATCGAGGGAATTTTAATTTTTTTTTTTTTTTTTTGAGTTTTTATTAACAAATTAGTAAATTATTTTATATTCTTGTTCAGGAACGAATTCTGATTATACAAGACTATAATTCTCTTGAAATTACCCAAAACCCGATATCAGGAAATTTGTAAATTCCGATAAGGTAAATATCAGGTTCTGCAACTTGTTTAGTTCGAATTATATCATTATGATTTCAACAACTTTTAATATTCTTAATTTCTTAATTTGCTCATCGAGTGCTAGTAAAGCAAATATTGACTCTTTAGCATTTCAATTTTGTCACTAACTCAAGTTGACCAAAAAAAAAAAATGGTTTATCGGGTTTTGACAAAATATTTCCAGAGAATTACAATTAACACTTCTATGATAATTAATCGAAACAAAAAACAAATATAAATAGAAACTGGTATACAAACAAAAAATGAAAAATTCCTGTAATCTAATAAAAAATTTATTGTGTCATAAAATCAGCTGAATCTACCGTTAGAAAATTAAAAGTTGGTACTCAAGAATCTCAAAGTTTTAAAATAACAAATATTTTAAAAATTTCAGTTTTAGAAATATTGTATTTTTTTATAAATTTCACAAGAATTCAGGATATTTTAAATTAATCACTTAATTTAAACTTTAAAAATTTAAGCAAGTTTAACAAAACTGTTAAATTCCGTAGCATATAAGTACTAAAATTTTCTAAAAAGTTATATAGGAAATAGAAATTTATTAATTACGATATTAAATTTTATTATGGACACAAATCAATTGCGTAAATTGGTTTATGTATACACTAATAATATTGAAATTTTTTTGGTTAATAACACTGTTATTTGTTTGGTTTGTTGAGAGGACGGGGCCAGTAAGACAGGTGTTAGTCGCGTCGCATCCTAATCCACAAATTGTAATCCGATATTCAATTACAGATCGCTTATCTAAACCACGGGATTCTTTTGAACAATTTGTCTATGTTTCCGATATTAGTATAGAAGTATTGAGCAAACTGAAACAAAATAAGATTATTCTTAAAATATAATGTTCAAAGTGTAGGAATCAGAAATTAATCTTTTGTTATAAAACCGTTTCCTATACATATAAAAAAGCTTAAACAATCAAATAAGTTAGTTTACGAGTATTATAAACGTTTATGCTTTTAAACAATTCCTTATGAAATTATGCTACTATATAAAGTTTAATTTTTTAATATAAGTTTCTAAAACTATTATATAAACTAATCACTTACTCAGAATACTGAAATATTCAATTAAGAAAATTTAATTTTCATATTATTAGTATTCCAAACTGAATTATAAGTTTTTAATATCTTTAAAATTTATCGCTTGAATCTGAGATCGAAAATTTCACATTATTTTATTATGTAATTTAAATACACAATGAATGTATGCATAAGTGTGTGTATACATACGCGTACATATGCCTTAAGTACCTAATTATAAGTTATAACAACATTTTGTTGTCTTTTATATTCCCAAATATACTCAGCATAATTTATGGTTTCGAAATTATAGCAAAAGCAAAAAAAAAATAAAAAAATTTTTTTTTTGTCTAAAGTTTTTTGAATTGGTCACCGTGAAATTTTAATTTGTGAATTTTTTTTATATGCGTTTACCTAAAACGGCGTAATTCAGAATGGTTTGAATTCACTGTCATCTTCAACCTCTATTTTTTGTTTGTTTGCAGCTCGACTCATAAATTTAAAACCTTTTTCGGCAAAAGCTGGTTTTAAATTTTTTTTTTTTTTATCTATTCATTTTAATCTTTGGATCTTTTTAAATTTATTTTTATAATATTTTATAATATAAGAATTAGAAAATTTTAAAGTTTTAAGTTTATTTATAATTGAAAGCATTAAAAACAGCTTTTTTTTATATTAAAATTTTTTGCGAATATGCGCTGCGCGCGCCGGCTTTTATCTGTATTACCTTTGTAGAATTTTAAATATGTAGCCAACTACAAAAAGTAATTAACATAAATTAATTATTTTTATTTTATTTACTGTGTATATTAATAAATTTAAATTTAAAATAAATATTAAATTTATTATTGTAATTTTGCATTTTTTTATAATCAAGAGTCTTGTCTAGGTTTATGCTACTTAGTACCCGAAAATAATGACAAAATGATAAAATTTTAAAGATTTTTTTGTTACCAAGCAAAAATTTTTATTTAATATTAGAAAGAAGAGCTGCTTATGTGGGTCTGATAATCAATGAGTCAAAGACGAAATACATGCTAATGACACGAAATGATACAAGAAGGTACTCTCAAAACATATATGAAACTATTAGCAATTACAAAACTTTAAAGATGTAAGAAGTTTTACATACCTGGCTGCCTTAATAAATTATTACAAAAATTATATGCACATAGCAATTAATGAGAGAATTCAAGCATCACAAAAATGCTATTATACATTCAAACGACTAATCCAGGCTAATAGCCAAGTCAATTAAATTTCGAATGTACAAGACATTAATTCAACCTGTACTAACATATAGAAAAATGAACCATGACAACAATTGACGAGGAATGAAGTTAAAAATATTTCAAAAAAAAAAAATTGCTCTGAAAAATATTTGGTTCAAAATTAAATGAAAATGGGGAATATGAGATAAGATCAAATCGGGAGCTAGAAGAACTTATTGAGATGGATAGGACACGTATTTCGAATGCCAGAACATCGAGCGCAGAAAAGAATCCTAGATGCAAGACCATATAACACAAGGGCGAGAGGCAGGTTTAGATGGCTCAATTGAGTTTGACGGAAAATTGTGAACGAGGTTAAGGCTCACCTGGAACTGTAGAACCAAAAGATGATGATGAATTTTTATTTTTACTTTATAATGTTCTATAATTATATGAAGTTGTATGATAAATACATGAATGTAATTATTATCATAACAGTAGATATATAGTTATATAATTTCCTGTATTATTAATTCTTTTACAAAAACTAAAATTTTATAATTAAAATTACATTGTAACCTTATAATTAACAGAAATGATTTTCGATAAAAAAAAAAATATAGGTACAAAGTAGACGATCATTAATGAATGCATGTATGTATGAAGAATAATTACCATTTTTTTTTTTTGTGAATGTAATTATTATTTTTTCGCTATTTAGAAAATAAAATTGAAAATATAAAATTATAATAATGATTCAAGTCAAGTAATATGCAGTTAAAAAGCTTTATTTTAAGAATAGCCCATTTTTTTTTTCTTCTGTCTATCATTGTGCATCCATCAAATAAGTAAATAATTTTAACATACATACATACATGCATGTTAGTACTAATTCACAGAATGTATAAATAACGAGTTTTATTACAAGAATAATTATTTTTTCTCTTTCAACTGGGAATTAAATAAAGCTATTATACATACTAGTATAATAATTACATAATGTGAATATAATGTGAATATAAACAGACTACTTTGTAAAAATGTTAGTTATGACTTGATGTAATTATTATTCGACTTTCGAATTACTTTTAGATCATTTTTTCAACAAAGTGTTAGAGTATATAAAAGTATACACCGACTTCTGTTCAATTAAATGAACGGCTCCTATTCAATTAATTGACTTGAAATTTGTTTTAGATCAGACAGATTATAATAATATTAAACTTTAAGAAAGACAACTCCTATAGACAATACTAATATTTTTATTGTTATTTAAAAAATTTTTAACAATTTTAGCTTTTTTAATAAAGTAGCTAAATTTTTGCTTTTTTGACAAGGTAAGAACACATTCAAAATTTTAAATTTTCTTTTTAGGACAAGGCTTTCCAATTCTCAATATTTTAATTAAAGCTATTATTGTCCTAAATATAATTAATTCAAGTTTCCCTAGACTTACGACTCGCTAATCCCAAGTTCAACGAAAATGATAGAATAGATTTATTGATCGAAGTTGATATATTTGGTCAAATAGTCGTGGAAGGTTTAATTAAAGATGGAATTGTTTTTCTAATTGCCCAAAATACGGTGTTAGAAACTCTCCGGCGAAATGACTTTTAAACAGATTCACGGCATCTCGGATGCATCCATAAAAGCATATGACACAGCTGTTTACGTTTGCATAATTAATAACGATGGGAAAAAAATGTGTAGTTTGAAAATAAGGATATTGTAAATGCTTACGTCTCTGCCAGGAAATCACCAAATGAATCAGGTGACCAAAATGAGATCGTAGTTGAGTTTTCGAATACGGAAATCAATAAAATTTTGCAAGCGATAAGAAAGAAAAAACTAACAATAGATATATTTGGTAAAACAAAATCTTATTATGTAAACAACGGTAGTAATAGAAATACCATACAACTGCTTTTCGATAATGAAAGAACCATTAAGTATTTTGGTTCATTATTTAAAAAAGCTAAAAATCCAAAGAGAGATAAAAAGATTGCGTTTGGGTTAAGAATGGTAAACTGCTCATTAGAAAAACATTAACGTCTAAAATTATAAACGTTCTTCAGAAAACGGATTTAAATGTTCAGTGATGATACCCATGTTCAAAAAGATATATAACGATGTTTACAACATTCCTTTTTACAATAAAAATTCTTTAAAAATATTTTATTTAAACAATCGCAGCTTAAAATATAAATTAGATGATGTTAAATGTATGTTGGATGCTTTTCAATACGTTTTTGGAATAATTTTTATTACTGAAACTTTCATTCTGGTGTATGATGTTGGATCTAAAAATATTGATTGTTACTCCAAAGTTTTTTCGTGTAGGAAAACAAGAACAGGTGGGCACGCGGCAATCTTCATTCACAACTATTTGACGTACTCTGTGCAAGATATCAATTGTGATAACTACAATAGTTTAATAAAATATTAAATTATATCAATATGTATATCGCTCATGGTGCTGGCAATATATAGACCTTCTGTAAGCCCTTCTACTCTAGTAGAAAAATTTCTTGATAAATTTCAAACACAATTAGAGAATCTAAAAAAAAACTCTATGGTAATAGACGATTTTAATTTTAATATTAAAATTAAGATGAATAAAATATTTGCCACAAAGAAACTACCAGACCGGTACCAACTTCTGTCTAGATCAAGAAATATCTAACAATATTATAATTCGGGAATATGCATCACACTGTTTCACCATGATCTTTCTGATCATCTTGGAATAGTTGTAGAGGTGGAAGAACTATTTATTATTAACAAACAAAAACTTTAGCAAATTAAAATCATAAATTATTAATATGTCAAAAGTGAGTTAGGTAAAATTAATGTTTTTAGAACAGATGTAGATAAGATAGCATATGAATTGTCAACCGATGTCAAACATAATAAATGGTGCTATCGCCGTGAAAAAAAATTAATAAAACATGTAGTAAATTTACTGCACCGTGGAATAATGTAGATTGTGTTGAATTATCAAGTAAAAATAAATACTGAAATAATAAAAAATTAATATAAAACAAAGAGTCGGAGTTAGTGTACTTAAATTTAAATTTAAGTACTGGTAAAATAGATATACACGTTTAAAAAGAATAAAAAAAAGCGAATATGACAACAGGCAGTTTGTGAAGGCTAATGGAGATCCAAAAAAGAATTGGAATATTATTAAGAAGATGACGGTTTTGTACGGGTAGTTACGAGAACTAAAAATTCAACATTAAAACGCGTGATAACTGAAATATACGAACAATCGGTCAAGCAAGAGAACTTTAACGAAAAACTAATATCAAATTAAATTCAAATTAAACGAAATACGAACAAAATTACAAAAAAAAATTTTTTAAAAGCACTATACCAAAGAGACCGATCCAATTTAAAAATAACGCGAATTTAAGACCTAGCAAATTTCTACTTAAAAACAATTCTAATACTTGAAAAGTAAACAACTTAAAAATTATTCTAAATAAACTACTATAATATTAAAATTAAAAAAATTATGGTCGTTGCATTTCCTCCCGCATCCTTAAATCCTTTTGTTGCTGTAAGCAAATCATGGCGCTATAAGCCTTTTATTTTCTTATCGAATTTCTTCTTCCAGGTGACGTCATGTTCAACAGCAACAGCAAAATAAATTATAAGAATTTTAGTATACTCATAGGTAATATTTATAGCTAATAGTAAATGCGGAGGGTGGCGTCATTTTCATTCGGTGGTAGGGACTCGAACCAAGACTAGTTCATAAAAGTAAATATAGATGCCGCCCTCAGTAATTATATGTTTATTTTGTACTTTATTTTTTGTTTTGTTTATTTTGTATTTTTAAAAAAGAATTTGAATTTAAAACTTTATACACAAAGCAGAAAATTAACAATAAGTTTTTAGTTTTATTTATTAAACAAATAAACTTAAAAAAGAGAACAACAACAATATTAGAAGGTATTCGTTTTCTAATAAGGCATAATTGTTTTGTCTTATTCAGCTGCTACTTGTTGCGATCCATCATCATTTGCCGTGTACATTTTTGTTCCACTATCTATTCAAAGTGATCTTACCCTTGTTTTGATATGTATCCAATAGCAGCTGACATCTTGGTCTGTTTTAACATATAATTCTGGCACTACCTAATTGACCGAATGTAGCTACAAAATTATCAACTCCACAAAATAGTACGATTGTATAAGTACCATTTTAAGACGAAAAGGAAAGAGAAAAGAACAATGAATTCACACTCATCACAACCATATGTTTTAATAGAAAGGGCTAATACATTTTCAAGAAGAAAAAGTAAAAGTTAAATAGATCCATTGAATAGAATTCAAATTTCATTTGAACAAAAAAAAATCATAATTACATTGCAATAATTAGAAGAAAATATGTGTTTTTTTTATTTCAATTGCAAAAAAAAAGTGATCCAGATGAGTGGCGGAGTTACGTATAGTTTTTTGAAATTTTAAAATAGAAAATAATTTTAAATCCGCAAAAAGATGTTTAGTGGCGAAACACGCATAATTTTATTTCTTTCATTTTTCGTATAATTTCATTTTTACCTTAAGTTTGTTCATGAAATTCCGCCTTCCTCATGAAAATAATAATAAAGATTAACAAATCAATATTTCCAATGAGTATTCATAACATAACTTTCCGAAAATTTAATTCTAACTTAGTTTCAATGTTCGATAAATCAAAATTACAAAATCTTGCAATCAAATAATGTACAAATATTTTAAGTTTAAAAAAAAAAAAAACACTTAAGCGAATTTAAAAATTCGGAAAAGTAAGAACAGTAAACTAGTTAGTTCATGACGCATAAAAAGATTGTTAAGATTCCAGTTAGAATCTGCGATTTATTAGAATATAATTTATTAGAATATAATTAGAATATTTAAGTGCAAATCTGAACTATCGAAAATCTCCTTAATTTGTGACTGCTACTTATTTTAAGAAAAATTAAATTTAGTTTTTAATAATTTTTTATTGTTGCGATAATATAAATTTTGTTTTTTGTTTGTTTTTTTTTTTAAAGAAATAATTTAATATCAATACAATTTTTATTTTTTTTCTTTTTTCTCTTATTTTTTAGTTTTATTAATTCTTACTTAAGTGTAAAAAACTACAAATCTAATATTTTTTTGTTCATTTTAATAATCGATTTTTTTTTAATTTATTTGTTTTTTTTTTTTTAGTATTTATATAATAATATTAATAATATATTAATTTTGTTTTTATTTATTTATATATATATATATAGTCTTTCTCAAAAAATGTAGAAAAAATTTATTATTTTTATTTGTTTAAATTAAATTTTATAATTTTAACAAATATTTATTTTTTATTGTTTTTCCTAACATAATTTTTTTTTTTATATTTTATGTTAAATTATTTTGTATTTTTGTTTATTATTTTGAGATTTTTATTACAAGATTTTTGTTTTTTTTTACTTGAATATTTAAATTCTTATTTTTTTAATAAAATATTAGCTTATAAATTACAATGGAGCCTCTAGAACTCGAACCTCTACAACTCGAAAATCTCCTTACCTCAAAACCCATCTGAGTTCCCTTGAACATTGGCATAACTTTTTTTTTGTCTTCTCAACTCGAAATCTTCATAACTCGAACTGTTTCAGCGTTTCCGTGCGACTTCGAATTATAGAGCTCTCACCATATTTTATAAAATAATATTTTATTTTGTTGCGAATATTGTTTCGCTTCATTTTAGGAATATTTCTTATTATATTTTTTAATTTATAATTTATTTTTGATTTGGAAATTTTATAAATTTTTGTAATATTGTATTTTTTTTTTGTTTGTTTGTTTATTTATTTAATATTTTACAATTTGTCTGGAAGACAGTTGACATTATTTTTTATTTCATTTAATTTTGAATTTTTTGCTTTCTTTCAATTTCATGTCTCCAATTCAGGGGGGGGGGGGGCTAGAGTTCTCTAATTTATTAAAAATGTTTTATTTTCTAATTTTTTTAAATGTAAAAACAAATAATGTTTATTATAAATAATAATAATTTTTTATAATTAAAATTATAATTAAATTTTTAATATTTTAGGTGTACAGAATCAGAAGAAATTTGAAAATTACTTTTTAAACTTGTGATTTTTGAATTATTTAAAAAAATTAATATAAAATTTATAAATTAAACTTAATTAATTTGTATAGTTTTTAAAATAAAATTAAAATAATTTTGATATTTTAAATTTGAAATATTGTTTTCCGTCTACAAATTAACAATAAAAATTTTTTTATTAAATTTGAAATATAATTAAAAATATTTAATTTGAAAATTATTTATGTACATATAAAATGTATTCTGATAAAATTTAATATTATAAATTTAAGTTTTTTAATAAAAATATTTAAAAATAAAAAATTTCAAATTAAACTTAAAATTTACGTGAAAAAATTGTTCTTCCATTACAGTTCAAAATAAAATTATTCTCAAGAAGAAGTTTAATATTAAAAGTAAAAAATTAATATGAAATTGTAGGACAAAAATCAATTCAAAAAATTCTTTCAAAATTTACATAAATTTTTTAAACATTTTATATTAGTTATAAATGAAATGAAAATAAAATATAAGCTCATGACTCATTTAAAAATATTATTAATTAATTATTAGAATTATTAATTAATTTTATGTTACATAATTTTAAGTTTTTTTTTTACATATAATAAAATATAAATTATAATTTTTATATCTTTATTTAAATATTAAAATATATTTTTTTAAAAATGCATTATTAATAATATTAATATATATTTGATATATGCATTTATTCATACAATATATAGAATATAAAATGGCGAATTGAAGAAAAAAAATAACCTAAAATATAATCAAATCTATTTTACAATTTTGTATTTTAAAATATTTACCAATTTGTTTAAATTGAATTAATTCAAATTAATTAATTTTTTATTAACAATAATTTTGAATATTAATAATATTTTCGGTTTCCATAATCATAACTAATTTCAAAATCTACAATGTAACAGATTAAGTTTAGTTGGGATAACGGAATAAATTAATTAAAAAACATCATAATATTATTTACATACAAACATAAATAAATTTTATTTGTTTTCATATAAATTAGGAAAAATTAGGAAAATAATTTTTATAATTTTTATTTTTAATAAAAATTTAATTAAAAAAAAAATATAACAATTAAATAATAAAATAATTGTTATTCGTTTTAAAAATTTCGTTTTATTATTTGTTAATAAAGAAATAATTAATTATTTTTAGAATAAATTGTTATTAAGTTGATTGAATTGACAAAAAAAAAATGTTAAAATAATAATTTTTTCGTTTAAGTACAATTGCCATAATAATATTATGAAGTGAGCTACAAATTATTTCGGAATAACAGAATCAACTGGAGTACATAGAATTAATATTACAAATTATTTAAAATTTATAAGTAGTAAGAGTTTGTAAATTGTATTTTAAAAAATTCCTGGTTTCTTGAATGACAACAATATTTTTAATGGTATGCCGAAATTGAAATTGGAATTTAATTTATGTCAATGAAAGAGGCATTACTAGTATGGATTTGGATTACAAAGGGTTTTGATTAAAAATTACATTTAAACAGAATACATATTATTAATATAATATATGAAGAAATTCCAGAAATTCTAAATACTTATATGGAATACAATAAGTTGTGAATGGGGTAAAAGGTATTTTAATTGAAAATTTTTATTAATTTAAGAATTATTTTAAAATAATGAAGTTTTGCTATATATATGAATGACTATTTTTTTCTTTACAGTAATCCCTCTCATAATGTAATTTTGGGATTTCATTATAGGGGGGTTCCGAAAAAACTAATCAGCTCTATCACGAATTCCATTCGTAGAATCCTACGAATTACGAACATAACTACTACGTAGACTTTTGAATGATCATAAATTCCTTTCGTAGAGATTATAAATCACCAATAACAGTATCATTTTTCGGATTATCAAAATCACTATTTTATTTCAGCTATCAAGTGTAAAATTATACTTTATTGTTGCTATTTGAGGAAACAAATTTCATAAAAGAGGATATTTTTTAAAATTTTCAGAAAAAAAAAACTTTTGTTTTGGCAATATCAATTCACTTCTATTCATGGTAGCTGTATTAGAGTAACTCAAACAAAGAAATTTAAAACTTGAAATTTTAATACAACCATTCTCTTTAAATTGCTTAAGTGTGATTATTTCTTTCACACATTCTGAGGGTAATTTTTACTACGAACGTAAATTATGATTACTCCATTACGAATATCCGAAGCAGAATTTTTGTAATTCGTAATTAACAATATGATATTCATAATTTGCCGAATTTCTGAGCTATGAACGAAATTCATGATAGGGCTGAATGTTTGCCGAAATTACAATTTATTAATTGCATTTATGAATTTAGAGAGGAGTTCAAAAGTAGTAAAAATAGAAATTGGATTATTAAATATTACAAATGACTTTATTTTGATTTGGAAGTTTTTGATTGCTTTTATTTGCCGAATACGGTAAAAATTACGTTAAATGAAAATAATATGAGAAACAAAATCTACATACGAGTATTATATTGAAATTATTTAGCAAGAGGTTACGTTATAGGGAAGAGATATAATTGTTGTATGTATCAATTTGTATGAATATTTTATGCATATATCATCTTAATACTCTTATATAAAATAAAATTTATATATAAATATATATATTATTTTATACATTATTTTATACATTAATGTGTATACAAAATTTAATATTCTTATAGTATACAATATAATATTATAACTCTTAAATATGTAAGTCTATTTATCGCTTAAATTTTAATAATATTGTTTTCCAATTTTTTTTTCAAAATTCTTTTCAAATTTACAATAATATTTATTTTGAAAATTAATATAATTAAATAAAATAATAATAATTACAATATAACTGTATTAAAACACAATAATATTATGTTTTGTGTCGTCCGTCTTATGTGTTAGATTTTCTCTGTTTGTTTTTTTTTTGAACAAAATTCATTCTTACAAATATTTTTTATTATTTCTTAATTTTAATTTAGTTTTTATATTCTATTTTTTTTTTCTCTTTTGATTTTATTGTATTTTTGGCAGTGAGCACGAAATGAAAAATGAAATTTAAAAAATTGCCAAAATTGCCTATTTTAGAACAAATCAAAACAAAAAAAAAAATAATTAAGAAGTTTTTTTGTAAAATATTAAAAATTAATTTTATAATATAAAAAAGGGTTTTTTGTATTTTTTTTTTTTGTAAATTTATAATTTTTTAAATTTTTTTTATTTTATCACAATGTAGTCTTTTTTTTTTTTTTAATTATTATTATTTTTTTTCTTTCTTGGTATTTTTAATTTAGAATTAATCAATTTGATTGCAATTAATATCCGGATATTAAAAATTGAGAATTTAATTCTGAAATCGGTAAGAGTTTCGAACCGAAAATTATAAGAAATTAGAAATTATTAAGGGAATAATGAAATTTTGCCAGTAGGTTTTTTAATTTAATATATTCTTGTAAAAGAATTATCGAAAACTAGAAAACATATTTGAAAATTTAAGCTCCCTTGCAGGTCATATTGTTAAAATGAACATTTTAAATTAAAAACTTTTAGAAAACCAGTTGAATGCTGATGGAATACAGTAAATATTTTATATTCACAAAAATATTTCTAATAATTCATTATTTTCAATATGTTTTCAACAAATTTAAGGTTCCAATTGTCTGCTGAAACCAATTTTCGCTAAAATGAAATAAAATCCTACTGGCAACTGCTGCTAGAATATAAAAGAATATTTCATTTAAAATATTCCGATTGAAACGTACCATGAAATTAAATGAATTTATTATATGAGACTTGTGTTATCGATTTCAGAAATAATAATTTTAAAATAACCTCAATATATTTTAATTAATTTTGTTATTTCTTTATTTATTTTCCAAATAGTTATTAAGAATAGTTAAGGAATATTATAAGGTATAAGGTTATTTTATACAAACGGGTTTTATTTTTCAATTATTATTAGATATTTATAAAGCCATTAAATAAGTTTAAGTTATGTTCCAAGATTGAAAATATTTCAATTTAGAGATTTTAACTAAATTTTCCATTTAATTATTTGAAACGATTTGTTTTTCTTTTCTTTTCTAGTTTTTAATAAGAGCTTTGAATAAAAATTTTCGATTTTTAATTAATTAAATTAAAAATTTTAGGATTTTAACTGGCGTAGGAACGTCGAACTGGAACTGGTGGTGGAATTTTTGATTTTTTCATTGGTGACGGTTGTTTTTTAATTGGTTGTTCTTCCTAAAAATAGAAAAATGGAAAAAATTCGAATTAAATTAAAGAAATATAAGAAAATATGCCGAAAGATAAATTTAAAATACAAGATAAAATCAAATATACAAGATTCGGTTCAAAATGCATTTCTTTTACCTTTTTAGGTGAAGTTGTAGCTATTCTTTTCCAGCCATTACTTTTTCGCCATACTGAATTTGATGTACTATAACTAGTGCTAGGTATTGCAATTTCTTTTAATTTAATTGCCGATTGCGGTATCATAGATGATTGTACTTCACTTTTTATTGATAATTTATTTTTACTTGTATTCGTTTTATTATTAAGCGTTAATAGATTTTCATCAATACTATAGGAAGGATTTAAATTTTCACATTCTTTTAAATAACAATTTGTATTTGATATTATTGGTATTCCTTCAGATTCACTTGAAGAACAGCTTGTAACTAATGCACGACCAGCTTCACTTGGTGTTGGACTTGGTCCTGATTTTTTATTTTTTGTTGTTCTAATATTTAATTTTTTATCACTATTACTATTATTTTCTTTATTTAAATTATTATTATTTTGTCCTCCCATTTCAATAATAATTTCATCATCATCATTAGAATTATTTTCTATTTGATAATGATTATTTTCATTATCATCATCATCGTCATCATCATCTTCATCATCAGTTTCAGCATCCATATGAGAATAAAGACTATGTGTACTACCGGATGGAATATTAACAAGTTTATAAAAATCTCTAGTAAAATCAGTACATGTTAATTCTTCATCATCAGAATAAACGATCTATGTAAGAATGAAACAAAATTAACAAAATTAATATAATATATTCTTAATTAGGCAACATATTAATTAATTATTACCGTTTCTTTTAATAATTGTGATATTTCTTCTGATTGTGAATCAATCATTGTTGAATTTAAATAACTTGAATTCCATATCCAATCATGTTCATGTTCATTACCATCATCATCTAATGTTATAACACCCAATTCATCTTGTGACATACTCCAATCTTCCATTTCAGCTGAACATGGTTCAGCTGCTAATAGCCATTGTTCTGGTTCTTCTGGTAAATCTTCTAAATGACTATTTGATGGTTGAGGTTGTCCGCTACTCATAGTACAATAACCTTCATCTTTACCTTTAGCAGGACTTGCTGATAATGCAGCATTTTGAGCTTCTAAATCTTTAACACGATTTTTTAACATAGAAACCTCTAACTTAAGACTATCTTCATTAACTAATGCATGAACTATTTTGCCCATAACATCATCTAAACAATGCTCATATTGTCTAACACGTTGCTGTAATTGTTTATTCTCTTGTTGTAATGTATTAAGAATAGTTTCTTGTCTAGCGAATCGAGCCTATTTTATTAAATACGAATAATATTATTAAAATTATTTTAAATTTTATATAAAATTTTTTTCAATTCTGTAATCACCTGTAAAGCTTTATGATCTCGACATACTTGAATTGCTCTCCTTTCTTTTGATTTTATTGTGCGATTCATACTAAAAATATAAGATAAAATAATTATTAAAAACATTTTATCACATAAACGATTAAAGCTGATTATATAGTTCAAATTTTAATATCATAAGCTGTTGAGGGTTTCTTTAGTACTGCGCGCTTAGTAATTTATAGATTCCTTTTAAATAAAATCAAAATCAAGAAGGTATTTTTGATTTTATTGAATGCATCCCACTTTTCACAAGAGGGTGTTACCTGTCTTCATTTACTACTCTATAACTGATGTTATAAAATATTAAAGAACGTCAAGAACACAAAAATATTAAATTTTATTAAAGACTAGACGAAAGATGTGTGATACCGTAGCATGTAGGTATATAAATTATTATTTTGTTTAGCAACTTATATGACACCCGTCAACACAAAAATAAGGTAAACAATAATTTATATAATAAAATTTACCTACAAAATACTTGAAAATTTAATATTAACTTTATTTTGCTTCGGTATTTTGTTGAGAATTTTTTAGAAAGCAATGAAATTTTTTTTTATTGAAGTAGAATATTGCAGTAGATTTACTGCACATTATTAATTGATCTAATTATTGATTTAGGATGAGACAACCATATGTTGAATAATTTTAAAGTTTTTAAAAGGTAAAATTTAAATTCAGGGAAAATTTGTGATATTAGGGTCGGCCCATTAAAGTTTGGTATATATTGAGGGCATTAATACTTGATTATTAATACCTGATTTAACATTCTTGCTTTTATTAGGATTTCTTTTATGATGTGCCGATCAAATTAATTTATTCCGAAAATATCAAAAATATTGTAGACGAGTTTTTGATTTTCAGTTTGAAATTTTTTTGTATCAATACAAAAATTAGCATATTATATTCACAAAATCATCGCAAATAATGGAATATGCAGACGATATACTGATAATGGCACGAAGATTCAGGGCGATGACTGAAAGCTTCGCAAAAGTTGAAAACGAAACATCCAAATTGGGCCTGAAAATAAATGAAAACAAGACCAAATACTTGAAAATGACCAGGCAAGTTAGTAGAAGGCAGTTGCAAAATATTACAATTATTTTATAGTTTATTAACAGTAGTTTTAATTATTTTGGCTATATAATTCGTCAAGATAGCAGCATGCATTCAACAATTCAGAGTAGAATTTAGGTGGGCGACTACACAAACAGGAAATTAATTACATCAAAGTTATTGCCACGAAACTCAAAATTGACGATTTATAAAACATTAATACGACCTGTGGTAACATACAGTAGTGAAACATGATCGATGACAACAGCTGATATGGATGCTTTACGAATTTTTGAGAATTTTCGAAAGATTTTTAATCCGAAAAAACTTGCAAATGGTGAATAGGAAAGACGGAGCAACAGTGAACTTAAGCATCTGATAGGGGGCGAAGATATAATTAGATTTATTATGTCACAAAGGTTAAAATGGGCTGGTCATGTCACTAGGATAGGTGAAAAAAGAGCATAAGGTAGAGTTTTTAGAAATCATCCTTATCTTACTCGGCCGAGAGAAAGACCCAGGACAAGATGGTTAGATGATGTTGAAAATAACGCACAAACTATTGAAGTTCTAAATTGGAGAACGATGGCTCAAGATAGATTAACATGGAGGGGCATTGTGAAGAAGGCAAAGGCTAACCTGGGGCTGTAGTCCAAAATGATAATGATGATGATGACAAAAATTAATAAACTTAAGAGTCGAATTGAATTGAAAACTATAATGAACATGAGTTCCTACTATACATAAAATGATATTGCATGTTATCCTTGAGGCAGAAACTTATGACCATTGCAGAAAAGAGACTCTGAATTTCTTATACATTACAGACATTTAATTATATTGTACAAGTAAAATAGAGAAAAAAAAAATAATTTGTAAAATAAATGAACAGTTATTCCTTGTTTTTTTTCTCTTACCTTTCTAATTGTTCCTTCAAATCTTTTTCTAGTGTCGGTGACCCGCATTGGCTCTGAAAACAAAAAAAAAGAGTAAAATGAAATTCGTTCATTAATAATAATGGTTTATAATAAAAAGAATAAAATTGCAAAAAAAGTTGAATATTAAAAAAAAATCCTAGTAATTTTTGAGATACCAAAAAAAAACAGTAGTGATTTCCTTTGTTTCGTCTCTAAATAAAATATAAAAATTACAATTCAAGCAAAAAAAAAAAAAACATGCAATATTTCAGAATTATTTTGAAAGAAAACAAAAGAAAAATGGTGGACTGAAAAGTGGACAAATAAAAAAAACCAAAATTGCATTAAAATAATTACAAGAAAAATTTTCTATTTTTATTGTTGTCAGCAACCGCACACTAATGATAATAAAATTTTAAATTTTTTTTGCTGTCATGATAGCAAATACATAGCTAGTTGTGCTATCATCACAATGTCCGCCATGTTTATACTATTCATTTATAATTATAAATGCGAAGTCATCAACACAATATTGCGTTTTTCTATTCGCAAATTTTTTTGACATATAGAGCAGGTATGTATAATATTAATTTTTATTCTATATAATTTATATAACAGCTACTAACTAAAACAATTATATATACTTCAATTATTATTAATATTAATATCAAAATTGAAGTTTTTTCTTCGGAATTACGAAGATAACACTTCGATTTTCACATATAAATAGATTGTTATATTAGCAATATTCCGTATTGTCAAAAATAAAGTTTGGAGGCCGCCTTTATACCGTACTTAAATCTTAAACTAGATACAATAACTCGGCATTGTCCAATTTGTCAAATTCGGCAAAACAAAATTTTTGCTTTGCGTTTCGGAATAAAAATTATTACTTTTTTACAATACTATGATTAACGGACGCTGGTAATACTTATCGTTAAAATTTTACCGAAAAAACACTTAAACTAATAAGGAAGGCGATAAATGGTCAAAATTTGCGTTTTTTTACAATATGTAATACATATATTGTCACTTAAATAGTTCGTAAGTTTGGAGTTTGTTAGAAAGGCGGTAGCAATGTTTTTTTCCTGTAATTGAATTTTTTCCCAAAAAAAAAATCATTCTGTATAGGAAAAACAGGAAAATAGTTCTTCTGTTGAACAACCACGATAATAAAAAATTTTGACCAATTTAAAAAAATTACCAAAAAGAGTAAAAATGTATCACATAAAGGAGAGTCTGACTAATTTTTATATTTTATAGTTATTTTAGTGGTGCACCGCATTAAAGTTATGTAGGTACTTAAGAAAAACTAAGTTCTTATGTTTTCGGGACGTCTTTTTCATTTACTTAAAATTATAAATAATAGTAAAAAAATACTAGTATTTTTAACAAAAAACTGCTTCTTTGGTTATCCCATTCAAAAATTTTGTATTTAATTATTATACTTAATTTTTTACTAAAAACATTAATAGAAACTAATTAACACCATCATATACAATGTGCTGTCCGATGTCCAATCGCAATATGTTTAATTAAAATTGCATATTTTTTTTAATAAAGAAGCTTTAAGATTATAATTTGTTGAGACCTCATACTCAACACCCATGCTTATATAGAAGTGTTTTCATATAAAATCATTCATTTTAAATACAAAATTTTAATTTATTATGCATATGAAATTGTTCATTGAATTTAAATAAAAATTTTAATAAAAATTTTTCATAAATTTTTTCATTTTAAATTATTGGGAGGCATGGGAATTTCATCGAGATTAATGTGCATGAATTAATCCAAATCCTGTAAAATGATCAGAACTAGAAAGCAAAACATTTAATGTTCATTTCAATTTCATTTTAAATTTTCTATACATTTACAAAGAGTACAAAATTTTTTAAAGTTGAGCATATAAAAATAAAAGCGAAAATTTTGGGGTAAACGGACAAAAAAAAAAGAATTATGTTATGTCCTCATTAATATTCAAATATATTTTATCACATTATTATAAAAATATTTGTATATGTATAGTTATATATGTGACACGTACATAATATATATTTAAGGACAATGCAACAATCAACTGAAAAAAAAATCATCCCCCCAAGAAAAATATACTATAGAATGTTTTTTTTTAAGGAAAGAGGACAATTCAAGCAAACCTGGTTATTCTATATAATCTACATAGAGAACTACAATGAGATGAAAATGGTTTACATTCTAACATATATACATATATACATACATATACATAAATTTATAAATTGATATAACCATTAACCGGGAGATAAGTTTTTTGTATTTGTTTATATACAGAGAGAAAAAAAAAATGGAAACACTTAACTGTATATGATGTCCTTTTTAATGGTAATAATCTTTTTAATATTGTATGAATAAATATGTATGCAAAAAAAAAATATAACCTCAATAAATTTTCAAAATTTAAGGAACAGCTTGATTTAATGGAAAAAATGATTTTTTAGTTTTTTTTTTCTTAAATTTTCAATGTTCTTATATATAGAGGGAAAAATTAAAAAGAGTGCGTGAATTAAAATTTATGATTTTTAAATAAAAAATTTAAAATTTCCGCATGGTCATTGTACAAAAATATTTCGTAAATTTAGTACGAGAAAATTTGAGTTTTATTTAACTAAAATGAGAAATGTATGACGACCAACCTGGCCTCTTTTGTCTTTAAATATTTCGAGTAAATTTTTTTTTGTGAAAATTTTTAAAAATTTATTGATGTTTTCTCTTATATGTTCTTATTCTCTTTATATTGTTTGTTTACGCCAGCTAAAATAATTGTCATTCTACACAGTAAAAAATTTCTGTAATTTTACGCAATTTTTCCTACAACATTATTCATAGTACTCACAACGATTTATTAAGCAAAACTCTCAAAAACCTTATTTTCTCCGAGTAATTTTACATTCTTTATGCAATATTACAGATTTTGCTGTCTACATTACATTACGGTTAATATAAATTATTACAATGAAATAGTAAAAAACTGGAGTTCAGAATGAGGAAGTACACAAGAAGTATGTGACAATAAATTATTAGCCATTAAAATTCAAATAAATTCTACATAGCAATTAAAATTGTAACCCATAGCTGTATGAAGATGACCGTCATATAGCAATTAATGTTTTTTTTTCCGAAAGAAAGAACTGATGTGCCAAATACATAAATATAAAATTAGAAAAAACTTAAAATAGTAACAATTAATGCATGTTTTAACAATGAGTCCTAAATGAGAAAGTATAAAAAAATTTAGAGATGATGAAAATGCAGATATATTTGATGAACAGGATACAAAGACATTGGAAGCCGTTGATAATGAGTTATATCTGGTTGATGATCTGGGATATGCGACACCTAC
The DNA here is from genome assembly GCF_029603195.1 of Condylostylus longicornis. NCBI lineage: Eukaryota > Metazoa > Arthropoda > Insecta > Diptera > Dolichopodidae > Condylostylus > Condylostylus longicornis. The sequence continues at coordinate 111,807 of NW_026578032.1, forward strand.
CATTCCCAAAATTTCCAAAAATTGAATATTAGTTGCTGCTACATGCGTAAACTATTGAATGGCAAATGTAAATTTTTAATTTGAAGATTAAATTGAAAACCATTTTGAAAGTGTCCTACAAATATATCCATATCAAGGAAGATCCTATTTTCAATTTTGAATAAAAGTCAAAGAGAAGTCAAAATTGAAAAGCTAAATAAAGTATGTATACAGTATTGTCAAGTACAAGTTAGAAATTCTAATTCAATTGCGAGGCAAGCTATTAAATAATAATGAAAAGAGAGCACCTACTAACAACATTATAAATTCAATAAATTATGTAAGTATACGAAATATGCCATAATTAAGTTTATTTATAATTTTGAAAAAGGAGCGACATTTTAATTATAAAATATTATGATCGTCACACAAGAACTGTTAATATCCTCACTGTTATATCCTCAAAATTATTAGAGGTTTCCGAGTAAACATGAATATTAAATTTATTAATACAAAATTTGTTTTTACCTAATTTTAGAAGCACAAGGGCTATTAAACTACTACTTCTAATATAATTTTATTAAATTTTGGGGCAAACACATACATATATACAAAAATTATAATTTATGATCTGTAAACTAATATACTTTTCTAATTTATTTAATGTGGGGCATGTAGGCATTAAAAAAAAAACTATTCATTTGTTGTTTTAATTGTCCCTCTCTTACTCATTGTTTTTTAATTTATTTGTTTTGGTCAGCAATTTTTCACTATTATAATAATTAACTATTTTTCCAAGTTTACACTATACTATTATACAGTATAACATTTTAAATGTAATTTAAAAATTTTATTATGGAAATAAACAAAAATTTATTGTTTTTAATTTACTTAAACAAAACTAAAAGTTAATAAAAAAAAAATTTTACTGCAAATTTACTACAAATTTTTTTTTTCCAATTTCGCTCGAAATATTCGCGAAAATATGCTGACTCACATGAAATTTTCCTTGTAATAGAAAATCCTTACTATTTATAAATTTTAATATTGAATTATTATTGTTGTTGAATCAAAAACCAAAATAACATGTAAGAAAAGCGAACGCCGAACATAACTCCGTTTTTATGTGTGTCTGTGCGTCTGTCTATTCTATATAAATACACATAGAAACTTCTATTGTCTTCTTATTTATCTCTTATACTATGTGATTTTATTCTTATACACTTAAAACTCTTATGTATATGAAAGTGTGTATGTATATAAAATTACATAATCTATATATATTTACTTACATTATCTTTTAAATCATTAGATAAGTGAATTTCAATGCCATTTGAATTATTTTTCAATGTAAATAACCGCAATTTAAATATAAAATAGGAAACTATCACACCACATACTATAAAAAGTGAAAGCTTATAAAAAAATATTATATTATAAAAATCTACGGAATAGAAAATTTTTGGTTGTATCATAAAAAACCGACACCGGAAAACTGAGTCATACAAAAAATAAGAAAATACCTTAAGGCTACCATGTTGACTTGTTTTAAAAAATACAAAAGGATCAGAACAAGACAACAAACAGAAAAACAGAAAATATAAATGACAAACAAACCAAAAAATACAATAGAAAAATTTATAGGAAAAATTCTATTGTTAAAATAGAAGAAAAATAATAAAGGGAGAGTCCTTGTTGTAATTTTTCACATTCGCCGAATTAATCGTCGTCGTGTCTCTTAGGGTTGGCGGGTTCGATTTGGTCGTTTTTCATTGTGTTTATTCTTTTATTTTTTTAAACACGCGTTATTTTGAATATATGGAAAAGACACATTGGAAAACTCATCTACTTATGTGTAAATAAATGAAATTATTGTTGTTATTTCTAAGAGTTATTTATATACATACATACATATATGCAAATAGGTTTTGCAAATTTAAAAAATTATTGATAAAATATTTTGAACAGCTTGTTAAATAACATTGTATCTAATATGTTCACATATTTTGAAGAACAAAATAAGCTTTCGGTTCGTTAAAATGGGAACAGAAATTCCGGGTTTACTCAAAATATTTGAAATGTACTACCGAGTTTAAGACCCTCATATGAGATATTTTATAATTAATATTTTCTAGTCAAGGAGGAATTTATATTGATAAAACGAAAATTTAAGTTTCAGAACTTGCGAAATCGATTTCGAACTTTGTAAATGAACATATTTCTGTAGAAATTGAACAAATTACAATTTGAATATTGTTATTATAGAGATCCAAATCAACCATTTGACATTGATAACTGTAACTGTGACAGGCAAGTAGGCTGAGGATTTCCGGATCAGATGATTGCCGGGAGTGTTAAGACGTCGGGCTGATGGGGGACGAGTACGCGTTTTTTCAGCGAGAGGCCCAGTCTAATTCGAAGGAGAAGACGTTTTTTGAGAAAATATCGGTTTGATGGATTGAAAGAGCTTGAGAGACCCCTGTGGGTGATTTACTGAACTTTGTTTATCGATTTGGATGGGGAGATAAATTTAGCGGGTATTTCGAAGCAAATTAAACTATGACAAGTGAAACGTCAAAAGGGACAATTAAAACAAGAAAAATTAGAAACAGTAAAAAAAATTCCCGCTATATTTTTAAATGTTTGTTTATCTTCTATATAAATTTATGTATGAGTTAAAAATAGAATATGAGTAAACAAAAATTCCTAAATAAATAAAATTATGAATAAAAGAGAGCATAAGTGGTATTATAATAGTATAGTAGAGTATAGTTTTTATGGTAGTAGTAGTAAAATAATCGTAACATATAATGTCAATAACAATATTATTAAAAAAAAAAATTGCCAAGAGTAACATAATCGTAAATTATATGTGATTAAAAATTCCTTTTTAAGTTTTTCCACTCATACATATGTGAAATTTATTTTGCATTTTCATTATAAACTACTTACACACATACAATATATTTGAGTTCCATGGAAATTTTAAATAAGTGAATAAGTGCATGAAGGGAATTTTTTTTTTTTAAATGAAGTGGGCTAAATGGAAATGAAAAGAAAACATAATATTTGCACCCTTTTTAATAATAACTCACAAAATGAAAAACTCCGACCCTTCCGAAAATTTTTTCTCATTTTTTTTTTAAATGATTTGGTAAAATTCATTTTCGAAAAAAAAATCACAGTATGGGGTTGAATTGAATTTGTTAATACTAAAATTTTCATAAAATTTTCCTCTCTTATTTTTTTTACTATTGTTTTTTTTTCATAATAAGTTTAAAAGAAATGAAAGAAAAAAAAAACAAGTTGAAAATAACTGAGGTGAATATAAAAAGTAAATTAAGCGCATATTTGCATTTCACTTGCCGCCACACAGAATAAGGAATAAAAAACAACGCAAAAAAAAATTCGTAACAAATTGTGTGCAAATACTCACTTGCAGACATTAAAATAAAAAAAAAAGGCTAAAAGGACAACAGAAGAAAAAAAAAACATAGTATTAAAAGTTGCAAGCAAGTTCAAGAAATTTGTTGTTTATGTCCTTTTGAGTTAAAATGAGAGTATTATAGGGTAAATTATAAATTTGCGAATTATGTTCATATTTTTACAAGCCTTATTTGTCATTCCGTTAATATTATTAAGTTGCCGGGAAGTAATAAACTTGAAATAAAATTAAGCTAGTTGTGTTATGGAGTTAGGGCAGAATTTTTTTGCGAGGGGTATCCGAGCTCAATTGTAAATTTTATTGCCTCGAATTTTAGGCTACATTACTTTGATTATAGTCTAAACATTTCAAAATTCACAACAATTGTAAAGAAATTTAAAGTTTTCTCGAAATTCTTAAGTAATTTTTTGTAATTTTACAATTAATTAAAGATATTTGCATACATACCCGAGAGTAACGAATACGAGTACACTTGATTATAAAACAGATTTACTCTCTTGGTCTTGTATACATTTTTCTAATTTAAATATTTGGCTGTAATCTATATTCAACTATGCCAAAACCAATATCCAAAATTTGGAATTAGTTGATTTAAATTGGTGTTGTAGTAGCTATACTTTCGTAAATTTAGAAAAATGACTTCATGTAATACGCAAATCGCAAATGTGCGCATGTGTAATTAGATAAATTACTACTATATATTGATTGCGCACATTTTTGACAAATGTCATTCGCTAAATATTTTGTGTTTTCATTTATATTAATTAAAAATAGAAAATACGAAGTACATAGAATCTTTCATTTTTATATTTTATTTTACTTTAGAATTTGTCAAATATTCTAGCAAATGTTGGCCAAAAAACCGTTAGCAACCTTGCGTTAGCAACTATATTTTCGTGCATATTTTTGTCACAAAATTATTTACGCATCGCACCGCAAATGCGCAAAGACTTGTGATGCGTGTTTTTTTACATGTTAGGGCCCCTTGCGTAAAATATAATTTATTGGACCTACAATTTTAAGATTTGATATTTTCTTTTGAACTTGATGCAATATTTTGACCTATTTTATCTCATCAAAAGTAAAAAATTTGAAAATTTGTACTAACTTTATAAAATTACTCAAATTCAATTCTAATATAAATACAAAAAATAACATCAATTCAGAAGGTATTCTACAACATTTACTCGAGCAATGTGTACAGTCATATATACATTCATATTTATATCACAAAACCATTAAGACCTTTCGTATAATATAAATGGCATAACTAATTTATAAATACTGATCACAACTGTACCAAAACGACAACAAATAATTATTATTACAAAAAATAGGAAAAAAAAGGCAACCATTTAAATATTAACAACCATTTTTATAACATAGATAATGTTTTAATTAAAACCTAAAACATAACATGGGTCAGTTCCATCATCCTATATAATTATCTCTCTTTTTTCCTTTAATAATATAAAAATGTATAATCTTTTCAGAAAATTAAAAATAAATAATGCATTAAACTGGCATTAACTGACTTGTGATTGAAGTGACTCTACTATTCATTCATTTATATTTCAAACACAATACAAAAGAATACATACTTGTTTGACAGTTTACAAATCCAAAAAAATTCTACCCCAAAACAAAATTATTTTGCATTAAATTGTGCCAAACGAAACACACAAAAAAATTTCATTTTAAAGAAGAAAAAGAAAAAAGAAGGGGCCAAATAAATTAAAGCACTTCCAATGTTCTTCATTGGAAATTCCCATATTTTTCTTCTTAAAAAATGTTGATAAATACTTGGTAATCCTTTGAATTAATGTGATGTCACGATAACGAAATGTGACGTCGGTGGCGGCAGCGGAAGCAACAGTGACATTCACTGTAACAATATTAACGGATATTTCTTACAAAACCAAAGAAAACACATGTATATGAGACGTAAAGCTGTGAGTAGAATGATTTGAAAATGTTATAAAGATTAAAAACAATGAAAAAAAATTAAAGAGAAATAAAAAATATTATGATAAATACCTTCTTTTCTCCTTGTTTTTGAATTATTCTTATATTATATACAAAGAAAAATGTACAATTGTGCATTCAAACAAAAAATGAATTAATTTCATTTCTTGTAAAATGACATAAACTAATGATTCTGTTAAAGGTCCATAAAAAACACACACAGAAAACAAAAAACCAAATCGTTAATACTTGATGGAGTGTGGATCTGTGTTCAAATTACTCATACATTATAGTCCGTAACCCATGCGAAGCACTAATTCGTGCATATTTGTATGTATGTATAAGAAAACAGGAATATTCTGCAAATGATTGAAATGGCACGTGCTTAATATTAAAGTGAAAAAATATCAGATGGAATGGTAGATTTCAAATCGCTCTTTCACAACAGTGGCTCTTATAATACATATTATGTAAAATTGTAAAGCTATACGTAAGAAAGAGTATAATTTTTGAGAAATTTGGCTAAAATTTTTATGAATTATTAAAATTCTGAGTGAAATTATTAAAATTCTGTTCTGAGGTGAAAACATAATATTTTAACTGCTTTTGATTGTAATAAGAGTGTAGTTTAGATTGTCGTAAATAGTGTAAGAGATTTGAAGTGATAAGGTATATATACCTCATGTTGAGGTGTGTTTGGTGTGTTGCAACAAACTGTTTTTCACTGTTTCACATTTCTTTTTGTTAAGTTAAAGTGAGAAACCGTCAAAAGAGTGCTTATTGCAATATGTGAGATAAATAAAAGAATGCATACATCTCAGACACAGAAATTTGCAGTGTGATCAAGTTTTTAGAGTTTCCCGACATTATGGAGAATGAAATTAAAATTCCAAATAGAAATTGACTTAGAAATTTTTGTTTTTGCAAATTCTACCAAAAAGAGCCAAATAGGTGAAAAACTCTTAAATTTGTATAATATCCTTGTAATTATAGTTGACTCTCTGTAAACAAATGCCGCCCTAATTTAAGTTGAGGTATCAGTCATAAACACAAGAGTAGCTGAGCAGTATTTTTCAGTATTTTTTCCTGTAGATGTCGTTAATATTGTTATAATGAGAGAAATAATTTCAAATTCTAAAAATTTGTTTACTTTACTTACTTCTCGGGAAATTTACGTAATTCTGTATGAAAATCTGCATTTTTTTTTCAGAAAGATGAATTATCAGATGAAGATGAATTATATTGGTAATCATATATGTAGTGCTTATGAGTGCAATAATATAAAAAATAAGAATAACATTTCTTATAAATTATTTGCTTTTATTATTTTAAATGGGAAAATATAAAAAAAAATTGAAGGGAGAAAACAATTGTTTCTAGGACGATGATTTTTTATAAAAAGGATATGATTAAAATCATAATTTCTATTGAAACTACTTATAAATTTTTGTGTAGAAACATAAGGATATGACATTCTTCTCATCTATATAGCTATACAGAAATTAATAATAATTGTTGAATTCCTTCTTGCGTTATTTTAATTTTTTTTTTTACAATTTTCACAATTTTTATATTAGGGGTAATTGTAAATTTGTATATATATTCTTTATAAATATAAAAGGATTTAAATTTTGCATTTTGCAATTTAAAAAGAAAAATTATAACACAAATGGGATGCAATTGTATGCAAAAATTGAAAAGACTCATTCAATATATAAAATTGTTGCTTTGATAAATGTGTTTATTAGCTTTAACTCATTTTCTTAAGGATACTAAAGAAAAAAGCTAATTATCCTTATTCAAAATTTTAAGTACAAAATGTATATGTGAACTAGAATATATATATGGTATATACCGCTATATACAAGGATTATATTGGCGCCAGGATTATGAAAGGATAGAATATTTTAAATAAGTGTTATTCATTTATTTTTTTTTTGTGTACCGTGATTTGGTAATTTTGCAAATGACATTTTCAATCTTGTGTAGATGACAATAATTAATATTTTTTTTTTGAATTTTATAGTGAAAAATATTGTTGTGTTTAAATATTCTTGTGCAATTGGAAAGCAATGTGAAAAACAGCAAAGATAAACAACGAAATTTTGTAGTAAATCTCCCAATTTCAGGCTCTCCAGAAATTTTGGAAATCTCATAAAATATAGCATTTAAACGATTTTTGAACTTGGAAAACAGATATAACTATAAGATTCCTACTTAAAAATAAAATACCGAGAATCTCTTCAAGAATATTAACGTTAAATCATATGAAAGAGGTAGCGGCAAGGAGAAAATTCCAAAAACCAACTATTTTTTAATCCACCACTGTATGTTAAACCCTGCGAGCAGTACAACGAAACTAACAGTCGTATTTGATGCTTCGTGCAAGACCGCACATTCAACCTGTCATTGAATGATATTATGATGAAGGAAGGAAAATTACAAATTGACTTGTTTGACATTCTCATCAGATTCAAAAAGCGGAAGTACATTTTTACAGCCGACATCAAATAATTGTAAAGACAAATACGAGTAATCGAAGAGGATCAACCAATGCAATTGATCATTTAGAGGGGCAATCATGCAGATAGGCTAAGATAGTTTTGACTAACCAATGCAACATATTTAAAAAAAATAATAATAATTAATTACATATTTACAAAAAACATGAAATTACAATAATTTTTCAATTATAATTGCGATTTTAAGTTTATTAAAATATTGATATATACATATACATGCACATATATGTATACATTTAGATTATTGTAAGATATTTAAGTATTGTATTTAATTTTCACATATAAGATTTAAATCATGTAAAAAAATTTCAATTTACGCAAATTAATATAAAATCCTTTCTATTTCAAGTGATTTATTAGACAGATTCTTTCTTCAATTGATGAATACATAACCATTAATTTATAATTGAAATATTTGAATTTTTTACATCAAACTAATTATATGAAATTGACCTCATATACACATTAATAATTAAATCTACATATGATTGATTAAAACTAATTATTTACAAAAAAAAATTTTACATACACACATACAAATTTAAGCCATTTTGTTTTATTGATGTTCACATTACTAAGTGAACGTCCGCATTAAAACCAGCATTTTGTAAAATATTTCGAATTGTTTGAGGACTGCAGTTCTTCTCTTCTAAATCTTTCATTTTTTACTGAATAGAAAGAGCTGAAATTTTTTGGTTCTTTTATTTACCATGTTAATAGTAGCTCGCTGTTTTTTCGATGTGATAGTTGCTGTCCCGTTTTCTTCATAAATTTTTATCAAATATTGAACCGTGGCATGACTTATACCTACACTGGCTCAATTTTCTCAAAGAGATAATTGCTCCAAATGTAATTTTACAATTAAATTGCGCATGTCTGTTGAAATTTCTTTGCTTCTGCCCATATTTTTTTATAACAGTAATTTTATTATAACAGTTATTTTATTTATAACAGTAATAGAATGATTTTTGAATCGTCTGAATTATTGAAATACCAAGACTGCATGAAAACTTTTTTAACTAACTGTATATGATTTTTTCGCCTACGTAGACCTACGTATTTCCGAGCCCATGTACTTTTATATATTACGTACAAATAAAATAAACCCAAAACAATGATAAATTCCAATTCAATTTTATATGGTTTTTTTAATAATCTTCAGCTTAACTGTTATACAATATAACAATTTTACGTAGTATACGAAATCCTTGCATATAATTTAAAAATTCCAAATCGACTTATTCATTGTAAGGATTAATTATTTAATTTTTTTAATAATTCGCATAAATTTCGAAATAAAAATAAAAAAAAAAAATACAAAAAAAGGGGGAAACCCCATTTTTTTATTAATTGCTGCCGATTATTTTAACTAAAAACTCTCTTATTAGGTTTATTCTTGTTTTTGTTTTAATAAAATAAATACCAAGTCCTTTCAAATTATTATAAAAAAAAAAAAACAAAAAGATTTCAAAAACCAAATTTCGTCTCCCTTACCTCAGTTATTTATTAGTAGTATTTGGGGAAAATAAAAAATACATCAATCATTTCCGGAAAACGGGCCCCGGTTGTTAAACCAAAAACATTTTCAACATTATATTTTTATCAAATTAAAATATTCAACGATCTGTAAATGAAAATTAACTAAAAAAAGAAAACAAAAAAAAATCCCCAAAATCAATTTCCTTTTTCTCCTTCCTATATAAATGTATCCACACTTATCCTTTTCCACTATACACATTCTTCTTCTTCTATAGTGGAAAAAGGATACAAAATTTATTAAGGGTAAACCCATTAATTTATTATTTTATTTTTTGTTTATTTTATATCCGAGAAATTGTTAAATAACAATTGAATTTTATATTTTTTGTAAATGGCAATGCACCCACGCACCTTTCTTCTTCCATCAAAGTCGTCTCCATTACTTTTATATAGTCTATGTCTCTCTATTTCAATTCTATATTTTAAAAGTACTTGTATATGTGTTCATTCATTTAAAATGATGATTAAATATCGAATTTAAAATAAACTAAAATTAACTTCTATGATTTTGTTTTTTAATATTGTTTTGTTATGTACACATAATGTTATACAAGTTTACAGTATATACACACGAACATGCAGTTAATGATGTTTGTTATTTATCCTTTTAATCATTTTTATACTACTATTTTGAATGTATAAATAATCTTGTTATATTACAAAATTCATTCATTAGTAAAATTGATTTGTGTTTTATAAAAGTGTATAACAGTATGTTGTGTAGTTGTATATGAGTAGGTATAGAATTTTCCTATGGAGTTTATAGTGTTCTCATTCTAAATACTGTAATCGTCTCTATATTGTTTAATGAATTTGAAGGGTTTCGACTTCAATATTTTATCATTGCTTGTATATTGTGTGTAATATAGATATTAACTAAATTTTTAAACAATTCAGGAATGGATTTTTAACGTTATATATGTATAACAACTCTAATGAAACTAGTTACATTAATTTTAAATTAATATTTTAAATTAATAGTCAAAAAAAAAAACGGGATTGATTTGCTTGATTAACAATTAATTATGTAATGGTTTGGATGACACATAATGAAAAATATTTCAAAGTTATTCATTATTTAGTTATTGAAAACAAATCGGGTTCTGAATTCTTAAGTGATGGTCCATTGAATAAAATGCCATTCATATACATGATTTTTTAAAATAAAAAATATAAGGAGACATCTCTGGTGCGTTTGCCGAATTTTCACGACTTTATTAAGTTATACAATTGAGATTTGCAAAGGATGAGAGTTCTACAAAGGAGAGGAAATACATATATAAAAATTTTCGGTTCACTATATATCACAATATATTATATATATAGAACTATATATAAATTATTACATTGGCATAAATTGAAATTTTTCTAAAGTTCGAATGCTTGTATTTCCGAAAAAAAAAATGTAAAACTTAATACTGCGTGTCTCTTTATTTGCAGCCTTCCAATAGCCCTTTCAGAAACTGTTTGTTTGAAGCTTCTATCTTTTGTGGAATTAAAGCTATTAGCAACTTAAAATCCCTATAAAATAGCTCGAAAACGGTTCCGATTTAATATTATGTCCCGAACAAAAATTTTACTCATTTTTGACCCTCTACCCGGTGATATATGGTTCTTAACTTCCTGAATCACCTTATACATTGTTCTTTATTAAAAATCCTTATTAACAATATTTTTGAAATCATTTGAATTTTCAAGAAGATTCTTTAAAAGTTTTGGCACCTTAAATTAACGCCTTTTTATGGAAATCCACAACCAAGTCTCCATTATACGGAAAATTATTGAAAAAGTGAAAATTACTTTCAAATACATTATAAAATTTTACATAATTTTTAATTCAAATTTTTAACTATTCTGCACAAATAACAGTTTACTGCGCCACTCATACTAATGTCGCTATATAACGCAAAAAATTAGTGCTATTTCTGAATAAATTAGGTTCGAAACATGACTAATTAATATGAAACCAAAAATTTCGCCGAGTTTTCGCTGTATATCGCGATATATTGCATTTATGAAAAGACCTAAAATGATAGGATCTGTTCCCAATTATTTGTATTTAGTATGCCAGTCCAAGATTTAGATCCAACTATTCTTAAATTCTCATATACATATTATTTGAAATTGAAACCAATTTTGTGTTTTCAACTATTAAAAATTTTAAATAATTCGCCCCCTCCTGCTGTCTATCATTGTCGTAATTTCCTTCATTATTAAAATTTTTTTTTATTGGAATTCGACCTTTATGTTTATTTTTCGTTTTCATTTAATTCTATTTTATAGTTAGTTTCATTTAAGGGTGATTATTGTTTAAGTATCCCATTTTATATCATTTTACATTTACAACTAATTTTCATTGAAAACATTAAAAAAAATTTCATTAAAATAGGAAAAAAAAAATAAAATAACAAGAACAACAATTAAGGAAATGGAAGAAAAAAAGAATTACTAGAAATTTCATCCGCTTACCATAGCTTTTTTAGCTTCTTCCTACACATACTGTGACTCTGCTAATATGGAAGCAATATACATAGGAATTATTTTTTTTTTTTTTATTTTCAATCTTAATCTTTCCCCAAATTGTTATTATATGCATGTTTGTATAATTTTGAATTTAAACAATTCACATGTACCTTTTATTTTTGGGGTTTATAGACTGCATTTGTTTTTTTTTTTTGTATAATGTTTGCAATGCGAATGAGTCTTGGAGTCATTCTATATTAGGTAATAGGAAAGTATGAAAAAAGGGTGGCTGGCACACTATACTATTATATTTAATATTATTTGTATAATTGTATATATATGCTTATGTAATTATATATAACAAAAGGTACATCAGTATAGGTTTTATTGGTAAAAACAAAATAAAAGTTAAGATTTTTTTGGGGTATTTAAAATATATTGCAAATGGGGAGAGAGAGAGAAAAGAAAATTAGAAAGGGTGTTGAAGAGAATTACCAAAGGCAACGACCTCATATAAAACACTATAAGTTACAATATTTTATATATATATATATATATATATATATATATATATATATGTCGATATATATAAAACTAACTAATAATATATATATTAAGGCCCATCATATTCTATCATCCCCCAATTTCTATCCATAAATTATTTGTACAGAAGAAGTAGGCATTTGAACATTACGTATTTGGTTTGGGGCTGTTTTTTTTTTTTGTTTTATTTTTCGGGGGGTAAATAATGGTTTTTCTTATATTAATGTATGTACATAGAATATTTAGATTTTATTGTGAAATATTTTGCTTTAGATCTATGGTACAAAATTTCGAAATTCAAAATTTTTTAATTAATTTAATACAATTTTTCGAAATTAATAAGTACGAATTGTAAGTAGATATTTATGTACTTGAAAAAATTTGCTTTCATTTATTTAATATGACTGGGGAGAGAGCCGTATACCATAAGTATTTAAAACGGAATATTATTGAAGGCAAGAACCAAGTATAATTTTTTCTCATACGGAGTAAAAGCAAGTAAATAACTTATCAAATTTTTAATTGACATTTTTTATTGTTCATAGTTCTGAATGGCTGCTTCTAAATTCTATTGGAATAGTAATGTTCATATTGATGCGGTTAATGCCATAATTCAATGTGCGATTTTTAACAGGATACTCGATCCAAATTCAAATTTCGACCAAGTAAACAAGAATTTTACAGCTTTTAATCAAAAAATTGCACCGAAATAACAAACCATGACATAAGAAAAATATGGAATTTTTTTTTTTGGAAAAACGTGACAAAAATTTTCTAAAATTCCAAATATTTGTACAAAAGATAATTGTAAAAAGATATTTGTACACGTTTGAATGTCACATTTTAACTTTGAAAGATATCAAATGATAAACAAATAGTGTGCAGGAATACCCTTTAGAAAAAAAAAATTGGAACAAGAAATTTCGAGAAAAAAGGACGAAAGTTTTAGAAATTTATGGTAACAAAAAAAAAAATGAGCAAACAAACAAAAATAAAAAAGCGATATTAAACAGATCAAAAGCAAAAAAATTATGGGGAGGTCTCCCCTTTATTGTTTTTTGCCATAAATTCATCCGGTGCAGGAAATTCATCTTATCGTGCCTCTAATTTAGTTCTTTTTAATTTAAAAATAAACAAAAAAAGAAAATATCAGAATATAAACACATATTTACACTTTACAAATATATATGTATGTAAGTGTTTGTACGTTTTTGTAACTTTGAAACGCAAGGACGTAATGTTGCAATGGTAACAAAAATCTCTATATATACAAGGCTTAATATTTCTTCTAGATTCATTCATTGCTTTTATTTGCATATTGTATATCTACGTACGTATACGCAGTTCTCGTTTTCAAAATATATTGTAGGTGTACAAGGTGTCCAACTATTGATTTGAGTGTTAAACAATTTTGATTTTACGCGAGTGAAGGATTAAATTTGAAAATTACTAACAATTTTTAGTATATTGAGGCACATCCATCGCACCTGAATATGGAGCATTACTAATGACTTATTTCTATGAATTTCACGAACCATTCGCTCTTTATCTTCGATAAAATACAATTTTCCAAAATCTCTCTTCTCTTATGAATCAAAGCACATTATTTACACATAATATGCATGAGCTCTTTCCTTGAACAGCCTACAAAATTTGTATAGGTACATAATTATAACAACTTGCTTATAGATATTTTCTAAATTTGCATTTCGATCTGATTCATTTCCATTTTTCATAAATAATATATCCGTAATTCTTTGGACTGTTTTTGATTACAATTACATAAAACATGTGTAGCTCATTAACACTGTAGAAGATCCTGCAATATCATAATATACGAGAAATTCATATTGTTTTATAATTGAATCTTCACTTACGTAAATGATTTTCTTCTTCATTTCCGCTCAAAATGGACGAATGCGAAAAATGTAAATTTATGAAGTTTTTTAATTAACTTTTCAGTTTCTACATAGGGTAGACATCATTAATCATCAACACGTTACTACCCAAATAAATTAATTTACTTTGGTACACCTTGTATTTATACATAATAATTATCTATGGTATAAAATTGTTATTCCTAAGCAATATTTGCGTAAAATGTTTGTTATTTTTACATTAAAGCTACAATAACCCCCAAAATTTTTGATTTTTTTTTTAACCGAAATCAAAAACAAAAGGGAAAAAAGAAAACTAGAAAACATTAAAAACACTAAAGAGAAATTTTAGAAAATGTAGGAAGGAAAATAAGAGAAAATGAGATGGGTATGAGAAGTAGGAGGCGGAGGCAGGGAAGTTAAAAGTTTTAAAATGTGGTGTTTTTGTTTTTTTTTTTTCGAAATCAGTCAAGGATAAGATAAAAAAATAAAACATTTTTTTTTTGTGTTTCTAAAACTCAAGGTGATGAGGACATTCAGCCGTATAGCTTGAGGTAAAGTTTGTTTCAAAAAAAAAAAATAATAAAAACGGGTATGAATTTTACGTTTTTTGACGTTTCCGTCTTGAGGTTTCGTATTTGTTTTTTTCTTTTTTATTTACAAAAGAATTATATTCTGTTTGCTCATATATTTTAAAATTTATAATGTTTAAAATGAATAAAATTTAAAGGGAAATTCGAAAAAAACACAAACAAAAAGCAAAGAAAAAAAAAGTAAAAAGTTTAAAAAATTTTTCGTTTACTCATGGGATTAAAAACAATAACAACAACAAAACAAATAAAAATTTTATTAGCTATCAGTGTAGAAAAAAACAAATAAATACATAGAAAGAATAGAAAAAGATTTTCAAAGTTAAGTTGATTTTCGTAATTTACATTTAAAATTAAATTTAATTCAAATTTAAAGAATCTTTGGTAGCGTAAATATGGTTGATTTAGTTATAGGTGAAAAAGTTTATACCTACAAAGGATTTATAGGTTAGGGTACTCTATATATATACTTCATGTATTATGTGGTATTGTAACAGGTGTCATAAAGGTAATTTATGTATATACGAAGCATATGAATATTAAATTATTTTTTTGGGTTTTGATTTTTCCTCATGCTTTTTATTTAGAAAAGAAAAATAATAAATTTAACATTGAATTTTTCGAAAAATGCGGCTTCTATTGAAAATTATTGTATGAATAATATTTTTTTGTGCTATTAATAAAATTTTCAATTCGTGATTCCTGATAACAAGATTACACATAACCGCAAATAATAAATTCAAGAATTTGATTTTGAAATTGAATTTTTTATTTAAAATTACAAAATTGCTAAAAATTCTTTTATTTTGAAAAATATTTTTATTCTTGTATACAAAAATTGTACTGAAAATTTGCCTTTCCATAAAGCAAACAATAGAATTTCATATAATGGAAAAGTTTTGGAAACAAATGGTATTCTTTAAACAAAACTGTTTAAGATCAGTTTTTGTATATGATCTTGAAAATTTTGATGACTTAAGAGAATTAGACCTCCAAAAATAAGGTGTCTTTTTGGCCTTTTAAAGTGCTCACATCGCCAAATATTCGGGATCACAGTTTCTTGTTCTATCATAAAGCTATATGAAGCCAAAAAATATTAAACGACTCGCGGGATCATCTTTTCGCTACGCAAAGGCCATAGTTGTTAAATTTGGAATTTGATATAGCTGATCCTTGTTTTTTCGTAAAACCAATTATAACTATGATGATTCATTCTTTCCAATAAATATCAATAATTTTTTAATGAATTGTGAATAAATTTGAATTTGCCATAGCTTTAATTTTAGAATTTTCTAAAATTTTCTATTAACCAAAATTTTTAAAATTATTGCTAAAAATCTATTGAAATTGTTAATTTTATTCCTGTTCAAAATCTTGTCTACCTATATATAAAATACTTTGTTCCAATTATCAAGCCCATAAAATTTATGATTACTATAGTAATTTGTTTTAATAAAATCATTCTAGTCATTAGCAAAAACTATAAAATCTAAAAACAATTTAATTTATGAGTATACATAAACACGTTATACATACATACTAGTGTTAAAATTTCTTATATGTGACCATGAGCATCTGCTAATTTAGAATTAAATCTACGCAGTTAAACATTAAGAGGGTATAGAATTTTTAAAAAATTTTTATGATAAACATTAGTTTTTAATAACTCCTCCGAAATTTTTCATCCAAACTTTTAATATAAAACTCTATTTAGTATATAGTTACATACATAATCTTTTCAAGAAAATCTTTTAAGTGATTTTTATAAATACTCTATTAAAATCAATGGAATACTCTAAATTATAAATCTATATTCGTGTACCCTAAATTTTCTTTTCTATCTTAAACAACAGAAAAGAACTAGATAATTCTTTCGAATACCCTCTTAATAATATCAACTGACTGAATAGGGATGGGGAAAGAAAAAAAGCTCAGTTGATCACATTATTATATAAAATATATTGTTATAAAATTAAGGGACTTCTATACACTATACTTTAAATTTAAGGAAAAATAAATAAGGAAGATGAAAAGATATCGGATAACATTTACTTGCACTATATTTAAAATGAGATGTTCCACTGATTCACTTCAAAAAGGATATACGTATATGAGCACTTTTAATAGGACAGACACGGTAACATATTATATATGCATAAATATATATATATCGGGTATACATATTGTAAAGATAAACCATTATTAAACCTTGAAAATTGGTTCACTGAATAAATACACTCCAAGTTCTTAAATAATAATCATTAGTTTTTCTCTTCTCTTATCCTTCAACTTCTTCAAAGCTATACTTGTTATATAATATGTTATATATGGCTTCTTCCACTTTCATTTAATATTGGAATATATTATTTTATGTGCGTATGTGTGTATAGTAAATAATTTTCATTCAATATCAATTACATTTTCTTAAGCTTCCAAAATATGTTTTTAAAAAATCTTCTTATTTTCTATTCAGTATAGAGCATATATGAAGAGTTTCTTAGACGTAAGTAAGTAAGTAAGTAGAATGATAGAGGAATATTCTTATTTAAGTGGGTGATATTTTTTTTCGAATTTGTTGCTTTTTTTTTGCTGAAGGTAATTTTCAATACATATTCAACAAAAAAAAATTGAAGTGCTGTTGAATTTATGTTGAACCTTTTTCACTTCATTCTCAATTTTTTTTATATAAATTATTTTTTTCACTATTAACTTCCTCGATAATATGAGAGAAAAAATATGTTTATGTTTAAAATTTCACATCTTACTTAAATGTCACGAAATTTTAATTCCGAATATTCTGAAATTTTAATGAGAAAATTGCGAGCTTTTAAAAATTCTCCACAAACTCTCATCTCAACAATATGGCAACTAAAATTATCTTGGATTCTTTCAATTTATAATGAATTTATAATGTAATCAAAGTTAAGAAATTATAAGAAAACATGACAGTATAGTCTTGTGTCTTGTCTCGGCTGATCTGATATGGCGCTAAAGGAAGCACATAAAAAACTGACAGTAATAATTAAAACACTATCTACGAATTAACCGGAGGTAACTAAAATTTAAAAAAGTTTTAATAGAATTTTTTTAAAGAATTGCTTTAGGAATTGAGTTGAAATCACATCATAGCCGGGAGAATTACAAGTACTAGAAGAGCTTCTCCAATTCCTGTTTGATTATTTACTATAATATTATAGTTTTTTTTTTATTCTTATCCACTTGAATTATTTTTCAGCAATATTCTTTTTCTTTCATCTGAAATTTTTTAGTTTATTACATAAAATACACATCTTCTAGTTCCGCTTCCACTTTTTCTATTTATATTCTTATTTTTCTCCCTCTTATATCATTATATCGTATCTGTTCAGTATACTTTTCTTTTTATTATCCATTTCAAGTTGAAGAAAAATTCAAGAAAATTTATACTCATCTTTAACTTTACTAACATAAGACACATTATCTAATGAATGGCTCTAATAAATTTAGCCCTATTTATATGAAAACGAAAGATTCTTTACAATTTCAATTCCTGTACATATGGCAAAGAAGGAATTTTTTTTGTTGAGGAAATGAACAAAAAATATAAAGAACAATATTCTTATATCCTTAATTTTATGATGATACCTTCCATTATTTCAATCGATTTAGCCATAATTTTTGAATTTCTAATAATTTCTATTCTGCTCTTTTTTTTTTTCTTTATCTGCTAATTTATTTTTTTTTTACTTTCTATTTAAAATGATTCCGTTAAAATGGCATTTTGCTACGGTACAGTAATAAATAATATTAAGGGATTTTTTCCGTCATGAATATTCTTAACTGTATAATATTAGAAAAGGAATGTGTTTTGTAAAGCTCCGCTCTACTTTTGCCTCTCTTCTGCAGTAAGGATATATAATTTTCGGCAAAAACAGAAAATTTGAAATTGGAGAACCAATACATTGAATTAATTGGTTACTTATCGCTAAACTATCGCATATACGATGTAATACCCCAGCTGTTCCAATGGATTGTAAAAAATAAGTAAATATCAGGTGTTACCGACAGTCTGTCCGGTGTAAGCAACTTTTTTCCAAATTTTTAAAAAAATTCATTTCGAAATTTTTTAATATAGAAAATTTCGCGAAAATCCATTGAAAATAATTCCAGTTCGAATCGGCCAGTTATTATCCAAAAGTTTGACTAAAAACCTTGGAAATTTTGAGAAAACCTAGACTCTAAATTTTGTAAAGCAGACTTTAAAATTCCACTGATTTATTTTATTTTTATTTAAAAGCAAGGTTCTGTTTTTGAAATCTAGAAAAATGACGATCGAAAAATAAATTATTTTAAGGCATTTTATTGGAATAAAATTTGAGAACGAGTGGCGTACGACCGTGGACCAAATTTTTTTTTTGACTCATGCTAGGAGCGTTGTCTTCTCTCTATAATGAAGCAAAATATCGTACAGGGACTAAACATCATGCCATCTTGCGCGGAAACTATAGCATTTATATATACATATATTTATATTTATATATTACAAGTAAGATTTCAAGAGGGAAACTTAATAATATTCCAAAATTTAAGTTTATTTTAAATTTATTTGTTGTATAAAAATAGCGCTATACTATATACTTAATTATAGCTACTATTTAATTAAAATGTGCAAGGTAAATGCAAGGAATTTCAATGCAACTACTATATTTAATTAACAAAATTTAAACTATAAATGTAGTGTGAAGAAGGAAAATACAAAAAAAAAATATTTTGTATGAACTTACATGATTCAATTGATCTTGAACTTTTTGTAAAGCATTTTCAAGTTCAAGAACTCGACGCTCCAACATCTCCTAAAATAAAAAAGAAAATAAAAAATACAAAAATAAATAAATGCAAAATTAAAAATGAAAACTTAAAATAAAATAAAATTTTATAAAATTTTAAATTAAGATCTAAATGAAATATCAAGCAGTTGTACACGGAAGCATACAAGTATAATGATAATGAAATTAGCATAATAAATTTCATGATAATATAAAATTAATGTAATTGTATTTTCACTGCATAGGGGGCAATTAAAAAAGTTAAAATGACAATAAAAGATAGAAAATACGGTCATTTAGGTACGTGTGCAAAGTTTGGTGTATGGGAAAATGAGGCTGCTGACCTAGCAAAGTAGAAGCTAAATCATTCTTATTCCCATATTTAAAGAAACTTTCTTCAGAGTAACTAAAACCGGGTAAGAAAAAGGTCCGTCTAATAATAAACATTTGTATAGTGGCTTGATGCAGTAAACAAAAAACTGTATGCTATAGGGAAATCCCAGATTAATTTATATAAATTTAAGGTGCACTGCGGGGGATGGTACAGCGCTTAACATTTTATGTATGAACTAGTGTCTATATATCGAGGTTATTACAATAGATCACGATTGGATACTGTAAAATTGCAACTTTATGAAGCAATCAAAATATAATCTACAGTTTAAAGTTTCTTCAATTATTGTGTACATGGAAATTTCTTTATGAGTTTCTTAATTCGTTAATCAACATTCACTAATCAGCATTTTAAATTAATTAACATGGGTTTCATTTTGTAGAAAAGGTTTTTATTATTTTTCACTTAATGTATCTTTAAAAATATATTCAAGTCACTCAAATACATTAAACTCACCTTATTTGAATCATTGCCAGAACAAGATTTAAAACTTTCATTAAGATCAATGTCATAAAAATCATTTGATTTAACCAAATTTGTTTCAAAATAATTTTCATTTTGTAAACTACACTCATTATTAATATTATTACTACTATTACTGTTATTGTCATTATTATTATTATTAATGTTATTATTACTATTATTGCTACTCTTATTGCTATTATTATTAATATTATTACTGCAGTTATTATTATTATTGCTATTATTGCTTCTATTGTTATTATTATTGCTGCTATTGATATTATTGCTTTTATTGCTATGATTATTATTATTACTGTTATTATTACTATTATTGCTATTATTATTATTATTATTACTGCTATTATTTTTATTATTATCATTACTATTAATTTTCCTATTATTATTACTGTTATTGCTATTATTATTACTGCTATTATTATTATTACTATTAATTTTGCTATTATTATTGTTATTATTATTACTCGTAATATTATTATTTAATTTATGTTGCTTATTAATTTGATTATTTAATTTATGTTGCTTATTAATTTGATTATTTAATATTTTCTGTTGCAATTTATTTGATTCGAAAGATTTAGTTGATTTAAAGTTATGTGTTCTATTGCTTTTAAAAGTTCTAAACCTATTCGATTCTATATTATTCTTATAGATTTCTAGATCTTCTAGAGTTACTCGAATAATTTCATAATATAAAAAATTATTTTCATTGTCATAATGTTCAATAAATTTAAATTCCATTTTTGTTTTATTTAAAAATTTAATTTCAATTTAAATATTTAAAAAATTTTTCTTTTTTTAAAATTCACTAATTTGATTTGAATAAAAAGCGAACTGCACTAAAGGAATGCGAACTATCAACTAAAATAATTATTTTGCGAAATTTTTTTTTGGTAGGTACATTAGGAGGTATCTGTTATGTTTATTCACAAAATATTCGGTAGGATCAGGTAGATATGTATATTTTACGATAGTGAATATGTATATTGTGTATTAATAATTAAATATTCTGTCGCGACATAAATTATCTCAAAAATAATTATATATTCACATGGAATTGTAAGCAAGCATCATTGCGGGTGTGTTTTAAAAATTTACCTTAAATGATACGTAAATATCGTCACCTTAGATCAGAAGTATCCTAAGTCCAACTTTTGACAAAATACATTTTTTTTACTCATTAGATTTTAGGACTCTTTTTGCTGCTGCTGAAACATAGGCTTCTTTAGAGTGGTTTTTCTTTTTTAAAATCCGTCAATTCTTTCTCCAAATTACAAACTAATTTTATCTCCAAAGCATCTTATCTGGACTTAAGATTCTTCTCCCCTTAAAACTTTTAATGGAAAAATATCCTAAGTCGTGATTTCCTAATAAAAAAATCCCATAAAAAATTACCTCTCAAAAGCTATAAACTTCTATTACTTCGATTTTGCCTAAGTGTAAAACCATAAAAGAAATGAAGTTTAACATATTTAAAATTGCTCTCCTGTAAAATTTTTGAAATGGGACTTATGATACTTCTGATCTGGGGTGACGATATGTCTTCTTTCTGTGAAATCTCTTTTGAAAACCAAAAAGGTAGGTTTTTTAAGATAAGAAGGTAAAAAAAAGGTTAAACACATAAAGTAAGTACCTTTCCCATGTGGAATGTTATGAAAATTCCGAATTTTAATTCTGAGTAATTTAAAATATTTTTATTATTTCCAAAAAAAATTGCAAGAACTAATTTACATATTTTGTTTAAAATATAGTGATAAAATTATGGTGAGTTAAAATGGGTGATTTTTTGTTGTTTGATTTTTACTATTTTTGACACTTTATTCGTTTATTCTGACACTATATTCGCGTAAAATTTATTCAGTTGTAAAAGTCAAATATATTATTGAATTGCCAAATGCCATTTAATTATGAGAAAACTGGTGTCCGAACTATAATTTTAAATTTTTTAAACTATTTAATTAATCGAATTACATAAAAAAATTCCGGATGCACGGTATAGATTACACTTTTGAAAAATAATTACATCGTACTTGTGGCCAATGCTCACAAAGTACTGTATATAAGAAGCAAGGACGGATGATTGATTTGTTGGTTAAAACAATAATTACTTGCAAATTTACAAGTTTTACAGTATAAACATAGATTCAGAAATAAATGCTTAATTATGCAGGTCAAAATTCTTTAATCTCTTAATAGAATTCCTTCTTAATTTTTCCAAAATTGTAATTTTAACACTATTTTTAACACAAGACAGGTAAAATTAGCATTTTGCAAGTCAATAAGCTGTTTATGAGAATACTTTTCTCTTTGTCACTCTCCTTCTAATTTTTTTTTTTTAAAATACTCCTATACTGTCTCGATGAATATATTATTAAATGTCACCACATGGAATTAAAATGTTCATACACACTTAGATATAATACGTTTTATCTGGAGTATAAATAATAATTACATGTGTGTGTGTGGAAAGAGGAGCAGTCAAATTGACAAACCAATTTATATCGTAAATGCAATTACTCCCGAAATTGTTCGATCAATTAAGTTTTAAATAGTCTATTAAACAATTAATTATGGGAATTTTAAATTTCCTTTCTTTTTATTAACAAATTAATTTTATTAATATGCTTTTTACAATTTTATTTTTATTTTGAAATAATTAAATTTTCCTGTAATTTTCACATGGTATACAATGTTTTTATACGTATTACATTGTATTTAATATCGACAGTATCAGTAATTTTTACGCTATGGGATATTAATAAATTAATATCCCATTTTACGCTATGGGATATTATAAAGGCGAGAGATAGAGAGAGCACATAATAAAATTAATTGGCAGCTTGTATAAATTATTTAAAAGAGCATTAATTTTCGTAATGTTTATATGGCAACTGTGGTAAAATAAAAATTTAATATTAATATTTTAATTGGGTTTATTATTCAGAAATATTTATAAAAGAAATAATGTGGTATTAATAATAAACTATAATTGTTATGGATATTTTATCAATTATTAATGTGTATTTTTGGCCTCTAAGGAAAAATCATCCTGACTGAAATATATTCAGTGTACTAATCAAATAAATTCAACAGAATTTTTAAAGAAAATTTGTCGAAAAGTCAAGAAGAATATTCGAAGAAAAACTGTTATATAATTGTGATAAATAAATTAACCATTCAAATTCAAGTGGATACAGGAAGAAAATGACAAATTCACAAAAGTGCATCTGGGTCTGAAAGGAATAAATTAATGTTGCGCGTCATGGCAATTTAGACTCTGTCACTGAATCATGTCAAGTCTGAAGACAAAGATGGATTCTTTAAGGAAGAATTTGTAATTGCTTAAAATTCACTTAGAACTAACAAACGGGGTTAGTAACATAAAAATGTTCATAATAAAATAAGTAACAAAATAAGATCAAATTTTTAATTTATTGCTATTAAAATGTGATCACACTTAAAATACCAATCCCGCCTATTGACATTATTTATGCTGTGCGTCATGGCAATTTAGACTCTGTCACTGAATCATGTCAAGTCTGAAGACAAAGATGGATTCTTTAAGGAAGAATTTGTAATTGCTTAAAATTCACTTAGAACTAACAAACGGGGTTAGTAACGTAAAATGTTCATAATAAAATAAGTAACAAAATAAGATCAAATTTTTAATTTATTGCTATTAAAATGTGATCACACTTAAAATACCAATCCCGCCTATTGACATTATTTTTATTTAAACATGAAATAGTTTAAAATGAAATCAAAATATTCGATACGATAAAAAATTTCCATTGAATAAATTATTAATTTAAAATTATAAATAAGACTTAATATAAAAAGTAAATAAGTTATAGATAAAAAAAAAAAAACATGCATTATAATTCACTATCTTCTGTCTGTTCAAATATTTAAAGATCTCTTTTAATTTTTGAGTCCTTACTTTTTAATACCCACTTAATTATCGATTCTAAACTTAAACATTTTTTCAACCAGTTTATGATAAACGGTAAAATTTTTATAATCAATGAATATTCATGCAGTTTCTATAGTGTTTCTAAGTAGAGTTGCCATCTTGTAAGAAATATGAAAGTAGATTAAGAAGTATGTGTGGGTGAAATCGATTTTCAAATATAATTTTATAAAATATTTCGGTACATAATGTAAAAATTACCAACTAATCATTATCCCGAACATAATAATTGTGATTACCAGATCTTTGTATGTATTTAACCCTTTCAAGCTGAGCTTAGTTGAATTTGTTCCCTATATTCATGAGATTTACTCATTTGATTTTTTCGCACAACCCCCCTTTCAAAACGATCCTTAATTTAATTTATCTTCTGCGTTATCATGTCAGAAATGTCACTCTTTTTTCCTGAGTGTGGCAATGCTAAATTTGTTGAACATGTTCGAAAATAGATACTAGATAAGTATTTGTTGTAAAATTTTATTTAACTCTTTTTTAATTATTTTGGTTTTGTAATTGTAAGAAAATAAAATTTTAAACACCATAAGGTTCTATCCAAATTTAACAAAGACTACTTTACAAAGATATTTTTTTGATTAACACTAGAGACATGTTTGACCCAATAAGTTCTCAAATTTTTAAACGAATAGACTTCAAATATCGAAGACTCATTTCCCTCAATAATCAAATTCGATTTTTCGAATAATATTAATTGGTCGCGATTGGTACAGGATGGCAATCTCAAAATTTAATTGAAGCATAAATTTTTGAAAATAAATAAAAAAGTTTTTTTATTAATGATAAAATTACTTTATAAATATTACAAACTATATAAATATAATATGTAAACTGCCTTGCTGTTTAATGATCATTATTAAAATTTCTTCATTATTGCTGCACTCATATACGATACGTCGCACATATATGGATTTTGTGCTATGCATTCACATTTATTTCGGTACAAGAATTTGTGCTCACAAAATAGA
The DNA here is from genome assembly GCF_029603195.1 of Condylostylus longicornis. NCBI lineage: Eukaryota > Metazoa > Arthropoda > Insecta > Diptera > Dolichopodidae > Condylostylus > Condylostylus longicornis. Next base: position 137,362 of record NW_026578032.1, read on the forward strand.
ATATGGTATTAGTAATCGAATATGTGTATATTATGACGAGTCATATATAGGTACATACATAATATATTAAATTAAATATGGATATTGTTTCAGCTAAATAAATCACGGAAATTGTATATTATTAATTTCAGTTTATTAACCATTAAATTGTATGTACATTGGTTCGTTCCACCTTAACTCTTTTAATGTTTTTTTTTGTATTGACTTTCTTCTTAATTTTATTATGGAAAAAAGTGTAAATAATCAAGCTGCATGTTTATTTGTTGTTTTATTATTTTATGCATTCACCTGTTTCAAATTTTATGCATTGTAAGATTGCATGCAAAATTTTATTATAAAATTTTGCAAATCACTAGATTAGAAAATGATTTTTATGTAAAATATTTTTTCTGATGTTTTCAACTTTTGAGAATATTAGATTTGTATGAAGATTTTTGTAAAAGATTTAGTTCTGTGTATGATTCTTTATTAAGAATAATTTGGACACAAATATGAAGAGATCAAATTATAATTTGGACACAAATATGAAGAGTTCGAAATAAGAAATTTTGGATTAACTTTTAATAGAATTGGAAGAGGAAAGAACTGCGGCGGAGTTAGTTTATTGTAATTAATCAAATTCCTTCAAACATGTTTGAAAGCTATATTGGGAACTTTCAAACATGTTTGAAAATTCTATTGTGTTTCGAGATAACACCAACCAAGAAAGTGAATAACAGCCATTGAATATAATCAGAATTTGAGATTTTTGTTGGACAGTGTTACTGGATTTCTTGCATAGTGAGTTAATAAGTATCTTCTTTTTTAATTTCAATTATGAATATATAACTCTACTTTCAGTATCGAATCATATTATACGAATTATCATAACATATTTACTAATATGTGCCACGTTTATAAAAAGTATAAGAGAATAATTGTAATTCTTATTTTGAATAAGGTATTCGGAACGATATTATAATTAATTTTTTTTTTATCCAAGCTCCGATAGTTATCATTCCATATCACATTATTCATCTATGTTCTACAGTATAATTATTATATGGAAATATGACTTATCGTTATCGAAAAATCAAATTTTATATTCAATTTCTAATATATTGCAGTTAAAAAACTAACTTAATCATAAAGACATAACAATACAAACATACAAAGTGTATCAACTGCAACATACAACCGCAACATACAAACTGAAATATAATTAAATATTATAAGAATTTTATAAATCGCATTAACAGATGAGTTACGATCGCATTTGTACGCCTAAACTATTTACAAATAAATTAAAAATTTGTTTTTTTTTTTCTCTCTACGTTATGTTGCTTCCCTAAATACTGTGATGCTCAAAACAAATTCAAATCTCATAGAAATTGCTTGCTTCTATAATAGAAATTATTGATATAATCTTGAACTTGATTTTCCCACTTATTATTATTGTAACAGGCAGTAGTTGTTGTTGTGTTGTTATTGTTGTTATTATCGTTATGCTACTATTACTGTTTCTTTTTCCCCCTTTTCTTATATTTATGTACCTTGAAATTCTTTATTTATATTATTATTCATTTTTAAACAAAGTAATTTTATTTATTAGTTTATAAATTTTCTTGTCTTGTTTTTCTTGTTCAAGAAGACTATTTTGATAATTATGGCAATGCTGTATAAATATAAAATCTGTGTATAATAGTAAATTAGGAAAAAAATTCTAAATAATTTTTGTAATGCTTATAGACTTTTGTTTATGTTTTTTTTTGTTGGTGTACACGGTTGATATCTTACCTTAATTAGTCAATTGCCCATATAGATGTAATATGGCAAGAATTAAAAAAGAGAGCTTTGAACTCTTTGTATGTACAGTGAATAAATATAAAAAGGGGTAATAACAATTCTCGTATAAAATTAACTCTTTTAATGCAAAAAATAAAATTATAGAAAATTATTTGAATTTATAATTAAATTTGAGAATTAATGGTAACAGAATAATTACTATATATATAAAAGTATGTATATTGTTAACTATGGGATATGATCGGTATTGCTGATCGGTTATTACCGGTATTGTTGCTTGAAAGTTCTTGCTTGTTACCTAACCCACTAGTGGTGAGGCAATCAGTCCACTAGTGGCTATACTTGCTTATAGATATATATTCCCGCAGCCACCTTCTTCTGAATTTAAAATATAATTTTTGACTAACAACAATCCCGCTCTATTTAAAAATACTTTGAAGTATGTTCAACTTTCAGAGTAAGTTTAAATAAATCACTTTTATAAATATTTTTTATACTTATTTAGAAGCAATACAATTCGCCTACTACGTTTTCTGTTCCTCTCAAAAATCTTAGTATTTACGTACTGTGAAATTCGGAAAAACAACTATCTTTTACAAAGAAGTTTGCAAACAAATAATTATTATAAAAAAATGTTTGTCTCGAATTGTGTGTACGTATTGGGTTCTTTTAAAAATTTACTTGATTTTGTTTGTGTATTAGTTATCTTCTGATTAGGAAGCTGTTATTTTGTCTACATTTGCTTTATCGCCTTGTTCCTCAACAATAATTTCAGAAATATGAGAACAAAGCGCAAAAAATGTAATATTACACAAAAGTGAAAGAAATTAGTAGAATATTTTGATTTACTTACAGAATTAACGCACTTTTATCAAAGCATAATTAACGATATTCTAAAAATCTACATTCTGCCCCTATTTGCTTTTCTTCCAGAACATAAATTTAGCATAGTACGCATAATAATGCGCACATGCATAATAATAATAAGAATGAAATTTGCATTTTATGTATAATTATATGGTTGAATACCGTAACCATATATTATTTATTATTACGATATCTTACAGAAATATGTATAAGATCGTTAATATAGAAAATCAGTTTAGATAAAAATAACAATATTGTTTGATAAAAATTTAATTAAAAGAATAATATTGTAAGTATCACAATTAAGTATATCATGTGTACATTACAATTTATTCATTATTAAGATAATCTAAGATACACGCAAGAAAATTAATTCTAACCGGAACATAAAGCATTTCTTTAATAAACAAATTAACTCAAATAGCTTAAAATTCTTATTATTTTGTATTTACATTTGTAAGTAAATCAACATTTTCTTATACAGATGATAAAGATCTTAAATTTTTTTTGTCCTCTTAAGGAATGAATAAACTGTGAACAAATATTTTTAAAATTACAATATCAAAGTTTACGCATCATACAACTACTAACGCTATTTGCCGTGAAAGTTTACAAGTTTCAAACAATAAAAAACAATGTTTGATTACTAACTCAAAACAATTACAGAACAATTACACTGTGAAACAATACAACTAAAAACAATCACAGAACAATTATAATGTGATTTATATGTACAGCAACAATGACAATGTTATATATTATGTCTAAGCCTTAAGGCAATTTTTGTCTCCTAAAACAAATAAATTAGAAAAATCCATTAAATTTTGTGCAAAGTGAGAATTTGTAAAGTTAAAGTTTTAAACTTAAAGTTTTTGTCAATTCGAATATTGAAAATTTTCCTTGAGAAACTTGTTTTTTTTTTTTTTGAAAAATAAAATTAAAATCTTAATAATTAAAATGTATTGAAAGTAAAATGTTAATACATTCTCTAGGATTTTAGTTCTTTCTTAATAAATGAAGGATAATAAATTCATGAATAACGAATCACTGCCTATATAACAATCTACTACTTCGATTTTAATAAAATTATTTATTGAGTATAGAATCAAACATGATTGTGGAGTTGAGTATACAATCAAACACAGACATACCGTTTAGTTTGATTTATATGATTTAATTGTCATGTTTTTATTTAACTGTGTATGTTTATGTATATATATCCTCCCCACATTCGTAGTAAAAAAAGGTTTCAAACATAGTGCATAGCATTTACTCTTTACTGTGACTGTAATAATTAAATAAGCAAATATATTTATCATACATATTGTATGACACACATGTTGTATTTGGCAATGTTGTTTGTGCTTTGTGTATTTTCAATGTTTCAGTGTACTACGTACATATTTAGATTTTACAAAGAAAATGTTGAATTAAAACAAATAACAATTTATAGAACTATGAATTATTCTTGATAAGAAGGTCTCGCAATATTGAAATGAAATGGAGATGAAAAATCTTACAATTTTCCGACAAAACTTCTGTATTTATACATTATATACTTACATTTATGCATTCATTTTATCTTTTCGGTTTGGAACTAAATTCAAGTTCATTAAAACTCAGTATATAATAAAATAATCACTGTAGATTAAGTGACATTATATAATTTAAAATAATCGAATTTAAAATTTTATTGTACACAAGAAAATAATGAAACTTTAAAAAATGAATTTTCTTTTATCATTTTGCCTTTTTAGATGCATTACAGAATGATATCGTAATTTTTGCATTGAAATTTTTATCCCGCTATCTTTTTTTTTTAATTTAGAATAAAAATGAATAAAATTCACAATATAAAAAAAACGAAAATAATCGCCGTATACCTTAAGGAATTCAAAATTTATTTTATTGCATGTTAATTGATAAATCTTGTATATAACTTATATACATTTTAGATATACCAATATATAGAGTAGACTGTAAAAGACAAGATCATGATTTGACTGTACCTACATAATATGAGCATATTACGGTGAACAGGGCTTTTAAATCAAAGGAAAAACAACAGTAAATAAAATTATTATCGTAAAACCTTTTAGTTGCAAAAAAAAAAAAATGAAAGTTTTTTTTTCTTTTAATTGCATCCTGATGAAAAAATAAAAAAAAAAACCAAGACCATTTTTATTTTTTTATTGATCCCATAATTTTATATTGTGAATCACAGAGTGAATACGAAAGATAAAAATTTTATTTAGTTGAAGAGAAAAAAAATTGAATGTTATCAGCGAAATTCATGCATGACCATGCAAATTTTAATCGTAAACTTTCTTTTAAAGTGTAATACTTGTATACATATATATATATGTGTATGTGTATGTATGATATGGTCATACATTCATAATTATTTCACGGAGAATTTAAGTACAACGGATACCTTATAAATTTTTATACAATGAAGATATCACCATATAGCCAATTTCAAAATACGTTCATTATTTTTATGGCTATAATGATTGGCTGGTTACCTGTAGATTCGATTGAGAAGGGACAAAATCTACATTCGCATAAATTTTAATAAAATGTCGGTTGGTCGGTCTTTTTTTATAATTTTCTTATAATACAATATTGCTATTACAACATACAATTAATAAAATGATAACCAGCTTAAATTTTGATTGAATTTTTAAGAGCAATAATTTTGCTCTTAAAAATTTTTTGCCAAAAAAAAAAGGGACATGCAAAAGTTATTACAAATTTTTAGTAAATTTTTTTTTTGCACGACATTTCAAAAGTGATTAAACAATTTTCTCATTTTTTTTTTTGGGAAATCACATGTAAAGCACGAGTCATTTAAATTTCGGGTATGAAAAAATCTGGTTATTGCAATTAATGTAAATTTGTATAATGTTATCAAAATTTTTACAAATTACAAACATTGTTGCGTATGTAAAAGAAAATTAAATGAATTAATTTTGATATGAGTGGGTTTGATAATTAAGGCAAATCTGTTGATTAAGGTGCACAAATAAGAGTGTAATTGAATTGAAAAACTTGAAATCACAGCTAAAATTCTTGTGATGTAATTTTTACCCTTTCTCTGGAGTCATGATTTAAAAATTACCAAAATTTTATGACTTATTGTGGGAAAAATTTAACCTTTAACTGGATATGTACGTGGTAGAATTTATGACAATGCAAAAATTATTCGTTTAAAATGTGTGTAGCAACATCATGTCACTTGTAGTCTTCTCTTTTGCCGCTAATATTAATTTAGGTTTTAAAAGAGTGAGAGTAATTGTTTAAAATATAGTTTAGTAGCAAAAAGAAATACCAACATAAAAGGTAGCTGTTGAAGTTTTAAGAAGAGAATTTTTTTTCAACTCGTTCATATAAAGGTTTATCTTTAGTTGGAATTATTTGTGAAACACGTATAACATACACCAATTTTTTCAGGAAAACTACGAAGAATATCTTCCAGTGTCGTATTCGAAGTTTAAAGAAAAGTTAGCTTTATAGGCATGTTCCCCACTACTTAAACGTCGAATTGAATCTGAAAAAGAAGTCCAAAAATTCAATTTACCATTATGGCCTCGTACATAGTTAAGGGTTAAGAATTGATATATTAATTATATGAATTAGTATTCGAATATTTTATAAATTTTGAATGTTTGTTATAAAATTTAAAATATCAAACAGAGTTAGTGATCTTTTTAAGGAGGAGATCCTTTTGATTGTATAAAAAAAGCAATACAGTTCTGAACATATGACAACATTTTCATATAGCATATAATTACTAGTTCACTTCACTAACTGGGAATTATTCACTTATATTTATTTGATTAGAAGAAAATGAACTTGGATAAAATCTATAAATTTTCTAATATTTTCTTTTGACCTCCAAGTCATAGAGGTCTCAATATACATAAGTTTAATTTTCATTATTAATGAAATATTTGTAGCGTAAATAATACAAAAAAAAATTCAAATCTTTCTTTATTTAAAATAAATCCAATTTTCCAGAGATTAAATTTTTTTTCCATTTTATATAAAAGGATATTCAAAAAATTCCTTTGAATTATAAATTGCATTGATTCGACGTATATAAGAAGCTTTTCAAAGCAAAACTAATCAATGGTTATTTAAATTTTTTTTTTCCTTTTGCTTATTTTAATCTTTTTCTTTAAAAATAAATTCAATGTCCTTGTTACATAAGAAAGACCAGATGAATTATTTGTATATGATTAAGAAGAGAAGAGCATGATCTAGAGTTTAATCATTGTTAAATTAAAAATTCCGGATTTAAAAGAGAAATGAAGATTTTCATTAGAGAAATGAAGATTTTATGAGAACTAATAATTAGATATTTATTCTGTATTGAATTTTTATAATATCTTTGCCTTAGAAAATTTTCAAAATTGGCAAATTACATAGAATTTATATCAATTTTTGGAAATTTGACTTAAATATTTGCAGAAATAGCTCACATATAATAAGAAGAAAGAGAACATAAATAAAGAAAGAGAACATAAATAAAGCAAGAGAACTGAAAATTTCTCTCTTTGAAATAATTCGAAATACATATAAGCATAAAGAGGTGTCTTTTAGAGAAAAGAAATAATAAAAGTGAGAGATTTTTAAGGCAGTGAACAAAAATTATCACCGAATTTTCAGTTCCATAATAAAATCGCACCCGATTGCAAATTCCAATGTAAAATAAATTAATGTTGAAATTTTGAGTTTCATTCAACACTTAAGATTAATCTTGAAATCACAATATTATTAATTATTGTCCTAGGATATTGCGATGCGTCTTGAAAAATTCGAAGCTGCTTTAAATTTTTTCTTGACATTTAGAAATTTGTGACTTTCTGTACGATTTAAAAACTCTTGTTTGTCCTTACTTAAATATATGCAATTTTAAATTCTTTGAAGAGCACTAATGAAAGATCACTAAAAAATAGTTAAGAAAAATGTTACAAATGTTTGAGTAACGAATCTAAAATATTTTTCAAAGAAAACTTAAGTTTACTTAAGAATTTATTTTGTGTGCATCTTATGCATTTATATTCAAAAGAAGGAAACTTTTAAAGTTTCAAAAAGGCAAGTTTCAAAATTTCTTTATATGAGTTCAGTCAGACAATGTAAATATACTATGCATTTTATAAGCTCACTTAACTGTATACAATATTATAATTTTTCTCTTTAAGACTTTATTTTTCTCTTTATTTTGAAGAGGTTTTGTACACTTGAATACACTAACTTTCTTTATGATTTTATCACTTAAATTTTCCAAAAACTTTATGAATGAAATTTACAAAAGACTGAAAAGCATAGAGAGAAAATTTTTTTTTATAACCCTATACAAAAAAAAGAGGAAAAGTTCACTGCCCTATCATATTATAATTTTTCTTTAACTTGAAGAAGTTAAGGTTTTTAAAAAAATATTCTGATTTTTCCAAAAAAAAAAGTGTTTACTTGTTTCGCTTCGTTCGGTCGTCTGTGTACATGTTTACAAAACTTCTACACCCTTGAAAATAGAAAAGCTGAAATTTTTGTACATCCCCTTCCCCCTAACCCCTAGTCTTAACCACTCAAATTCCTAAAAATGTATTTTTTTTTACTTTTTATTGTTTAAGATTGCAACCAAAAACATTTTTTAATTTCGGCAAATGCAGAAAGGTAGCAACATGTTTCTTCAACTTCTGCTGTTAAAATTAACCGTTATTAGACGATAACCTCTAGGAGACTGAAATTTTACTAACTAACAAACGATTTATTTCGTTAGAAGAAAATTTTTTTCCACCTTCAACTTATTTTATATGACCTTCCAAGTTATTAATTCTCGAAATTCGTAAAATTTGAATTTTCGGAACTTTATACAATATTTCCGAAATTGGCGATTTTTTGTTTTTAATTTTCATAAAAGCAAAAAGGTGTCATCAAAAAATACTTTTTTTAGCCCTATTACTTTACCGTCGAATTCGACCTTTATAATGATTCTTTCTTTATTTTTTTTTTCATCCTAAATGTATGCAAAATTTTGAAATATTATGGTATTTTAATAAAAGTTTATAATTTAAATACATAGCTTGTTAGAAAAATATTTTTACATGTTCAAGTGAAAATTGCTACTTCATAAACCATTGGTTTATGAAGTACATTGCACATGCAAACACACAAAATTTATACATTGCACATGCAAACACACAAAATTTATAAACATAGCATATGTTTATGAGTGTGTACATACATGGTATCAGTTTCTTGAACTAAAGTTCTTCAAAGTTCATTTTTGTATACTGATACTTTTGAAAAAAATAAATAAATTTTTTGTTATTCTCTCCTTATGACAAACTGCGTGTGTGTGTGTATACAAAGCATCACTAACTAAAGTTTTTTATAAAAAAAAATTCAAAAATATAAATTTTTTGGAAAAAATCATAAAAAAACCTTTTCAGTTGATAACAAAGACACTATTTTAATTTGGTTATTTTATAGTATGTAAAAAAGAAATACAATTACACACTCGTATAGGAACCGTATAACTTTAATGTTGTGCGCGTTCCTACCAAAACAAAAAGAAAAACAAAACGTGTCCTTTAAATTTATATTGTTGCTGTTTTATACGATTTTTAAAGGATCTATATTGAAAGTAATATCTACCTTCAATGTAATATTGTAGTTGTTTTATGGGTTCTTGTTTTGGAAATAGCATGTGAAAGGACGCATATGTATAATAATTTTTAAAGAAATTGAGTTAAGTATAATTTTTTTAAAGACGAAATTTCGTTATCAGAAAAATAAATGAATTTTCACTTAAATTTGAATATACTATATATGTAGCATGTATCTGTACTGTCAAAGTATCAAATGTAAAATAACTTGCATAGAGTACGGCGAGACAAAGTTTGATTTCATTTATGTATATACAAAAGTTATTTGTTGTAAGAGCTCATATTAAGCTATAATATATAATACTCGTAATAATAAAGAATAACTGAAATTGCTTCTGGAATTGAATTATAAGAACCCACAGAAATTTCATATGAAGTACTATATGTAGTGATAAATGTGCTGTCAAAAACTAATAACAGCAATTAATTGCTTAGGACTGAATAAATTTGTTATACAATTTTATATATACCTGGAAATGCCATTTCAGAATTATACGGTGAATATTGCATGTATACACATAAATAAAAAGGAACAACTAGAATTTTTTAGAAATTCAATAAATTTATTAAGAAGTTTATTATTGAATTTTGTTGTTAGAAATTTTTGAGCCTTGCTAAATATTGTTAATTATTAGTTTTATTGAGAATAAAACACTTAATGTAACTTAGTGATTGGAAAAAATGTCAATATATAAACGTTCCCCTAAATTCGAATATCTATAATTTTCGTATTTCGATGGATCGACGTGAAAAGTATACGTCTAGGATAATTGCATTTTGATTAAAAAATTCATTGTATTAAAAATTTTTATTAATAATAGAATTTTTATCTTCTATTTTAAAATTTAAGCACAATCTTTTCGAAAAAATTTAATTTTAAAAAAAAATTTCATTTGGCTCAAAAAACTTTTTTGTTATTATTTTCGCGTTTCTTCTTTAAACTCTTCCGAATATTTTTATTTTCTGAACAATAAGATTGCCGTTTCATATCCTTTCTACATTATAGTATTTCTATAATTTTTAACTGTAAATTTGCCTTTTAAAAGCAGAAAAACATATTTAAAATCAAAGTTAAAACCAAAATCACGAAAAAACAGAGAAACATAAGAGAAAAATGATTTTTCGTACGTGATTTCCACCCTGTCGTTCTTGTATACTGTGTACGAGTCCTTTTAACCTTAAGATAAATTGCGCTGAAATAATTTTCCATTCACCATTTTTTGTTTTTAAATAAAATACAAATGATATAAATCGCAATTTTATTTTGATTTTTAATTTCTATATAGGATAGGATGTAGTGCAAATTAAATGGCTTGAATATTGGAAATATGTATGTATACAATATTTATACATACAATATTAAAATTAACCTTTAACGTAAACGTAAATAACTTCCGTCACGTATATCTACAAATAACCGCACGCATATGTGTTTTATTTTTTTAAAAATAAAAAGGTTCCTTACGTGCGTAACCTGCTGTTTGTATTTTATATTAAGAAGGATTCATTATTGCATGAATCCGGTATGTATGTAGAATAATTAAATTTAATGATTAACAATATTTTTTTTTTAAATTATAGATATATAAAATTTTTCCGGGAGCTTTAGAGAATCATCTTTTTTTTCCAAGAGTAAAAAAAAAGCAGGTGATTCTCTAAATTATAAAAGAAATTTGGGGTAATTAAAATCACTTTGGATAATTTGCAATTAAATATTTCCAGAAATGGAAATTGGGCAACGGAAAAGAACTCATTCTTATACATAATATTCATTCATTTAAATGATGGGCTAAGAACAAATTTTGCATATTTATAGGCTCCGGTGCATAATTTATTTTCATATACCAATCGAAATTAATTTGGAAAACTTGCAGATTTTAGAATTTATTAACAAAATTAAACATTTATTTTTATGAATGGCAATTAGAGTTGTCATATGTCCCATACCTATGAAGTCATATGAAGTTAGCTATGAATCCTTCAAAACCGTTAGAGCATTTCTTTACGTTTCTTACTATTTAAGTTGACCAGCTAACCTACATCTTCCAATATCAAAAACACAAAATTTACAGCATTATTATTACCATATGCACATAAATTTGTTTTTGTTTTTTCAATAAATTTTTTAATTTAAAGATTCATCATCATAATTTTCTCCATATGTATATGCAATTATTATTGATTACTATAAATCAAAATGTTTACATGCTATATAACTGGGTAAACATGCTAAAAAAAAATAATGTTTGTATGTGTATATGTATATGTTGTGTAAGTTTGTAACAGGATGAATACAAAATATTGATTTTGTGGTTTGGTTTACTTTTTCTTTTTCTGTTTTTAACAATTTTCTCTGTTTTGTCCCAATTTGTTTCTCTTTAAATCATTCATTCATCCATCTGTCTATATTATATCAATAGGGCTGTCATGAAGAGTCTATCGAAAAATTTGTTAAATTTGATTAAAATTTTTGAAAAATTTTTTTTGAAACAGAAAACAAATTACATATATGAGCATTTATGCAAGTATGCTTGTATATGGGTCAAAATTTAAAAGTTTGCACAAATGAATTTTTTTTTTTCCAAATTATTTTTTTAGAATTTTTTATTAAAATAATTTTTTTATAGTTGCCTAATATATAATGTACAATCTCCTCAAGTGGTCCGGAGGTTTTGTAAATATTTTAGAAATTATAACCAAAACAGTAAGCTCAGGTTTGAATTTAGTTCAACTACGTTACCGATAAAAATATCTTAAATTTTTCGATCTCTTCAGTGGAAATTATTATTTTCATATTTTACTCTCATTTGTAATTAAAGTTATAAATTAATTTATTCTGTAATATTGAAAAATCATTTTTATAAAAAAATAAATAATAAGTTATTTCAACTGTGTTACTAATTTTAAATTTAAAGTTTTTATTTTTAAAATAAAACTATTTAATAGTTTTTTTCTTGCAGGAATTTTTACATAACTGCTTTAGAAATTAATTTTTTATTCTAAAAATGTCCATAACAAAAAAATTAAGAGCTTAAATTTGAAGAAAAAAGTTTAAAACAATATTTTTTTTTGATTTTTTTTGTGACAAAACAGTAACGCAGTGGAAAATATAGTAACACTGTTGAAAAATTTGATTCAGTCTTCAGTATATTAACAAAAAAAATTAAAACAAAAACAGTAAATTTCATGCTGTTGTTTAATATGCTAAGATATTAACTTTTTTCCTCTCGATGAAGTTGTATATATTCGGTTAAGTTTTTCATTTGCATTTTTAACAATATACATATTTAAAATATAAATAGATAGTGGCATTTTGTATAATAATCAATAAAATATGTTATCGCCTATTTGTATGTAAAATTATTAAGAATTTATTCACCAACTTAGAGTAAACTGCCTTAAAAATCAACTTTCTTACCATGTCTTCAGTAGTGTTACTTAAATTTAGTAACACAGTTGAACAGTAACGCAGTAGAATATTTTAAAATAAAAAGTATATTAACATAAAACTACAACATATTTTTGCATTTTAAAGTATACAGTTGGTTAGTTTACTTGGTTTGCTTAATAATATGCCACTTTTTTGAATTTTTAAAAAAAATATTTAAACAAAAACCACGTAACACAGTTGAAAAAAGCGTTTTACATTCACGGCAAAAAAAATTCAAACTATCTCCAGCGATGTGTTTGGAACAACATTCACCACTAGTCCGAACAGACTTATTGCGTATTCTTTAAAACAAATAATGATGCCAAAATATTTAAAAAAATGATTAATTTTAAAAAATTTTATGATGTAACATAGTTGAAGTAACGCAGTTGAACAATTCTAGTGACACACTTTTTTTCTGTTAAAATTACATTAAAATAAATTAAAACTTAAAAACTAATTTTGGATTTTTATTTAAAAATAATGAAATAATTTTGCAATGTAATTTAAAATATATCCTTCTGTGGGGGAAGTTCATGAAAATTTAAATTGAAAATTAAAAATGTGGTCTGTGACAAGTTTCATTTATATGAAAACAGAAAACGCGCTCCGACAATTTTCCAAAATTTTCCAAAAATACTTACTTTTGCAATCTAAAAATTTTTTTTATTTAAAATTAAAGATTTTATAATTTTTATTTTATTAATTAAAATTTGATTTATTTTCTAAAAAAGTATTTATTTAAGCTTACTTTTTTGTGACGCAAATGTGCTAACTTTTAAATTTTCACCCATATACTGTACTGCATAGTACAGAATCATTAATAATGTAGACATTATAACTGTATATAGATATACTTATGTATATAAAGTAAACCGACAATATGATGTTGGAAAATTATGCTGGTAAAAAATCATTAATCTTCGTTCTGTTTTTCCTTTCTTATTTTTTTGTTGGTGACTTGAAACAATCTAACATGAAGATAAAAAAAAAATTATACATTAGATATTAATGGGGAAGTTAATGGATGGAAAGAGTACGAGAGAAATGGGTGGCTATAAGGAGACGTACAAAATAATATAGGCATCTATGTACGTACATCCACTTTAGATTTTGAAAAAGTGAGAAAATCATTTAAATTTTTTTTTGTTTTGTTGGTGTTGTTTTGTTTGTCTTTTTTTATGACGTTGTGGCAGGTGAAAATTATATAATTTAAGGTTAATGTTTTAAAAGGTTATGTAGTTCAAAACAAAATTTTTTTGTGTTATCAATAATTTTTTTTCCTCTTGAACAATTTGTTAATGCTTTTAAAATTTAATTTTTTTAAAGAGTTATTATTTGTGCATGAAAAATAATTGTTGTTTTTAAAGGGTCCAAAAAAAAATTTTTAATTATTGATCGGTCTAGAATAAAAGAGAGAATATTTGAAGGTTTTTAAGATTATTTGAAGGGAGTTTTGATAAGAAACTAGATTGTAGATTGCCAAGAAGGCATAACAGTGCACTTTCCCAGCACCTCTCTCCTCATGCGGGCGAGGGCCCTGCAACCCTCTAGAAGATATGACGAGGAGTCCTCGTCCTGCTAACAAAACCAGCACACAGCTTCACTTTTCAGGCCAAGCCTTCTAAGTGGACCCCTAAGCCTACAATGCCCCGTCAAGATCTTATAGTGAGAATTCTCACCTGATTCCTGCCGAACCCTATTATTTTTCTAAAGAGCACTTGGTCATAATTTCCCAGAAGGTCCTTAGAATTTCCGGAATTGGTCATAGTTTCCGGAAGGCCCTGGAAGGTCTCTCCGGCGCTGGGAACGCCGCTTCTCCATCGCCTGCCTTAATTCTCCTCGAATCGTATGCGGCCCAGAAGGGTTCCTCCCCAAAAGAACATACATGTCAATGACTTGCACCTCCACCTGAAAGACGCTGGAATACATTCCCATGGGTTTGGAAAATTTGGTTCTTGTGCCAGATACGCCCGCACCCATCCCATCACTTGTCTTTGATCCATCCGTGTACCAAATATGATCTGACCGAGTAGACCGCAAAATCTTCCTTCCAGTTTTTCTGTTGCTCAGCAACGAGGTGAAGTTTTTCTCGAAGCTATATCTTCTTGCCATATCATCTCTAGGAAGTGCGAGTATTGGAATTGGGCCAGTGAGATGTTCCCGATCCTCCCCTCCGAGCACTCCAATCCCATTCTTCTCCAATCTCAGAATGGCCGCTGTCTCGACAACAAGGTTTAGTGGAGTTAGTCCCAAAATCACCTCCATTGCCGCGGTTGGACATGTTCTCATAGCGCCAGTAATGCAAACAAATGCAAGTCTCTACAATCGTTCCAGGTTTCTTCTAATTGCCTCAAGTGCAATGCTTCTGCCTCAAGCAACCGCCAATATGTTATACATCCACCTCATGATAGACGGGGAGCATTCCCATGTTCTACCTGAAATGGCTCTGCACATCATGAGGGCCCAGGTAACCTTTGCGCTTATCACTTTTCGTGTATTCACCAAAGAAGTTCGCTGTCAAATACCACATGAAGGTATTTCACATTCGTTTTTCTTTCTACTGTTTCTCCGCAAACCTGAATAGTTCGCAGACGTTCCAGCTTGTTAGCGTTAAGTTTGAGCTCCACAGTGCCACACCAAGCCTGTGTCTCCTGTGGAATAAAACTAAGAAAAATTTTTGCTTTTAGTTTATAAGACAGAACAAGCGAATTTTTTGTTGTTGGTGCTTTTGGAAATAATTACTGGCCGTCACTAGTTAGTTGAACTCCCCATTTTGTTCAGGTTCCTGTACGTTATATGAAAAGGAGATAACAAAATTCGCAATACAAAAAAAAAATGTTAGAGATTTGAATATCACAATATATTTTGGAGATTCTCCGATAATTTCTTAGTGACTCAGTTGTTTAGTTTTGCGAAAATTCACAACCGAATATAGGACTCGGCTACTTCTGCAGATTACTTGCAAAAATTTTTTTCTGTTTTTAAAAATAATTTTTGTAAAATTTTATAATTTTTCTTTGTTTACCCTAATTTTTATATTGTAAAAAGTATTAAATTTCGTCGGGTTTATTAAAAATGGTTTTTTTTTCTTGTCATTTGTATTTTCAAGATAAAGTGTTAACATGTTTTATTAAACCATTTAAAAGCCAAAAAATTTACAATAAACAAACTAGAAACCGCAACCTGAATTTGATATCATATTGTAACACATATTTATTGTATTAGTAGACAACATTAATGGTATAAAACTGAACAATAATTTGAACATTATTGTGTACTAAAATATTTAATACTTGAACAAGTGTATATACAGTGAAGAATGTCTTTTGTCGTATGAAGCGTATAACAAATGGGAAAAAATAAGACTGAGAAAGTGAATAAAATCAACGTCAACAATGTAATTTTATAACGAAAATATGCAAACTAAAATCAAATTAATCTAGCGGTCTGTCAAAAAGTAGCGTAGGTTTGAAAAAAAAAAACAAGCAGTTTAGTCGTTTTGCGAGCATAGGGCTTTCAAAAAGCCTCTCTATCGAATTTCTTTGTGACTGACAACAGCTAGTTGTCTTCTTTTAGAGTTCTGTCTTCTTTTAAATGTTGCAATATGGATATGCAATTTTTCTATATAACGACAAAGAAATGTAGCTCGTTGAACTATTTTCCGCTGTTAATCACTGCTTATCTATTGCACCTTATAATACAAAGCAAATTTTTCAATAGAATTTTATACAATTACACACGATTATGCGTATATTTATTTTTTTTTTTTGTGGGAATGATTATAGAGTTACCATTGTTAGTTTATTATAAAAAACAAATAAAATTATTTTTTTTTTTCTTCACTTTTATGTTTGTTTGTTTTTGTGTTTTATAAGTATTGTATGTATACATGGTTATATTTATTATTATTATTTTTATATAAAATTTTATATTGTATCCGATTAAATTAAATTGAATGACAGTTGATTGCGGTTATGCGATTGTCACATCATAACACTTTTAAGTAGCTAAATTTATATTTATTGTATATACATAAGTACATACATAGATAGGTAGGTAGCGTTTACATAATAAAATCAAATTCTTACAATCATACATGTATATTATAATATCTACATTAGATATTGTGATAAATAAAAAAGGAGTATTGAATTGATGCCTGTAATATGCGTTTGAATTGATATAGCAGGAATTCCTGCTTATATATACATACACACATCTATATTTAACAAACATCTATTTGATTTTTTGCAAAATGAGAATTTTTTTATTTGTTTCCATAATTCGAATTCAATCCAACATAAAGCATATTAGATTCGTAGATTCGTAGATTCTAAGGGAACCGAGTGGGACAGGAGCATCCCCCCAAGCCACCGCAGCCATTTTTGACTTATTGTAGCCATCCCACTCTCCCGTCTATAATATCCCCGTCCCAATCACAAAGCCGGCGATATCCCTAAGGGAGTTGGACAATAGTTCCCGAACACTTAGGGACCCATGTCCAAGACAATTGCGGCGCCGAACAGCCAGTGCCGGACAGTCGCAGAGAATGTGCACGGCGGTCTCATCGCCACCCCCACAAAATCTGCACAGGGGGGAGCCCGACTTCCCCAGCCTGTGCAGGTGGTATTTCACCGGGCAGTGCCCCGTGAAGAAATTCGCAATAGTGCGAACCCGGCTCCTGCTCATCCCCAGCAACTCCGCAGCGAATCCGCCGATAAAGCATGTTAAAGTTAGTTTATCACTTATAAATATATTACTTAATGTGTTATGTCTCCGAATTTTTATGTCCTCATATACGAGTAATACTTAGTATGACTTTAAAAGTACCTATACTATTATTGTGTTATGTGTATATAACAAACTTTTTAAACATTGTTAAGGTGAATGAAACTGAAATAAAGGTACTATATAAAGTAAGAAAGAAACGAACGTATAAAAATAGTAAAATTACGTCGGGAACTTTTTATGATTGTTAAGATCAAAATTAGATTATACCTATTGTATATCATAGAGAGCATAAACGGCAAGGTAGGTAATATGGCAACAATACCGCATTTATTAACAATTTAAAATAAAATGAATTGAATTTTATTATTTTCAGAGAGTAAAGAGAGTATATGAACTCACGCATTTTTATTAAAGAATTGTATATTGTTGACTTGAGTATTTTACAATAATCTCATTTGATCAAAAGATATGAGAACTGAAAAAGTTTCATTCACTTCAGGAATTTTTTGATTGAAAGTAATTGAATTGAAAATACGACAAGCAAAAAAAAAAAAAAATTATGTTAAAATTTTATCAATGAACGTGTCTAATGGATTTTATATGAAAAATATGTGCTTTGCTTTATCATATAGACTTTCATTTTATTAAATTTTTGGAATTTTATAAAAATTAGAAATTGTGCATTTTATAATTGTTGCATTATTCATTATGTTTATAGGCTTTTATACATGTTATTGTGCTTATGATAATTTCTAATCTTGTTATTCGTATCAGTGAATCATTATCATACTAGATTGTCTATCTATATTAATATGACATTTTATATACAGTGTTATTTAATATTTAAAAAGTTTTAGGAATTTTAAATGAGAGAAGTTTCTTGAACTTTAATTTTATTTTAATAAAATGTTCAAATACGTTTCACATGTAGTGAAAGTTTTCTTATTGTTCAAATATTTTAATGATTAGATTATAAAAATATAGTGATCATTTGGTCACTTTATACGATGGTATGAAGACTTGGTATTTTTATACATTCATGTTGGACACATTGTTTGTGTTTTAGGGGTATAAGCTCTTCTAAATCACATTAAGGTTGGGAGTACCTTATAAATTGAAGTGAAAACAAAAATTAATCTATAAATATGAAAATTAAAAAATTGGCCTTTATTTTACACATAGAAAAAAATTTCGTAATTACACCGGGCACTTAGTTATTTCAAACAATTTTTGTGTTCTATTTAAAGACATGTAACATCGTAGGTTTTTAATACTCCCAAAAAACACCAACATATGCGCAAGAGTAGTCACGCATGGTTATTCCGGTAGGTGGCTTCAATTTCGTTAAATCTCCGTTATTTACATTTAAAGGTAAGTTTTTCTCTTATATATAATAAGATTCCCACATACAACAGATGTTATTTACAAAGTATTCCTATCTACTCTAGAGTAATGTTGAATGTTATATTCTTCTCAAACGGACTCAAAGACCCCATATGTAATTGAATGAAAGACGAGTTAAACTGCCGAAAACACGTCTATTTCAATATTATTTTGTAATAGTCACATGTGAACGATCTTCCCCTATCAATTTTCTTATTTACTATGGTAAAAACTAAAATTCATCGAAAAATTCTAGAAGTGTTCCGAATATTCTATATCGAATTTTACGTTATATTTTAATGTTTGAAAAGTTTTGAGACTTTAAAATTTTCTCAAATTTTATTTGATAAACTGCCCGAAAAATTTTGCACTTTTAAATTATTTTTCGTGCTGCAAATGGGGTTGCTGATTGCAAATACAACGTGCAGTTGATTATATTTATCTCAAGGCCGAAAATTTAATAAACTTTTCTTCTCGAATTGGACTCAAATCAGTGATCTACCGCTCTTTAAGCGGACGCTCTACCAACAAAGCTACAGAGGTATGAAGAAATTACGGGCAGATTTCTTCACATTGCTTTATACTGTATTCTACATCATTACCAGGTATTGTTTATTAACTGAGGTTAATACTCTCTCTGTTTATATTCATGAAACTTGCCGTTTATTTTGGTAACACTATTAAAATTTGTGTGGATCTGATTCTTTTGTGTTCAAGTAACTAAAGAATGATTTTGGCTAAATTTTTTTTTTAAAATTCAGGTTTAATAATCATTTTTATTTCTCAAATTAATTTTTTTAATAAAAAATAATAAATTTTTAAAAAAATTTTTCAAGTTTTCTTAATTTTTTAAAATAAAAACCGAATTTATTGCAAACTGTTTGGTGTTAAAATTTTTGTATAAGATTGCAAATTGAATTAGATTAAAAGAAAAATGCTTGAATTCGCACTAAAACAAAGTTGAAAGAAAAAAAAAATTATTTAATTTAAAATTTTTAAAATTTCTATACTGCTATACGCGACCGTATGTGTTTTTGATGTTTCTTCTGCTTTTTCTTGTTTTTGCATTAATCGGTTTCTTTTAACCTCGACAATGTTTTACGTTCTTTATTGTGACAATAAAGAACTTCTAATGATTGCCATTATAAAATTAATTTTCTTAAGTATTTTAAGTACAGGCACTTAAAATGTTATTTAATGCAATTTTCTGATATCAGAATTTAATAAAAATAAAAAAATTTTTTTTAGTACATACTGCAATAAAAATACAAAGAATGAATACTGAGTGCACCTTTACAAAAAATATACAATCAACTAAAATAAGTAGTTTTTTTTGTATGTACAACCAGTTAAAAAGTGTTCACTTATATCGATATTTTTATGTATTCAATTCACATATTGTGTATGGTATAATAAACACGATCAGATTAGCTACTATACTAAGTACATTTTTACTTAAGTAAGAGGGCAGAACTTAAATAATTATTATTGGGAAGTACTATGAGTATGAATTTAAAGACTCTATTTGAGTAATTGTATAGCGAATAAGATTATTAATTGAATTTAAAAATTGGTTAATGATTTCGAAATCCTATTGTTGTATTCGGAATTTTGCATAAAAAATTTAGAAAAGCATTCGTATTTGAAGATAATTTGAGTTTTGAAAGAGAAGAGAATTTTTTTCGTTGCTGTCGTCATTTTTGCTCTATGATTATTTGAAATATTTACTGTTTTCACTGCAAAGTTTTAAGTTTAAAAAAGAGAGAATTAATCAATTATCATTTCTCTTTTAATTTGCTTATATTATATACTGTTAAATTTTACTTTTAATATCTTATTAAACAGTTGGCAATAGAAGTGAATAAACGGAAACTACTACGAATATAATTGTACTTGCTAATAATTCTGTGCCATTGTCGATCCCTGTCTTACATACAAATAAGGCATAACGGGCCTATCAGGGTAGTGGATTTCGTAGAAATACTAGGAAGAATGCTGTACGGGAGAGCGAATTTATTATTCTGTTATTCTGAGTTTAATTATGATCGCACTTCAAAGTGATTTAAGTGATCGCATATACGAATGAATAAATTATCCAAAGAGTAGTTATAAGGCCTGCAAAATCGATGATTTATATTTAAATTCTCTTGTACAAGTTTAGTTTAAAATCATCCATAAGGGTTTAAAATCCCATAAACAGAATACAGTTCTAATATTTTTTTTTAAATTCAAATTTATGGGAAGAGAAATATGATACCAACCAGTTGATTTTCAATACAATGATGTTACAAACTGAACAATAACCATAAAATGTTTTTTAAATTACTCCAAAATATCAAAAATAAAAAAAAGGTAAAACAAGAGGATGAAATGATACGGCAAGAGAATTAAACAAGAAAAAACCAAAAATTCTTGAAATCATGTTGAACAATTTTTTCCTTTTGTTTTGTGTCTTTATTTTTTTGTCCACATTTTTATCTTCGATTTCAATTTTAATTTTTTGGTTTTTGTCCTTTTATTTTGAATTCTGTTGTTTTTTAAACATGGTATTTTTTTTTCCATGCATCGCAGTTTTCTGAATAAAATTTTTGTAGTCCGTGTGTTGTTCCATGAAAATCAATAAATTCTTATAGTTAAAATATCGTGTAAATTCACTTTCTTGTTTATAATAAGTTTCAAAGTTTTCATTATTTAACAAGTTGCATGTAAGTATTTTTACTAACTAGGTTTTTGTAATGAAGAAATTCAAATGGAATTGTACAAAATTAAATAGATTTTAATTTTTAGTCTTTTGGTTTGCTTTGATTTTAGTTGTTATTTTACTTTCTTATTTGTAAACCATTTAGAGAAGAATTGATAAAAAAAGAACCTTCTTTAGAATGTTGTCTTAAATTCAAAGATGATCTTTATTTTTGCAATGGTATTCTTATTTGAAATTAACTGTGTTGATACATTCTGCTTATTGGAAAGTGAAACATTCTGGCAAATATTCTTGTCTAGGCCATGATAAGGGAAGGAATTGTGAATGATGCAAGAATAAGAGGCGGTCCGAGAACGGATATGATAGAAATAGAATGGAAAAGGTGTTGCTGCTGTCTGAGCCAACCATGGTTGCAGGCCTAAGTTTGGAATTTTGAAAGCAGAAGGATTTATAGGTCCATACAAACTTGGAACAGAAAATATTGTTCTTTTCAAGTATTGGCAATATCCTCACGATGTCCTGAATTGCAGTCATCTACTCATGGTTGTGTATACCCAATAAATGTGAATGTCTTGACAGTATGAACCACCTATGTCTCCTTTTCTACGTGAGAATAATTTTTAGACACTTTCTTATCTTTATAAGAAAGAGTCCAGGAAGGTTATCAAACGCCTCGATTCTATCCAAGAACACTATCAAATACTTCAGTATTTTAACCGTTCCTTGTTGCTTGTCGTCGTGATTCGATTATAAATAGAAGATTTTCTCCATCTCCTTCATTTTTTAAGCTTAACAACTTCAGAGTTAGTAGCATTAATTTTTAGTTTATCCTAAAATTGTCTTGTACAAAATAATCATTGTATACATACAATAAATTTATTTATAATTTATTCATTTGGAATTAAACTACAATACCATTACGTATTATGTCTGATATTAATTGTAAAATGGAAAATCTATACCTATCTGTATGTACTTATATTTTAATTGAATTAATCAAGCTCCCGAACGGAATATTTTAACTAAATGTACATTGTCACTACTGTTTTGCTATGCATTCAATACGAATATTTCGATATCAAATAAAATTTTAAGAGGAAAACCACAATATGTTAAGGGGTTTTAAATTTAATTCAAAATTTTTGTTTACTCTTATTTTTGTTATAATAGTTGGTTGGTTAACTTTTTGCATATACATATATGATTATACTATACCATCCATATGGGTGAAATATATGGGTATAGTCATCGACTACAGGCATCATAATATCATTGAGAACAACAGAACAGAAGTGAGTATAGAAGTACAAAAATCACAATGAATTCATGTATGCCGTTTCTGTAAAGGAAATCGATACAAATGGTTTTTCTATAAAGTTTTGTATAAGTTTGCATTCAATTTGACTTAGTGAGTTTGTAGATTGGTTAGTTGGTTGGTGGTGGTATTGGCTTTGAATTGAAAAATGCAACAATAAAATTAAAAAGGTGTTTTTTTTTTTATATTTTTTTTTTTACAGAAAACTGTCTTAAAAAAAGAAAATATTGACAGCATAAAAATTTCAGGCAACACAAAAACAAAAAAAAAAGGATAGTCGAATTGTATGTCAACGTCAGCACTGAACGTCGTACGTATAAGCTTCTTTACTTATTTCTTTTGTCATTTTTCTTGGTTATGTTCGCATGTTGTTAATTCATTTACTATCAAATGTTGTTCGTGTTCTTGTTCAATTTTTAATTTTATTAGTTATGGGCGATAATTAAATTCAGAGATAAAACAAAAAGCACAACACGAAAAGAGCACAAAATCAAAAAAAAAACAAAAAAATTGCACCTGCTAACTGAGAACGTGTTTCATATAAACTGATGTCATTTTGGTTGGATGATGTTATAAATTGGGAACAGAACAAAAAATCTTACTTCTTTTAAATTGTGCGCGATTTCGATTTAATATTTTATCTTCTATTGCATGTTTTATATCTTGATGGCAAGAAAAAATACAATTTGATTGAGTCAGGATAAAATATCATAGCGGTTGATTCATCAATATTTATAGCACAGCGATAAAACTGAATTTTATTTTGTTTAAATTATTCTGGAATTAATTTATCACAAAAAATAGAGAAGAATTAAAAATATCTTACTGAATTATTTATAATTCAAGATAAAAAGGATTCTACATTATTCTACTGCGATTTATGTTTTAGCTTTCAAGTCATCCGAATTGCAAAAGTAAGTAAGTTACTGCAATATATTTGATCTGTTACTCACTCCGAATTAAATTAATTTCAGAATTTTACAAAATCTAATGGAATGGAATAAAATCAATGAGGTTAGATTATAGATTAAATTGAAAAGGTGGGGATGAACGAGCAAAATGAGTTACTGGAGCCTAAACGGCTTACTGTAACATGCTACGAAATCATAAGACCTCCACTAAACTTATCGCCTGAAAACATAGATACCCAAAATAACCAATTTCCAAAATTCAGAATCCTCAAACACGGAATCCTGTAGATATAAAATCCGCTTCCTGCCCAACCGTGTACATTAAAAAGAATGTATACATCGCCGATTTTTCTTTCTCATTGTAGAATTTGCACAATAACGGATTACGGCAACTCCCAACTGGTACTAATTGCTTTTCTTAACTGGTATTGAAGTAGCTCGATCATGTGATAGCTTGACAAATCACAAACTCACAGAATCATAAAAAAAAGTCAGGGTCGTAAACTAGTGTATCTTCGATACGTTTCGTTGTCGATTCTCTTTTTGCGATATGTTCTTACATGGTGGATGACAGAAAGTCAAGACGACTTCATTTTTTCAACCCAATTGCTTCGAAATAATATCAGCCAACTTTACAAAATTTTGTAGGTAGATTAAGTTTTTCTAAAAATATTAAAAATTTTACTTATATACCCTAATTAAAATTTAAGATTTTATACTAATACTTTTCTATTATATTATTTCTTGGCCTACTCAAGCTTTAAATTGATTTCATTTCTATATTCTCAGATACACACATAAATTATGCTTTCATAAAAATAAGAAAATTAAAAATATGGTAAATTTCAATTAATTCCAACATAACGTTTAACAACCACATTACAA
Organism: Condylostylus longicornis; assembly: GCF_029603195.1. Taxonomy (NCBI): domain Eukaryota; kingdom Metazoa; phylum Arthropoda; class Insecta; order Diptera; family Dolichopodidae; genus Condylostylus; species Condylostylus longicornis. The sequence continues at coordinate 162,047 of NW_026578032.1, forward strand.
ATCGTATTACTGTTATAACACTAATAAATACTAGTAAATCAACATAATTTTTAAATTTTACATTAAGAAGTCGAACAATAACCAGTTTCTTATTGAATAGGTAGAATTAATTTTTTGTTTCAAAATATTTGTGTTATATGCAGCGTTAAGTATCAACATAACACTTTTGTATCTCTTATACACATGTAATACATATTATGTTATATATACTTTTATGGCAATGCTATAATCTCATTTGTTTTATATGTAGGTATTATAGGTATGTATATATGTATATGTATTTTTTAAATTGTGAGAATTATTTTATAATCCGTATAACACAAACAATTTATTTTTACGCTCAAATTTATACAAAATAATTAATTAAAATGACATATGAATGGGATATAATTCGATACCAATTATGGGAATTTTGAGATTATCAATTAAAATAGATTTGAAATTAAGAATAATTGAGTTATTACAGATTTTATATAAGTAAATAGTTGATAAGTTAATTTTGTTTTACATTAAATTATGACACTTTAAATGTTTGTGTTGATTTTTCAGATAATATAGCGTTATTTATTCTATAAACTGGGTGTATAGAAAATTGTTATACAAATTGTTCAAATTTAAAATTCTAAATTGCAAAACAATAAAAAAAAATACAAAAGTTCACTCACCTTTTCTTTATTATTGTCAGAAATATTTGGTGGTCCAAGTGATATTTTACCATCCGAGATTTTAATAAATCGCGGTGGTGCAACATCTTGCTGTTGTTCATCCCTATCATCTTCTGCAGTTTTAATGACCGCATCTAGTAAAGGCCTATAAATAAAAAATAATAAATAATTAAATTTTTTTTTTATAAAATATTAATTACAAATTTTATGTAAATTAATTTTTAAATAAAAGAAATTCGTACATAAATTTTATTACATTTAAAAAAAAAAAATTTTTTTTTTTGTTTGCTCGTTCGGTAATTAATTATTTGCATCCTATTCATTGTACTTAATTTATGTACCTATATGTATTTCATTTGATGACAACATTACAACATAAATCAAGGCTTATAAGAGGCTCGAAAGTTGACTAATTTAAATTTTAAATCTATGTGGTGAAAATTGTACAATATTTTCATTATAATTATTGTTATGCTTGTGTTACGCGCTTATGAATACAAGTGCTATAACAATTTTTGTATTATGTAAGTATTTTCTGTAATATAATGTTTACATAACAATATAATGTTATAATAAAATTGACTATTATGTAATTGTAAAATATAATTGCAATCAAATTATGTACATATTTCGAAAATGCAAATGAAATTGGAATATTGTTTTTGATATTAAGGACATTTTTTAATTTAATTTTTTATTTTATTGAAATAAATAACAATAAATTTTTTTTTATTTATATTGTATAATTTTACATTGAATTATTGTTAAAATTTAATTAACTGAATAATCTGTTAATTATAGCTTGTTGAAAATAAAAATAAAATTTTAAAATAGAAACGAATCCGATGTATCGACCTAAAACTTCGACTAATTTTGAAAAGAAGTAAACCTTTCCACATTGAAAATAAAAATGAATCATTCTTATTGCTATTTGGTTACATTTTATTGTAAAAATTCAGATAATTACATAAAAGTATCATACAACTAGGCAAGAACCCATTGGGGATAAGTAATTCGTACTATACATATATATATATGAGACATGGGGTGTATGAATCTAATCGATTTTTTGATGGGTGGAGTGTCTTTCAGTCGGAAGTTTTTGCCATATTGAATTCATGCGAGATTTTGAGGGATCTCTTTGTTGTGGCTAGTAATGTCGAAATAATGACTGACACCCGGCCCGCGATTTTGGTTCTAAGGTTGCCTAGGATATCCTCGAAATTATGCTGTTGTGAGCTGTCGTGGGTCAATGCTGTTGTGAACTGGCGGGGATGTGCGATTGCCATAGTGCCACACTTCTTTTTGTACCCATAATATAGCGAGAAATGAGCGTATAGATAAACTGGCTTGATGTGTACGCTCAATGACGGCCTGGAGATCATATGGGGTGGTGATAGCAAAACGGCGTGTTTGTGCTAATTGGGGTACATTGGGCCTGCTACACGTCAACCAATGCACAAAACAAACATTTTTTTTCAATGAATTTCAACAAATAAACCTTTTAGGTGTTTATGAAATTCTCTTATGTTACATCTAGTACGTACTTATGATAAAATTAAAATCCGAATTCAATTCACCTGATTCCAATGCATATCAGAAAAATTCTATTCGAATTAAATGCAATAAATTGTAAATGAACACATTTTTTTTTTCTTCATTTCAATAGGAAAATTAAGAAATATAAAAATTAAGTTTACAAATAAAAATTTGTTAGTTGCAACACCCCAAAAAATAATGCCATAGTAAAACACACATAAACTCACTTACATTTATGAAGAATAAATTTAATAATGAAATTAAAATGTTACAACTAATTTTATTTTGAAAAATACAAAATTATAGTACAAAACTTTATTACTATTATTGAATTTTTATTTGTTTTTAGTGTTATAGAATCATAAAAGCTTGCAATCTAAGTTAATATTACTATATATTTGCCTATATATATCGAGAAACGGAAACGCCTACAGTAGTATCGGGAAAAAAGACCATTATCATGATCATAACCACTTTTATTGTATGTGTACAAAATAAAAACAAAACTTCACTTTATATCATTAAAACTCCTAGATATTGCAAATACAAAATTACAAATGAATGTTTTGTTCGAGGCGGAATAAAAGAGAAGGTTATCTCTTTCTTCACTATTCTAGTTTCACATACCAACATTATTAATTTATTTGAATGTTGATTCAAATGTTCTCTCGAATTAGACAAACCTGAAAAGCAAATATAGATTTCTATTTTTTTGTGTTATGCAATAAAAAAAAAAGCGGGATAGAATTCTAACCTCACTTTGTACAAAATACATAAAAAAAGGCATATAAACCTAGTAAGAATGAGATAAAATATGATTACATGTTGTTATCTTTCTTTATTCTATATATATTTTGGTATACTCTGAAATGCTAGATTGCTATGTTTGCATTTTATTTGATTTGCTTTAGTGTTTTCAATATCTTACTTGCTTTCAGCATTCAAATTATAAAAATGTAATATTGCGAAATTGTATCACTTTATATTTTGAATAATATTCACACAGATCATAATAATCACCTAGATATTTTTTGGTATATATTGTTCTGCTTTGAATAAAAGAAGTTGGAAGTACAAAATCCTGGTGTACAAATTTTTGAGTATTATGTTATGTGGTGACCATTTCCCTCATCTTCTATATATAACAAAATTATATTTGGAGCTTACGCATCAGTACACCTATCACGCGGGAAAGTCCACCGATATGACTCTGCCGAACCTCACTTCTAAGATCGAGAAGTCCTTGGATATATAGGGGTAAAAAAGAGAATGAAACTAATAATTCCTTAGCCAGGGGAGGATTGAACTGTTCCAGAGCCTTAATAAAGACGAAGGAAACTTTCTGAGACCAGAATCATTTTCCGGAATTGGATTACAAACTCTTCATAGTGAACTTGGTAAGAAGAGGAAAAGGCACAAGCCAAGTCGATGTATAAGTTTATAATACTGAACAAGAACCAAATGAGAATTTTTATCAAATGAGAACAAGAATCAAATGAAATCACTGAAGTGAGGTTTCCATTTATCAAAAGAAGAGAAATACTAAAAAGCTACACATTCGCAACGACGAAATTCGAATCTGTCTATCTATGTTGGGAACAAGGGGCAAAATACCCTTACTGCTGTCTACGGTAAGTGGTAAGTAATGTAATCTGTAATCTACATCAGGCGATATTTAAAAGTTTCAAATAACAATTAAGGCGTTACTTCCAATAAGAAACAGCACTAACAAATGATAATGAACAAACGGTCACTATAAAACTACAAAATACTTATGTTTTTTGCACTTTGTCATAATAACAAACGATACACATAAGTGTATGCACTGTCATTTATAAAGATTATTTCCATATTCATCTGGTTTTTATGTGTACTCGTATATTGAACATATAGTAGATACAAATATTTGCATTTGCATTATTGTCATATAAGATTAGTGGCGTATACTTATGGTAGAGGTAAAAATGCTCTATATACTACACTCTGTATATATATACATGTTATATTTATATTGATGGCAATCTGAAGTGTTATAGTATTCTCTTTTTACATTATATAGGCTGGCATACAATTTTCAACTTCTATTTTATATTTTTAATGATTATTACACTATATACACCCATAGATTTGGCTCAAATAATGTAGATATAAAATATCAGCTGGAATGCAATTTAATACAACCCAGGGCGTTTGAGTTCTACATAATATCAATATAAATGTGTTATATGTGTAAATATGGACAAATGATAAAGTGGTACTTTTAAATCTGCAACTAAAATGGTTATTGCTCTCTCTGTATAAGGTATACCTAAGAGAACATATAAGACAATAAAAAAATTATAATCTGTGTCAAAACAGTGAAAACTTGACCTGTAATTTGTGTGTTCATTATTTGGTTTAGAGGTTTTTTTTATAACATATTTGCTTTTATTTACAAGTACGTATTTATATACGTATATGTTTATTTGCAGGTATATAGTCTAGATTTTATATAAGGTGTAATTTAAGAGAAAATAGATTTGTTTCAAAAGAGATCTTTTGAAACAAAAAATTCTATTTTTGCCTTAAAAATAATATAAGAATGTGTTATACAAGATTCCATATTTTGAAGTTTTATGAAATATTCTAAATTAAAAGTACCTGTTGAATTAAGTATGTTAAAATTGTGACAATCTAATCTAAAGGCATTTCTATATAAATTTAAGTAAACTAATTGTTTGGTTTCGTACTAACTTGAATATTGAAGCCAAGTTTTAATATAGAAGTTAAAAGTCTTCCAGAATTATAAAATAATCTAAATTCTTTAATGTAGTAGACCAATTCACATCTTCAATTCCCTAAATAAACGCGTCATCTGGTATGCAGCTGTTCAAAATTCTGGAATTTGAAAATGGAACCCTGCAACAGTATGCAAAATATCAAAAATAATGAAGATAATTGTAGGCACACAGTTTGGCACATTAGTTATCCCTCAAAGCATATATTCGCTGGACGAAATGTTTGAAGAGTATATTATGTGGAAACACGTGCTGCTTACATTATTGCTTACAATTGAACATAAATACACTATAATAAATTATAAGAATATGTATTGAATAATGAAATAAATCAGTCTTGAAACAGAACTTAACTAAAGAGGTATTTTAACTACATCTACACTTGCTGTTATAATAATATTTTAATTCCTACAAGTCACGCTTGGAACTGAAAATTTCCGTCTAATGTGATCCGCGCGTGGCAATTTCAATATTATATATTTAAAATGAATAACCTGATGCCGCATATATTAACAAATAGTGGTTCCTCATGAGATATAATTTGTTTTGAATTTCGCTATATTAGAGTTTGCTTATTTTCTGAGAGTTATAGTTGAATTATTGAAATTATACGGGAAGTACCATTTAACAGAATACCAAAATTGACTCCAACTGAGTTTGATCCAACTATTTAATTTCAACTAAGTTTATATTGCTCATTTAACTAGCTGGTTTATCAGGAGATGATTTTGTTTTGTTCAGAACTTATTAAGATCCACTTTTCCGAATGCTTGAATAGTTGTAGAACAAAATTTAAACGAGAGTAAATGCAGGGTGCCCCTTATTATATCCAATTTTTTCAAAAACAATACATGAAGTAGAGAAATGTAGAGAAACATTTTTTAAATATTTTTTTAAAACCCGCTAAACTAATAAAACAGTATTTGGAAACATCACCATCTAACATTATAAAAATTGTTTAACAAGCAGTTTTTTAACACAAACGAAAATTTATTGATACTCGTAAAATTTTCGAATTTCTTATATGATGTTGCCATAAAACATAAATTGTAAATTTTCATGTCTATAAAAATAATTTTTTTTACATGCACATTAATCAAGTCATTAGAGTACTTCCCTAATTCAATTTTAATAATTTTTTATAAACGATCTTTAAAGTTCCGTCATTAAATAAGAAAAAGTTAAAAATATTTCTAAATATCTTACTTAGCATGTAATACAAAATGTTTTTCTTAAATATTAAAACTCATTGCATGTACGCACATTCACAATAACACTAAATATTTTTCATCTATGTAAAATATTAATAATACAAAACTGTTATATTATTACTAAACTATTAATCAATTACTGTAATTTTTATTTCTAATTTTAATTGTATTTCGTAATGAAAAAAAAAAAATATTACAACCTACTCAATTAATTTCCTAAGATAATAACAATTAATGTTAAAAGATTTATTTTATTTTTAAATTAAAAATATTTTTTTATTTTTCTGATTTCCTAAATTATAACTAAAAAAAAATAACAAGTTAACATCTTAAATCTGTAATTTTCAATTTTCTATATATGCCGCTGTAATACAACGTTTGCCAAAAATGTGTTCAACAATTTTTTGCAAAAAAAAAAATATATAAAATCAAAAAAACATAAATTATATTTCGCCTACTCTTTACTTTAAATCCAAAAATACTACGAGTTATAAGAGTAGAGCGCACATATACCCATAACCTATACAAGAAAATTTTATTTTACCAAAATATGGTACGAAAAAATTGATTCAAAACCTTAATTTTCGAATTCTAAATTATCACGCACAATAATTTTTTTTTTTTTATTCTTAAAAACTAAGAGTATAACAAAAAGTATACCACTTATATAAAAATATAGTATTTTTAATAGGATAAGGTTTGAATTATACTCAAGTGTATTTATTTTAATTTTCAACAAGTGCTGACATATATCACAATAATATTATATTAAAAAATAAAAATAAACTACAACGCCACGTTTGCAATTTTACAATTATTTATATTATAGTATAAGGTACTGTATATATACTTATTGTACATGTGTGTATATGAATTGTGTTTAAATATAAAATGATATACCTATCAAGATTTCCGATTTCAATTCAATGATTAAGTATACCACACACAATAATATTATGAACTGTATAAGTACCTACATTCATATGATCAAGTAGTACAATCAATAAATTCTCAGAATATCTTATATATTAACAAATAGCAATGAGTATAGCTGAGAGCATTGCTTATGAGTGAAACATTAATTTTGTTACATACAAAAATGGAGATTAACATTAAAAAAATTTGAATGGCAAAGAATTGAAGAAAAATTATTAGCTATTGTTAAAAAAATATTGAACCCATCTATCGGAATAAATCGAAATAATTTCTCTCCAACTAGCGTTTTACAGATATAATTGGTATTCGATGATAATATCAAAATGCCTACCTAGAAATGACTTTGGATGTCAAGCTCAGATGGAAAGAACATGTCAAAAATAAAAAAATATGTACTTAAAACTAGAAAGCAAATATAGAGAAAATTATTAGCTCCTATAGATCGTGGGCTCAAATTGACTAGATATACAACAAAGTGTTGATATATAATCAAAAAATAAAGCCTATATGGGTACACAGCGATGGGGTTGTACCAAGCAAACACATATCAAGCAAATACAAACTTTCTTTGAGGTTCTTGGTAATAGGGTAGGTGGTTCCTCGTATATGCCCAATAGTGATTTGATTCCTAAGGATTTGCATGTCCCTGGAGTATGTGAAGAAATAAGGAATGAAAATAAGGTACGTTTGAAGCATTATGTGAATATTGAAACACTTTGGTCCCTTTCTTCACATAAATAGAATATAGACATAAAAACGCGATAGAGCAAACTATAATATTTAGTGAGTTTGATTAGTTTTAGGAAATTATTAGCAGATCAGAGGTGTTTTGCGGTTAGGTTAAAGAACCTTACAATTGATAGGCCTCACTGACGACAATTTGAGTCCGCCTATCTTTGTCTGTCGTTGGTTATTAAACGAATTTCATTTCGAAAATTTATTGACGTTAGTATGTAATTTTTGTTACTTTATGGTTTTTCTATATAAGAAAAATGCCTTACCACCCATAATCATAAATTTTTTAAGTTCCGATCTTCCATGGGTCACAAATTTATGTAATACAAGTTTTTATACATTTAATTATATTACTGTTACCCTATATTTCTTACAATATATTAAAAATGTTAGGTTAGGTCTAAAAGTTTTTGTTTTTTAGTATACGTGTATTAAGAGCAACACAATTTCACCTCATTTTTTCTCTTTATTTAAATGGCAATTTTATAATCAAGTAAAAATTTGTTTTTTTTTTTTTTTTATAAAATAAAATGAAAGAAAAATGTTTAATGATCCTTGTTTCTTCTTCCAATTTAATGTTAATATAAAAATTTTCAAATTCGGAAGCAATTCTTAACACTATAATTTTCGAATGTAAGTGCATGCTCTCCTTCTGTTCGATTGTATTTTGAAATTTTATCACGTACATAAAAATCAATTCAAACTATTTTCATGTGATAGAAATATCTTGTTTTCTAATTTATTCGAATCACAAAATTTAAGGTTATTTTCAGAGATGGAGATAATTAGGTCCTTTCCAATTCATACACTTATTATGATGTGTATCAATTGGAAAGAACCTAATTTGAATGATTAACTTTTATATTACGTATTGAATTCGTGATGTGCTTAAAAAAAAAAAATTGTTTTCCTCTAAATTTTCAAGTTTTAAGTGTGGCAGTAGGCTGGTTAATTGTGAATCGTCATGAAATTTTTACATTCAACACATTTTAATGAATTTAGTTGGCGTTAGAGAGTACAGGAACCTCATTCTTTAACGTTTAATCAATAAAATTACACTTTTTTTATAATTTTGTTTTATTACTTAAATGCCCATAAAATTGACTTTTAATAAAATATCAACATTCCAGGAGTGCATTGTAAACACAAACCGTGTTCATAAACACTTGTATAGCAACATTTTATGTGTAATACTCGTATGCATATAATGTACATAAGTGTGAAAATGAAAATCACTTTTATCATTTTGAAAAGTAGTTGCACACGTAGTAGAGGTACACTTAAAATTTTTATTATTATACTGCATAATTTTATTTATTTATGTTTTTAGAGCACAAAAGTAAAACTTCAATCATTGAAGGAATAAAAAATTTTGTATGTAGGTGGTTCAATGAATTGCGGTTTTATTATAAAAGTTTTCGAATATTTAATGATCACTTTTAGAAAATTTTGTAGAAAAGTGTTATATTTTAACTTAAAATACTTGTGAATTCAAATTTGTAAAATTTTCATTTTATACAACTTAAGTACCAATGACAAGTACCATTAGGTTATTTTGGAACTCGTGTAAGTAAAGCAGCTAATGAATACAAATTGAAAATAGCCTTTAAAATGAATTTTCACAATAAAATTTTCTTAATTACTAAAATATTAATTAATCTAATCTAATTCGTCAATTTTTTTTTATTACTTCAATTCGTCCTATTGCTATTTAAAATAACAGATATTAATTTAGCCTAAAAGTATGCAATTTTTTGTAAAATTTGCACTCAACCTGTGCTTAATTTCTAAATACATCAATTAGTGACGTTACAAGTTTTTCCATTTGTCCATTCATGAAACTGCTGCTAGTTAATAAATATCATATAAATCGAAATCTGACATTTTTATATTTATATCAAAAAGGAAGAGGAAATTATCAATTTTACAGTTATATAACAAAAATTTTCTGAGTTCAATTAAGCAAAGATGAAGTCTTCTTTTGGCTATCCACTGTTCAATGTATACAAATAATATAAAAGTATAAATTATTTGATTAAAATGCCTATTAATTTTTAATTGTATAAAAAAAAATCTTTTAAAAAATTAAAAGAAAAAAATTTTAAGAAAAATAAGTGCCTACTTACTCGAAACTACTATTTATAAACTTGATGCGGTAAAACCACCCCACATACTTTGATCAAAAAATTAAATTTACACTTCCGTATTTTTATTTCTTTTGAGTTTTTGAAGTGAATCTAATCAACTTTAATTTATTAATAATGTTGACGATAAGGAAAAGACATAAGCAAGATATCAACACTCTTTGTACTCTACATTATGTAGATGCGTTTATTCAGACTAATCATAATTTAACGTGTCCATCCATCTTTATATACATATACATATGTACATAAGTAAATTCTTTAATAATAAAATTCCCATTCATTTCAAATTAAATCATAATTTTTCGTTTTACATTCACAGTAATTTTATTTTTCCTTGTCTTCTTTGCTTATACAGCAACACATGAGCTAAATGTGTACAAAATATAATTCGAATCTTAGGAACTCAAGAGAATTTATATACAACACAATCTTAACTTTTATCTACATGCATATGAACATACGAATTGTGCATAAATAAATTAAAGATCCTGCACTCTATATATGTGTATACCAAAAATATCAAAACATCTATAATAAATTCTTATTCCCATATCAAAATTGAATTCGACTCGATGAGTCCCAGACTTCAATACTCCCAAGTACTCCCAGTATTCATCGTTTATCTGATTTATAAATTTGTTTTTTTTTCTCTTTTACTTTCTATTTCTATTATTGTTGTTATTATGATTTTAATCTATTTGGTTTCCCCCCTTAATCTATTCTATTATTATCATCATTTTCACGATAATAATAATCAGTATCATCTTCATTAGATTCCCTTGATTTATTTACAATTTTTTTTTTTTTTTTGATTATAATAATATGCGATGATGATGATGATGAGTGGCCATATAATAACGCAAACGAAAAAAATATAATAATAAAACATCAAAGGAATAATTTTATTAGAAATAAAGATGAATTAAGAATGAAAAAAAATTATAATAATAAAAATAAAAGAGCAAAAACGCCATCTATATGTATATGGCATAAAGTAAAAAATAAATTGAATCAATACGTAAAATACACGGTATACAATAACGCGCTATAGTTGATGCGATAATAAAAACATCAAACGCCAATTTCTTTCATTTTCTCTTATTTTTCTATTTTTTTTTTAATAAACGGTCGCTTCAATTCCCCACGAATGTAACAATTTATCTACATATATAAAATCTAAATATCTAGAGAAGAAAATAAACTTAAAAAATCAAAAATAAAAGTCAAAGAAAACGTAGACAATTGTGAATTATGATTATGCTGCTGCGATTATATGATCAGCAAGCAGGCATTATTTTTTTGATGATGTGTGATATGACATGATGGAAGATTATTGAACAATGTAACGAAATTACTATATTTATGTATATGGATAAAATATTAAAGGAAAATCACAAAATGAATATTGTCTATTCAATTTTGATATGAATCAAATATTGACAAATAATTAAGTAGATTAACAATTTTATGAATGTATTTCATGTAAATATGTCAAACACAAGTTGGTGAAACTATTGCGTGCTTATTTAAAATTAAAATTTAATTTAAAACGCAGTAAAATAAAATACGTTAATATTAAAAATGAATTTTAAGCGTAAATTAGGAGTAGCTACTACAGGCGCAAATATTGGAGCAATAGCTACATAAAACCACTAAATGTCATACAATAAAAATGTCAGATGAATTTTTTTTTCTTCATTTGTCAGATTACTGCTATCATTTACCGTCCTTTTGCGGGACTTAAGAAATCCGATTTTTGTTGAAGAAGTATATGTTTGCAATGGTTAGCTATTACTCTATTTTCTCCTTCCCTGGCAAGAACGGAATTTTCAAATTAATATTGTTGTCTAAATATATTTTGACATTTACTCTCTTTTATTTCTTGTTTTTTTTTAAGAGACAACTTACAGCTGATTATATCGTTCTCTTTTTTTTGGTACTTTCAATTTAATTAATTTCAATGAGTTAAACTTAACCTGTTTAAATACACGCCTCTGATTAAACTTCAATGAAGCAAAAATTTTGTATAAAATCAAAGAGTTTAACTTTAATGCCTTCCATATTTTATGGAGTATTTAATTGGAGTCGCCTTGCATTAAATTTTTAAAAATAATTTCTGTACATTCTTGTTTAACTAATTTCAGAATTGACTGGCTAATACTTAAAATTGAAATATAACTTAGACAGCCACTATAAGTTTATTTAAAGAAATCAGTCTTGTTCAACATGAACATTTTGTGGTAAAGCTCTAACGTATATTAATTACTACAACACTAACTAGGTTAAAGGAAAAAAAGCAAAAAAAAAATTAAAATCAATACTTAAGTAAAATAAAGGAGGAAGAAGCTATTAGTTTCCAATATCTGTCTTGCAAGTTTGAATAACGTATTATTTTTCACGTCATTATAAAGCTCACCACAAACCTCTCTTACCTTTGTTTACGTTATTCAGTTTTCTATGTTATTGTGTAAGTGTTTACATTATTGTATTTGTTTGCTAGTACGTACGTGTCTATGCAATTGCAAATGAAGAGCCGCAACTAAAAAAACAAAACAAAATTTTTTTTTTATGGGAAATATTGTTGGGTCTTTTTCAATGAATTACTTTTTAATAATCATCTAATATGGGGAAGGGTTTGAAGATCATTTACTTGGAAAAAAAAAACTATAAAAATCATTAAAAATTCAATTTTATTATTATTTATTATTGTTGTCGTCTCATTTTGTTTAGTCATCTTTCTCTTACTTTTCTTTATTTTGCAGTACAGTGCACTTTGTATTAGAAATGGCAATGACTTTTTCATTATTTTTTGTTTTTTTTTTTTTGTTGAACTTTCGAATCTTTTGTTTTCTTTCTTAAATAAAATTTTTTCTTTTGAAGCCAACCTCCCTATCCAATTTTTTTTTTTATTATAAGAACAATTAAAAATCAAGGAAAACAAAAAAAAAATTCTTAAATGCACTTTTCTAGAGTGATGACTTTTTACTATTTTTATGATACAGATGGGCACACGTACCATGTACAGAGATGCATTATGCATCTATGATTTTTTTTCAAACAAAATTTCTATTGTTAAAAATTATTATTTTGTTGTTTTTATATAAATTTTAATTGTATTCTCGCCCTTTATTTGGATACAATTTTATAGTTAAAATTTCCATGAAAATTCTATTTGTTGTTTCTAGTTTTTTTTTTTTTTTTGGATACAAGCACTTATGCTTATGTAGTACACACTCATGCCCAATCGAGTTTAATGCATAATATTACGAAAGCAAAATATTGTCGCTGAGGCTCTTGTAACAAATTTTTTAAATAAAAGTTTTGTAGACATTTAAGTGTTTGTGTATGTGCGTGTATATTTATATTATATGTGAAAAATCAATAATGGGTGTTGGTTTTTGTTTAATTGTAGTGTCCGAAACGAATTTGTAAATTATATTCCCTTTTATTTTATTTTTTCTTTTTATTATAATTTTTGTTTATAATTTCCTAATTAGTTATACTTAAATTTTTTTTTTAATACCACAATAAAATTAAAAAATATTTTTTTTCTATAATTAAAATTTAGGAAAAAATTAAATAATGTTTAAACATGGTGAACCTATAACAAAACTTAATAGAATGGCAAAAAGAAAATTTTCACATATTTTTGTTATACAATGAATTTGTCGTTGTTTACTTATATGTTTTAGTTACAACTTGTATAATCCTCTGTCGGTATTTTTGAAAGGAAATTATTGGGTGATTATTATTGTCGGCCATTAAACTTTAAAAAAAAAAGAAACGATTTTCAAATATAATGACAAAGGAAGGCCGTTTTCTTTATTCTGGTACAAATTTCCAAGTAAGGTTTTGAAATATTTTCCTTAAAAGTACAGCCACTTTGAAATTATAGGTATTGTCACAAATATACTGGAAATTCGGCCTATTTAAAACAAGATTGTTGAAATACTTTAATAACCCACAGGAGAATTAGGATGTTGAATAAGTTAGTAGCACTCTGAATCAATTGTGTAAACACGTTTTCATACATCAATTCAATTTTCATCATTCCAATCACTGCTGTCGTAGCTTATTCCCACAATTTATTTACATTGTTGAGTTAATTGCCTAATAGTAAGTTAGAAATTTTTTTTATAACAAGATGTCGCTGCAAATCTGATGAATCTTTAAGACTGGAGTTGCAAACGTTTGTTACTGGTTGCATTAAATCAATTTTTATTGATGATATATTTAAAATCATATTAATATTTTCAGTTCTTTAATGGCCTATATTATGTATACTACATTGGATATATTCCGTGATGCGACCTTATCGTGAACAAGAGATTTTCTGTTTCTGGAAAGATACACTCTTCTAATCACTGCATGTTGTGTTGTACTTTCAAAATTACGCACTTCAGTTACAAAAATTTTCCTATTGAATTTTGTACAGCTGGCAATATTATAACTGTATTTTTTATTGCTTTTGCATTTTATAAAAACAAAAATTAACTTTAAATTTTAACATGATTTGTAAATTTGTAAAACAAATTTTTTAGAATTTATAATTTTCTTAATTATAATATATAAAAAAAAAACAAACAAACAAACTTAACAGCAATTAAAACTCTTCTGGATTTATAAAAGAAACAAAATTCAATTTAATTACTTAATTTTGAATTCATCCCTAATTTACATAATCTAAACATATGGTCGGTTTCCCATATCTAATTTAGCTAATATAAATCATTTAAAAAATTTTTTTTGGGGACTACATGGATTAAAAACAAATGACTTTTTTTCATAAGCGCCGTTTAACACAAAAACACAATTTTTATTTAATTTATGCGTGTAAATGTTTTTTTTTCTTTGCGTTTTGAAAGTGCATTTTGAAGATTAGTGATCACAGTGCATAATTAAAATGACTTGTGTTTCTCAGATTGTGTATTAGTTGAAATCTTCAAATCATGTAAGCAATTTCTCTTGGACAAGTCAGGTCTTTGTAGATGTGTTAGTTTGACGTTTTCATGTGAATAAGTGCATACATATATAGAAAAATAGTTGTTATTGATTAGCCATTAATGTAAATTCAAAACAGAAAATTGCTTTGAGACGTGCCGATTAATTAGATGTCCTCTTTAGTAGAGTGGAGTTGTAGCAATATTAATGCTACTGAATTACATTTGTAACGTCATCATTATGAAATGTAAGTAAATAAAATTTAATTTTGTAACAAACAGCCAATAATCTGACTGGGTACATATTTATTTTGATTGAATTTAAGATTTTTTCTTTTTTTTTTGCTTTTCTACTGGGGACTGAGGCACTTAAGCTTCCCTCACGTCCCCATCTACATCAGCCCCATACCTATAGGCAGTGGAAAAACCGAAGTATTGCAGCCACATCCCACCGCGAAATCCTCCCCGGTCTTACAAAAGACCACAATTTCATCTCCAATTAAAAAGTTGATTGAAAATTTGGAACGCCTTGCCGTTATGAAGTGTATCGATTTCACAGCCCTCCAATTATGACAAAAAATAATTTAGCAAGAACAAAACTATAGACTCTGCCACAGTTATAATATTTTTTTTATTTTTTTTTTTAATATATTTTATGAAAATTATTACAAAATTTTTTAAATTTAAATTTGACAAACAAAATTGTTCCATTTTCGGGTAAATTTGTTAGAATAAATTAAATTTTTTTTCCCAATTTTTTATTCGCTCTTATATAAATTATAAAAATTTTTAATTAAATTTTTTTTTCTTCAGCATTTTATTACGAGAAAAAAAAATTAAAAAGTTAAACCAAAAATTTTATATTTGTTTTAAATTTAAATATTTTATTAAATAACTTTCTTCGAATAATTTTATGCAAATCTATCTATCCTCTAGGACTTTTCTTAATAATTTCCTTTTTTTTTTTGGTTCCCAGTTATCTTCAAAGAACTTTTGTAGCAGATTATTGCCTTCCCGAAATAACCAACAAAAAAAAAGGAGCAAAGAAATCCCTTTTTTTTTCTGCTTGATACCCTAAAACGTATAATGTTTAAAAAAAAAAAGAAATTTGGTTTCTCTTTCTTTGTATTTGTTAAGGAAAACTTATCCTTTCTTGCTGTTTTTTTTTTAAAGATTTTTTTTTCAATTTAATAATTCCCATGGTTAACGTGTTAAAGCATACTGTAATGATATTTATTATAATCAAAAATTTGACCTATCCATGGTTCCATAAATACCAGATATGTATATGTATATATAAGATCAATTTACATACATAGTTCTGTTATATTGAATATCTATATGTGTAAAACGACCCCCATTCCTTGAAAAAAGAAAAATGAAAAAAATTATTTTAATAATAATTGTAACTATATACTTGGAATTATTTAAAAAAAGAACACCCAATTTAATACAGTCGTTCCCAAAAATTCTGACAATTTTGAAAAGAAATTTGAATTAAGATTAGTCCTCAGTATTCAATTGCAGTTCTCAGTATTCAAATCTGTGTAATGCTCTTACTACAATTGTCATTGTAGTGATAATTTTTTAATTTTGTATTGAATACCCAGAAGTTCCTTTACGTAACATTTTAAACATAACAGTAAAATCAAATTAATACTCTGAATTATTATCGAGAAATTAGAAACCGCAAATATACAAGACATTAATAAGATCTGTTCTAACATACGACTGTGAAGATTGGACGCTAAAATCTACATATATCAATGCACTTGCATCGTTTTGAAAGAAAAATATTAAGAGAAATTTATGAGCCTATCAGAACGGACGATGGATTTTACCATATTAAGTATAATTATGAAATTGAATACAATATAATACAAAGACGAAATGTAATCAGGTTCATAAATGCACAAAGAATTAGATGGCAGGGACGTTATAAGAATAAACGATGCAGGTAAACTAGTTTTAAATTAGTTCTGAAATGTCGTGTTATATTTTAGACCACCACATAGCGCCCTTAAAAATTGACAAAATTTTATAAAAAAAAAATATTCCAGAATACTTAACATTTCCGACTTAAATTCTACTTTCTCTCTATTATTTTATCTTTATTTTTATCCCTTCTATATTTGTTTTTTAATTTTTAACATATTTCTATGAAAAATATACGGAACCGCAAACAAAATAAGCAAAAAAAGAAATTTATATCCTAATTTTAATCCTTTTTAAACTATCTTAATTTTAAAATTTATATTAAATTAGATATTTTTGAATGAATTGAATAGAGAAGGAAGGAAGTTAAAAATAATAATATAAAAAGAAAGAGAAAGAAATAGAAAAAACAAAAACGTTTAACTTCTCTTTTCTCAACCTTATGTAGAAAAAAAAAAACTATTTAAATTTTTTTTTTTTTTATTTTTTTATTGCTTTCTATTCTATCTATATTTAAATGGGTAATTTCTAGTGGAAAAGTTTAAAACTTTTCTTAAAAACTAAAACGTTAACTACTTAAATATACAAAATAGGAAAGAGAGAAGAGGAAGACTATATGTCATCCACATATGTAAATGTTTATGCTTCTCTATACACAACCATACTGTAAACTTTATGATCGTACCCAAAAGGGGTACAAAAAAAAAGAGAAAATATAAAAAAAATGAAAAAAGGAACTGGGATTAACTTTCAGCCAATTTAACTTGTGGGAATTTAAATTGGTACAAATTATATTTGTTCCATACAAAAATTGTATACATATAGATACATATACATATATCACACATATATGAATATATTATACGTCTGGAAGGGTTATACTTCTATCATCCAGATAGTTCATATAATGTGTTCATACTTTCATTTCTTTAAGGCTCGTCATCTCTAAAAATAAAAAATTCCTATAAAAGAGAAAGAGTTAAACTTCTCAAATGCACATATTATATAAGTATGTACATACGATTCACATATGTGTGTATATCTATATATGTAAATAGGTACAATGTCGAATGATTATTTTAACTGATTACATAATATTTTGGTTAATGATGATAACTTCATACACGAAAAAGAGTAACTTTAATAAAATGTACCCTATATGTACCCACAGATATGTGATTGTATAGCTATCATTATGTGAGTTATATACCCACATATGTATACATATATGCACTTCCATGTCTATACATTTTTATGTTTAAGGCGAGACAAGCTACAATATACCTAAAAAGTAATTTCCCTTATTTTTGTTTTTATTTCTTTTTTAGGGTTTTTTTTTTTTGTATAACAAATTCATGTACTTTAACAAGTATTTCAAAAATTTAAAGTAATTTTTAGGTGTGTTTTGTTAAAAAAAAAAATGTATATTTGTATATATTGAAGTTTTGATGTGAATATCAGTGTGTATATATAAACACATATTTATGTAAATCTTGGAGCACGTGCTTTATTTAGTAAAGAGTTCCGAAACAGGCATATTAAACATGATAATATTTTTTTTGTAAGAGTTAAAGGAATTAAGTGAGAGCACTAATGATCCAAATATTTGAAATCATTTGAAAGCTATAAGGTTGTATGCAAATGAGTTCAAAATAAAATTGACATCAAAATTTAAGTTTGGTAGAGGCTTACAGTAACCTCAAAGTTTAACTTCTAATGTTTTATTATTTTCAGTACAACAGAAGTAATTCTTAGTATAACAGAATTATACCTCGACTCTAGTGGTAGAAGATTCGATAGCTTTTAAAGATTGTGTAAAGTTTTCACGTCGAACACCTTTTCAGTTCGCATACTGCCTACCTAATAAGATATGAAGTCACAAAGTATTAACCGACGTGAGAGAATCACCTATGCTCATATGTACATACGAGGGCTGTCCCAGAATTAAGTAGCCTAACCAAGAAAACACAAAAATTTTGAAAAAAAAAAATAAGCCTGGCAGAAAGCCCTATCATTTTAAGAATTAATTGTTACACTTTTATTTGTTTTTTTTTTCAGATTACCGACTATTAATAGTGAAGCTTTTCAGTAAATTTTTAATATGGATAAAATTGATCATCGTTACGTCATTCAATATTTTTATTTGAAAGGTCTTAGTCCAGCCGGTATCAAAAGTGAACTAAATTCTACACTAGTGGAGTCTGCTCCCTCATATACAATGATTAAAAATTGTGTAGCGCAGTTTAAACGTGGCCGTACGAGCTGAGAAGATGAACATCGCACTGGTCGACCAAATGAGGTCAGCACGCCAGAAACGGTTAAAAAAAATCCACAAAATTATACTAGACAGCCGTCGATTAAAAGTGCGTGAGTTAGCTGATATAGTAGGCTTATCAAAAAGTGCTGTACATCGGATATTGACCGAAAATTTGGACATGAAAAAGCTTTGCGCAAGGTGGGTGCCGCGTTTACTCACAATCGACCACAAACAACATCGTGAGGATGTTTCAATGAACTGTTTGGCCATGTTTACTAAAAATAAGATCGAATTTTTGCGTCGATTTATAACAATGGATGAAACATGGGTTCATCATTACACTCCTGAAACAAAAGAGCAGTCAAAACAATGGACCAGTAGGGGAGAACCGGCTCCGAAGAAAGCAAAAACAACTTTATCGACTGGAAAAGTTATGGCGTCCGTTTTTTGGGATGCGCGTGGGATAATTCTTATTGATTATCTTCAGAAGGGAAAAACAATCAACGGCGAGTATTATGAAAACTTATTGCAGCGTTTGAGTGAAGAAATCAAAGTAAAACGTCCACATTTGTCGAAGAAAAAAAGTGTTGTTTCATCAAGACAATGCACCAGTTCACATACATACATCGTTCACCAGTTCTCGTACATACATATATGCTTTCCTTTAAAATTCCTCTAAAATTGTCGAGTGTATAATTTTGATGAAAAGAAAAAGTGAGATAAAAAGAAAACAAATAGAATGAATAAAAAAAAAAAAAATTCGGTTCCGTTCGAAAATAAAATTTATTTTTGCTTATTTCTTTTCTGTTAGTTTTGTTGTTGATTGCTCAAATTTTTTAACAGGAAAAAATTAACTTTTTAAAATTGTTTACCGTCTGTCATTTTTTGGCATATTCCAATTATTATTATTATCATTATTATTTGATGTATGTAGATGTTTTGTACATAATATTCTTGTATTATATAATAAGTATGTAAGCATATATGTATGGAAGGTATAATACATATGAATCTGTCGAAAATATTATTAAAATTTTAACAAAATAAGAAAAAAATGAAAAATTATTCTAGATGGAAGAAAAAAATTTCTAAATGAAAAACTTTTTGAATTAAAAAACATTTTATTGTTGTTTTGTTTTTAGAATAGGCACTTCATTTTGTTTTTTAAGTATTGTGTATGGAAATTGAAGGCTGAAAAGAATATTTGAATAGGAGTTGTAATGTGCCCTCTAGAACAAAAATGTAGTATACAAATTTTCGGAAAAAAAAATCCAGATTTACTGAATTTTGTTTTTGGAAATGTTCCACACTTATTTTTAGAATTCTTATATAAGTTCAACGAATTTATATGTCATCATTAGTAAGAAATTATGAATTTTAATAATTAATGTCTTAAATTGTTTGGTGTATGACTAAATTTACATAAGTTATGTACCTATGTTGACAGACTAAACAATGAAAACCAAATAAGCAAAAAGGTAATTGAAAATATGTAGTTGTTTTAAATTTTTGGTATTAAAAATTATTCGAAACATACAAGTACCTGCAATGCCCAACAATTGTTGATGTTATCCGGCTGGAATTTTTCAATTAGTTTTGTTCTTTGTAATAATACTTATTACCGAACTACTTTCAAGTGAAGCCATCCAGGATATTGTGAATAAAACGTCAAACTAATTTCATGTTAAGGTGAATTAAGCACTAATATTAGATATTGATAGAGATTGGGCCTAGAGGCTGATTTAATAGAATTTGATTCTTCAGTGTTTCCGACAAATATCACAAGTAAGAATAAAAAGAGAAGAGAAATTGTCTTTTGAATGACAGGTAGATGGCTTGCAAGACGGCTATGTAGAATTATGATCGAAAAGGAATAACAAGAGGATACCTTGCTAAGCATAAAAAGCGTATCATTACTGACTACTCTTGGTTGTTTGGTAGGCAAGATTACTAAGACACTAGAATGGAACTCTGTTATTATGGCAATTCTATCTGCTTGATTTACATGGATCAAAATTTTTTGCAAAATATTTTTTGGTATTTACAAATGTACATCGGAGTAATTAGTTATCATTTGTATAATGTTTTTTTTTTGTTATGTTCATATGAATGAAGAACACAACATAATAACTATATTATTATACACATACATACATACACACATATCTACAATTTATTCATGTTTTTATGAATGTTAATACGAAAAATAACAAATATTTCGCATTTCCGTAGTTATTATTGAAAAAAACAAAATTCTTTTAAAACTTTATTTTTGTTTTTTTTTTCTCAGTTTTTATTTACTTACAGTTTTTTACAAAAAATTACTATACAAGTTGAAAATTTTTAGGTAAAATTGGGTCAAAATAGCGCCAGTAAAATTCAGACAACTAAACTATAAAACAACTAGCTTCAACTACTTATATTGTAA
This sequence comes from Condylostylus longicornis, assembly GCF_029603195.1. Lineage (NCBI taxonomy): Eukaryota > Metazoa > Arthropoda > Insecta > Diptera > Dolichopodidae > Condylostylus > Condylostylus longicornis. The sequence goes on from NW_026578032.1 coordinate 183,617, forward strand.
GCATATAACTACTGAACTTATATATATATAGATTGAATTTCGGCACAAACAAAAACAATAAGAGAAAAAGATAAAAGTTTTTACATAAATGAACTCGATTTTCTATACACACACGCTCACACAAATATTATATTGATGTTATTATCGTGTGATTATACTAGCTTACATAATATGTAGTACATACGTAAATATTTTTGGTTTTATTCACTTGTGCATACAATTACATAGTTACTCACAAAAATAGTTGTTTATTTGTTTGTAATATCCTGAATTTTAACAAGTTGAAAAATTTCCCACATATAGTTCTAGCTAACATGAAAATTATAATGAAAAATGTTTTAAGATACAAAAAAAAAAAAGATATGGTACATATTTGTTCAAACAATTGAACACTCGTATACATGAATGAGTTTTGCTATATACAGCAATGTATAGAATTTGTACCCACATTATATACTCGTAGTATGTACAAATTATGTTCTAAATAGCGGATATAGCAAATATACTTACATGCCTATTTAATGTTGGTAAACAAAAAATATCTCATACATTTATCAAGTTTTTAAAATCTCATAGTTAGACCTATAATTATTTTACTTTATCTTAGTTTATTTTTGGGGCTTTACAATCTTTTAAATGGCAGAATAATAACCCAATATTATTGAGCATGTATATGTACGTACATACTTATATGTATTTACGGTATGTGAGTATTGTGAGTGCTTTGTTATTTAATGGGGAAATATCAAAAATTAATTGCTTATAGAAGTTTTTATTTTCGAAAAAAAGATTCATACTTGAAATTTCTCTAATATTGAATAATTTGCAAAAAAAAAAAAAACAAAAATTAATTTATTTATTTTGAAAAATTTGGAAAATTTAATAATAATCATCAATTTAATAATAAAATCAATGGAATTTTTTTAAAGGATCTTACTTCAATTTCGTTTTAAGATAATCAAATTTGTTTTTTTCGAAAAATTTCTATTAAATTTCGAATATGGCACAATTAATTGGAAATGGAAATAGGAAAGAAAATTATTTAACATACTCTTTAATGGCATTTTGACAGACAATTTGCTAAGTTTTCTAATTGAGACGATTTTGGCGGGATTTTCTCTAATTTAAACTAATTTCCTGCCGTTTCCAAATTAGATTTCGAAAATACTAAAATTAGCGATTCAAGCTCCTGTTACAGAAATCTTTTATATTGTATTTTATTTTATAAATTGTATTAGTATCTTTTACATTTTTATATAAGTAGTAATCTTGAAAGAAATTGGTAAAAGTATCTGCCTCCTAAAAAAAAATTCAAGATTATTTTAAATTCGAAATGTCATGCTCGTGTAGTAAAGCCAGAAGGGTCATGACTATATCAAGTTGATATTATGTAACATGTACCATAGTCTGACGATCTTGTTTATTTAAGTGATTGCAAGGCACGAATCGTTACTAGATTAGCATGATTCGGCACTCAAGTAGCAGAATTCGGTACTAAATACTATACGATATTAAAGTGGTACGATTTGGTGGAATAATGCTGTGTTAATAAGAGAAAAGTTATCTAAATTGCGAATTTTACAATATTTCATTACTATTTAAAATTCGAACCCTTTTTGGATGAATTCTTGCTTTTGTCAAAATTTGATCAATTTGCTTCACCAATCCGTAAGCGTAAGTTCAGCAAACATTGAAATTATTATATAAAAAAAAAAAAAATATAATGCATTTTTTTTTTTTTTTTTGAAAAATTAATGTGAACTTAGAATGCAATTTAGTCAAAAACACAATATTTCGACATAGCAAGTCTTTCCTTTAGAACCACATACTATATGTAAATATATGTATGTGTGTATGTATAAATATTTATTGTAAATATGTTAAAATTCCTGTTATGATTTTGCAATTCAACTTTTATTTTTCATTTGATTTTCTTTTCTTTTCTCTTTTTGTGTTTTTTTACTTTGAACTTAATAAATATTTGCCATTCTCAAGAGTTAAAAAAGTACTCAAATTATTATTATTGTTGTTATTATTTTCTTTACAAATGTACAACACACACATATATGGATATTCATTAAAAGTTTGTATGTAGGCACATATATGAGCAGCATTCATATATAAAAATATTTCTTTTTTTATTTGTTACATAATAACACATAATTTCAGAATCGGAAAAGTTTCTTAGAAAATCGAATATATAAAATGCTTTTGTTTTTGGACCAGATGAATGAAGGGGCGCAACAAAATACTAAAAGAATTTTATGTTTATGACGGTATGTACAATTGTTAGAGAATTTCGATTTCAGACAGAAATTTGAGTTCACATACTCGTACTTATGTATGTATTCATACTCATATGTAATGGGTATATTAAAATATTTATAATAACATAACAGAGACTTCAGAATTTCAATGTTTTAGACATATTATAGAGAGAGAAGGAAAAAAAAATGATATATTATTATGCATAAATATGTTTTTTAAGAAAAAAAATTCAAAAAAATGAATAAAAAAGTCATCAAAGTTATTTTGTAAATAAGTTTAAAAACAGGATACCATAAAAAAGTAAGCAAAAAATACAAAAAATAACATAAATATAAAAGAACTGTTTAAAGATTTTAGGAGCGATATGGAAACACTTCCTTTTTCTTTCCATACACAACCATGCTAACATTAAAAAAAATTGGAATGAGGTTCCTTCTATTTATTTCAAATAATAGGGAGGGGCTACGTACATATATAAGAGTCTGTGAATGGTAATATTCGCCTTTAGTATGAAACTATAAAAATAAATTCATTAAAATGTTTAAACTGTGCATAACAAATTTAAAGCCATAATAAAGCTAAATTTACAGACATTATGACTACAACTCTTGAAATTTTTTTATTTTAGATTTTGAATTTTAAGAATTAATTTGCAACAAAATATAAATTGTGAAAATCAAGTCCACTATATAGGAAAATGTAATCATGACCTTGTTTTTCTGCATAAAATGGACATTATTGTAAACTTCACAATATATGAAAATTATTGATTTATAATAGAAGATTTCTCGTGTAGAATTTCATTTAATAAGCTTAACCAAAGGTAATTACAGCAAGTACCAAATTTAAGCAATAATCACACTTAAGAACAGGTGAATATTCGCCGTTCCCGATTTCCACGTTTCAACTTTCAACCATAATACTTTCAGGTAATTTTAAGCCGATAAATGAGAAAGGTTTGTACGCCTTTAAGCATAAAAAAATTTCTTAAAAACTTCCTTAAAAGAGAAGAGAACTCGTATCTGAACTTCATATAGCATACTACACTTCTGGCCCAGTCTCGTATCAGGAAATGCCACTTTATAACTACAAATGACAATCATTTTTTCAATTTGTGTACCTTGAATCGAAATTATACCATGGGAGACAGTCGTCCGTGATGGTTATGAGGAAAATAAAAATCCTGCTCGATGAAGTGTTTCTAATTTTCATGGATCCAATTTTTTTTGTTTTGTCACTTCCTCATATAAGTGAACAGTTGATAAATTGAATTTTAAGATTTGACTCGGACGAAGAAGGTCACATTTTCGGCTGAGCCTCTACCCCCTCCTCGAACCTGATGGATCAAGTTTTTCTTCTGATATCAAGTCAACAAGTCATCCACAACAATAGAAAACAGAAGTAATGAAAAAACACAACTTTGAGTGTACCCTTATGCAGCAGAAATATAGAGTGTATCGTCAGCTATAATCAACTTTATAATTACTGTTTTGTAGTATGCTACTAATATAAGTATGTGTACGTCGTCTGTAGAATGTTTCCAGTACTTGCTGTGTGGATATATGGAACGTTATTTATCAAACGTCTCTCCAAGAAAAACAGTCAACCGCAATATTCCGCGCATCTTATGATTCCTCGAGAATCTCTACTAGACTTTGCAGGACGAGTTCAGTTGACTTTTCCATTTATACATATTTTAAATTTTTTTGTAGTAAAACGTCATTATAACACGAATAAATAATGAACCATCAAATAAACCGAATTATCTCTTCCCTTAAATCTTCCTGAATTTAAAAGGACTGTATTGTACATCAAATTAAAAATGCATGGCTACCTTCAAATATTATAGGATACAGGAACTCTTGAACTGTTTTCTTCAGAGCTTTATTATCAAAAAGAGGCACGAGACAACATCAATTGATTTTATTGTTATTTATTCACATATGAATATTCAAAAATTCGATTTACTTTTTTATTAATGCTCATGAGACAAGTTAAAAAAATAAATTTTTTTTTTAAATTATAAATTGAATACAAAATTTTTTTATAAAAATTATTTATATACAAATAATATATATAGCAAATCTATTTACATATATACGCGTATACAAAATGATGTAGGAGGATGAACAACCAGTAACTATTTGTATACTCTAAATGTACATAAATAAATATTGAAATCTTGGGACTACAAATACGATTGTAGCCGAGGTAACCGGAATATGAAAAGTATATTGTATAATGAGAGAATGACAACTGCAAATGAACATATTTTAATTTTTCATTTTGATTTCATACACATACGTTTGTCTGTATATTATGTGCAATATATAATTCATAATATTGTCAATTTGCTGTTAACATAAAATATGCTGATGTTAAAAAGTGTTATACATATATGATTAAGTAAAAAGTGTTATACATATATGATACAGACAAAAAAAAACTTGATTTATGTATTCATGTTTGTGTTACTTTTATAAAAAATACTTACATTGTAACATGATATCTGTTATACATTTGTGCGAATATTCGTGTAGGTATACTATTGTTATAAGTACAAAAGGTTCATAAAAAAGTTTTATTACTTATCAGTTATCATGTTCATAATATACATACGTCATTCTTATACTTTGTGTGTATGTAAAAATACAAAATGTGTTACAAATTTATATTTTGAAGTTTTCATATCTTATTAAATGTTTTGGAATATTTATGGAAAAAGAAATTTATAGAAAAACTTTTACTCTTATACAAGTTATAAAAAAGTCAATTTTATTTTAGTGTTTCCGTTCTTTTTTTTTTTTTTTTTTAAATTCTCCAATTTTTCCATTCAATTTGACAAATTTTAGATCGAAAATAATGATTAGTTTTTTGCCATATGGCAAATTTTTTGATAAAATTTTTATTTCAAATTTGAAAATGAAAGACGAATTTCGTATAGCTACGCTACGTACAGGGCATGCTTACTTGTATAGGGCTTATTATACGTGAAATCAAAGAATAATAATTGGGGGCTTTATTATTACATATTCAGAAAAGACGATTTAAATTTTTTCGGACATCATTTGAAGGCTCCAACTTTAACTTAATTTTTTGTGTATTTCGGCCTCGAATGCCAATAATTTGGCTTTTATAATATTATTTTTTAAAGTTGAAATCGTTGTCGGCTATTTAATATAAATGAAAAATGCCACGTACCCGCCATCAAATAAAATGATCTGGAGAAGGTATATCGGATGATTTCGACAGTAAATTGATTTTTTACACGAATTGCTCAACGAGCACAATTGATTTCACAAGTTTAACAATTCAATTGTTGGGAAATGTTGTTAGGATAACAGTGCCTCCTGATGATGAAATATAATGAGAACTAAACTGAGCCGATTTAACGTTGACAACTTTAAAGATTACGTAAGAATTTGAAAAATTTTAGCACTTAATCGCTTACAATGTTTTCTTTTAAGTACACGAAAATTTCACTACTCTTGCACTTTTTTGCAATATTTGTTTTACTCTATAGTGTCAGCTTTTATGTCAAGTTTTCTATAGAATGTACCTACATTTTGACTTATATTAAAAATTACTATAATGAAAATTTTAGAATTTATATTTGAGAAAAATTTATGAAAATTTATAATTTCACTATGCGTACCTATTTACATACATATAAATATGTATGTATGTACATATGTTAAATATATGAATAGTTTCTAAATAAAAAAATTTTTAAATTAAAATGTTAAATGTAAATATTATTGAAAGGGTGTTACAAAACATTCATGTTAAACATTCATGATTTTACTTTAAACGCACATAGGTACACACTCATCATTCATATAAATATATTGTAATATTTACACTTTGAATTAATGCATGTAATGTATGAACATAATATGTAGATATATATATAGACAGATAGAATAGGAAAATATTTTTGTCTCAGGTGTAAATTTATTATGCAAATAGGCAATTTCTCATTGTTAAATGAATATATAATATTTTATGAATGTTAATCTGTCTCATTCTATTTTGAAATTTTACTAGATTTTCATATTTCATTTACATAGATACAGATATAAATATAAACGTGTGTATGTAATTTTACAAAATACAATAGAACATTAAATTGTATATATGTATGTAATTGCATATTTTGATAGTTAATTTAAAAGTTAAAACTTTTGTAAATATTTATTAGTTTATATACAATTGACAATATAATGAAATTTTTGACATATGTATGAACATTGTGTATTGCATATTCATATTGGTAATATATTTTTCATGTAAATTAAATTTCATAGAAATGACTTAAGGGAATTTGAATTAAACTCATCAATTGACACCACAAATGTAAGTAATATCATATATTCGTAACTGTAATGTTAAGAGTGACAAAAAAGTAAACACCTTTTAGAAGAATGTACGTATGCACTTACATGTAAAAAAGTTTTATTTATTGTAGGTTAGTACAATTAGTACAGTTATAATTTCGAAATTTATTTTACTTTGTACATTATTGTCACATTTTTGACATTTTTCTTCCAGTGACACAAAAGATCCAACTAATAATGAATCGAAATGCATTGTCAACATGTTCTTGCAATCTACAATCTACATAATATTTTACCTGAAGATGACACGAGGGACTGATGACATGCCATTGCAGACATACACTGATACTTTTAATATATGAAAATACAAAACAAATACATTCCCTCTAAATATTTGGCTGTTACATAATCGGAAAATAGAAACCAGTAAATGTAGCCGCTAATTTCAGAGATAAAGAAAGTATTTTGACATATTAGATGTCAAATTTTGGTTAAATGTCACTGCCGGTATTTTTATTGTTTTATTTGATATTAAAAATTTTGTAATTTTGACAAAAATTGAAAATCATAATACGAACAATTTTTTATATGTATATTCGGCCTTTTTTAATTAATAATGAAAACTTTTGCCATTATACAATATAAATTTTGTGTTTTCACTTGCGTCACAAAGAGACTACTTTGACATTTCATTTTATGCCGTGGTACAACAGTAAATCTCCCGTTGTTTTTGACTACAAATGCCAAATATGTTTTAGAGAGAACAACTCGATTTGTATAAGTGCATTGAATTAGTGGTAGCACTCCTTAATACGACTGCGGGGAGGTCGTACAATATGCATAAACATTATGTAAATGTAAAATTTTTGGAAATCATTTTTAAAATGCATTATTCTTTCAAAAAAAAAAATAATATAAAAATTTAAAATGCAGATTCTACAAAATTTCTTTAATATATTCTGTGATAATCTAAAAAAAAAAAAAAAAAATCCAGACCATATTGGAAAATTATAGAGCAAATTTTTTTTTAAATATTAAAATGTTTTTCTTTCTATACTTTCAAAAAGTTCTCAATATTATAAAAGAAATGAAAAAAAAAATTGATAGACTAAGCATTTTTACTGTTTTTCCATTTGGGTGGTCAAATTGTGCTATTGACCGCAAAAATGAAAATAAATCAGAAATAAAATTTATAAATTTGTGTTCATCTATTGACTATAGTTATACTGTGTGTACGTGAACAAGAATATAGAACCAGTCCGACAATAAAAGAAACTGAGAATACTATAAGAAGTTCACTTTAATGTTATCTTAACAAATTTATTATTATTTTATTTTATAAAGAATTTAAAAAAAAAAAAAAACAATTTACATATTTATTTTATGATCTTGATATTTCTTTAAAAAAATTCTCTAAATGTCTACGACCATGGCAAATATACATACATTACAAATATACAATTGTGGTTCCATTGAATTTTAAATATTTACTAAATTATTTCTGAGCTTAAATTGCGTAGGAATTCATAAAAATAATCTGAACAATCAGTTTAAATGGATTTGTATTTTCTTTAATTTTGTTGTTTTTCTAAAGGATATTTTATATTAAGTGTACTATTAAAGCACTTTAAAAGGATTATTTTTATCACATTTATAAGTATAGACAAAAATGCAAATGAATTTTTGGTTTTCATTTCTAAAAATTTTGAAATAGTGGCATACAAGAGTATGTGTTTGGAAAATTTATTTTTTGAAAATGAGAAGTTCTAATCATTTGTTATTCTAAAATCTAAAGGATCAGTCGAAATGAATTTTAAAAAAGGATTTCGAAATCAGCACTTATTGCAATAAGTGCTGCTGGAGCTTCTGAGATATTTTAAGAAAATTTAACTTTAAAAATGTAGTAGATTTTTATTGATTTTGCTTGAAGTAAGTAATGAGACTAAGAACGTTTTGCAATTTAATTAAGTTTTGTAAAATTTAATTTTGTAATGATGCACAATGGGGCAGTAGTTATTGCACCGGTCTTTTAACCGAATGGTCTTGGGTTTAAAAGACGGGTAAAATTTTTGGTTGAAAACTTATATTCCTACCTACAATATCATGCACCAGTCCTATACATCTGCCAGACGTGAAATAGGAGAAAAACAAAAAAAAAATTTATAATAAAGTTAGCAGATAACTTTTTACATAATGGCGGGCTTCTGTTGTAAATGCTAGTAATTGCTTAGTTGGTGGACTGTTTGCCTAGAAAACAATTCGCTATTGACTTGAATTAAATTTGCGGAATAAGGAATTTAAATTAATAAACGAACCACTTGGAATACCTTATATTTAGGAGTACTTTACTTAATGAAATAATTTTAAATTTAAAATCAAATAAATTTTTTTTATTTTTCTAAAAATTTTTGATTTATTTCATTTTTATTTAGCGTTTTTTTTTTTGCTAATATTGATGATTTTTTTTTGAGAATATTTGCATTTTAATTAAAATTTTTTTTGTATTCAAAATTGATAAATTAAATTAGGATTACTTACAAATTTTACTACATGTGTGTAGCCTTTGTTATTAATAATGATTGATGAAACTTACCTGAAAAATAAAATAAAAAAAAAAATTAAAATTAATCTTGAAATCCGAATATTTTTAATGGAATAAGTTCTAGTTGTCTATACAAAATTTCTAAATTTATTCAAAAACAATGACAGAATAAAGACATAAAAGCTTGCATTATTAAAGGTTTTGTGACAGAAAATACGTATTATATGCAACACACTTGAATATTATTGTCAAACTATTCAAAATGTTGAAGAATATCATTAAATGCTTAGAAGACTTAAAAAACACCTTCTAAATCACGGAAACTGGTAATAATCTTCACAATATTACTACAATACAGTGATCTATTATAGACCCTTGAAACAAGTTTGTAAATAATTTTAAAACTATTGACAATATTGACAACTTAGTACTAAATAAAATAATATTGAATTTACCGCAAAGTCCGAATAAACGACAAGGAACTATCGAAGCCCCATATTTATTTTCACCTACTTTTTTTTTCAAATTAAATTAATTTTAATTATTTTAGTTGTTAAAGGAAATGTTTAGATTTTCTTATTATATAAAATTATTTTTAAAATTAAAACAAAAATTCTTATATAAAAGCGCTAATTTGGCCAAAAAAAAAATATATTTTACGGCAATCAACCTACACCAATTCACTTTTGTTACAAGTTAATTTTTCTTTTCTAAATCTAAATCTAATCATTTTAAATGTCATTAAAATTGCATTTTAGGTCAACAAAAAAAAATAAAAAATATTTGCAATATTTTTAAGAATTTTTCTTCTTGGTTTTTGCAATAGTTCAAAATAATTTTCATTCGCGGGACACACCTTTTATCCCCCCTGATAACGTACACATTTAGAATAATTTTCACTTTTTGATGAACGTTCAACTCTTTCTATAAAATTAATGTTGTAAACAATATACATATATAATTTTTGCAATATAATTTCATAGTCAAGTGATGTTGATGGTAATAATGATGAAAATAATGATTAAGTCATTAATTAAAGAGAAAAAATAATGTTGTCGTTGTGCGGGATGTTTGGCATCATTATTATATATTATATGATATGGCAAGTGATTCGAACATCATGATGGCATGGAAAATTGAATAAATGTTCCGAAATCAAATTAAAAAAACAAAAAAAGAGAAATTATAATTAACAAAAATAGTAATAAAAATGAAAAAAATTAAAAATGCGAATAAACAAAATATTACGAAAAATTGAAGTTATTCTGCACAATATTGAGAAACTTGAGAAAGGAAGTTGACTATTTTATAGCAGGAAAATAAGAATTTTCTTTCACGCACTCAAAAAGGTAGGAAACACAAAAACTTCATTATTGTCTACTTTCTACATAAATTTTTGCCAATAAGTTAGTAGAATCTGAATTTGCTTCGACCATTGCACTTAAGGTTTGCAAACAGTTTTCTTCATTTTCGTTTGGGATTAATGAAAATCGGATTCTCCTCAACAGTAGCTTGTTTATATATATTGGACGGCACTGACTTGTACCTGATCATATATTTCTAATGGTTGTACGTTACTCAACCCTGGAAAACAACCCTGGATGTTCAATTAGGGAGGGACAGGGTACCGGAATAACACAGGCGAAGAATATTAGGATAATACAGACACTTATTGTTTATCCACAACACAAAGCCATATATAATTAAAGTATTATGAATGAAAAAAATAACTGGTTCGCATCTCTTTTTCATGATGATTGTTGTGAATCGTGATCTTTCGCATTTTCGTACGAACAAATGAAATTCGAAAAATGTTATGGCAGTGAAAATTTTGTGCAATGTAAAAGAAATATGAGAAAATTTCAAATGTATGTATTTAAAATAAAGAGTAGAAGAGGTAAAAATAAATGAAGACATAAAAAATTAAAAGTGAAATTGGAATTTTCATAAAATTATTTTCGTAAATGTTACATATTTAAGCACATATGCAAGTTCACATATACATATGTACACATGTGAATATAATAATTTTATAGCTAAAATTACATTGCATATTCTTCAAATCCCAAGTGTAAAGCACCAGAATAATACGAAAAAAAAAAAAAAAAAATTAAATCAGAAAAGAGAACAAAAAAAAAAAGGAAAAACCAAAGCATTAAAAATGCGAAAATCCAAAAAACCATAAAATTAAATTTTTCATTTCCCCCAGAAGTCATCATTTTTAAATTCCCAAATGTTAATGTGCGTACTTTATTATATGGCCATTTTTTTTTTTTTTTGTCAGAGCACATCAGACACAAACAACAACGTTGACTACCTAATTGAAAATTTTTTTAATAATTAGTGAAATTTTTTTTTATTTTTTGGAGAATTAAGCAAAAGGTATTTCAGATTGGAGTGCCGGAGTTATATAAAATGCATTTAATATATAATTGGCCATTTCAACAAAAGTTATTTGATTAAAAATTTTAATAATCATCTTTAACAATAAAAAACAGAATAAAACGGCGAAAGAATAAAAGGATCTACATAAAATTTAATTTTAATAAAATTTCACATTTTATAAATTTTTTTTTTTATTACACTGTCAGCATGTTATTTAGCACACATAATATTTTTCAGGTTCAACCTTTTTATTGTTTGTGTTTTTGAATTTTATTCTTTGGTTTTATGATCATTCGAATTTTAAAAATTCATACTTTCTTTTCAACATCGCAAATTTTAATCAGGATACATAATTGAGGTATTGAACAATTAACTGCATTAAGCATATTGGATACGTTCCATTCAGTGCACTGAAACACTGTGATGCAGCGCAACACTTAAATTAAGACAGACATATTTTATTTCCGTGTATTTCCCGTATTCCTTATTTGATACATTATAATGTCAAATGTGAAATAAAGTGACAACCAATAAAAAGCCATTACTGATTAGGCATGTTTTTGTGCCGAGAAATTTATAAAGTGTTTTAAAGAACCGCTTTATATCGAAAATTAATCAGTGAAAAAATTTATATTAGATAATTTTAAAATGCTTTATTTACTGAATATTTACTCTCAAAACCTGAAATGCTAATTGTCGTTTATCAATACTGAAATGTCAACTGTCAAAGCATATTAAATGACATTGTGAATTAGAATAAAATTTGTTGTCAAAACCTCTATTAAGTACTATGCCGTTGGAAATATGATATTATTTGCTGGCCAACTCAATAAGCAGAATGGAATAAAATTGGTCTTCTTAGTTTTTTTACAGTAATTAGTTATTACCATGCATATAATTACATTGCATACCTGAAAAAACGGTCATTTCAAATAAAAATTGCAAAACAAATCGTAAAATTTTTTATATATACGTACATGAGTATACGTATTCCATTATGATTAATTCGTTAAGATATCGTAAATTAGAACGCAATGTAATAAACAAATAAATAAATTGGCAAAGTTCAAAAATAGAACATTTATTTTGGTAAAAAAGAAAACCGCGTAAAAAATGAAAAAAATTCCACACAAAATTTCATAAAAAATTTTTCCTAGTCAAATTTTACGAATCAAAATATTGTGCTATAAAATTGTGTGCTCTAGAGTGTGTCAAAAGGAACCTTAAGGAGAGCAGGATCTTTATTATGTCCGATGTATGGTACGTTCTTAGGGCTCTTTCATCTGATGTAGGGTGATCCAAACGGTTAATGCGACGAATAGCATTCCAATGCGATTCAATGCAACGAATAGCATTCGAAAGGGCGAAACGTTGGAGCACTTATTGTATGAATGTAAAGCGGTCGTTCACCTGAGCAATTATTGTATTGAATGTGAAGCGGCTGTTATGCTTCGGAATGTTTAGGCTTTTGTGGCTCCGATACAAGTGTCGCAGCTTAAGGTGGCTGCTGCACTGAAAATTTTCAGGCGCCAAGATATAATCATAATGTAGATGCGGATGGGTATCACAAAAGATTACATGGGTTGACGTGAGAACGGTCAAAGAACCCCGATAGAGGAAAAAAAAGAATATTCTTTTTCCCCCGTAAGAAGTGTATTTTAAAAGAAAGAAGAACGTGAACTTCATTTCTCAAAGTACTCTTCTCTCCCTATTTATAATTTGCCAAAATTTTTCATTGAGCAAAAAAATCATTTTAGCAATATAATGATATTTTAGTTCTTCATAGTTACTTATTATTACAATTTTCTCACGAAACTACATACATAGATTATTGTTATTGATTTCTACATGTACCTATTTACACAATTGCACATTAAATTAATTATTTACATCCCGTATCAAAATGTCTCTTTTATTATACTACAAGGGCAATGGCCCAATCACTTATAGTCTATTTTCATAAAAACTAGGTTTTACAAATTGTATGTAATTTACAAAATATTATGTAATAAAAAAATATAAATATAGTCACGTATATTTTTGCAAAAATTAATAATTTTCGTATAACCACACTCTCTACACGACAATATTTTGATGTAGTTATCAAAATATTGCTATAGCAAGGCGATCAGTGACCTTATACTGATTTGGTAGTGTACATAAATTTATTTTGTAATTAATTTTATTAATATTACTTTGCGTTTTTAATTATTGTAACTTCTAAGTAAAGTGTTTTCCATATAAATATTTCCATTTTTAGTTCTTCCATATTAATTTAAGTACATTTAACAACCCAAATTTGTACTAAGCATATTTTAAAGAAAACAAAATTAACATGCGTTAAAATACTTATATAGGCTATAAAAATATTGCATTGTAATTTAAAATAGAAGCGAACGTATTTAACACTTTTTACTCATGTTTTTCTTTAAAACTTCTTTTTTTTTTTGGTATGCACAATAAGTACTCCAAATATGGTGTTTCAAAATAAAACCTTCCTGTATTAGAACCACACGCACGTAAAATGCATAAGTATAATTAATGGTATGAAGTACCATTGTATTTCTATATATATATGTATGCGAACTATATAGAGAATATAAAGAGACATGATTGTAATATTGATCGATGATCTTATGTAATACAAAAAAACATATACAGTGTCCATAAGTACACAGCGCGAAATTTAGATTTAATGGTAATGATGTCCCGCATAGTCATTCTGTGAGGTATTTAAAATGTAGTTAAATCTCTTCAATATTTTTTGCTATAAATTATAATATTTCTATGGTTTTCTGTCAACATACTCAAATTGTAAATTATATTGAATTGTGATATAAGTACTAATAATGTTAAAAATATTCAAATTTTGCAAAATAGTTTGGAATGTCCCAAATAAAATGAATTTATTTTATAATTGCGAATTTGCAAGAACCAGAGCTTACGTTCTAATAATAGAGAAGAATTTAACACTGGCACAGGATTGTCAAGCTATAACTCATTAGAAATTGATGTTACTAACAGAAAAATTGCAAATGCTTACTCCTACACAGTAAAATTCAAGTTACTACTTAAAAATCAATTCAATCTACTGAGCTAAAGAAAGTTTAGATAAACATTTACCCGTCCGTATTCAGAACCTGTTATTACTTACATAATAATTGAACAATAGTAGTAGAAATTATTGTATAACAGTAGTATCCTATAGTTGTTGTCGGTAATTACCATTTATTACGTCCAATAGTTACATAAATGAATTAACAAGTTAAATGTGTACAAAAACTCTTTTTAAAAACATTAAAAAGGAAGCCATTCAATATAAAATATAATAAAAATAATAAAAAAACAAGAATAAAAAAAAATGTTTTTAATCAAAGACCGCCTCCCTGCCTTTTAAAATGTAAAGTGTTTTGCAAAACGTACACTAAATAATAATGAAATCAGTAAGGAAAGAAAATAAAGAAACACACAAATATTTGCTAAGTTTTTTCTAACTTTGTAATTTAAATTTACTTGACTTTGGAACTCATTTGTATCTTATACCCTACCTAACCTTATACAAATAATTGAGCAACTGAAATACATACATGTAGAGGATGTCATAGCTGTAGTAAAAAGACGGCTTCTAAAAATGATTGGTCAAAATACTCGAATCATTCCTGTAAAACTTCTGAACTAAATTTTTTGTCAAGTCATTGTACTTTTACCAATACGCTTTTAGTAAGAGGTTCCAGAAGGTTTTAGCAACTACTTCAATTACTTTACTATGTAATTTGAACTAAGTAAATCAGTTGTTGGGTATAAAAAACGACAAATGCTTGAACAGTAAATTTTTGTCGACCACATTACATTCAATAAGGGAGGTATTGTTATTACATCAAATTGAACATATCACGTTGTCGGGGAAAATGCGTTTCTGCATGCAATGGAAGTGAAAATAAATTATTTTTAGCAAGGTGTCAGTCTGGGTGTGCTTACGCATATTTTAAGCTTGGCTAAACTGATTTTGATGAAAATTATATGAGTTTACTTTGGGTATTTCACGGTTTGATCAACTTTCGATGTTAGACCCCGGGAACTGAACCTTTTACATTTTTGTTTCAGGAAAATATTTAACAGGTTAACTTGCTACTTTATACATAAACTTCGTGCAATACAATATGAGAAAGCTCTGTAAGCTTGAAAGAAGTGTTTAAAGGGTATTCTCATAATTTTGTATAACATTTTCGTTAAAATAGACAATACACCTTGCGGTCGGTTATGTGCTGATCACATCATATATTTTTTCTTGCTTATTTCCATACAAGTTAGTATTTTCTACTCATATGCTTATTTTTTTAGTTTTTGCGTTGTCTTTCGCTGATATTTTTGTGATGTGACGTGGAATTCATTGAGAAATTCAAATGAATTCAGGAAATTGTTATTTATAATTTTTGAAAAGGATGTACGTATATATGTAAGTTTATATTACAAATACCTAGATATTCGCATTATATTATATTTATATATGTTTGCACAGATAGATTAACATACTAACATTTAAAAAGTAACCATCGTGTAGATACTATTGTAAGTAGTAATATAGTTAAGGCGAAATTGTAAGCAGCTCATAAATAGCAGCAAAAAAAACACTGACAATAAAAAAATTGCTTTACTTTGTTGTTTAAATCGCGATATTCTCCTTTTTTTCCGCTGAATTATTTAAAAAATCGCAAAGAAAAATTATAAAAATGAGCAAAAATCGCATGCGACAAAAAATTTGTTTTTTAATCTGCGATAGCAATGACAACACATCAGGAATATCTCGCAAAAAAAAAAACCAACATTGTTGTCTTCTTGTACTCTCAAAAATTTGCATAATTCCTTCAGAGAGAGAGAGGTGGCATGGCGAGTGCATATTTAATTTAATATCTCTGGTTAGTGTTACTAGGCAGTCACTCGATTTTTCTTTCTTCTTTTTAATAGATTCATTTTTTACTAGACATTCTGGTGACAATTTAATTCTTATAATTAAAAAAATAAAAAAAAAAAGTGAAATTATGCAAATTCATTTCGGAATTTTATTAATTTTTTAATGTAAATCGAAATCGGTGAAGGAGAGGGGGGTTAGTTGGAGGAATTGTTGATTGTATACAATGAGCACCATATTTTTATATTGCTTTTTGTATTTCCGGTCGACGTTTTTTATTTTTGTATAATATCGGAATTTTAAAAGAGTTGGAATTATGCAATTGCAAATAAGTATATGGTTAGTTAAAAGGAAACAGAAAATTTATTAAGGAATTAATTTTTATGAATTAGTTGGAAGAATGTAGCCTCAGGGTAAATAAATATTAGTCACACGTGTGGCTATTGATTTAGTTTTTAGTGCAAAATTATGATAATTTTTTTAATTGATTATTTGGTTTACTTGGCGGTAAGTATTTTAGGAGTACTTCTATTTTTAATTTATACAAAATGACATTGAAAAATCGCTTGAAAACTCAAAATTGATATTGTTTACTGGTGATACGTTATTATATGCTTGTGGTGATGGTGCGTTAGAATGTGTTACCAAAATAAAAGTTGACCTTTCAGATATAAATAATTGCTTAGAAAGGAATAGATTGAAATTGAATGCAACAAAAAACTATATGCATGGTATACAACAATAGTGGCGAAATAGAATTATAAAAACTGACAACTAAAAAATCTACGCTGTAAAAGAAATTAAATATCTAGGTGTAATTATAGATAATAAGCTAGAATTTAAAAGCCATCATCAATATATCAGCAAAAAAAATTGCAAAAAAATTTTTTTCGAAAATTCGTTTAAGAAATTCCATGGGATGTGCAATTAAGGTATATAACACTGTGATAAAACATCATTTTGAGTGTCATAATATTATCAATACCTTCGGCTGCCAGGGCCAAGGCTAATTATGGCTTTACAATGCTAATTTATCTCAATAATTATGTTGTAAGAATAGTTTTGTTTTAATTTACAATTCATTATTACATCATTATAAGTCACAACTGTTCTCAATGCAGCAAGACTCCAAAACACTGCTTGTTACAGAGCATTGACACAGGAACAAGTTGGCACATTAGTATTATCAAATAGATAATTCTTCGTGAACCGCTTATGATCTAGACGCAATCTGCGAAAGAAAATACCTCTGGTTACTTCTTTAGACGCCATTGACCGCATACAACTCTTCTGCTGTAAAACATAGGCAACAAGTTTGTAAAAACGAAAATCTGCAGATTTTGTTTTTGTTTAATAATGAAATATTGGACAGGCTTCAAAAGCTACAAAATAAATCAATGAGAAATAATTTCTTCGTGTTAATCCTTATGTATAGATGATTTTTACGTTAGAATGTCTTCAGTGGCTATGTCAGTATACATCAACGGATTAAAATGATCCAGAAATTAAGGTTTAAATATGTACTAAACTAAACTAAACTAAAATAAATAAAAATTCATTATCCAAGTTACTTGTTGCATTGCAATTTATAGTAGAAGTAGAACTCATGGAAAATCTTTGCAGTACCAGTCTAGTACTGCAATAGTTTTACTAGTAAACCTTTTTAATATAACCTAAAAGAACTGAACCTGGGGGTCTGGTCTGGGAGCAACAGGGTAGCAACTGATTGGTCGCTGACCCAGTTGTGTAACTGTTTAGGTTCCTGGGCAAGTGCTTACTCTACCTCCACGTGGTGGGCCCTGGCAACTTTTCTTCCAGCACCCGCTGGCAGAACTGGCCGAAACTGTAAGCGCGAACTTTGGCCCCGGTTTGGGGTTGGCGTAAGGTTAACTACCTTACCCGTAAAACTCGTCAGTTATGGGAGACTTAAGTGAAGCCTCGGATAGACTGGTTGGATCTAATGGTAACAGACACGGCAAATGTATCAAGGACTATGATTTACGGATATGCACTTGGAATATAAGAACACTCTACACGCCAGGTGCATCTAATAATTTGGAAAACATTCTCGTGCAGTATAAGGCAGACATTACTGCAATACAGGAAATACGTTGGATAGGATCTGGAATTTTAAGGAAAAAGAAATGCGATATTTATTACAGCTGCCACAAAAAACATCACATATTGGGATGCGGGTTCGTAGTTGGTGACAGGCTTAGACGTAACGTCATCGGGTTTAAGCCAATCAATGAGCGTTTGGCCGTTATCCGCATCAGGGCCAAATTTTACATCAGTCTAATATGCGCACATTTCCCAACCAATGAGGCAAAGGAGTCCGCCAAGGAGAATTTCCATGATGTTCTCTACAAAACTTATGGAGCCTGCCCACGATATGATGCAAAAATCTTGTTGGGGGATTTCAATTCGAAGATTGGTCGAGAGCAAATATTTGGGAAAACTATCGGCACCCATAGTCTTCACCACACCACCAACGACAATGGGTTCCGCTTGATCGATCTGGCGGCGTCTTGCAACATGGTCATAAGTAGCACGTATTTTCCGCACCAAGATATCCACAAGGGGACCTGGCTGGCCCCGGATGGTCGCACAACCAATCAGATTGACCATATTCTCATCTACGCTCGTCACTGCTCGAGTGTTTTGGATGTGCGTACGTATAGAAGGGCAAATATCGACTCTGACCACTTTTTAGTTGTAGCTAGATTCAGGGCTCGAATATGCAATGTTAGAAAACTGCATACTGCGACAACGCGGAAATTCAACATTGGAAATTTGCAATCCACCGAGCTAGCCGGAGCCTTTAGAGACCATCTTTGCGAGAAAATTAATTCCGCGCCTCTTGTTTTTACGTCCGTTAATGAACCTTTACAAAGATTGATCAGAAAAGCCTTTACAAAGATTGATCAGGAAGCAAAAAAAGTGGGTCTGAATGTTAACGAGACCAAGACAAAATATATGCTGTCAACCACCAAGACGACCCTTGTCCATCATATTGGCCAAAACATCACGGTTGACTCATATAATTTTGAGGTAGTTAAGGAGTTCATCTACCTGGGAACTAATGTAAATTCCGCCAATGACATCAGTGTGGAGGTGCGACGTAGAATAACCCTGGCAAATCGCTGCTACTTCGGTTTGCGAAAACAACTGGGTTCAAAACTCCTATCCAGAAACACTAAGCTGCAGCAGTACAAGACGCTCGTTCTTCCGGTCTTACTTTATGGCTCGGAAGCTTGCACACTGTCTAGGACAAGTGAGCAATGCCTTATTGTCTTTGAGCGAAAAATTCTTCGTCGCATATTTGGTCCTGTGAATGAGCAGGGGGTCTGGAGGACAAGATATAACGCCGAACTCTACGAGCTGTATCAGGACATTGATGTAGTCAGCAAAATCAAGATAAAGAGGCTACACTGGGCCACATTGCACGAATGTCCGAAAGCGCCCCAGCAAGGAGAGTGTTCGAATCCAGACCCGAAGGAATGAGACGTCGAGGTAGGCCGCATCTTCGTTGGAGAGACGAAACTTCGGCGGATTTCAAGAGGAGAGCCGACCAGGACCGCGGCGGATGGAAAAAAATGATAGGTCAAGCTCAGGACCTTCATGGTCTGTAAGGCCTATAAAATGAAAATGAAATGAAAAGAACTGAAAATATAAAATATTTTTGCGACTCTCATAATGTCAATGTCCTTAAATACTGAACACTCCTTTTTTTTTTTATAAAAATCATTTGTCGCAGCACTAAATAATTTTTTTGGGTTTTTGAATTTTTCTGATAAAATTTAAATATTTTCGCAATTTGATATGAAATCCTTTCGGATTATTCAAATTTTTTTATAAAACAAAAAAATTGAACATCATTTCAAGGGTTTAATTTTAATGTTTCTGGTCTTGTTTTTTTTTTTTTTGAGTACACCTGTAAGAGAAGATAAGATAAAACCTTAAAATAAATAAACAGAAATATCGTCCGATCAGTAGTGTAATAGTTACACGCTATAAGCAGATAAGATTAAATTTTTTTATTTACCAATTTAAATGTAATTAAGACTTAAAACTCGAATAAGTAAAGCGAGTTACTACAGGGTTGCCAATTCTACCGATAAAGTAGTGTGTTATCATTGCTGCAAAAATTTTTTTTTTCATTAAACAACGACACATTTTTTTAGGTATATGAAAAGAAAACTCGCTTCTCTTCGGAATACAAGAGAGAGTAAAAGTTTTTAAGGGAATGTTACATTTGCTTGACTCTTCTCATTAATTTATCCTTCAGTCGTCTGTCTACCATACCATTTTAATCCTTAATTATGTCAATTGTCATATACAAGTTTTTCTCTGTATCACGAACAACATGCAAGTGCAACAATTATTATGTAATAATTTTTTAATTTCATATATTTGTCCTTGTTGTGCGAGTTGCTACTACAGTGTTGTCGTTTAAATTTTTTATTAAATAGTTAAAAACTATTTAATTTTGAATTTTCATTGCTATGCCATTATTGCTGTTAGATCGAGGAGAAAAATATTGATAACAGTTTATAAATCATTTGTTATTTAAAGATTTAAGAGTATTGAATAAAATTTCGGCCAACAAAATTTTCTATCCCTGCATTGAAAATGCAATCAATTTTGATTCTAACCTACATGTACGAAAGAAATTTTTTAATATTATTATTTGAACGGAACGTTATAAAAATTAATTTAGTCTTGCTTATCCCCCAGACTTAAAAATATTTCTCTAGTAAAAGCAAATTAGATTTAACGTTGTGTAAAAAAAAACTTTGTTTCCTTGATTTTATATTTTAATTTGCACAAAACATTTCAAATTATTTAATTAAAATCGTTTCTAATTAATTTTTAATGTACTTATGATGCCATAAAACTTCAATGACAAGCTTTTATCGTCACACCAAACCAATGTTAAGTCGTAAAACATAAAAATTAATTTTCAATTTTTGAATTTCTGTGTGTATGCTTTATGACGTCCATAAAATCTTTGAAGAAAATTTTGTCCTCAAGGGTAATCAAAGACCAAGAAACATAAAAAATGAATTTTTACTACTTTCGGTAAAGTTCCCAGTTTAATTTTCAAATCTTTTATTATTTGCATCTTGTATATTTTGTATAGCATAGAATTGCCTATAAAATATAATAAGGTCAAAAATTTCATTAATGTTAAAGGTGAAAAAATAAAAGTAGTAGAGAAACAAAAAAAAAAATTTTCTACTAATCACAAAGGATGAAAAAAAAATTTTATGCAAACAAAGTTTTCTTTTTCTTTTTCGAATTAACCTCATTTTTTTTTGTTTTGTTTTTTTTTTAATAATTCTCGATAACAATAAAGGTAGTGACCTATAAAATTTTAATTGTCGCACTAAAAAGATATGAATTGGAAAGCAAGAACAAGGAATTCCTTTATATAAGTATGAGAAAAAAAATGAAGACGGCTCTGACGATGATTGCGACTACAGCAACAAAAATAATTGGCATCGAAAACAAACGATTCCATTTTGAGTACACACAACCAAACTTATTAACCTAGATTTTGTTTTTTTTTCTTTTCTAACATTTTTATATTTGCGTGTGTATATGTGCTTGTTTATTCTTTAAAAATTCTTAGATATTTAAAAAAAAATTTCTTTTCTTCCCGCCATTCACTTTATCCTTTCTTTTATCCTTTTGCATATAACGTATTATTGGGCTCCTTTATACTACTTAGCATAATATGCAGCACTAAAACTAAAACTAAAAATTCTGAATTTGTTGAATATTTCATTTTATATAATCTTTAAAAATTATGTTGGAGTCTAGGACGAATTTTTTTATATTTTTGTTTTTTCTTTAAAACGATTAAAAAATTTTTTTTATGCTTTAGTTTCTTTGTTTTGCTTTGCATTTGCAGCAAGAAACGATGAAAATCGTAAATGAAAAATGGAAAATGAAGAGGAAAATATAAAATTTTTTTTCTTCCTTATTCATAATGTGGTCGGATAGCAATACTAGTAAAGAGAAATAATCAATAATATTGTAGAATAGTATGTGTGTTTGTGTGTTCGTTTATTTGTATGTAAATGTAAATTGTAAATGAGAAAATCACACAACATATCAGACTATAAGAACTATAAGGAAATATAGGCAGGCATAGGCATTTTAAATATATTATGAATGCTTTATGACAAATAAGAATGTTATCCTTGTGATTCAAAAGATCCTTGTATAAAATAAAAAGAAAAATTTAATATTTAAAATATAAGGAACTGCAAAATTGTTGGAATTGAATTCAATGGAGAGTATAACGTACATACACGACGATGTGTTCGTCATTCATTTTTATTTCCCTTCTATATACTCTCTTCTCTTCATTATTAAATTCCAGGATGTATAGCTGTAAATATGTGCATGTTATTATGTATGTAGATATACTGGCAAATACATACTAAGTAAAATAATACAAAACAGGATATTTTGAGTAAAAAGTGAAGGGATTGCTTAAAGCTTTAGGCTTTATAATATTATACAAAAATATATAAGACAATACAAGAATTCCCTATAACCATGTATACATATACATATATACACAATTTAAGGTTCATAAAACTTCTTTAACTGATAATATTTTATAATATACAATATGAAAGCTAAGAAGTTTATTTTAGAAAAGAAAAATAAAAAAGGTAGCTTAAGAAAAAAGGATTCAATGATAAGATTTCTTCCTTCTTAAAATTCATAAAAGTATGTGAAATTTGGATAAGGAAAAATGAATTTTAAACAATATTCAAATCTAAAGAGTTTAGAATTCTAACTGCAATTATTCGGTTCTAAAATCTATTGAATTTTGTCACGGTGTTATTGGAATGAAATACGTAAATTTGAGGAATTTTCAATAAATTTTTACAAGCCAATAATTCGAGTAAAACCAATAATTCTAATTCGATTCGGTTATATTTGCTACTAAACACTAAACAGTTATATGCGTAAAAATATCCATTATTTACAGAACAGAATGCTCCCCAATCTCCATTCCATGTACTAAATTTGGCTAGCCTCTATGATTAATCAATATATTTTGAATTTAAATAAAGCAAATATCATCGTACATTCAAATTGATCAAATTCATAAGATTTCTAGTTGGATTCTGTAGAAAATTTCCGCGGAACATTTTCCAATACCTATACGACGAAAAATATGTGGTGGTACTAATTTTCTATTCTAAAAAACGGTCATTCATCTTTAGAATTTCCTTTGGATATAATGTTGGAACAAAATTCTTCTATTTGAATCTCATAGGATTTTTTATTGGAATTTCTTAATGACGGTTGGAATTTTTTCGGCTGATGTGATATTTCCGAAACAGAAAAAAGAATTTCGAAATGAAAATGGAAAAAATTCCATTAGAAGAAAATTGCTTGGAATTTTTTGAAAACTGGTATACATTTTTCAAGAAACTTGTCGGAATTCACAGGGGAAAATTAGTTGGTACATCTTAGATTCGTACAGCAAACGGTAAATATTAAAAACTATAATGTTAAATTGTCTTCTCGTCTTTTCTGTAAATTTGGGTATCAAAAAATTGTGTTTTCCTGTCCTCAA
The DNA here is from genome assembly GCF_029603195.1 of Condylostylus longicornis. Lineage (NCBI taxonomy): Eukaryota > Metazoa > Arthropoda > Insecta > Diptera > Dolichopodidae > Condylostylus > Condylostylus longicornis. The sequence goes on from NW_026578032.1 coordinate 207,664, forward strand.
TTGTTATTTCGCTCGGTACCAAAACTTTAAGAATAAATTCTACATAAAATCTAAATTGTTCCTTAATTAATGCTCATAAATTAAGCCGTTGACTGTATTGAATAGCCAAGTCCAGGATTTCAATTTAATTTTCCTATTCCAATGTCTTGAAATATAAACCAAGAATTATTTCAACATTGCTTTATTGAATCTTTGTTTTTTTTTACTCTTCTGCTCACATTTTCAAAAATAGCTTTATAGGGTGTTATATATCATCACTATTATGATCTTTTATTACTATTCTTTTTCAAATATATATTTATATACATACATATATACGAGTATGTATATATCTAAGTAAACCAGAAAAATATCATCATAAAAGGGAGAAAAAAGGAGTTGGAAAAAAAAAATTATTTTTTCATTTTGCTTTTTTAAATTCTACATACTAAAAAAGAATATTTTTTTTTTAGATATGGTGATAAGAAAATATAAGGGGTGTTTACTGCGATAAGCAACAAATAATATTGTTTTGAAGACCTTTGAAGAAATGTTGGTATAGAAAATTTTGTTTTCTCAAGGAATTTTATTTGACATTAAATTGAAATCATGGTTTCTGTTCAGATTGCTTTGATTATGACTAATTTGTTTTGATTATGAAAATTGAAAACAGCAAGCACGAAACAGGCACCTATTTTCTAGTATCTATTCCCCATTTTTAAGATTTCTCGCCATACACCACACAAAATTATTATTACATTTCAACCCAGAGGACACCTTGTATTATCATTTATCCTTATAGTCAATAGTTCTTAATAACTATAAAAAATAGAGCCTATAACTGAAAAAGAAATGTAAAATATGAGAAAATCTACATTTTTCTATATTCATCCTATTTATTACAATAATTTTATATAAGAAGTTATGAATTATGAAGTTATGAGAATATTCTTTTTACCAATTTTCTATCTCTATTTAATATATGGTTTACTCTGAATACCTTATACATATTAAGAATTCCTTATAGAATCACGAATAAATGCATAATATACAAGCGTATACATATACCTAAGTTTTAAGAAATGAATAATTCCATGATATTATAAGTAAGAGGCACATTCCACCAAAACGTAAGAGAAAACGGAGAAGTTCTGTTTTTTTAAAGGCATTCTTATATTATAGGCTTTGCTTAAGGCAGGGTTGCAAAATTTCCATGTAAATTTTTCTTTTTTTTTTTCAATATTTTCATAATATTTTTTATCCTTCTTTGGTATAGGTTCCTGAGTTACAGAAATATTGGATTTTTTTTGTTTTGGGAAATTCTGTGTTATGGTAAAGACATTTTTGGATTCATTTTTACTTATGTTTGCCTTAAAGACAAATTGAATCTAGTATGAGGGTCATGTGGTGTTTTAAATTCTTCTTAATTTCTCCATTTTCCTTATTTTTCCTCTCTTCAAAAGTAAAAATCAAAAATAATATTTACTATTAAAATTTATTTTAATATTTTCGATTGTTAAAAACGCAAAAATATTAAAAAATTCAAAAAAAAAAAATAAGGAATTGAAAATAAAGAAAAAATTTTAATGGAAAATTTTGTAGGTCCCATTGTTTTTTTTTTTTTTTTTTACTTAGCTGACCTCTTGCCAGTTCAATTTAATTTCCAAAAATTAATATTAAAAATTGAATTTCTTTTTTAACTTTTGCCCTTTAGGATTTTCTCCTTAATAATCGAATTCCTTATTTTTGTGGGTTTCTGTTTTAAAAAAAAAAAATTCAAAATTTTATAAAAATCCTTGAATATAAAGTAGGAGAGGGTAGTGTAAAATTACTTTGAATAAAAATAAACTCAAATAATCACATTTGGAATTGAATCGGGTTCCTGAACGCTTGAATAATAAAAACTTCTTAAAGTTTAATAACTTGAGAATTATTTGATTTGCGTTTCTTTAAAAAATTTTCGGCTTCCATGAGTTTTAAAATGTTAAGAAACGTATTGATTGGCATGTGACGTAATAAAATTGAAATATTTTTGTTATATATCTTACTGTTTATAATCCAGTAGAAATTTCCATAATTTCAAATTTTGCATTGGGGACCCTGTGTAAATTAAATCGAATAGGTGCCGTCATAATATTAAGATTAGTTGTAGAAATTAGTTTTCTTGGAACCAAATAAATTCAAGTAAGTCATACTTATTCTTCAGTTTATATTTTAGAAAATATTTTCTTTTGTGTTATTTCAGCGATCATTTTTTTAGGAATAATCCGAAAAGTTTATGATTCAACATACACCAAATGACATACACTCAAACATAAAAATTGCAATGGGAAATGTGAGAGCAGAAAACGTTATCGCTCCATTTGCACAAAGAGAAATAGTAGAAAAAATAAAATGTTTAAACTCAAGGAAAGCACCGGGTTTAATGATTTAATTACCTATGAGAAAAAGCAATTACCAAAAAAAGGGTATAAAAATGTTGACTTTTTTAATGAATTTTGCATTAAGGTTAAAATATGTGCCTAATGAGACCAAGTCTTATATAGACCGATTTCTCTGCTACCAATTTTGTCAAAACTTTTTGAAAAGTTATTCTACAGGGAGCTGTTTGAATTGACTATACAAGAACGTTATATATATTTTTGCATTATTTCCTGGAGCCCTTTGGCACAATACTTATCCCATTCCCTTACCATTATATGATGAATCTGTTGCTTATAAACACCGACAGGCGCTTATTGCAAGTATACTTTTTACATTTCCTTACTGGTTTAATGGCTTTATTTAAAGTATGATGTAAGAGTTTCTATGCATTCCCAAGGTATTCTTTGAAAAAATTTTTCATAAAGATGATTTATCTATTAAATTTTTAAAACCTAGGTTTTTTGTATTCACAAATTGTATGAAATACTCTTTGCCTTTACTGCAGTATAGAACCTAGAAATCGCTATAGATACCCTAATATTTACCCTAACATCAAGATATTCTTATATACGATTATAATTACATAATGTAGGCCACTTCAACTTCATATACCACCAACGATGGTTTTAAAATACTTGAAAGCACATTCTTCTATAAACGGAATTCCTGTAATCTTTATACACACACATACTTAAAACAAACGACTATAAAGTTTAGATTTGCCAAATATGTGCATATGATTTAATAAACTTTATTTTTATAACATTAAACTCTTTTCAAAAAGGAGTGTATATATTTAGTTTTTGGAATGAACTTTATTAAATTGAACAATAAAGTGCTGAGATAATAAAATTTTTAAATATTATGTAAGTATGTACAATAATCTATAAGCTTTCAATTATATTTTAATTATTGTTTATTTGTGGATACTTTATGAATATTGTACCCTATATCTACATATATACCAGTTTGTATATCAAGTTTATGAGCACATGTTATTAGAAATAGAACCATATTAAACACATGCTATTCAATAAAAAAACAAGATTTTGTTTTTTCCTCTAAAATTTTAATAAATTTCAAATTTTGCTTTATTTAATAAAAAGATAACATAAAATCATTTTTAATATACTTGGGTTATAAGAGTACATGTGTGGTTATCAAACCATGCCATCGAATTTTTGAAAAATCTTAAAAAGCATTCGATTTATCGAAAAAAAAATTTTTTTTTTGAAGAGAAGCTCTTGAAAACCCACACGAAATTTATATACTTATATAAAAAAAAAAACCAGAGTGTTTTAGCAGATTTTCAAGAAAATTTGGGAGAATAATTTTTAGTCTCACTTTGTTTGCCCGCTCATTTATCTGTCCGATTGACGATTCATAAAGCTTCGATAATTTTTAAGACAAAAAATTTGAATTTTGCAAACAATCCTAAATATACGTATACCTGCATTCTTTCACCCGTTTTAAAATTTATGGTACCTTAAAATTGTGGGTCCATAACTCTGGGATTTATTTTGTGATTTATTACTTTAAAACCTTAAATGTTTTTTTTAAAACTTGCAAATCTAAACCAATAGCGACTTGCTATGGTTCTGCTGCTAAACAGAACGATATTCTTAACCCAACTTCAAGTTTCTAAACGTCGCTTATCTAAAAAAATTATATTATATTCTTTAGGAGTCTGAAATCTCAACAATTTCTAGACGCTAAGTATAATAAGAAATTCTTTTCGTTAAAAGTTATTTTTTTCCACAGTTCCTAATCTTCTGAATTATTGCCACTCAAAATTAGTAAAATTTTAATTTAAATTTTAGTTTTCGGAACTATAAACTTTATTAAATTTCTAAACCAGTTGTCATTAAATTCTCGCTAAGAAATAAATTGTCTTCTTATTAGAAAGCCCCAATCAATCGGAAAATTCGATCATTTTGCCACTGCTTCATTGAATTTTGTTTTCATCCTAAGGGTATGGAATAATTTTTCTTTATTAAATATTATCTTAAGAGAACAGTGTATAAATATATAATAAAAGAGTATTTATGAAGTATATTTAAAGGAAATATGCTCATTTACAAACCAAAAACTTGATTTTTTTTGTATTTTATTCGTACAAAGTCAATAATTTTCATTTTATTTCTTATAAATCTTGAGAAAAATTTTTTTAGTGTCTTAAAAAAAAAATTTGATAAATATTTTTGTACTAAATTTTGTTTATTTTTGTACAATATTAATTGCTATATGATTTTTAATATTATTTTATTAATATTCAAAATTATACAGCCTCATATACTTGATCATACTATAATGGTTTATACACCCATATGTTACACTAGATTTTACATATTTCTTAATATAGATGCATTGCATTTTTTTTTTTTTTGCTGAACAAACCAGATCCACATTTGGGGGTTTTTGTAATTCTGCAGCTATACACAAGCTGGCATACATGAAAACCTTTAATGTATTATGTAATATTTTGGTATAAGTATGATGAAATTTTATGCATTTTTATTATTTAATAAAACAAAAAAAACACCAAAAATTAAGAAAAATTAATTTTTATTTTAGGAATTTTGTTATCAAACAATTAATTTAAAGATTATTAATATTAAATGTATGACATATATGGTAACATCACATATTTTTAATAAAAATTCATTTGATAAACTGATCGTTTCTCATTATAATTTTTAAAAGATCTAAAATAAAAAAAGAAAAACCCTTTAATTCGTTAATCGCAGCCATAAAAACTAAAATAGAATGTTTGTAGTTTGTAGTAAGTAGTGGAAGATTTCAGAAATTGTAGTAGATTTTTGAAATTACTCATATTTTTCTAACGGTGTTGCAATACTACGATAACTTGGGAAATAATATTCAGTAAGATCTATCTGATTCGTGGATTTAATAATAAATAATTTAAGAATTAAATTATCGAAATCACTTGCATATTTCATGAGGTTATTTACTAGTATTTAATGTTAATTTCAAATTAACACCACCCCCGACCCCCTTTTTAAGTGAATAATGAAAATTAAATTTTTACAACATTAAGTTTTTGAAATCGTAAAATTTACTAAATTATTATAAAATCTAAGAAGTAACTTTAAATACCTCTCTGTATAAAAAAAAAAAAGCAAAAAAATAATTTCCCATCGCCTAAAGGTATGCAATAAAATAATAATTAACGTAATGTTCGAGGCGTCTTGCTAACGTAAATATTCTTGGAAGAAAAAATCAAGCATCTTTACAAACCACTGATCCCGTCTTTATATATTAGAGAACAACCTGTACAATAACCGTATAGTTAACATATCTAACTGATTGTGCGTAATTATATAAGCTGCATTAGATGCGGTTTCTTTAAATAATAAACAAAATATCACGTCTAATAATAATTTTAATATTGCATTTTATTAAGAAAACAAAAAACAAAATTTAATTACAAATAAGTAGTATAAAAATATTTTTTGACAATTTAAAATAAAGTAATCTATCATAATTTTTTATATTTGTGTTGAAGAAAATGTCATAAAAAGATTCATTTAAATTTTTTATTTTGGGCTATTAACAAAATTCTTTAAAACATTTTTTTTTATTATTTATGAAGACATAAAATTAATTTTAGTTTTTTTTATTTTTTTTTTTTCTATTAATTATGGAGCCTGTTAAGTACTTGTATTTTAAATACATAGATGCGGTAGGGTTGAGAAACTTTAAATATACTTGTACTGCAATTCTAGTTTAAATTTTATTTCTTTAAGTGTACGCGATTATTTTTTGTTAAATAAATGAAGCCCCCATTTTGTATAAGTAATATACAGAAATTTTTTATGTTTTAAATCTGAAAATAAATAAGGTTTCTTAAAAGACAATTCTGAAAATTTTTCTTTATTAAAACAAGCAGACGCCAGTTTGGTGAATAAACATATTACATTATTTACAAATTAAAAGCGGAAACAGGGTGTTCCACAAATCGTCAAACAAAAGTATGAGTCGAAATGGGAAATAGAAAGAGTCGATTATATTGAGTCGTTATGAGGCTGTAACTCACTAAATATTATCTCAATTAAAAGAAATGACTACAATAGACAGTGATTGTTTCTTTTTGCCTAAGAATAAGCGAAACGAGACGATGGAACATCTACTATGCGAATCTGAGGCGTCACATCTGCTTTCGGAAGTAATTATTTCGGAAATAATATCATGAATTACACAGGATTAATTGACTATAAACGAGAAGGACCGAACAATCCCATTACTTAAGGGAACAAAATCCCTAGATTCAGCTAAATTTACGTAAACTTTAAATTCAACGTTCTCAATAATAATTCATGCTGTAAAAATCGTCTTAAATTTTTATTTGTATATTTCTACATTTCAATTAAATCATAAAGTTCCTCTTAAATAAAAATGGTAATTCAACAAAGATGTCGCGCTTTTACTTATATGTATTCATATATGTGCTCATATGAGCGCAACAACATCAAATAACTTTATTTTATATAAGCAACTTGACATTTTTCCACGTTCTATACTTAAAAACAACAAACTCTATGACGTGCTTTATGATATGAGAATTTTGATGAAATCTTTAATTTACAAAAATAGTTTTATGAAAAAAGAAAAAACACGTTCACATTTTTTTAATTTATACACTTATAAAGTTTAAGTGTAAATTAAACAATCAAACATTAAACATATTTTAAGTGTGTGTCTCCAAACAATCAACATTAAAAATGTAATGGAATACATAAAAGAAGTATAGTAGAAGGTTTGTTGCCAATAAAATATTCATTGTTGAAATTTAATTAATAAGAAAATGAAAGAAAGTAAAAGCATTTCTTTTAAAGAAACAAGACTAAATTTCCAAGAAAAAACGAGAGTAAAATGTTTTATAAAGAATATTAAATCAGACACTTGTCAGAAAAAGAGAAATAAGTACACACTCGTAGCTTCACATAAAAATTATGGGTGTGATTGTGGTATTCATTTAAATGACACGCGATAAAAGTGCTTGTATTTGCTCAATACTAATTAGTAAAGACAATTTGACATAAAATTGTTACAAAATATGTGTTATAATTATTATAGGGATACAAAATTCAATTCAAACGAGTAAAATATAGTTTTAGTGAGAATATTTGAAGTATTTGACACAATATAGGAGATAAGAGATAATTTACAATTTGTCATGTCACAATTATTATGAAAATCGTAACGTACTTAGACATCTCAAATATTTTTAGGTTAAATTTAATGGAGTAGAAACGGACCACTTGACCGACTGTATACATATAATATAACATATATAAGGACTTATATATACAGAATGAAGAATTTTATGTGTATTCTAGCAATGGTTAAATTAGCAAATTCTTTTAAATTGCACACAATTCGGTAAAGTGTATATCAAGTAAATAAAAGCGAGATCTGTCGAAAATTTCGAAAGAATCGTGTCAATATTCACCACTGTCAATATTCACCACTAATTATTCACCACTTTATATCTGTTTATTTAAGTTTTTTAGTTTTATATTCTCACATTAAGAAATGACTAATAACTTAAAATTAATGAAAAACTGTCTTTACAATAGCTGTCATAGATGTCAAAATTTGACATATATAAAGAAAATATTTTTTTTATTTAAAATAAATTGTCAAATTTCCGTCAATAAAGAAATAGAACATTAAGCGACATCTATGAAAATTGTTTTATTTTATTTTTAATTAAACATCTTGTGTTTTTAATTGTACATACAGAATTTAGTGCCAAAAGTAGCACATTAAATTCATTCAGTGAAATATTTTTTTAATGATAACTATATTTATGCAAATGTTCGCTTACGACAGACTTTCTTCATTACTCTTCATCTACCTCGTTACAAACGCAATGACGTATACGAAACTTGTGGCATAGCTACGATATCATGCCCCAGCCCAATGCTTAGCATAGGATGATCCTATTCACATCTTAGAGGTGAATAGGAAAAGGACAAAAATTCTGAGGGTTATTTTACATCACTGAATATTTAAAAATCTCTTGAATATTTAAAAAAAAACTCAACTCATATCTACAATCACTCTCATTATTTTTTAGAATTAATATATAAATGAGCAAAAAAATATCTCATTATTTTATACTTATAACAATATAACATGAAATTTTAGTCAAAGTTTTCTATTGAAACCCCCCAAAAAATATTAAAAAGAAAATATTCTATGGAAAAATGATTATTGCATGAGATTTTTGTTTTTTTTTTTTAATTTCTGAATTTGATTCAAAATTTCATTCCGAAAATTCATATTCAAAAGATTTTTCTAAATATTTTCTATTTCAAACTTTTGAAATATCCGGCTTTTAAACAATATGGACTACGTATACAAAATGTTAAGAGTTTTTGTATAAAAGTTTTCCGTACCAACTCCCTCTAATAGAATTTTTGGCAAATAAAAACCTTGAAATTCTTTCCTTTATATTTTTATACCCTTAGTTTATTAATTATATAACATAAATTTTTAATTAAAAAGTTTTTTTTTTCAATTCCTTTAATTCCTTTTTTGATTCCTTTTGATCTTCCTGTTTTCTTTCATTTCCTATTCAAAAATTCAACAATAAGTACTCATAAAATAGAAAGAATTTTATTTTTTTTTTATTTTCTTCGACTCTTACATTATTGTATATAGGGTTCCAAATAATAAAACAACTTATTAAAGTGAATCTTTAATTCTTTAAAAGAATTTCAAATTAAAAATTAAATTTATTACAAAAGTGCTTATATAAGTAAGTAAAAAAATATATGGGAATGTATTTGTGTCTCTGTATTAAAGAAATAAATAAGAATAAAAAAATGTTGAGTAGAGAAATGAAATCGCCGAATGATACGCTATACATATTTATTCAAATTCAGTGTGAGCACCTGTTTTATCGAAAAATTATTCGTTCAAATAAAATCTTACTTAAGAGAATATTTTGCATGCGAATTTTAAATTCTTTAGATTAAAACAAAATGCATACAAGACCTCAATATAATGAACTTCTCAAATCTCGATTTAATCAGCAGCTTTTTAAACTGTTTTTACTTTCATAATACCTTCGTATAAGTGATAAGTACAACTCGAAATCAAATTGTTTAGTCGTCTTCTTATATCATTAGAGAAGAATGTTCACATAATTACGGCACATAAATTCAATAATGTTTTCTGACCTCACATTCCCCCCCCCCCCCCCCCTTAACAACTATCATTCCTAACACATTATTAGGCCTCCAATTCAATTTACTTTAATTTAGTTAACGAACTAGCGTGCTTACTTCTCTATAGCTTACTAGTGTCTGGAGTCATTTTATTTGTTAGTTAAAACCTCAAAATTGTTATGTTTGAAACTGTATGCAAAAATTTTATTTTTCATTTCGAAATCATTGCCATTCCGAATTCCAATCAAATGTTCTAGAAAACTGACGTTAATATGTTTACGAACGAAACTTGCCATAAAGTTGTCAAATCAATTTTAATATTTTCCCTACTTCAATCTTCTTAATCCTAATGAATAAATCCATAATTCTAAAATATTTCCAACATTCAGATCACCATATAAGTATTTCAACTAAGTATATGTATTTTAATTCTGGCATTTCTTTTAATTGCTTGGACATTTTATTTTCTGCAATTTTAAATTCGAAATCATGTCAATAACCGATTCATTTAAATGTCACCTAAAATAACCTGCCAATATAAGTAATTTTTATTTCAAAATACGTTTACATTTCAGGTGTATCATGTTAGAATACACGATAATAAATAAAGAACATAAAATCAATAATTCTACCTGTTTGTGTCGAACATGTTAAAATGCATCGTCTTTTATAATATGGTGGTTAAATGAATAACAAAAATATACAATAAATGATTGGAAAATCGCATGCAAAAATATTTTATTAAGCTGTACGTTTCTTTTTAAGCACATATTGACAAATACGCGATATCATAAAATTCGCTATAAATGTTTTAAGTAAGAAAATGATATGACACCAAAGACGTAGTATGTTCGATAAATTGTGTAACTTGTTAAAGTTCTCACTCATAGATGGCTTTCTGTCTGTTCAAATTTGTTAGATATTTCCTTTCCAACTTTCAGCATGGGAAAGGAGAATAACATAATGGTGTGAAATTGAGAAAAAAAAAACAGGGGAGAGTGCTAGCGACGATGGGTAAACAACAACACACTTTTCGAACAAAAATACTTTAATGAGTTAGACTACAAAGAAATAAAGGCAATAATGGAAAGTCAGAAATTAAAGCAAAAAAATATTGAAAGGCGGAGATCAAATTGTTTGGGGTATACTACCGATTTGCGAAAATGGCTATAAGTAGAAACGTTGACGGAAAGTAAAGAAATGGTTAAGAACCGAGTAAGAATGCTCATGGTGACTTAGTGGGATATTGCCGATTAATTGGTTGACTTAAATAAAATTTTATTAGAATGTTGTGTGTTGATGCAAGAGTGTCTTGTCGATTAACAGAAGTGAGAATTATTCTCTGTGTAATTAAGCTGTCGCAGTAGAAGAACTGTGACCAATCGATTTTCAAAGTTAAAAATAAATGCTTGCAGGGTTAGGTCTTGAGATAGGTTAACTGAATTTAAAGTTAAAATTCTTCAATTTTGTGAATTTATTGAACGGCCTATTAACATTAAGTAGTCTTCAAAACAGCTTACTTTTAGATTAACGTTTTTAAAATTCTTATATCTGCTTTTTTTTATACATAAATGTAAAGAATATCGTTTTTCCATTCCGTGACTTCTAATCAAAGATAAAAATTAAAACAAAAGAGGAAATTATAAAATGTAATTTTTTTATGACGAGGTCTTCCACCTCATCTAAAATAATATTCTTATAGTTCTATTTGAGGCGTAAAATGTTTTTCTTCCTGAACTAAGATTGACAAAAAAAAAAATAAATTAAAACATTTCTTGTAACAGTTAGAGAAAAAAAAATAACCATAAATTTCCAAAGCATACACAATCAAATGAACAAAAATATTAAAGACCCGAAAAAAAAACCTACTAAAAATAAGATACACGCGATCTTTAAATCAACAAATGATTGGCAATTGGATTGAATGATGACGTGACACATAAAATAAACCACTTGTATTTTTCTTATATACATTCAAGAGTTCGTCAATTGCATTAAGTAACAAACAAAAATAAAATAAAATCAAAAACAATATTTAGGGAAATTTTAGGGTCGACTAGAGCTCATGAATTTCCTAGATAAAATATTGTGTACTTAATAAGTATTGCGTGTAAGATGTACGTGCTATTTCGAGGAAGTTGGTGTATATATATTAGAATGCTTGGGAAAAATTCCCACATCTCAAAATATTTTCATATTTTTCATTATTCATATATGCTTATTTAAGTTTAAGTAGGATGTGTTAAATTAGGAAAAATTAAGAAAATTCAAAAAGATTAAATTTTGTGATTCTATAATTTCAAAAATTCTCAAAATATTTTAAAATTTAACTATTAAACTTTATTATTATAGTAAGCACGCATAATTTGCTTGAAATTCATGTACGAACTGTATAATAATTAAAATCAATTAATCTACTTAATGCTGCAAAAGTAAATTAAATCTCAAGAATACCAAAACTAGTGGTTATTTGATTTTAAAATTTCAAAGCCTGGTATAGGACAAACAGTACTACCGTATTAACTACTCCAAATATTCTTGAGTATATGCTCTCGATCATATTTCATTGAATTTTCGATCGTCACCCTTTTTAAATGTTTATACAGTTGGTAGCCACTAAAGCGCTCCCATTTAACTCATTTTCTTTTATTCGTACAGCCTTGCCAAAATTCAAGGTTTTAGTATTTTGCGTATGGCTATTAGCGTTTCCGATAAATAAACGAACGAGCGACATATTATGTAGCTAAATCGAGTTAAAAGAAAGTCAATATAGATACATATATACCCTATATAAATCAATGGTATATGAACGGGTTCAAGAATAGCACAAAATTTAAAAAGGAAAATTTTTTAATCTTATAAAATTCGAATTTTGCATTTAATGCAAAAGAGCCGTTTGTTCTGTAAAAAGTCCAATTAAATCAATTCAAATCCTATAATAAATTCAATAAATCCAAGTACGTATGGGTCTTAGAAGACCTTTATAAATTAAAAAATAATCTATTTAAAACATTTTACATGATTTTTTATAGCCTTGCATCGATTTTTGCATATAATATCATTGCAATTACTCTAAATCCCTTCAATTTAAGTATTTTGAATTTTTAAAAATCAATTGTATTACAATATGCTTTAGTATCTAATAAAATACTTGAAATCTAATATGAAGGGTTTCATTGATGATTATTTGAAAAAGATTTATTTAAATCTATTCTTGTAAAAATCTGTTTTCTTCTTTATATTCTTCTATAATATTAAAAAAATCATGGAAAGAAATCATGAACTAAAAACCTCAATAATCAACCACCTTCTAAATATGTACTTTTACATTTTTACATTGTAAATCAAAATCATTTTAGTTTAACGTTGCATTAAAACCTCATTAGCGTTTAGTTATCTTAATAACGTGTAGCTTATGTAAATATGCGGGTAGTTAGTAAGTAGGTACCACTTTGCTATTTTTTATAAATAAATTTCTTCTTTAATTTTAAAAGTGATATACCTATCACATTACATGTCGTCTATTTGTAATAATAATAAAAGTATAAGTAAATAGAAATCTTGTATATAAGTATTTATAATAAAAGTAGAAAAACAATTTGTTTAACCTATATTTTTATAATTTTTCCCATATTTTACATCATTATTTGTTCGTTACTAACTAAAATATTGTACTAAAATAAGTGGTAGCAATCGCTAATTACCCATGACAAATAAAGTGGAACAAAATTAACAATAGTGTTTGTTATATTTTTTATTTTTTTATTTGTTTAGGACGCCATTATCACAAATGATATTCATTTTAAGAAAAATAAAAAATATAAAAATGAATTTGTTATAAGTATTAATTTTGTTCATTTATTGTAAAAACTAAGATTCACTTAATGAACTCACTTACGTAGGAATGATATGTTTAGTACAGCTATAAATAAAAATTAATTTCATTTATAGGCGTATAACAGTTAAAATGTATAACACTCAAATTTTATTACATTTTTACTGCTTTATATTTAGTTTAAGGGCGTATAACAGTTTAAACGTATAGCACTTGAGTTGTATAACACTTCTACCGAGCCTAGCTTATGTAGGCGTAGCTGTGAAAAATAAATTAACGTAAATTTAGTTATTTCAATGAATGACTTCATATTTTTGTATCGAAAACGAATATCAAATTTTAAGGATTGTATAACACTTCCACCAAAACTATATACATAGTCGCTGCTTTGAGGAGTAGGTTAAAGTAAGTGCAGTAACTCCACCTGACGGCTACATATTTTTGTATGGAAAATGAACGTCAAAGCTTAAGTATTTAAATTTATAGGTGAGCTTTTTAATTCTATATAACAGATTCCATGTAAAACAGCGTTTCGTTTACTAACTGTTCCGAACCGAACTTCTTCAACAGTTCTGAGTGTTATACTCCTGTAAAAGGAATGCACCAATAGAGATGTTTACTCACACATGTCACATTCACTTTTATTTTTTAAAAATTTTCAAACAATTTTTGTTTTTCCAATATCATTTTATGTACTCATTTCAAATATTTTTATTTAAATAAATTACACGTTTCAATTCTTAACACAAACAAAAACAACTTCTAAACTTCCTGTACAAGTCATTTATTTTGTGCATATGCACCAGCATACGTACATACATTTATTTTTATATAAATATGTACAATCATATATTTTCTCCGCATTGACCTAGAAAACCAACGCAAAAATTTTCAACCTATAAAATAATAAAAATATTCTATTGAACTAACAACCAAACTATTATAAACATAATAATTTAGATATGAGTGCTTGCATGATAAAATTAAAAAACAAAACTCCAAAAATCTTATCTTCAAAAACTGGCAACAGCAACATTATTTATCAACAAAACAACATTACTTATATTAAATTTATACAAACACTACACACACAAACATTGAAAATTAAAAAAGAAATTAATAGATGACTGCAAAAATGTGCAGCATTTATAAAAATTACGTAAAACCTAGTGTCGCGACACTTTTAATTTTTTCTAGTTGTGATTTTTTCCCTTTAATATTAAATAATTTGAAATGGTTTGTTATATTTTAATATGTATAATAATTATGTGTGTTCAGCAATCTCATTTCTAGGTTGCCAACATTAATTTATGGGCACTTGCCTTGAATAGAAGTTTGTGTTAATAGAATAACTGATGGCATTGTTGATAAACAGACCTTGGTCATTAATTGGACATTGAACATTTATTACATCATTTAAATAGTGGAAATATTGTATAACGGTTATTTCACATATAATTGAGTAATATAGATTCTCTTTATCGAGCCCAATCTGTTGAAGTTGATAATTTCATTACATTCACAAACTAAGTATTTGCTGCACGTCGATTAGACAAAAATTGAAATACGTTGCAGAGTACAACCAGGCAAAGAGACAGACACACATCTTAGTGATCAACTGGATTATCTCTAAATTTTTTATTCTGCGTCTCAAATTAGAACAATAAAATCAAATTTTTCCTTTGCCGAATTCGGCAATGCTTCTTTAATTGTATTTCTGACGTATTTCATTCAATGTCACGATATTCCGATAGAAGAGTACTTGATTATTTAATGTAAATGAGAGATAGATTATTAAATGTAAACAGCCCCCTTTAATAAGTTCATTAAAAAGATTATCGTACCGTACGTGAACGTATGTTTAAAGTTGTATACATATCAAAAGTTTTTCAAAAACAACACCATGAGTTATTTTATTTAATTTTTTTTTTTTTGGTTGAACTTTTTGCGTTGGAATTGCATGCATGTAAATTCTTCACTAATGTTTCCGCCTCTTCCAAACAGGAAAATAAAATATTTCTTTTCCATTTAATCTTATACTACTGTCGCCACAATATTTATACTGATATGGTCATTTTATTTAACTGTCAAAATAGTAAAAATAGACAAAGATATAAAAAAAAAGTGTAACGATTGTAAAATTCTAGCATATCATGTGTTCGTTGATTATACAATCTCACGTATATTTACGTCACAGTTACAGTCCCGTGAATGTATAAGCAAATAAAATACTTTCAATTAGTGTGTTGTAAATAAAGAGAAAACCAAGTAAGTATGAAAAAATAATTAAAATGTTTTAAAAGTACTCACTGATAAATAGATAATATTTAACAGTAGATTGTTCTAGGTTTAATGAAGTTTGAGAAGAGAGTTTGATTTTTACGTAAGTATGACATTAGCTCCTGGCTTCATAAGATTAGTACAATCCTTACTTCTAAATACATACATTCTTTTACTTTTGGAATATATATATAGCTATATTAATGACCGATTGACTTGTTAGCGCTTTCTAACCAGGAGCAACAGTCGAGGGGAGAATGTAGATAATGAAAAAAGGAAAGAAATGTTACAGCAATAATCAGACATGAGAAATTGATGCAAGAGCCTGACGTACAGGTTAAGTATAAATGTGGCGAGATTAATTGCTACATAACTTAGTGACGATATGAGTGGTCATTTAAATGAGCCATCATGAGGAACAGAAGGCATAAAATGGAGAGATTGCACCCTACACTGCAATATTGAAATTGAAAAAAAGGGTATTCTGTAAAAGTGTTAAAATGTTCGCAAAAGCATTGTTAAAATAAATTAAGAATATCCGTTTTCTTTGGACAAGAACCAGTACGAATTATTTCGAACAAGTACGAAGTATTTCAAAACACGTAAGTACAAGTCATTCCCCTTTATATATTCTAGTAAATTTAAAACGAATTAATGTGTGGTCCAAAACTTTACAAGTACAAGTTCTATACATAATTTTCTATACCCGAGCTTGTTTTAGTACAGTTTAATTTACATATACACGAACACTTATACATAGTTATAACAGAAATTGACCCATATTTCTTTTTTCACTTGAATATTTATGTTGTACTTAATTGTTATTTAACAAAAAAATTGTATTTTTTCTAATTAATAGTAATAAGTTTTAAGTACACAGAGAAATTATAAAATAAAGAAATCTTATTATATTCTTAGACCGTGTAACATTTCCGTTTTAGTTTTTTTTGATTTTACGAACACTAGTTTTTAATCTAAACGCATAATTTTCACTTATGATAAAAGTTGAAATAACAAAAGAAAAATTAAATTTATTACATAAAATGTTGTAGAGCTAAGTGTCATTAAAAACAAAAGGGCAAAAAATGCTGTAGTGAAAGCTTATGTTATACTTTTGACAAGCAAAATATTATTTAGTTTCTCCCGTTTTAAAAGAATTTTGCTTCGGGGAATAGAGTAAGCTAACAGAGTTTGCCAAAAACAATATTTTGTAGTTATAATTTCATATTAAACATAGGGACAACGAAGGCTGGGAGTGATAGGGCCTGGGTACTTAATTCGTAAGAAAGTGAAGTTGAAGAGATTTTAACTATAGAACCTCAGGAATATTGAAAATTGCGAAAATTTCTGTTAAGTCACCCATTTATATGTTATGTGATAGGCATAATAGATTTCAATGAAGGCTGTCCTTTGTAAATCAAAAAATATCACGCTATTGAGTAGTACAACTATCAGCAATGCTCTTTGGGACCTCTAATATTTCCAATACTCCTAGTTTGTAATCGTTACAGATTTTACTACAGTTTAGTCGTCTGCTAAATTACTTAATGACGTAAACTGCAATTAAAAAATTTCCCAAGTTTTATTTCTCATAAGCTATTGTCGAGAGAGTTTTACTATACGTTTGTTTATATTTGAACAATTTATGTACTTTTAGTGTACTAAAGTTGAATTAGTTATAGTAGAAAAGGCTAAAATGAATGAACGTACAAGCAATCATTAATTAGCCATTTAAATATTATGTTTATGAAATTATTTACAATCTAGTCGGGATTCACAATGTATATACGCGTGTTATGTACAACTATACCACACACATAATCCATAAAAGGCTTTAAGATTTTAAACATTTAAGAACAAAAAGACACACAGAACAAAAAAAATCATTTATTCAAAAATATAATCGTGAGATTACGAAAATTTTATAATAAAATCTGAGAAAATTTATTACAATTAAAAGTTAGAAGTTGTAATAAAAAACGCACAGCGATTTTGTAACCTTTTGTTTTTTTTTTCAACTAACTAGTATAACTAAAAAGTTCTAACAATTAAGCATGTTATAACAAAAAAAAAATTCTTTAATAAAATTTATTATTTGTTCACTTGTCAAAAATTACGAAAAATTTTTTGTGATGATGGATTAGTGAGTAAATATATAAGTAACTAGTTGCTACTTTGTAAACACACTTAAGAATGTTATAATAAAAAAGTTTGTTATGTTATCCGGTATATTGTATACATTAATGGTATTAATTAATGACGGTAAAAGAAAAGTGTTAAATTTTTTATCACGCAATTTTATTTTAATTTTTCCTAGTAACAAAATTTTTTATACTATCCTACATAAATTATTTTGAGGAAGTTTGTCAAATTAAAGCAAAAACATTAACTTGTAACTAATTAGCATACTAAAATAAATAAGGAAGTTTAAGAAATGTTTTTGTTTTACTCCCCTTCCCTTAAATGGAAGTTTAATTTGCTACATGGGTAGCCAAAATATTTTTAAAAATTTTCGTAGTACAAAAGTTGTAGTACAAAAATTACAAGATATTATGAGCGGTTGGACATTTATTCGCAGCTACTTAATACTTCAATCGATGTTGAAAATTAAATAAAAAAAACTTATTTAAATAAACTGTCAGCGGTATCTGTAATCTGTTTACAACACTAATAAAGCAGTTAATTTGATTTGAAAATGGTAAAATTATCAGACCACCAACTGATATCTAAAAGAGAAGACAAGTCTTTCATTTGTTTGGTTGCAAATGACTATTGTCGACACAAACTATGTATACGTAACATTCCGGTTAGTAACTATAGACCGTTTAATGGTTCCAATTAACCTTCTTGCTTTTAATTCTCTTTTGCTGTTGTTATTTTGCATTAAAAAAATCGTTATAACGTAATTCACTATAGGTCATCTTTATAGAACCTTCCTCGTTCTCTTACCGACCTAGATTAGCCAATCTAGTTATATGCACTACACTCTTTTCCGTTTCACTTGCAGCAAAGCAAGATTTTTTGTTTCCGAATTGGGGCGAATTACTCACAATCTCTCATTTATACCTAAATTTTCTAATTTCCATTATAGATCGTCTATATTTGCTTTACTTTTCTGAGACATTGGAAGACATATTGTCAATTTCATAAAATCTGACTGTCTTTTTGCTCCATTATCCTTTCACATAAGACGAAACATTGCGTGCCTTTACTTAATTGGCATCTATTGTTCTATACAAAGTTCTTAAAAAACTACAAAATAAATAGTTTCATTCCCAAATCAAAGCATATAACAAATAATTAAATGCACATCATGCTTAGTATAATCCCGTATTTTTCTCAAAGCTCAACATTTCATACATAATTCACGCTTAGTAATAACGATTTTAATCACAACACATTAAGTGTCTCTTATACAAAATTTTAAGTGCCGATTTTGCAAAAATTTTTTTTTTATTTTTTTTATTCATAAGTGAGTACTTAATCCTTTACTTATTTTGTTTTTTTAATGCACCACGATAATATATCATTTTTAATCCGATGCTTTATTATCAACCCATCACTTCATATTATGTTCTTAGTGACAAAAACTGCTTAATAATCTATAAGTTTCATTAACGAAATATTTTGTTAAATTTTTGAGTGTAATAAAAAAAAAATTATTTTTATAATTTATTGGCATTTAAAAGATAAATTTTTTTTGCATTTACTAAAATAAATCACAAAAAATAAAATAAAACCGAAAAAATTTTTTTTTTTTGGCTTGTTTGACTTAAAACGTACCCAAAAAGAAAAGCATTAAAAGTCCAGTAGAATTTATTAAAGTAAAAAAAAGACCTTCAGAATAACAAAAAAAAAATTTAAAAAAAATAAAACCGAAAAAAATGCTTATATTTGCATTATTTTTTTTTTTGCATAGGTTTTTCAAATGAAAGAATTTTAAATTTATGGTCGAGGAGATAGAGAGAATTGTAAATTTTTTGTTAGCTGCAAAAAAAAACAGAACAGAACAGAAATGACATAAAATTCAAAAAATTATTATAAATTATATTTTCAGCAAATATCAGCGAATTTGTAAAGAACACACAATAATGTGCCTGCATATTAAATGCATTTGAATCTTAATGCAATGTACTACACACCACCAACCACCTGGGCTATGAACTTACGGTGAATTAATGTTCACACATTTTATATATTATTGTATATCTACGTATGTAAATCATTAATATTATTATTTATGTAAATAAAATGCCATTTTATATTAAATTATAGGCAATTTGTAATAAAAAAACAAAATTGCATAAGATATTTATTGACCCCAAGTACTTATAATATGAGGCAGAGAAAAAAATTTTTAAAAAGCAACTTAAATTTAAAATTGGGGTAAATATAAATTGAATTTTTTCATATTTTAAATCAAATTATAGCACTATTTTACATACTTATTTATAAATTTTTTCATTTAATTTTAGGTGACAGTTAAAAATTTTTAAGATTCACAAATCACACAATATTTAGTTTTCTTTTGGCTCTGGCTTAATTTAAATGATTGAAATAAATTTTTAGTGCATTATAATGTAAGTATTTATTGAATTGTAAATGTATAATAAATAAATATTTTGGACAAGTATATACGAAGGCGGGATTTCATGCAAAACTATTGTTATTTTCAAAAAAATTACGATATAACATTTACGATATACATGTATGTTCATTTTTTTTAGGATTTTAATTAAATACGAAGGGAATTTCATACAAAACTATTGTTATTTTCCGACAAATTATTATATATAATTTACGATATACGTAAATTTACGATTTATGTAAATTTTTTTTTGGATTTTGATTAAACGAAACGGTTTCCATACAAAACTATTGTTATTTTCAAATAAATTACGATATATAATAATTTACGATACATTTCTAAATTTACGATCTACAAAAACTGATTCCGTTGAGATTTCTGAAATGTTTTTCCAGAAATCGCGTGTTAAAAAATGAAAACATATGCTCTAGCCTCCAAGTAGAAATGATACCGGTACGAGACATTATTTTGAAGAAATGAACGATATTAAACAAAATTTTGGGGAACAAAATCTAAAATCTTAATTTAATGTCAACAATTTGATCGATAAAACAAATTTCACTTTGCACTTCACATTAGAATGAATTTACTGGACATAGTGCAATAATAATTATTGTTTAGGTATTGTCATAATTAAATTTAATCCTGGCTTCAAGTATTGTCATAATTAATTTTCAGTGACTTTATGATTTCAAAAAAGAAAAACAAAATATTTTTAATAAATAACATTTTAAAAAATAAATTTAAATGACGTTGTATTTAACATAAGATTTTCATTTTTACCTTCTATTTGTTTTCCATTTCTTAAGAACTCCAAGCATTTTTTCATATAAATTATTTTAGCAGCGAAAACAAAAAAAAAAAAACACGAAAAAAATAAAATTTAATGCCAAATTATCACAATCGAACTAAAAAATTGCATTAAAAAATTTTTTAAGAAATAAATTCGTAAATTTTTTAGCTATAACTTTTTTCCCTTTTTTTTGCAATTTTAGCTCAAAATTATTTGAAACATTTTGCCGGGTGTGACAACACTTTAATTTTTACTTTTATTTTTCACAAAAAAAAATAATTTAATGCGTAAATAATGCATAAAAAAATTAAATTTTTTTTTTCTTATTATTTTTATTTTATGTAGCGTATGCAACAAAAACTTAAAAAAAAAATTTTTTTTTTATTCACTTTAATTTTGAAATTTTTATTTCTTTCGAAATTTATTGAATTTACTGCAAATTTTGTAAAAAAAAAAAACAAAAATTAAATAAATAAATTAATAAAATAAATTAAAATAATTGGAGATTTTAAAACAGGAAATAATAAAAATATGAAATGAAAATTTCATAAATTAAAAATTTTTTTAAAAAGCAACAAAGCGACAAATCACTAAAACGTCTTCATTTTTTCTCTTGCTGCGTATTTTTTTTTTTTTTTGCTTTTTTGTTTGTTGTTTTTTCTTCTCTTTTATTTTTTGTGCGTTAATAAATTATTCTTACTTTGGAAATATTAATTTTTAATTTTAATTAATTTTAAATAAAAAAATATTCACTTTTACATTTATATACACTATTTATTTTGCTCTATGTGAGTATAATTTTATTTTTTAATTGTCGATGGAACGAGATTCAAACTGCAAATTAAATTGTAAGCTTCTTTTAAACTTTTAATCGCACTGTAGAATATTATTTTTTAATTACTGTAAATAGTTCTGATTTTATGACAAATTGTGTATGTTGTTGTTCTCTGGCATAAAATAGTAGCTACATTACATATAATATTATTGTTTGAAATTCTCATTAGTATGTAGCTTTGCATGCGTGCCATATGACGATTTATAACAAAATGTTTGAAACGTTTTGTCGCGTTGCATTCACAGTAGTTGACTGTTTAACTAAAAATAATTTTTTTTTTTTTTGATTTTTAATCTTTGCCTTCATTTAACGCTTAGGTAGACAAAACAACAGAAAGTCATTTGTTATTTTAATTTTTTTTGGAGCAAAAGTTAAAAAGAGAAAAATAAAGAAGAATAAATATTTTTTTTTCTGTTTGTTAATTCTGAGACGACAGCAAGGAGCAAAAAACAAAAATTTGCAAATTGAGAATTTTTTTTTTTTTTAAATTTTTATCTGACCGTAAAATCTTTTTTCCTTTGTTTTGTGTTTGCTATTTTTTTTTGCTTTTCAGTCTTATTTTTTTTTATTTAGGCAAAAAAATCACTGTTTTTTTTATTTTTATTCGTTTGCCTGATTATATTTTTAACACTTTAACCACCGAATGTCATAAATAATGTAAATTTTTTTCTTCATTATTTTTTTATTTTATTATTTTTTTTTTTTGCATTTGAATTATCACATATGATTGTGTTCCCTATATATTGTATGTATAGGTAAGCAATTTCAACACATTACAAAAATAATAATAATAAAAAAAAAAGAGTTAAGAAAGTTTCAAGAGAAATAATAAAAGAAAAACGGAAATACACGAACAAGCATAACACAGATTTTTAAATTTTTTTACAGATCAAATCGGATATGTTTTTTTTCGTTCGGTTTTCTGTTATGTTACTCTCTTTTTTGTTTTTGTTCTCTTCGTTGTTATTTTATTTAATGCAATGTTTCGCCTTTATTTATATTTTTTATGCTTTATTATCTTACTGTTCATAAATTTTATTTTAATATTTTTTTTATAGTTTTTCTATTTTTTTTTTCTTTTTAATTTTAATGTTCCATTATTTTATATTTTTCTGTAAAAAAAAAAAAACAAACAAAAAACGAAAACGTAAATAAAATTAAGTTTCTATATGGAAGATTAAACCCTAAATTTTCGTCAAATTCAAGTATGCACATAATATGATGAAAATATAGGGTTCAGGCTCTCAGTATATGTTCATTTTAGAAGAACATATTGAAAGTTTCTTATTAAAATTATATTAAGTATAAAAGTTTTTAAAAAATCACTTAAATGTAAAAAATTTTGATATTACACAGTGGTGAGTTTTAAAATTCAACATGTCATTGCGGTTCTCATATAAAATTTTAAATAACAAAAAATGTTTAATTAATTTCAATATTGTTCTATATTCCGCGTTTATTAAAAACTATTTAAATACACTAATAACATAAATATTAAGTAGAGTTTATAATAGTTTTTTTTTTTAACACCGGCCTCATTTTTAATCTCATTTTTTTATCACTCAATTCTGTTTTTCACTAAATACAATTACTTTTCTTATTAGAATTTCGATTTTTTCCAATTAGATTTTCAAAATTTATATACGAGAAACATAAAACATGAAAAATATTCTCACTTGATCAAAATGTCTCACTTGCCTCTGCATGAATTTACAGTGACTCGTGAGTTGAGTTGTGAATGTGGGTAAAATTTAAAATACAAAATGAGACGGAATGCTCAATTTTTGTTAAAAAATTTATATGTAATAAAGCTATGAATTCTCCAAGAAACCATATTAAATTTCAAGTTCTTAGAAATTTCTCGGAAATATTCAAACAAAAATTTTATTTTTAATTTTTAATAAATCAAATTATTTAAGAATTTTAATCGCAAAAAATGTCTGTATATTCTAAGTCAAGAAGCAGAAATATATTCAAAAAGTTTTTTAATTTTTTCTAATTTTTCCTTAAATTATAAATATTTAAATGAATAAATTTTCCATCTATTCCTATATACTTAAATAATGTTCTATTTAATCAAACATCGTAATTACTTACTTAAAATACTTAAAATATTCATTACTTACAATTAACATAATATAATGTACATACATATTTTTGTATTTATAAATAGAAAATAAAGATAATAGTAAAATGATAACACTATAAAAAGTGACAAAATATCCATGTAAAGTGGTTTTAAGTATCATACGTACACATCTGTTTTTAGTCTTGTTCATATAAGTAGTTGGTTTGCTTGAATGCGTGTGTTATTTATACAATATGTTTGAATGTATACTTACAAGTTCTATACCTTATTGTAAATGTATTATAAATAATTCATATTTGTTTGTATTTACATATAGTGTATAAAATGTTTTTACGATGAAATTAATAATGTTAAGTGTACATATACATTCATTCATATGTAAATTTTTAAATGTATGTATGTAAAATGAATTTAAGAAAATTTAATGATAATGTTAAAATTTTATAATGACATTTTCTTTCTTTTGTATTCAAATTAGTAAAGATTTTCACTTTGTGTAAAATTTAAACTGTTTTTATGCATAATATTATGAAAGCTAAATTTATAACATTTAAAAAAATAAAAAACCTATTAAAACTGTTATGGGAATTTATTATTTAGATATTAAATGTTGACTGTAATTTATATATTGTGAATGGAAGATAAGTAATTTGAATTTACAAGAAAATATTGGTATCTTTGTTATAATATTTAAATTAGATCAAATTTTACATACATGTTATATCTATTGAATTTACATATTATATTTTAAGGGTAATCTTAACCACTAACTTATATATTTCTAATTATTTTTTATATAAGTAATACAAATCAAATTGTATGAGTCACAAAACAAGCTAATTAAAATTCTAGAAATAAAATTTGAATTAAAACATTTGGTCATAATATACTTACTGAAAAAATTATCTAAAGTAGATTATCCTACTTAAAATCATTCAGTAAATTTCATTAATACATGTTCGATTCGGTTTGACACAACATGTTCTCAAGTTCCAGTGTTACATGTTATTGCATGCTATATTTTCTAATTATTCTCAAAAAGAGAGGGGGAGGAGGAGAGAAAAAAGTTATAGAAAATGAGGTAGAAAACAAATTTGATGCTTGCGTTCCAACATGTTGTATTGCATTCAAACTTGTATGCAATACAAAATAAATAATTTATTTTGTTCTTTCAATGAAAATCTTTATATATTTTAAAAAATTAATCTAAAAAAATACAATTCTTAATTAATTAATTTGTTTGGTATTTCTATCACACAAAAGGTTTGATTTCTTATATGCTAGACAAATATCATATATCAAACATTGTTCAATAATTCTTTTTTAATTTTATTAAAATTTGATGCTTTTAAAAATTGTTAAATATCATTTGATTCTCATCAAACAAATTACATATTCTTTGATGTCCGATCTAATACCCCAAATATAATGAATTTGCAACTCAAGCTTCTCATTTTATATTTATACAATTGCAATAATACAAGAAAATTTTGAATTGCCCTAAATGTACAAACTTTTACAAATACTAAAAGACAATTAGATTTTGTTCATTTATTGTAAGTTTTTCAAAAGCAACATGTCATATAAGTTTGTACATATGTATATGTACCGTTCATTTTTATCAAATTTTCTTTTATGCATAGACAATGCCATTTTTGTTTTTTTTTATCCCTCCATATAGAATTCTAATATCAACTACTTGTACTTGATATGCAATTAATGTTGAAAATTTATTAGTTTTTTTTATCAAAATGCATTTTAAACATAAAATTTTAGAATATACTCACAACAACACTATACCAAAATGAAATGATATAAAGAGGGAACATACATGAATGTATTGTATATCAGTGCCATAACATTAAGTGTTGTAAAAATGTTAAGTGATCTGAAGAAACAAGAACAATTAAAAGAAACACTTTTTCATTGGGGAACTCTTATATGTGTATGTATCTAAAATATTGAAAGAATTTCGCAGAACTAATTATGTTTTTATGCTATCAGTACATTAATGTATAATAGTTTCTTGTATGATTACGGATGTCAATACAAATATTATATTGTATGTTTACTATGCAATATGCATACGTTCATACTAATTTGTTGTGGAGGGATACATATACACGGTTTTATAGTTAAATAGATCATCTTATGCATTTTGATGCATAAATTATGCTTGTAAAATAATCTGTTTTTCTTTAGTTTTCTTATGGTTTTTTTGCTTGTTGTTCTCTTTTTATTAGAGCATTGAGATCTTGATATTGTTTTCTCTTTAGTCTGGTTTAAAGGTAAATGTATAAAATGAAATTGAACAAATTTTTGTTGGACTGAAAATAGTATGATTGTAAAACTTAAAATTTAGTATAATTTTGTTTGAAAGATAACGTTTATATTTTAATTTCAAAGCATTTATTTAAGCTTCTTTAACTTTACTCTTCTGGATTCTGAGCAATTTAGATGATTTATCCAAACTTTGGTTGAATCAAACCAAAAAAATCATAATGATTATATACATATTGTGTTTGATCAAACACATTCAATTATCAATAAATAATTGTTGTGCCATAATGATTGTATCATTAATTTGGGATTCAAATAGCGTTAAGGCGTATACCTAACTCCTGATCTGTCACTTACTTGTCTTATTTACTGATTCATAGTTTCAATTACAGTATTCAAATTAAGCACTACGGCAGACGTGCAATTTTAATTTTGCAATTATAGATTGATTGCAAATTGACTGGGCGCAAATTAAACTTTTTTACAATTACTAAATTGCAATCAATTTTTAAAAATTTTCAAACTGTTTGATTGTACAATTCCGTATGATCATACAGTTGCATGTATTCGCGCTTGAAGTTTTTCAAATTCAATAGTCGGTAAAACCGTACATTGTTAAGTTTAATAATATTTACTTTGTACCCAAAGACAATATACTTATGTTATATTTGTTCTGTTGTTTTAAGATGATGCACCAAGAATGACATTATACTTAATGCAATGCATCTTCATCAGTATATTGTAGACTAAAGAGCGATTTAATCTAAAATGCATATTATGTATTACTGTTATACATACATTTGTATATTATATACAAAAAAAAATATTTGAATTTATTTACATAAATTACATAAGAGTAATGAACTTTTACAATTACTTATATTGTTATACTGTGTGATTTTACAAAATGAAGCTTTTATTTTAAAAAAAAAAAAAAAGCAATTTTGTTTATATGCTATTATAACATACTGTAGCTCTTTATTACCATGTAGTATATTAAATTATCTTCTTGAAAATTATGTTTTTCCATTGTTTATAAGTACATTCAATAAAATTGTATACAAAGAAACTGATACCTTATGAATATAAATGAGAAAAACTTAAAATATGCTTGTATTTATAAAATTAAAATAAAAATTTTGAATACTTTATTTGAATAAAATGACATTGAATAAGTTGTTTTTGAAGGAAAACCTAGCAGATTTACAAATTTTAGAGATAAAGTATAACAAAATGACAATATTAAATTATGAGGCGAGAATTTTCATTCAATACTTGGCCCATCTGTACAAGGGTAAAAAGAAGCTTAAAATAATTATAATTTTCATGAAATTTCGCATTCCTGATTAAATTTTGAGCAGATATTTTTCCATTGATTGAAATTTAGGGGCAACCTCTAAATCATAAAATTCACATAAGTATCTAATTACAGGTATTCTATTTCATTTTCTATAATCTCGATGTTTACACCATTTTGCATGCTACCGCATTTAAATTTTATTCTGCGTCATGTGATTTTTATAAAACCTTCGAATATCTCTTTAAAGAGAGGAAAATAGACAGAAAGAGATTTAAATAAATTTCTTTATTTTGTCCTCATAAAATAATACATCTTAACCGAATTCAAGGATTTCTGCAACTAAAAGTAAATCACTCTGTCCTTGAAAGGGTCATATACAAACACAAAAAAATGTACTTAGTAGTTCATTTTCGTTTTTGAAGTCATTGTTACATAATTCTTAAGAAAGAATTGTAAAGAGAATAAAAAAAAAAATGTTGCAACTTCATTTTTACTTTCCTCTTTTGTACATTATCGTATTCTATGGGATTTCAAATCATCAACAATGATAATAAAAACAACAATACCAGCAACAACAACAACAACAACAATAACAATAATAAACAACAATATTTTATTATAAGAATGCATGAAAGAGCGTTATTCTTTTAATTGTAATTTTTCAAAAAATTAACTGTTATGTTCCTTGTATACCTAGACCTACCTACTTATATAACGTATATGTACATATACCTAAGTATATGTGGGTATGAAAACTTAATGTTGAATAATTGTACATAATCAGTTGTGTAAATATACGACGTGTAAAATGTTATGTGCATTAGAAGTTAAAAGAAAAAAAAAAGAGGAGTTGCGCAATAATTCTACTCTTGGCACTCTTGTTAATGATGATGAAAATTTATGAGTACCTACTTTTTTTTTCTGTTTTTTGCTTTTCTTATATTAACGTTCTTATCTCATTATATTCAAGAAAGAACCAAGTTTTTTTAAGTAATTCTAAATTTCTAATTCAATTCAAAATATACTGGAATCGGAATGTAAAACAGATTTGTTCACAGGTACCTAAATGAGTAGTGTCGGGATGGGCCTTTAAAATTTTGGTGTCCAATATTACAGTCACAATTGCCAAAATATTTAAATTAACGTGCTGCAATGCAATACAAAATATACAATTTTAGGAGTATCGGTACCAAAATTTATTTGTCGACTATTTCGACCAAAATATTTTAACATTTTCTGTTATAATCCCAAAAGTATGCAATAAGTTGTCCTATTGTGATGTTAAGAAAATTTTACATTTATTGACCCGGAAAATCAATTTACCTTATAAATTGACGAGTGCCACGTTTCGAACTTAAACATTTCGCCAATTTAAAACTAAATCAGCCATAATTTAAAAAAAAATCAGGTAGGAATAATAATTTTGTAAAACCTGCTCATAGTTTTGGTATCAAATATTTTCTTCTAAATTCATAAGTCTCATTTCATTCTGTTGCTGTAATTTACGGTTGATGTACGTTATAGTCAAAGTTTTCGAATTAGATTTTTGAGTATGAATTGTCTTAGAATATACTACAATAATTCTTATAGTTTACTTAAAAGCAACATTGTTAATCCTATAACTACTCAGGTAATCACTAACTTCTTCATGTCTTTCGTTTTCAACAATATGATGTCTACTTTAATGATATTTTTCTTCTCTGTTAAGTAATCATTTCGTTAAGTTCATTTACGTGAAAATACGACCAAAAAAAAAGTTTTCTGTTCTTCTTATTTATATATAACAAAAAAAAAAATGTTTATAATAAATAAACTTTTAGTGTTGATCTGTAATGTTGTTTATTAGAAAACACTCCTAATGTTCAAGAGGAAAAACAAAAAATAATTTAGGAAATTTTCTCTTCATCATTCTATGCCTACAATATACGAGTGTTCTTATTCAAACATAAATAGAAAATAAAGTATTTACAACTTATGAAAGGTTCTCAGGCGGCTTGTCAAAAACAAAACTTAAAATATTATATAAATTTCGATTTCCATTTAAGTTTGTAATAAGTATGTACAAAAATCATGTAATGAAATGACATAAAATTGATGTCGAATTTAAAGGATTTAATGAAGGGCTTATTGACAGTCATCTTCTAATATTTTAAAATTGAAAGGCTAAAGAATTTATTGAATTTATTTTGAGTTGAAACGTATGCCTGAAACAAAGATAATCTGACGATTATTACGTTATTTATAAGTCGTCCAATTCACTGATGATATTTTGTTCCTACGATATTGAATTATAAAGATTAATAAATCATAAATTTGTAGATATTTTCTTAATCTGATTGACATTTTGAATTAATTTTGAATTCCATCCAGGGTAATTAAAAATTAAATTTTACTCGCACTTTTAATTTTGGTTTTCCCTATGAATTTTTCGTTCAAATCCAAGAATATTTCCAATTTTATTATGGTAGAATCATCGATACAAATAATTTTTCCAAAAAAAAATTCTCATAATTTCATTCTATATCCAATTGGAATTCTACATTCAATTGATTTGAAAAAAAAAAAACTCACTCATGTTAAAGTGATTAGTTCTCCAAAAGCAGAAAACAAATTCTTTATCTTCATAAATTTCATTCAAGAAAATTAAAAAGAAAACAAATGTAAACTTTAATATGTTACAAGTCATGACATTAATCGCTGCTTTTTTACTACACACACACATACATACAATAATAATAAATTCTGACTCTCACAGTCAGTCTTACAATTCACCTACATTATAATATAAAATTCGACATCAATTTGTTTAGTTTAGAATTTATCCGTGAACTTTTTAACATGATTTTCATGCCATATTTTTTTTTTTTTTTATTATGTTTTAGATAATTCAAGGCCACTTAACGGTATAAAAAGGTAAATTATAATTCACGATTTTTTCTAGTTTTTATTTTTTTGTACAAGATATCAAAATGAGTTTGAATATTAACATGGAAACGTGAGAAAGTGATGATAATTTTATTTTTCTTGTGTAAATCCTTATAAAAATTTTAAGATTTACATTATAGGTATGTATGTGAATAGGGTAAAAATCTAAGGTGAATGATAATAAAAAAATAAAATAAAATTAGAGATTTTTTGCAGGTGAAAAAATTTCAAATATCATAAGGTACTAATATGAAAATTATAGAAAATCGATAATGTCGGTAGGTCATCATGATTTTGTAAAATTTTTGCTTTTCGGTTTTTGGGTCTCCTTATGATTAAATCGAATACATTAGAATATGAGAATATAGAAAAAAAAATTGAAATTTAATTTTTCATATTAATAAAAATTATATGGGTCTTTGGTATAACAGATATGGTGTACAGTTCTGATATGGCATACATAACATTTTTTGAACATAAATTTTAAATTATTTCTAATTTTTTTTAGTATTGAAATGTTATTGCCTTTTACTTATACGAGTATGCTAAGCAAAAAATTTGAATATTCGATTGAAAAACTCATGAATTTTAAATACATACATACGTATATAAAAAAAATGTGAACTTTTTAATAGTTCACCTAAAGACTTTTAGGGGGAAACATGGAAAAGCTGTTCAATTACAGTATAGTTAGTTAGTTAGTTAGAAAGAAAGATGGCAGCTTTGGCAATACCTGCCCAATACCAGCAGCCCTTTCATTCTCTTGTACCGCTCGTTTTCGGTCACAGAGCCTTTGTTGTTGCACAAGTCAGACTGCCATACCAAAGCAAAGCAAGTTTTCCTTTCTTCTTGTTTCCTCTTCAAATACAGTAAATATAACCTCGTAATATGAGCTAGTGAACATAACAAGAAATTCAAGAGTTATTGAAGTATTAATTTGTTGTAAGTACTCTTTTTGAGCATATTACTGCAGTTCTAAGATGGACTTATAAACGAAATAGTGATTGGTTAGATTTGTATAGCAATGACATAAAAATTATAAATTTGAGACTTCCCTGTTTTCAATACTGAAAAAAATACTTTCGTGCTGTATAGCTTTTATTTTGAATACTTTTCTTTGGGAATGGCCCTTTTCTATTCAAATTAAGATTCTTAGTGACTATCTAAATTAATAAGGGCTCGAAATTAAGATTAATTACGGAAAAAAAAAATTTTAAATCTTGAAAATTTAGAATTTTAAAATTTTTTACTCAAAAACTACTTTTGGACCCGAAGAAATTTGGCAGCTGCACTCAATTATTATACAATTTACTCCATAGATTTTTAGCAAATGATTGGTTTTAGTGAAATTTTAATTAATTTTGTTTAATTCACAAATAATTGTAGATTATTAATGTAGAACTTCAATAGAATGGTGCGACAGTAACAGTTTCTTCAGGAAATTGGAAAAGAAAGGAAATCAACATTCAATATAACTGTGTTTACAATAATTATTATAAGCAGTTAGAATTTAAGCAGTTAGAGAAAATTGTGCGCTATTAAAAACTCGTTATAGTTTTGGTGGGAATTAAGTGCACTAACTTTAGCAAACATTTTACAATACAAATTTAAGTAGTCACTGTCACAATTTTCAAATAAATTAATCACTATTAATCACTTTAAGTATAACAAAATCTCACTACATAATTTTAATATTTATTAATTCTTCATTTCCTTGTTCTTGATAATTCAATTTGTATTTTAATTGGAATAATTTTGCTATTAAACTAATTAAAATTTGTTAAATTTTTGATATAAAAAATAATTATTCGTAATAATATTAAGCGCGTACAAACCTAGTGCTCTTACGTTATCAATTCAAAATTAAAGTATTTCAGGGTTATTTAAAAAAAAAAAACTCAACATAATTAAATTTCTTATCAAAATACAAAAAAAATTAGTTTTAAATTAATAAATTTGAGCACAATTTTAATTATCAAAAATTAGAAAATTTTTCAAATTCTTTTCATACACAAAATTTTTTTACAATAGTTTCGTAAAGTTTTACTAAAAGTTTTGATACGTAGGGGTATTGTACTTGGGAGAGCACTTTGTTTTTTTTTAATAATGTCTTATACAAGTGCAAAAATATTGATAAAAAATACAAGTACATAAAATATTTGTGATAAAATGACAGAAAAAAGTTTATTAAATGACAATTAAATTGATGATAACATTGAAAATGTTAATAAAACGTCATTGAAAATTTTATCTTATCTCTAACAGTATATGGCAATACCTACGAGCATACGATAATATTTTATTATTATAAATTGAAAAGGTGGATAATACTTGAACTACACATATAATTGACATGAATGTAAATAAGTTAATGTTATAATAGTAATTATTAGGAAAGTACGCAGTAGACGCCAGGAAAAGTAAAAATAATTTTATAGAAATGTATAGGTTTAGTTTTTAAAAATTTATTATACTCGTAATTAAAATGAGATTAGATAGTAAAATAATTGGACGGAAATTGTTTTTATTCATATGTGTATATGTGTATATTTAAATAATGCTATTTTTATTATAATTATTTTAATAGTGCTCTTATAAATTCTGCAAATTTATTGTTTCTCAATGTATAATTACAATTCAATTAGATAGTTATTTAGTAAAACAATTACTATTTAAGAAATTGCTGCATAAAAATTTTATCTATAAATTTCGAAAAATTGTCGAATCGAATAAGTATAGCAAATTTTTTGAGTAATATTGGAAAAGTCGCAACGAGTTCTGTAACTTTTATTTCGAGAGATTTTTGGAAAACAGTCCTTTGTCACACAAGCTGTGTGGCCCTAGATCCCAGTAAAAAATATATTTCATCGCTCTATTTTTTATGTACAGATTTTGTGTAACTATATTCTATTCGATTGTAGTAGATTTAAGGTAAATTTATTAAAAAGGTCACCGGAAATTTTAGACATTAATATAAGTTTAATGTGATTATGTTTTCTTCTCTCTTTATATGAGTTGTCTTCTAGCGATATTAATTTCGGAGAGTATAACAGTTAGGTTAATAGCATATTATTTTATTTTTTTACATATTGTTTACCTGACAATAGTTCATTTTTATGCATTTATACATGATAAAACAAGTATACAGTGAGAGTTCGAACTCTCTAAATTTCGGAACAAAATTCGAGTTAGAGAAACTTAAATACACTTGCACAAGTTTTTTAAACTTCTAAGTAAACAAAAATAAATTCGTTTCGTTCGAATTAAAGAAGAGTTCTTCTTTTAGAAAGAGCTAGATAGGGAAGTTGAACTTTGTGGAGTATTTAGTTCTCAATTTAAAAAGCAGTAAAGATGGTATGTTTTAAAAAAATAAGTGATTTAATCTCTCTATATGTTCTTTCAATTTAATCCTTATATAATTAAAGGTTCGTAATCGGATTAAAATCCGGGAATAAGACAAAAAACAAGTAAATATAGGAAATAAACCAAAAAGAAAAATGAAAACAAAAATATCCGCCTTTCCTCCTGTCAAATATTATTTTTGTTTTATATAGTAGCACTCATTTCGCAGCACCCACTTAATTAATGTTATACGTATTAATAATATTAAAAATTCTTTGATAGATAATTAAAAATAGTAACGAATTTTCATAATTTTTCAAAGTATTTTATTTTTTTCTTATTTCCTTCATTTTCCGTTTTGTTTTTTTTTTCCTCTTAATCTTTATTATCATTATTTTGCCATCATTAAAAAACTCCATTTTTTTCCTTATTCGGTTCTTATATAAATCTTGTTGCTTATCTTCTTCTTTTTGTCTACCCTACTATATTCGTATACGTATGTATGTTGTTATGAAAAGCTACAACATGAAAATCATGCTCTTTACCATACTAAAAACGAGAATAGGTGGAGTTGACCGTGTCTACTGTGTGATACCCGTACGAATGAATGATTTTAAGTGTTGCATGTTAATTACCATATTGGCCTACGTACTATGTTAATTTCAACATCGCAATTTCAATAATTTTCATAATATTCGGCCAAATAATTTTTGAAGTTATATGGCAACTATTACAAGTAGTCAAGATATTTAAATGATTTTTGTTAAAAATAACAGCCCTAATAATATTTACTTAAACGAAATTTTGATATTATAACTTTAATAATTTCGGAAATATATCCGCTACCCGAACCACTGCCTCCATCACATCCATTTTAAATATGGTTTCGAAAAGCGACAAGTCAAATTTATAATACCTTTGGAAGATACGTTTGTATGGGTATAATGAGAAAAAGAAAAATACTAAAGTAGAGAAAAAAATTTTTTTAGACTCAGAAACCTCATCTTTTCTCCTTAAACACCGCACAATCATTCTCTTGCTTTGTATACATTGAAAAATAAAGTCTAAATTTATTTCAATTCAACCAATTTTTATATGGAAAATTCTTTTTTTCTGACTTTGGTTTGTTTTACATGTTGAGGCTTTGCTAACTGCCTTGTTCGTCCCGTCACAGCACAAGGTCTTTGTTTCTTTCTTCTTCTTTTTTTAAAAAAAAAAAACAGTTAACATTTTTTTCTTTTCTTAATTTTTATTTGGAAATGTTTTAATTTACAATTTTTTTTTACCATTTTCCATTCTTGCCTGTTTCATTTTATTTTTAATTAAAATATTTTGATGCCATATTACCTTTCATAAAAAAAAAATGAGCAAACAAAGAAAAAAAGAAGACGAGCCGAGCCAAACTTTCTTATCTTACAAGTGTCTGTTACAAGCAAAAATATTTTTCTCTTTTCTCTCTAATTGTTTTTGTTTTTGTTGTTCTTATATATACCATTTCCTCCTTACAAGAACAAAACATGGGAGATAAGTAAAAACAACAATAACAAAAATTTTTTTTATTTTAAAAAAGGATTTTGCCGACAATAAACCGAAAAAATTGAAAAAAAAAAAATAAATAAAAATATTTGAAATCGGAGTAATTTTTTAATTAAGAGAAATAAAAATTACATGAAAAATAAGAGAAAAAAAAGAACAAGAAAAAGAAGGCATTTCCCTGCATTGGAATGGAATAGAACGGAACCGTAAGAAATGTGTAAACGGTAAAATCTAAATTAAAAAAAAATATCAACCTTGTAAAAATTTGAAATTACAATTATAGAGAGAGAGAGAGAGGCAGAGAAAAAAAAACAACAAGAAAATAATTAAAAATGAATTTGTGACTTAGAACCCTTTAGTTGGTATGCAAAACTAAAAAAATAAAAATAAAAAAAATTTTAGATTAAAAAACAATTTTTTTCATTTTTGGAATTTTCGGATCTTTTGGGTTTCTTATTGGGAAAATACTTAGTAAAAATTTTGACCTAAAAATTAATAAAATTACACTTTGTAACTGTCATATAGGAAAGCATTTTGTGAATATACAATAATTCTCTTAATTCAAAGTTGTAGGGGGGTCCATCGGGGATCTTTCTATTAAAGTCTATACATATATTTGCATGAAAATATTATTGGTTGCGGAGACTGTGCAAAAAAAAAATTTTGGCATATTCTAGTGTTATAAGTATTTCGACATTTGACAAAATTATGGCAAAATATTGAAACTTGTACCAGGCGAACTTTAAAACAAAAGATGATAAAAAAATTAAGGGTATACGAGTAAAAGTAAAAAGTAATTTATTAAGTAAAAGTAATTTATTCAAAAAGTTAGTAAATATTTTATAAAATTTTGTTTTAGACATCACAAAAGTAGAACAGCTTATATTGGTGGCATCGAATAAGAACAATAACAGGGGGAGGCAACTCTAAATTTTCATCATCATTCAATCACTATGAAAAGAAGAAATTTAATATTCAGATACCTGAGACTATACCTGTAAGGAAATTTTATTAAATTGTTCGAAACACAATATATAAGCCAAGCGAAAAGCGAAATAACCGAAAATTTAAGGAATATTTAATTTAAAGGGTATAAATACATTTCAAAGTAGGTATACTTACAAGAATTTTCAATTAAAAGTTGTGAATCACATGTGAAACATTACGATAATGGAGAAAATTTAATTATTTATTAATGAGAAAGATAAATTAGAACAATAAATTAGAGCACTTTACGAGTTTGAGAACATACAATGTAAATTAAACAAGGGTTAATCTTTAAAAAATGAACACAGATGACATATAGTAGCAATGAGGGCTTGACTAATATGGCAACTAAGTATTTTAAGTTAATCTCGAAATAATACTATAGGTAAATCGTTTTAAATATAAGTAGTATAGAACGCAGTCCTTATTTTCGTGGTCCTAATATAAAATGTACACCGAATTTGAGCGAATCTTCACCAAGTTCAATAACCTTATTCTGTTATACTGAAAAATAACCAAATAAGTAATGGCAAAATTTTATTTAATTTATTTAGCCCTACTTTTTTGCCATTTGCGTTCCATAATTTATATTTATAAATTTCAAATTCTTTTATTCCATTAAAAAATTTTTTTTTTTACAAAATTCAATTAAAATTATCTATTAAAACAAAGTCACAGTCACATATATTATTTTTACCTGCATGGTTAGATGATCGATAAAAAATTTTTTTAATTCCATCATCAATTTACGACATAAAAAAACAAAATGTTCTCGGATTATATTTTTAAAATTTAATAAAAACAAAAAACCATTGAACATCAGATACCGAAAAAAAACAAACAGAGTTTGGGTTTTCATTATTGTTAACATTACAGCAAGTGCAAACCACGAAAATATTTTCAACCTGCATTTTTAATAAAATTCACCACTACAGTTATTAAATGTATAAAAATTTTAAAACAGTGATATTCAAATTTGCTCATTCAACACGTCTCATTCAATTTCCTCATTAATTTTTAAAATTAATGTGTCATTTAAATCTTATTATGT
This sequence comes from Condylostylus longicornis, assembly GCF_029603195.1. Taxonomy (NCBI): domain Eukaryota; kingdom Metazoa; phylum Arthropoda; class Insecta; order Diptera; family Dolichopodidae; genus Condylostylus; species Condylostylus longicornis. Next base: position 245,107 of record NW_026578032.1, read on the forward strand.
ACATAGTTTTGGGTCACTCATTAGTTCAAGGCGAATTCATTAAACTTTACCTGTTATCACTTATTTTGTTCTAAAAATTGACTGAATAATTAACTTAATTCAATTTTAGGCCAGTGTTTTGTGAATTGTCCGAAACTTGGGTAAGACTGAAGCAGAAAACTTCCGATATTTGCGTGATATTTGTGATAAAGAATCTCTTACAACTGTGCTTATACAATTGTATGATTTGAGAAATCACGAATGAACGACTAATCTATAATAATCCCTTCAAATTATTACTTGCCTTTAATTGTCTACATCATATTCTAAGAATTAATATGTGCCACGAACCGTTATTCATAATAACAAGATGAGAGCCACTGACTCCAATATTGGGAACCTTTTAAATTATCGAATGCAAATTGCATTAGAGAAAAATCAATAATAATTTTTTATTTTATTTTTTATTTTCAGTAATTTTTCAGCATAAAAAACCGAGAATAAATTTTCAACATTTTTTTGCAGATTACATTAAACCTGATCGTTTTTTCTATTATTTTTTTTAATATTTTTGGGTTTCAATCAAGGTACTCAATTATTTTCTAAAATATTTTTCGTTTTTTTTCGTTCCGATTCATCAGTATAAATGCTTGCTCTAGGTTAATATTACTCTGCTTGTGTAAGTAAAACTTTTTAGTAAAAAAAAAAAATGAGTTAAAAAACGCATCTACGTACACATTTTATGTAACTTATGCAAATTATGGGATATTGGAATTTTTTTTTTGATAAAAGCAAATATTTAAAGCTTAATCTTTAATTTATTCGAATTCGGTACGAAATATTTGTCTTTTAAAAAATTTTTGAATGCTCCTTGAAAAACTTCTAATTTTTGATACCTATATGTAATAATTTTCGTTTTTGGGCAAGCCGTAGTGGAAGATGCTGTACAAATCTCAGTAATGCTGTATTATAAAATAATTTAGCTTACATGCAAATTGCTGAATTATGTAACGGTAAAATTTTAACTGAAATTTAAATGGTCAAATATGTGTTTCAAAGCAAACATGTTTGCTTATTCTAAAATAAAGTAAAATTAATGAAAAATTTAATCGTGTAAATCCATTTTCCATTTCATTTTCAGCTACCAGATGAAAGAGATTTGGGTAGTGTTTAACCCATACTTTCAACATTTTTAGAAATGAATTCAGTTTGAATGAATACTTAGTTCGAATGAATAGTGAAATGTAAAATTATAAGAAAAATAGTGACATCTATGAAATGTAGATTAAGAGTAAACGTTCAAAATGAAGCCAAAATTCGGCAATTCATAATATTTTAAATTCAGCAATTAAACTCACAATTTAATTCTAAATTAAACTGAATTCAGCAATTAATATCTAAGCTGAATTGAATTTAATTGTGAGAAAACTGAATTGAGACGTTAAAAGAAATTCGCTTATAGCAATTTTGATTTTAAAAATTGGTGGGAACATTTGCCGTTTAACCGTAAAACTTTTGTATTCAAATTTTATGAATCATTATTAAAAAAATTTCAAATTACAAATGTAATTTTTTTGTTTTCGTGTTTTGAAGCCTTAAACCTGAATTTTTCATTACTAACTACTTATTTTTTTTTTTTTGTTTTTACCACAAAAACTTATTCTACCTATACGCTTTTGTTTTTAAAAAGTTGAAAAAATTTTATAAAAAAAAAGTAAGCATAACCGCAAAAATAAATTGAGAATAAGAAAAATTTCAGGGGGAAAAAGCAAATCATTTTTTTTTTGTTTTCCACCATAATTTAAATTTTTTTTTTGTAGGTAAAAAACTATTAAAAAATGTTTTTTATAAGTGCATCTTATGAGCAGCCATAAAAAAAAACTTGGAAGAAATATTTTTTTCCTTTCTCATCTCTAAATTCAAGATGAAGGTATATTTAGGCAAATTGCATCATAAAGTCAAAAAAACAATTATAGAGAATTGGTTTTATTAAATTATTAAAAAAAAAACGTGTGGAAAATCACTATTTTTCTACTTATAAGAAAATTCTTTGAAAACTTCTTCATACTTAAAAAAAAATAGAAGTAGGTTGCATATTTAGTGTAAAAAACGGTTTACTACCAAGCACTTATGTAATTTATTCTACTATAATTTTTGTTTTTTACATTTCCACTCTCTATTTAACTAATTAAATTTAACACTTTACTCATAGAACGTATATACGATATAAGAATGATTTGATCAAGTGTGATTTTCATCATTAAGATTTTCTAAAGAAAAAAAAAATGGTAACCTTAATAATAATAGTCTGTTATATGTATTATTAATAATGCATTACAATTTAATATTTAAACTAGATCCTGTAAGAAGACGCTGCGTATATTAAAGATCGTTTGCTCTAAAATAGTTTAAAACATAAGAAAATACAAAGAATATTGATTCAATCATTTTAATTGCATAACCATACACATTTATTATACACTAGGACTAGGCTATAGAGAATTTATAAGAGTGCATGTAATTATAAAATTGCGTTTACGCAAAAAAAGACAAAAACGTTGATTATTAATTTTCAAATTACTTATATAGTCTGTAGGTAATGACAAAAGTAACGGATTGAAATACAAATCTATGATTACGATATTAAATAAATTTCTCGGATTTTATAATTTAGTCGAACTATCACAGAGCATTTAATCACAGTTTTGTACATATACTTAAAAATTTTGCACGATAATTTTTCTGAGTGCACATTACGGAAAACTATACGGTTTTGATTCATCTTGTACCATTCGTTTTGTAGTAATTTTTCGATTTAATTGAGAAACTAGGAAATATGCTGCATGTGTTAAGAATCGGCAAGTAATGACAAGCCCAATTTTTTTAATTTTAGATCAAAAATTCGGCAAGAAATTTAACAATATCCCGAAAACAAGAGTACAAAATATCATTGTTCGATTTTTTTTGCTTCTGAATGGGACCTACAATTGTAGCCTAGTTTAAAATTTGTTGAAATTCTAACAGTTCTATTATTAATAAATGTGCCTAGTTTTATCTGTACCCGGATCGGAAATTTGATCAAATACAACACTTTCGGTCATTCAACAGAAAACTATCAAATAAGTTTATTGAAGTTTCGAATAAGTCTATTGTCCACCAAAACATTTTATAACAGGATTTCCGGATCCACCGAGAAAAATTTCGGCATTATAAATTTTTTTCTGGATATTTTATTTTCAATTGGGAAAACACAAGTTATTTCTGTTTACGTACTTCTTATGTGCAGTAATTATGTTTGAATAAATAATAATGTATGAAATCTCGCATACACTAACACATGTGCCTACCTAAAACAATTATACAAATTCTCTGGAAAATCATACTTTAAACTATAATATGATTTCAAAATTTATTTTATTTAATTACACAAAATCTAAATATTAACAAACTTAATCTTCATTTCAAATTCATCATTTTTTTTTTTTCAATCATAAATTATAGTGTACATAAGTTCATAATGATTTACACGACAGAAGACAAAAAAAAAACAAATTAATTTTCACAAATAGAGAAATTGATCTCTTCTAATATTACATGACCATATTTTAATCTCAAATAAAGATCAATGGAATGAAGCCGAAACAAATCTTGTGCACATGTGTATGTTTGCATGCATCATAATTGCAATTTATTTACTGTAATTGCATATATATATACAATGTACGAGAGGATACTTATATGTAAGAATAACAGCCATAGAGTGCATCATATTGTAAGCTATAAGCAGTAAAGATAATGAAGTTTTCAAACTATAAAGAAGAGTACATGGGTATGAAAATGGAATCATCACGATGCAAAAATATAAAATAAAAGAAAACAATATTGTGAAAATGTTGACCAGACAAAGAAGAATCGTTTATTAAAATTAAACATTCTTAAGAGTTCTAGAGAAAAACACAAAAGCCAAACAAATAAAATAAATTATTAAAGAATCTTTCTGATGAGCGAACCAAAGACTGGAAATGAAAAATATAAAAAAAAAAATATATAATTATTTTTCAAGATAAATTGAGATTTCAGAAGATTCTCAGATTCCCTTATATTTATAATGATTATTCCCTTATACAATGTTTAAAGATTTGTTTCTCTTAATTATTTTACTGTACATTAGAGCGATGATATGAAGGCAATCATGTGAAACTTCATCACGAATGAAATTTATGTGTTTATGTTTTTATTGCAATTGTTATCATTTCAAATTGTTTTTTGCATTTTCTATTTTCTTTTTTTTAACTAATTGACTTTAACTTTTCTTTGGTCTCTTAGTCATGAGTATAGATAGAGTTAAATGTGTAAAGATTAGGAAAGTATATAGGATTGCAATCAATCAATGTAACCACAAGATCTATTACGCAAAAAGGATAACATTCCTGTTCAATATTGCCTGTCCTACTGCATTTGTGGTAAACGGTTTTTGCCGTTTCTGAGAATAACCCTTAGTTTTCACTCAAAACAATGCCATTCAAATGGTGAATCTTAATAGTTGAAAAAAATATTAAGTAAAAATCATTACTGAGTCTGATTACATGCAACTATTCTCGGAAAATAAATTAAGCTTTATAAAATTGTCAGGTAGTGTTCCTGCATCAAACATGATTCTGTATGATCTATGTATGATGTGTAATAAATGTATCTATTATGAATATAATGAAGTTTGAAAAATGTATGAATGTATGATATGCAAACGTTTTTGGATGTCATTCGGTCACATAATAAATTAATAAAATTACTCATACTTTCATAAAACCTTGTTCGATCTCATAGATGTATGATAATAGTTTTTAAAATGCCTTTTGTATGATGTTTGATATCACAACTTTGTTTGATAAAAAAACGAAGATCACGTAATTCTCGTTAGATTTCAAAAAAATTTATTGAAAATTACGAAAATCGTTGATTTCTCGAAATAAGGCTTTACAAATGTTTCATTGATAAACAGAATATGGATTTTGTTTGATTAGATTAAGATTTATGTATTTTTACAGTTGAAATTTGATAAATTTAAAATCTTCTTCAAAAGAGTTCTAAAAAATATTATAAACTTGAAGCGAAAACTATGAAGTACAATTATTTTGTTAAGATATTTGCATATATAAACACAAATTGTAAAAAATAATTTTCAAATTAAATTTAAAATTGAAAACATATAGCGCAAAACAAAGGACAACTAAACTTAAAAAAATTTTATTTAAATATTATAAGTAATATTGGAAAAAGAGAGAGAAAATAAGACTAATATTAAGTCACGAAAAGTCAATTTTGACAATTTAGAAAATCTTACTATACGCGATTACATATGCGATTATAAATTTATTGTAGCAGCAAATGATGAGAATTCAAAATATAAAGTAAAAGAAGGAACATGATGACATGCAGGGTAAAGAAGCAATAAATAACCTTTAGGTGAAAGAAAAATAAATTGATAATAATTGCATCGAAATTGAGATGTGATTTTCAAAAAAAAACAAAAGTTTCCACGATAGCAATGAAACAATAAAAAAAAATACGAAATAAGAATTATGATTTTGAACTTTCGTACTTTATCGGAGACTCGCCAAATAGTAGTTAAAATAAATTTTAACCGTTACTTACTGTTACTTTGTTAACAACAACAATAAACTTAAAAAGCATAAAATTTTTTAATTTATTAAAGTTATAAAAAATAGTTATAATTTATTCCATCTAACACCTAACTGCCTTCCAGTAATATTAAAAATTTAATGGTTAATTTTTCAAAAAAAAAAAAATAAAAGCCTTAAAACTTAAATGAAAAATAAGAGACAAAATGTCATGACACACGAAGGTATTGGAGATAAAAATTGCCTGATGTTCAGTAGTGAAATTTAATTTATGACAGTAAGCACAATTTGCAGATTATGTGCTTATTAGTTTGTTATATGGAATGGTTGACTATATACTTATTATATTATGGAATATTTTAGTTATCTATGTGATGAGATTAAAGAAATTTAAGGAATCATTTAATTTCAAGACGAAAAAATTCTAATCATAATTAAATTAGAATAGAGTTGCAACGAGTTGGTCCTATTTCTACTATAAATTATAAAATATTGAATTTTAGAGAAGAATGAGTTGAACCAGACCAATGGTTTGTGAAATAGTATATTTTCCTTAGGCAATTTAAATACTTGCAAAATACAATGAATTTAAAATTTCAATCAAACTTATCGACTCATAATAGTTTGATTTACAACCATACCGATACAAACATGTTTGTTATCAACATAACGAATGCAGGTTTGATGTTCGAACAAAACTGGTGACAGTTGTATATAACAACAACTTCAAAACGAACTCATATTGCACGCATTGAATATAATTTGTATATAAATTGTAAATACAAAAGTGTTAAATAGAAAATTTTGTAAATTTTTTATTTTTCAAACATGTTCGATTACTCAATATTAATTTATCTATAAATAATCAAACACACTTTCTCATACATTTATGAGCATAACAACAAAATTAATTTCATTAAATTATGCGGCATGCAACATGTTTTTGGTGTGCATGATTTCTGTGAACTGTTTTCAATGATTAATTACTTTATAAATTATAATACCGTTAAAATAATATAATTTACAGTTTATTGAATACACTTTTTGTGAATTTAATATGCATTCATTGTATTTTCTGGTCTATGAATTTCAATTACTCACTAGTTTTTTTTATGTCAAAATAAGTTTAATTTAAAGTTTGCCTCGTATGTAAATAATTAAATCGTATATGAATATTAATTGTTTTTTAAAAGTTTAAGAAAAATATTGAAAATTAATTGTCTATAGGCAAATAAATGACTGATTTGAAAATTTAACATTGATCACACATTGTTAACGAGTTATTTATCGTATTTTCGTGACGAATAAATCAATTTTTAAGTGTTTAAAAACGAGAATAAATAATACATTGTTGTAAATATTTAACCCTTTGAGGCACATCATTGCAAATACAGTTCGTTGTTAGAGTCACAGATGTATTTATAATAACAATCTTTTAATTCAAATATAAAGAAGATCATTCAAAAAGTAATAGAAGCTCATTCACAGTAGCGTTGAGAAGGGCGGTGAGTAAATTATTCGAATTTCTAACTTTGACGAGGAAAACAAACTTCACTGATGAAATTCTGACTATCCCTCAAAGAGGAAGGCAATACTGTTTTAAAATTTTAATGGTCAAAAAGAACTTGTAAACACGAATGCTTGTCAGCGGAAAACGGACAACTACAACATCTTTAGCTCTTAAATCTAAGTTCATTTATTTAAAAATACCATGCTGCAAATCATAAATAATCAAAATTTATGATAACTATTAAAAATTCATTCTTAATTTAATGAAAAATAATCTTCTCATACAATAATAAAAAAAAAAGTGTTATTAATATTCCTGTATATTCTAAATTTGCTCTAATTTTAAGAATATTAATGTAATAGGATTATTCAACTACATTATTCACAATATTAAACGTATTAATTTTTATATATACACGTATGTGAATCTATTTTTAGTGCAGTGTAAATAATCTTTACGTATACCAGTTAAAGTTTGTGCTATATAATTTATGAGTTCAAATTATAAATGGATTAAAAACACCCGGAATATATTATAAAAAAAAAATCATGTATAGTAACATAGGTAAGAATATGCAACTATAACAGAAAGCATTGATGCAAAAATGATATACGTAAGCACAAAAGTGAGTATTATTTTTTTACAATAATAATTAAAATGTAGACGAATAATTAAAGAGAATTAATTTTGAATTTTAAATAATAATTTGCGGAACCACCGAATGGGAGCATACTAAATAAGATAAATTGTGAATTACAGTTATTGGTGATGAATTCGTAAAAATATACTATGTACTTAAGATGCATATGCATGTAGTAGACATGAATTAAGTATCAGTACAGGAAAATCTATTTGAATGTGCTTAACGTATATATGTCAAAATTTAGGTTAAGATTTCATTTCAGGAAAAACAAAATATTCTAATGAAAAGATAGCTGATTTCCAAATTTAAGTGCTAACAAATTGAATTCTTTCGGGATAGTGAGGAATTATTATATTGCTATATAATAGTGTGTTTTCCAGGGATAAATTTGTCGGCTGTGTTTTCTTTTTTGAGTTAAACGTATTATATTAATGGTTATATAAATTACAAAAGCTTAGCATTAATTTTCAAGAAATCATTATTTTGGAGACGCAGCAAAGGGTTAATTTAAAATATATTTCTGTTATCAAATCGTAACGTAATTATCTTATATGAGAGATTATGGATAACGGGACAGGATCTACATCTATTTAATAAAAATACTGTTAATTTAACATTGTTATTTTTAATTTAAAAACGATCTGTTTCAGGACCTTAAATTGAATTAAAGACGTTGGACTACGTTTGATCTAGTATTTTGTTACAATATAAAATGAAAACTTTCATATATTCTTTAAAAACTTCAATCTTTGTATTGAAACCTTTAAAAATATTTCGCAGTTCCAATAACTATAAATAATATGCTTATCACATATTTTATTTCATTTCTCTATATATTTCTTTATATATTACATATACGAGTATATATATTATAATATAATTAAGGCATTAAATTTCAATATAAAATTATATTTGTACAAAAACTCTTATAAAAACATAACCTAAATCCTATATCTCTATATTAATTACAAAGTGAAAAGAAAACAATTTCCCTGAGGAAAAATTTCCCAATTAATTCTATTCGCATAAAATAATCTTGCATATACTATACACATTATGCACATACATTTATAGATATACTTATGTTATTAATATATTTTGTTTTTATATAACAATAAATAATATGTCATCAAGTTAGATTTATTATTATTTATCATATTATAAATCAATAATAGAGTGAGTGTGTCATTTTGAAATCATGTTAGTTTAAAATACAAGCACAAATAAGAGAAGGTAAAATAAATTCAATTTGTAGCCTACTTACAGGAGTTTTTAACATAAAAATTTTCTTGAGAGTTCTATTTATTATTCTGTTCGTATGCAGATTTGTTCTGTAAAATGTTGGTAAACTGTAAAATTACTTAAGCAGCTGCTTGTTAAGGTTTTCTTGAAGCATAAATGAAAACAAAAATAAATTGAAGGGAATAACATTCAAGTGGGTAATCTCAGCACTATACACAAATTTTAAAATACAACTATTTTTAACAATCTTCCGATTTACAAACAACAATGCAAAACTTAATTATAAAAATCAAATTTCCACTATTTTTCGACTATGCAACATGTTTGATTTCAACTTCATACCTTATTTTATTCACATTATTAACTTTAATTGTGATACACTTTGTATATGTACCTACTTAGTAATGACTTTTACTATATGTGAAATATGTGAGCCAACTTAGTACATACATATATTTATAAAATATAATAATAATTATTAAGTTATAAAAATTTCTATGATAAACATAAAAAAATAATAAATAAAAAGTGTTTTAATCTGAATTTATAAATAAGTTGTGTATAAAAACCAGAAAAAAAATAATAAAGTCAAACACATCAATCCTAAAAATATGCTATCAGCAATTTTATTCAAACAACATTTTATTAAGTATAATATCATACTTATATCTACAATGTATGCTGCACACTTATGTCTATCTGTATTTTATTACTTCATACACAAAAATGTGTGATGTGATATGACATGTTGTATTTTGATATGATATATGATCAACGAAGTAAGTTGAGTTGAGTAAAGCCATAAAATTGCAGCATAGCAATAATGTAATAAAAAACAAAAGCATAATAAAAAAAAAAAAATTGAGTTTTAAGTCAATTTTCTATAAACATCTCTCTCTCACTCTTTCTCTCTATACTGTTATAATTATATTTTGTTTATTTTCTTATTTTTTTCATTAATTTCTCTTTTATTTTTGTTTGTTTTTTTTTTTTTTGCATTGATATTATGTACTTAACTTATATACTTTCTCTCCCATCATTATTATTATTTTGCCACCCATTTTCATTGTTTGTTGTTTTTCTCTTATGTTATTTTTTTAAAAAAAAAAGGAAAAATTTGCACGATTTTCTCTTTATTATTTTAGTTATACAATTCATAGTTAATAAAATTTTTCTGAACATCTGAATTTATGCATGTATCATACACAACATATAAGAATGTGTGATTGTTCACAATTACTCAGTGTATATAACAGAAACTGTCCTGGTAATATTAAATTATTAGAAAAATTATTTATAAAAAATTTTAAATTTTCTGTTATACTATTTTTGATATTCAGCCTGAGCTCTTATTCTGTCATTACCATACTTACTCAAAATGGTATTAAATTATTAGATATTTTTATTTAAGTTCCCTGTCCGCTGAGCTACATATGGTTCAGGAAACGTGCGCTTGATAAGAACTGATACGTTCCTGAGCCTTATGTGCGTCATGGGGTATATGAAACATCTAAAGCAAATTAGTCGACTATACGTAACGGAATTGTACAGTTTCTGCACTGGACGTGCAAAATGACAACAAAAGGACGTCCTATGACTACAAAAAAAAAAAAATTATTCAAAAAACATTGTTGAAGTTGTCGGTCAATTTTGCATTTTTTTATTGGGACAGGGAACGTGTTAAAATCTTGCTCAACAAAAACCAACAATAGACTGTTGATGTTATTAATATATGAACAAATATTATTGATGTATGAGTTGTATGAGCAACAAACAATAAAATCTATATCATGCATGGTCTTAGCACTCCAATCATACTCTAACTTGAATATTTTCGGTCATATTATTGAATTATTATTGAAGTGAAATTGTATGACAGATATTTGAACCAGTGTTCTAAACTGAATTCTTACCCTAATTATCAAGGTTATATTATTGCAAATTGATTAACCAATTTACAAAAATTGGTTAAGCTTACTTAAATTAGTGTTGAAGTAGGAGATATCGTTACAGGGACGAACATTCGAATGGCAAAAAGTAAATCAGGAATTTATTTAGACATGCATACATGCCAATATTCTACAACTCAGGTTATTAATTTTCAACGTTTCAAACGGATTATAACACGTACATATTTTGTGTTGATATATATGCATACAAAATAGATGGAAAAAGTTTTGTTTGATTGGAACCCCATATACAAGTATTATATGAGATTAAAAATGTTGTTTGAAAAAACGAAATCTCAATTATAAAGATAACTATCATTTCATATAATATAATAATATACTTATTATAGTAGTTAAATCAACTATCATCACCATAATGAATAATAAAATATAATGTTATCGATATAAAAATAAACAGACAGACATGTATGATATAAGTTATTGGTATATATGCATACTTAACTGCATGTATGAAGCAGTTTAAAGCTAAAACAATCAGCAAAATGGTATAGGCTATCAAAATAACAGTTTATGTATAGTTTAAAATGAGTTCAAATCTGATTGAAAATCATTTTTTATCATTATTTTTCCATTTTACATCAGTAAGTCTACTTACTGTATAGCACTACTTAATTAATATAAAATTCCTTTTTTGTTTTCATTTTTTAAGGGTGTGTCCACCATAATTTAATTTAAATATCATTCAATTAATTTATTTTTTTATTTTACATACAGGTATTTATTTGATACGTATAGACATTAATTATGTTCATTACATACGTGTATATATATGTATATACAAATATCAAATTACTTTCTCTTCTAAAGATCGAAAAACTTTGATAATACAAAAATAGAAATCCCGATATGAGATCAAATTTGTATGAAACAAGAGAATAGCTGGTAATAAGTAAATATTGACTGTCATACCATCATAACAAAATTTAATTTTGATGATAGTTGAATTATAACAGGAGTGAGTAATTTATCATTTGGATTAAGTGTGTCAGTAGGAAAATGGTTATATGCAACATGTATAATTTTATTGTTGAATACAAGTTTGATTCTATATATTTTAAATCTGTGATTATCAAAGAATCATTATTTAAAGAGCAACTGCAAAAACTATAAGAATGTTCGACTAAAAGAGTACTTATTTTAAATTTATCACGAAATTGTTAGAAGAATAAAGAATGTTCGACTAAACTGAACACTAAAAATTTTGTATGAAATCGTTCAATCGAATTTGGCTGCAATAACTGCAATAATGAAGGGGAATCAATATTAAGTGGATGAAAATTCAATGTTTAAGATCTTTAATAGTAAAGGAACAGAGTGGGTTTCGGTAATGACGGAGGATAGAAAAGTTATTGAAATGAGCAAAGTTATATTCGTGTTGTGGTCATGTCCCGCGGCGAATCATTTGCTTTGTGAATTTCAGCCTGATATCTATACGTCAGCTAACAACAGGCATCACAAATCAAGTTGGAACAGCATATGCCGATGATTGCGTGCCTTAAGGGGAGCTTAGTCGTTAATATACGGACTCTGGATACCAGACGCATTCCAGTTTAAATTAGCCTTTTGTTATGCCGGACTCTGCTCTGGGTGATCGTACTTCCCGCGCTACTCGTGATACCACAAATGGATTTAGTAAAGGAGAAGTTATGATTACGGCCTATTAAATATTAGATTCAATACCTGAGTATCTTTATTTCCTTTAAAAATACATTTAATATAATATTTTACACTTTACTGCTATACAATATTATAAAAACTTGAACAATTTTAATTTTTCTACTATTTTGTTCCTTTTCATCTGTTAAAAAAAAAAATCCTATTAAATATTTTTAATTACTCCATAAACGTTACAAAAAATTATTACTATGAAAAAAAAACAATAATAAAAAACAAATTTCAAATTGATATTGCTATCAATAAATCGTCAATAATCTTTATTTAGTTTACGATATACACATACGTATGTAGATACAAAAACGTGCATACATTTATGGAAACTGAAATCATAATTTTTAATTAAAATTTTTATTTGCACCTATAGCTAGTTATTTTTAACCAACACTATTTAAACTACATTGTATTTGCAGAAGAATGGTGTACATGCAGAAGAAAAAAAGTGAGAGTTTAAGATCGAAAAATGGCCAATAATTTCAACACTTTTCTGTAATGAAATTAAAAATGCCTTTTAAAGAAATTTTTTTATAAGTGATTAATAAATTTGATATAATATTAAAATTTAATGATTTAAAGGAAATGTTGTTGTGATGACAGAGCACTTAAAAACAATTTTTTGCAATATGACTTGCAGAACTACTTTAAATTGTTCGTAAATAGTTTTATTTTAAATTTGCAGAATCTTGAGTACAATTGGGTTAAAAAATTAATATAAAGCACAAACTATTGCAAAAATCTTTTAAATTTTTAAATTTAACACAATTTATAATTCAATTGTATAGCTGACCTATGTCATCAAACACAATATCGAAATTGCCTTCCAAAACATTCTTTTATTAAATTATTCATGCAAATCACCTGTAAGGGTATTCCGGGAAATATGAGTAAAAAGTGAAAATGTTACTAATTGCATAATTCAAATAGCATCAATAAAGCTACTTTTTCCAGGATGAAAGTAATCAAACATGTATTCTACAACGTAGTCCCTAAAGTTTGATCAACTAATAGTTTGAAATACTTGTATGATAGTCAAAGAAATATGTAACTGGTTAAAATCAACCTTATTTTTAAGTGCCAAATGCTAAAATAAATTGCGTATTTTTTGTTATACGCTTAGATAATAACCAAAATTTTGTATAAAATTATTATTAATTTTGTATTAAGATCTATCGGTATTTATAGTAATAAAAATTTTATTTTTAGAACTTTGTTTTCATCAAATTACAATAAGTAACAATAAATTACAAAAAATAAAAATTTGCATTTGAAAAAATATTCAATCAATAAAATACAACGAAAGCATAAGTAAATAAAGTTGTATATAGATTGTATGATTGAAATTACAAATTAGTTAGATCATTATTCAAACAATATACATATATACAAAATATACTAGTATGAAACATGTATGTATATAAGTATATGTTTTGTCATTTGAGAATTTTAAATATGTAAAAATATTAATTTAAAATTTTCTATTGAAATATAAAACCAGTTACTTTTATATTTAAATTTTGTATAATATAACTACTATGTATGTGTATATTGTGTATGATTGTAAAGAATAATAATATGTAAAAAGATTTTAAATTGAAAAAAATTTAAATTGATGATCCCATCACAGATACATGATGTAATCTTAAAAATATACTTAGAAACGAAAATTTTATAGAAAAATTTTTTATAATAAGTAAATAAAATTTTCAATATTTTCAATATCATCTTCTATTGTAAAATTAAATTATAAAAATTACTTAATTAATTGTAAATTACATAAGGTTTTAATTATAAAAGAAGTTGGATACTTTTGTAATAGAGAAATTTGTTAAAATATTAAAACAGGAATTAATTAACAAGTTCTTTTCATTAAAAATTGTCTTATTTGTTTAATTAATTACTAAAATTAGAGAATTAATTTTCTATTTGAATCTGAACAGTTTCCTTTTTTCATTGGTTAAAATTTATGTAAGAAAATTTTTAAAGAATTTCATAAAATTTTCTATTATTTTCAGATTTTATTCAAAATTTTCGATATTTTGAACTTGACTTATTGAATAACACAATTTCAAATACATATATTGAAAATAAGGCAAGTTGACCTTAAATCGGAATTGATTGTGACATTTTGTATCAATGGGGATTACTCAAGAGTCAATGAACAAACACAAGTTTATGTACATTTTTCCTTTCAAACTACAATGAGGAGCGTATAGGGCTTTGATTAAATCTCTCCATCTTTCTCTATTTTGAGAAATCAGTTTTATTTATGCTGAAGGTATGACGACGACTGCCATTTCTTTTTCTGTTACTCTCCGAAATGTATTGCGTCTATCTTGGGAATTCTATTCTAATACTTGTTTGGCTTTGGATTGTTCTGGTTTTGAACCAAACCTTCATTTTAATTTTATTTTGCAAAATAATATGTAAGTACTCGAAGTTATTACTTACGTAAATAAAACTACATGTATGCCAATATTTAATGTTCGGAATATAGGGGATGACTCCCAATTATAGACAGCAGCCAAATAATACCGACAAGTATTCGACTACCTCATTAATCATTTGATTAAGCATAAAATTGCATTGTGTATTTACTGTTTCAAATTTTTAGATCAATTGGAACTAAATTTAAATAAAACTCAATAAGGAGGCCAGAATTATTCTTTAACCCTATGCCAATTTTCAAATTTTCAAATTGAAATCTAATTAAGAGCTTAATATTGTATATAAAATTGTTATAAATTATTTTTATATATAAATGCCTTAATCAAAAAACACAAATCATGTTAATTACAAAAACAGTTTTGAAAAAAAAATACTTTAAAATTTAAAAAATCATTATTATTCTAAGTTTTTTTCTCTATTGATTTGATCTTAAAATCATTACGTATAATAGACATAATTAACTTACTGTTATTAATTCATTATTATTAACAAACAAATTCAAAATAAAAAAATATAAGTAAAATCATTTTTTTCCTCATTCCTCTTTCTTCTATTTCAATTTCAATTAAATTGTTTAACATAAACCTTTAAAAGATGCGAAAATAATTACG
This sequence comes from Condylostylus longicornis, assembly GCF_029603195.1. Classification (NCBI taxonomy): domain Eukaryota; kingdom Metazoa; phylum Arthropoda; class Insecta; order Diptera; family Dolichopodidae; genus Condylostylus; species Condylostylus longicornis. The sequence continues at coordinate 260,820 of NW_026578032.1, forward strand.
ATAATAATTAAATGAGAAAAAAATTTTATTTAATGACATAATAATTATCATCACATACATACTCATACATATTGTATTAAAGCAAGTGCATCAACATACACACATTGTATGAATTACGTACTAAGTACGTGCGTATAAAACTGAATGAATAAAGAAAAAATCATTCTTTTTGATTTGTAAACAAATCTACCTTTAATTTCATTTTAAATTAAAATTCCATTATAGATCAAATTAAATGCAGATACACGCACACAAAAACATGTATGATGAACGCACACAAGAACATGTATGAACGCATACAAAATCAATGAAAATTTTTTTCCTACAATAAGTAAAGTTCAATGGTCAGCGGTTAATAAAACACAAAATATTCTAAATAAAATAACAACAAACAGCATTTGGGTAGCTCAGATCAACTTTATAAAATTCAATTCAATAGAAAATACTAAAGCGGAATTCAATTTTTCATTAATTTTCAATTATTATTTTTTTTTTCTTTTCCATCTTTTCATCATTATTAATGAAAAATTTCATTTATTTTCAAACAAAACAAAAAAAAAAATTCAAATTTTAAAAATAAACTTTTTTCGTTCTATTTTTTTTTCTTTCTCTTAACAGATTTGAAACCCAATTTTGTTGAACAATTGAAAATTTCGAACAATAAAAGAAAATAAGTTTGATTTGAAAACGATGATGGGTTTGAAATGATTAAATTCAATTAATTTGCAATTTTCATTAGCTATCATAGTAGGGGAGAGAAATTTATAAATACAAAATAATTAGAAATTATTATTGGAAGAATAACAAATTAGATTTTAATTACAAGTACAAGTTTGATTTGGTAAAAATTTTTTCACTTTAATCACGTGGAGAAGCTCAATAATTTAAGATTTTCTAAACATTTGGATATTAAGTATTGACAAAATTGTCAAAAAGCCTTTTCGATCATGTTTGATTTGCGTTTGCGTATTAAAAATTTTTAAAGAATTTGAAAGGGAAACAACACGTTCTATATGTATAAATCCAGAAAGCTCGCAAGAATGAATTTCCTAAATGACAGTCTAAGTGATAGTAGTGACAAACTATTGATTGAATAATGAACTACTTAAACACACACTTGACTATTTGTTATTTTGACAAACAATATTATTAATTACAGTAAAATAAAGCCCTCTTGTGGCTGTAGCATGCAGTTTTGTCAATTTTCCAAACCGTCGAACTCAAAATTGTAAATGCGGTCATTATAAAGCAAAGCAATAAGCTGAAAAATACTTGGATTAATGCTGTGAAATATTTATGAATAAATAAAATGTCAAGGAGTTCGAAATTCGATCATAATTTATTTCGTCGAATTTTCATCAAAAAAATTCGTCGATTTTTCAGATTGACATTCGGTAACTTGATGTCAACTATACTGTCAATTAATATGGTGATTTTTATTTTAATTCTTTGGTCAATTCTCGTATAATTGAAACGTAACTACTTTTTAAAGTTTCTAAAACAGAATTGCAATTTGAACTCCGTATTGTATTTGATGTATTTAGAAAAGAAAAACAAAAAGCAAAAAAAAAAAATTAATTGTTTAATAAATTTTCTAAACCCTTTCTTTCTTTCGCATTTCCATTTACGTTATCAAATACACTTTAAAGGTAAAAAACAAAAAAAAAAAATTCACCTTTTCCATTTTTTTTCTGGTAATTTAAAAAGGTGAAGCTACGATAAAGTGAGTCATAAAAGCGTTAAAAATGCTTTTTTCTTTTGCCTTTTTTTTCTTTATTTAAAATCGAAATGCACAATCAAGTGTATAAGCAATTAATGTTGAATGCGAATGGCCGCTTACTCTATCAAGTGTGACTAATTTTTCAATTTTGTTGGGAAAATATTTTTTATAATAAGTAAGTACTTAAAATACACTAAATAAAGAGTTGGAAAAAAAAATCATTTCAAAAAAAATTTTTACGCGACCTAGTAAAAAAAAAATGGAAAAAAATGCGAGGCGAACTTTTTGATAACAACCACATGGTAGGTGAACAAATGTAGTTTTTTTTTTTTGCTTTTAGTTGGTGGCTATTTTTAAAATGCCTTCAAGTAATTTTTATACTTAATTCTTTTTTAATTTTTTTTTTATTTTTTCATATCAGTTACAGGAAATTGCGTATACGTTCACATTATTTCGATTTGATTCTTTTATTGAGTACCATAAATAATTTTTTTTGGAGTGTATTGTGTTCGCATATTTATAGGGTGTGCTAGAGATCAAAAAGGTTTAACTAATTCATGTACTTGCAATAAATTCTTGCAATTCTTGTACTTGCAAAATCGTGAATTAAAGACAAATAAAAAATTATAGTGCAACAGTTTGAAATTGAATTTTTGCTTTAGAAGTAAGAGAACAGGGAATTAAATTGAATGCAGTGCTCAATTGGTCTTACTATCCGATTCGATATTACCTTTGTGGTCGAAAATTAACTTCTATATAAGAGTGGAAGTATTTTGTAATCAAAATTTTATTGAAAGTTTTACTGAACCACCTTGTATTTTTCTCAATTTATTTTTACGTTTTCCGATTATATTTCTTTTCTCTTTACTTATTTCGTCTTCAATGAAGCTCATTTCAATTTAATTTTATCGAAAATTTTACATAATTAAAAAATTTATGAAAATTGAAAGTAAAAATGTAAGTATGACAGTAATGAAAATAATATTAAAAAAAAATAAATTTTACAATTTTAATTTTAATAATTAATTACTTGTTAATCAAGTTAATTAATTGAAAATTAATTTTATACACTTACTTTGTTTTCAAAATTAAAATGTCATTGAATATTTCTTGAGAATATTCGAGTTAATATGTAAGTATGCACGTACTTTTAGCACATTTCAATTTATGCGTATCTAGAGAGGGAGAATATGTAATGCAGCGATAATGTAGGACGAACTGGTACTAGGGCACATAAGAGTATATACGGACATTCGTTTAAAATATTCCAAATCGAGATACGAGTATATGTAATAGAAATCTGCCTAAAAGAAAATTTTAAAACGGAAGATAAAAATTACAATATCACAACGAACAGGAGTGACAATCATTTGAATAATACATTGTACATGTTGTTGCTAATGGACTGACGCAAAATAGGTTGAATTTTATAGACTGACCATTTCTGTCACTAATATTTAAATTGTATTTAAATTTTCAGGGATATTTTAATCAGTAATCACGAATTTTTCATAATTTTGAGTAATTTTTTCGATCAACCATTAATATAAATTATGCACGAACTTTGAATTATGCATACATACTTAAGCATTGTGCCCTCTTAATTGGAATTTTAAATTTTACAAGATTAAAACCGCATATAAAATGTATACGTATGTCATACACAATCATACAAATATTTACAATTTTAAGTCAAAGATTGCATTCAATTATTGCATAATTTATTATTTAATAAGTGGACTAAGTATATAAATAATAATTAATTAAATTTAAAGTATTATAAATACAAATAAATATTGAAAGTAATTGAGTATTGCATAAAATTTTTACAATTTAATATTGCTGCAGTACAAAATTTTGCTGTTGCTTTGTGTCAGTAATTACTTAGCATATGTTACCAGTTATTATGTATGGCGTTAAACGATTATTTTGGAAAGCTTCTGAATAATACTGTTATAAATTATAGCAATATCAACGGAATATAGAAATTTTCAAATCAAGATATAAATTCATCAAAAATTCTTCCAACTACGTATACCTTATTTATCATTTTATTTAAGTATCTTTAATTAAGCTAATTTTTCATATTCATATTATAAATTCTAATCAACCATTTTAAATTTCTGATTATACAGCAATTCTGATTCATATTTCTTTTTCTTATTTAATTATACTATGAATTCTTTAAATAAGAAACGCCACTATACTCGTAATATATCAAAAGAGACGCCAATTATGTTCTTCTGAACTTTGCGCGCAGTATGTTTTTTTTAAAAATTCATATAGTACGACTAAGGTCTACCTAATATACATAAATAATATTATGATTCTTCTTTATGAGAACTTGTTTTGAACCGCAATACTTAAAATACTTAAGTATACAATTTTTAAGTTTTATGATAATAATCAAAAGTTGAGAATCCAAAAAAATATACATAAATTTTTAGTAGAAAAAGAAATGATTTTATAAATACGTTTAAGTAAGTATGTACTCATGTAATAAAAAAAAATTATGATTTTCGAGTTTGAGGAAAAAAAAAGGCCGAAAAGATTTGTTTGTGTGCTTAATTTTTGTATAAGAAATCGTGAAATACGACCATACCCTGAGTTATACATTTACAATTGGAAAACTGAATCGTACAGTTGAATAAAATTATTACTGCAAATAGGAAATCATAGCTATGGAAATTTTGGGAACTAAAATTGACAGAATTTAAATTTCAATACTCCAGCCAAATAATCACGAAATCATTGACCCTATTTTAGGTAAATGTTTTACTAACAACAAATTTCTTTCCGAAATACAAGTTAAATATTAATTTTACTTCTAAATTAATCAAAATAATGTTACCAAAGGAGCCTGAATAACTTTAGTTTTGCATTTTGGTGGGGCCACATTTTAGCATGGAAATAAGGCATCATGATCTTATTCACCACATACAGGAATTCGATGCCGGCAATATTTTATAAATCGCTATATTAAGTATGTGTGTTGCATTTACATTGTTCTACTTTTTTTCAACATTACAAATGAATACAAAATTTATTAACAAACCTGAAATAAAATACTTAAGTACGATTCAATAAATAGACCGATAATAATAGAAATTAATTTATAAAAGAAAATCTAAACTCTAAATACTTAATAATAAAAACAACATAGAAAATAAAGAGAGCAAAATTGTAACACAAGAAAAAAAAAATTTATGAAGATCTTTTAAACCAGGAAATGTTATCCAATTACCTCCATGGAAAAAAAATCATAGAAATGGAGAAAATTATCATTACACATCAGCGCATTCATTGATAAAAAATAACAAAATATTAAAATAAATAATTGACATATTAAATGGCTTCATTACACACACATACTTATGCATCACATTTATATATTTACAAAATACAAAATGACATTTGTAAATATTGTAAAAAGATAACTGTAATAACAATATAACAATTTTGTTATATAGAATGAAATGAAATTGGGGCATAACTAAATAGAAGTGTAATAAAACATCACTTACATATTAGAACAGAACATGCACTAAATAACAAAATGGCTTCAAAAAATGGCTTCAGTTATACTTACATATATGAAATTTAATAAAGATGCTCTACTAATACAAAATAATGCATTAAAGGTCACATATTAACCACAAAATATTTTTTTTGAAAAAATGACTTAAGTAACTAGTTAAAATTATTTAATTGCATCTCTTCGAGAAAAAATGTTCTAAGTCAAAAATATTTGTTTTCGAAGAAACTGAGAAAAACTGTTTTCAACAAAATTATTAAAGAAATTTATGATACAAATCAGAGTTGAATCAGGGTTCATAAAGGATCAATGGATCCATGAGTTAATCAATGCATTTATTTTAGACTTAATTTACAACCTGTAGATAAATGAATATTTCCAATTGCAATAACAAATCGCAACTGAAACCAAATTTCAAAAATGTGTTCAAAGCGACTGTAAAAGAAGAGACAACTTGTGAAAAAGATAAAAAAAAGATCGAAGCGAAAAAAAAACTGCTTCTGAATGTTATCATTGATTTTGATTTGAAAAACTAAATGATAAACCTACCACGCCATCCATTGTGAGAAAAGTAAAACTCTTGTGTATGCATTTAAATGAGAGAAAATATTAAAGTGGATGAGAAGGAGAATAAAAAAAAGTGATTGGTTTTAAAAGAGATAAGAGTAAAAGCACAAAGTTTTTAAACTTAACAGCGCAATGTCGTCTAAAACCGAGCACAAATCCTTAGCTTATTTTATCTTAATATCAAATATTGGCGAAATCTCTGAGTTCCTAGCGATAACCAAAACACTTAGAATCTCTTTTAGTTTAGCCAGAAAACGAGTTTAAAGTTTTTCAAAATATTTTTTTAAATATCTCCAAAAATATTTTTGACACAGCCTATTATCATATATTGACAGAATCTGTGGATTCCCAGTGATCACAAAAAACACTTAGAATCGCTCTATCTCTTCTAGTTTAGCCAGAAAACGCGTTTAAAGTTTTGCAAGTGATTTTTTCAAATAACTCCAAAAATATTTTTACCACAGCCTATTATCATATATTGGCAGAATCTGTGGATTCCCAGTGATCACAAAAAACACTTAGAATCGCTCTACCTCTTCTAGTTTAGTCAGAAAACGCGTTTAAAGTTTTTAAAAGTATTTTTTTAAATATCTCCAAAAATATTTTTGCCACAGCCTATTATCATATATTGGCAGAATCTGTGGATTCCCAGTGATCACAAAAAACACTTAGAATCGTTCTATCTCTTCTAGTTTAGCCAGAAAATGCATTTAAAGTTTTTCAAAAGATTTTTTTAAATATCACCAAAAATATTTTTGCCACAGCCTATTATCATATATTGGCAGAATCATATATTGGCAGAAGATTTTTTTAAATATCTCCAAAAATATTTTTGCCACAGCCTATTATCATATATTGACAGAATCTGTGGATTCCCAGTGATCACAAAAAACACTTAGAATCGTTCTATCTCTTCTAGTTTAGTCAGAAAACGCGTTTAAAGTTTTTCAAAGTATTTTTTTAAATATCTCCAAAAATATTTTTACCACAGCCTATTATCATATATTGGCAGAATCTGTGGATTCCCAGTGATCACAAAAAACACTTAGAATCGTTCTATCTCTTCTAGTTTAGTCAGAAAACGCGTTTAAAGTTTTTAAAAGTATTTTTTTAAATATCTCCAAAAATATTTTTGCCACAGCCTATTATCATATATTGCCAGAATCTGTAGATTCCTATTGATCACAAAAAACACTTAGAATCGCTCTATCTCTTCTAGTTTAGCCATAGAAAATGCGTCTAAAGTTTTTCAATAGATTTTCCAAATATTTCGCGATACCTTACAAATAACATTTTTTTAGTTAAACATTTTTATCACAGAGTTGCCTCAAATTCTTTAAACAAGAAAATTTTCAATATTCATTTTTAATAATCTTGATCATTTGAACAAAATCTACATTTTAATATTCGGTCAACTGTATTATTAAGATTGCCACAAAACATTGCTTTTTATAGTATTTATAAGAGTTAATTTTATTTCACGAAAGCCTCATTTTAAAACTAGATTTTTAAAATTAATGAAGTACAAAATTTGAGTATAAAATGATAAGATGGTAATTTGTTAAAATAATAAAAATAAAATATCAAACTAATCCTATATAAGATGATTATTTATTTAATGAAAGTTGTTTAGAGTATAAGAAATCAAGAGCTATTTCAAGTTATTTTTCTACTTTTAAGATTATTTCTCATTAATTAGAGTGAGAGCTGCTGCTACCTTTTCAAGAAAATTTTAATTGCAAATAATCTCATATTAAAAAAAAAAAATCACTCATTTTTTTTCTTCATATTTTTACCCAAAAAACCTTTTCCTTCTCATTTTAATTAAAACGGTAGCTCCCATGTGGTTAATACATACGCTTCCCTGTACACAAAAATTTAATCTCTATATAATTTATTAATATTTAAATATGTAAAAATAAAATCGAAGAAAAAAAAAATTTTGCCTATAAAAAAAATATTGAGTTGTTAAGAATTGATTGAAGAATATATTTTTTTTTTTCATTTAATAGTCTGACCCTTTTCCGAATAAGTATATAAAAATTTACATATAAGTAAATAGGCATTAACTTATGAATATGGACGCAACAACTCAACACTATAAATGTATATAATAAAAATTTAGTGGCACATTTCTCACACTGTGCCATTTGACATTTCTGTAATAAAAATGACTCTATAAATTGTTTAAAAATTAATTTTTGAAAAGAAACAAAATATAAAATTAAAAAACTATTAAAAAAATTTTATTGTTAAAATGTCATAAAAATGAAACGGAAGAGCGTGAAAGTTCAAAAAAGAAGCAAAAGTTTTTTTGACTATTCGAAATTCAAGTTTGAATATGGAAACATTTTCCATTTTCCATAATTTGAAATAAGTGCATAAAAATCATAATTTTTTTCAAGAATATTTTCTAGAAACACTCCGGAATTCAATTGAGGCACAAGTGGATTTTGAAAATTGGACAGCGGTTTTATAGTTGAAATTTAAATTTTTCGAATTGTTTCCTCACTTCCCGGAAATTAAACGGAAATCTTAGTAGAAACGGTACTTAAATTTCACAAAGACAATTTACTTAGACAATCATTCATAGTTTTACTAGGCATAGAAACATTGCAGAAATTAAGGAACACTCATGTATGCACCTATCGGAGTTACTATACTTTCTTCATTTTCGTATTGTAACAAGCGCTGTTTGGCATGTTAAGTACACTTGTTACAAGTAAGTTAAGTGTTGTTTGGCAAACTTGCCTCCTCTTAAAATCCACAAATCAGTCTTTAAATCCGATTTGTATAACACTTTTAAAACCAATTTTTTCAGATTTGAAGCATTTTGCATAAAGGGGTAGATTGTAGATTCTAAGGGAACCGAGTGGGACAGGAGCATCCCCCAAGCCACCGCAGCCATTTTTGACTTATTGTAGTCACCCCACTCTCCCGTCTATAATATCCCCGTCCCAATCACAAAGCCGGAGATATCCTTAAGGGAGTTGGACAACAGTTCCCGAACACTTAGGGACCCATGTCCAAGACAATTGAGGCGCCGAACAGCCAGTGCCGGACAGTCGCAGAGAATGTGCACGGCGGTCTCACCGCCACCCCCACAAAATCTGCACAGGGGGTAGCCCGACTTCCCCAGCCTATGCAGGTGGTACTTCACCGGGCAGTGCCCCGTGAAGAAATTCGCAATAGTGCGAACCCGGCTCCTGCTCATCCCCAGCAACTCCGTGGCGAATCCGCCGGAGCACGCCGGAAGAAACACCTTCGCATGACGGCACCCCTTCGTGTCCCGCCAGTGACGGCCGCATTCCGCCGCGAGTAGGCAGGCAAGCCTGGCCCCTACGGCGGAAGAAGGCAGACCGCAGAAAGGCAGCGGCTGCACAAAGGCAGCCCCAGATCCCCTCCGCGCCAACTCATCGGCAACTTCGTTGCCCGCATGACCACTATGGTCCGGCACCCAAATGAGCATCACTCTGTTCTCCGATGCCAATTCCATAAGTGCAGCAAGGCAGCGGCCTGCCGTTATGAAGTGAATCGGTTTCACAGCCTGCTAATTATGAAAACAAAATAAATCAACAAAACCACTGCATAAAGGGGTTATCCACAGCGCTAAGAACATTTCTGATACTTAATTTATATAACCATTACTTCTACTTCTCAAAAATTATTAAATTTTATGACATTTATATGACGTTTATTAGTCATTATTGTTATGACATTTATTTGACAACTATAAATGCTTTTAATATGATTGAAATTGAAATAAAAACTCAAGTATAGTACTTAACTCAGAAGTAAAATTGATCTTGAATTTGTTTTAAAGCACTGGTCTAAAGGTACTTCCATTGCTCACTTTTAGAATTTCGTAAACAATAGTTTAAAAAGACTTGAATTTTAATAATGCATAATAAAAAAAAAATAACAAAATTCATTCAATATTTTCATAAAAAAAAAAAAAATTGGATATTAAATCCCTTTATTACTGCAAGTAACATAAAAAGAGACAAGCTTTTCCAGAAACACTCCAACAACAAAAAACACATTACAAAATATTAGGTTTTTAGGTTACAAAAACATTTATTGTATATCACCGCGCGTATTGTAATTCAAATTCATTTCCGAAAATGAAAAACTCTTATTTGATTTTTAAACAAAAGCTTGTTGTAAACCTATTTAGTAGACAACAAAGAAAATTTCATGTATGTGTACCTATATATTTGCCTTTATTTTTCTTGTTTCTTATTATTATTAATATGAATTTTTTAACTACAAAGGTCATTTTCTGTACATATGTATACAAAGAGGAGGAAGAGAGGGCATATTAAACAATCGGAAAATCAATATATCAATAAAATTTATTATGAATAATAAGGCTTTAAAACAGCATAAACACATCAACCCATAAACAATATACACATTCATATAGGTGAGTTACAAAAAGTTATATTACTCGTATATACTTATATATACATATGTACGAGTATATTATGTTTTATGAGAAATTTACCTGTGGAAAACAATAAATAAATCTTAATTTATGAATCCAAGCAGCAGCTAAAAACTCATCATAATAATAACGAGCCTAAAATCGCATGTTTTATACCAGTTTTCATGTTACTTCGTTCTATGTATACCAAAAGCAAAATAAATGTACCTTGTGTGCCATATCTACATGTGTGCATCATAATGTTATACATTTGTAAGTTTTTCTATAAATAATTTTTTTTTGCTTATTTTTTATTGTTTAGTATTATGGTACGTTAAAGGCTAGCTATAAGAGGAAGTTATATAATGAAATTTTAATAAAACTGAAAAAAAAAACAAAAACAAGCATTCGAGTTGAGAATAATAAATTTTAAATTAGACCCCATTTATTTAAAATTTTTTTTTATATAGGTGAGGCTACAAAAAATTATTCAATTTGGTTTTAATTTTTTTCTTTCTAATTTTAATTCTGTTACACATTTTTAGAGCCAATATTTTCAATGTATACAACTAACTATTTGTTTTCCCAATGAAATGTATTGTAATTAATAAATTAAATGAGGAAGATTATATAATTCCTATATTGAAATTGAGCGTCAACTCTATGCCATTGATTAAAAATAATTCAATTCCATAAAATCATAAGTTACTCAATGAGAATGTGTTAAATATTGCAACCATTGGCCCTTTTTATTGGATAACTGTCATCATTTTAAAAACTCTACCCTGCGACTTAGACAAATGACATAATTTTAATTTTGCAATTGATATTGGTAGCTCTTTCGAAAATGTCAAATATGTCAAAATTGCAGTTTTAATTGTGTCATTTATGCATCTTTAAAAATGTAATTGTGAAAATTAGCGAAGTGGAAAAGAATCGAAATTTAAATGAAAAATTAGCGAATCTGATGCAGATGGAACTTGCAGATTGTAAGTGTTGATTCTTTCTTTATAGATATATAAAAATATTAATTAACGTGATTTTTGTAGAATAGTTTTTTTAGACTGCACAACGTGAATTACATTTGAATTTACAAATATTAAATGATTTTTTTGACAATAGTGTGATTAATTTTAAAAGTCAAATGATTAGAGTTTCCAGATGATGGTCATTTGCAGAAATCATATGATCATCATAATGACATTTTTTAAAAATAGCCATTGTAAGGTTCAAGAATTAAGTATATCAGTTAAAATTATCAAAAATTTGATGAGGTATTCAGTTGTACGGTTTGCGTTGTGTTTGTCAGCAAATTTTTTTGAAAGAATTGCAGGAATATTTAGTTTTTATGAAAATTTGCGATAAACCACGGTACATTTGAGACCATTTTGGATTTTTTTAATTGAATATTAAATTTTAAAAAATAATTGAAAATTGAAATTTTTTAAACGAGTACTTTTGGTTACATTTTCTAAGAAGTCAACAAAAAGAAGTCCGCCGAAAAAATTTCTTAATACACCATGGCTTGGTATTTTTAAAGGAAAATTAATTGGTACATTTTGAATTTACAAGCAAAACATTTGATAATTTCCCTTATATCAGAGCCTATAATACGGACGGACATTTAGAAAACAAATTTATAATACACTTTGCAATATAAAAAAATTACCTAATACCCTAACGATGTACTCATATGTAAAGCTTCCCGAGAGTGCCATTTTATTGCATTCATAATAAAAGAAAAAAAATACAAGGTAATTAAAAGGTAAATAAATTTTTGTATAAAACAAACTTTTTTTTTTATAAAAAAAAAAATATTCAATGAACTATCAAGGGTTATTAATTTAACAATTTTTTTATTTTTATATTGTTTTTTAAAATTAACATTTTTATTGTTTAGTACAAACTTGACATTCTTGTTACAAAATAATTTATAGTTAAAGCTTTAACACATCATTTGAAAATTTAAAATAAATAATGGGCAAATTAGACACTTTCGTGAAAAATATAAATAAAAAAACAAAATTAATTAAAAATTTAAAAACTTTAACAGTTTATAAGAAAATTTACAGTTTTTCATTTAAAATTACAGTTCTTAAGGGCGGAAAATTAATATTTAACAGAAATTTATGTTAGAATTTTTAATTGTAATTATAGGACGGTGCAAATTTGAACTTGATTTAAGAAATTTCGAAACTTTTATAAAAAATATTTTTAATTTAAATTGAAATTACAGCAAGAGGATTCAATAAAACAATTGTAAAACATTTTAAGAATTACTGAAAGAGCATCATTCTTGCAGAACTTGGATATCATAATGTAGTTGCCTAATAGAATGTTAATTTTGGATAAACGAAATTTGGAAATCAAAAAAAAAAACTTACAATGGCAATTGTGATGAAGATTACTGCAGAAAAAAAATTAAGAGAACAATATTTGCCTACAATTTCTTCATACCTCTGTAGCTCAGTTGGTAAAGTATCCGTTTAGAAAACGGTAGGTCACAAATTCGAGTCCAGTTGAAGGAGAATAATTGTTTTCCTTGGACTTGTTCGTTTGACTGCGCCGTCCATCAGTTCAAATTAAATAACAAGTCTCTTATTCCCTGCGCCGTCTAACAGTCCAAATTAATTTAACAAGTCTCTTGTTCCCAGCTAGACTTCCAACAATAATTTCTTAAGTTAATCGTAGACTTCCAACAATAAGCTATTAAGTATTAAATTTTTAACATTTTTATATAAAGCACGCATATATTCTACTTAAATTTGTAATACATAAGTAACTATCAAAAATCTATATTAGTCAAAATATTTCTGCCAATAATTTTAAGAATTTAAGAGCTATTCCACAATAAAATATTGGTATTTAAAAAATATTTTATGAAAATTATGTTTTCCACAAAAAAAAAATTCTATCATAAAAATTTATCTTATAACTCAGTATTTGTATATTTCTCTTAACATGGTTATAATCTATACAGTATGTTATAAAACATACTCGTATTCGAACGTTGTCTCTACGTAACAGTTTAGTTAAAAATCTACTTATTTTACCTTTTATAATAAATTGTGGTTTCTCTGTTATTCCGCATAAGTGTATATATATATATACGTTCATTTTATATAACTTTTTTGTTTAATATTATAACCATAGACGTAATTTTATTCGACAGCTGTGGTTTTCATATAAAAATGTAAGTATACATATATGAATACGTAAGTTACGTATAATTTGCATAATATTACCAATATTAAAAATAAAAAGTTTCTACTTATTTTCTACCCTTCTATTTTGTATACTTACAATAAAATTAAAATGAAACTTTTCCATTCGAAATGTGTGTAAGTATATAAGAAGTTTTTATTAATTTGCAAAATGTTTTAATAATTTTCAATACATACATACGTAACGTACTTGTATGTACTTGTATGAATGTAAAAAAAAAACCACGAAATCTGAAAATTTTATAAAATTTAAAATTAATTTAATTTTGCATATGTAAATAAGCACATAAATACACACTATATTAATAAATTTTGTAGATTAATTTACTTAAATATTGTCAAGTTTTTTTTAAGAATTTTGGTTTTTATAGTATTTTCTGATTAATACCGAGATTTCGTAATATGAGCATAACATTGGGTAATGAATTAATAAATTTTATTCAAACTTATTGTAAATTTTATTAATTTGATTTTCAACACTAGAAAATTTAAGAGATTATAAAAAGTAGACTACCACATATTTTTGAAATCAATGGAGTATTTATGCAATAATAATGAACGTATGAAACGTTGGGACTTAGAAAAAATCATACTGAATATAACATAGCTATGTGTTGTTGATATGAAAATAATGAAATCTGAACTTAAAAGGCGGTTGAGTTATGCTGCATTCGCAATGAATATTTGAAGTTAATAAATTTGACTTGAAATAATTCATTGATGAATATTGGACGTAGCCAAATAAATAATCACAAAGATATTCAACGAATTCAGTGGGAAGTGCCTAGTTACAAAGTAAAGATTCCATCTGTAGCTCATAATATGAACGAATGCAAGTTTATTGAGAATTCACTTGGATTATGACAATTTTATTTTACCCATTTCTCGTGCCTAATATTTTTCATTTTAGGGAAAAAAGAAGATTTTGAATGAAAAATTATTTATTTATTTCTAGACACGCTATATACGATTACTCCAATTCAAAATTAAATTATAATGAAGAAATCAATTGGAATAGCAATTTTTTAAAAATATCTTAAGAGAATAATAATAAATTATAAGCATAATGATAAGCAAATCTTAAAATCATTAGTGAATTCCCCGTTCTATTTCCAGTTTAAATTCGCTTTATACACGAAATTATTTTCGTAATTTCATGAATATTAATGTAATCATTACTCATTTTTTTAAAATTTTATTATAAATATTAACTATCGCATATTGTTTTATCTAAAATTTAATGTGCTTCCCCGTACAAGCTGCTTTTTACATTAGTATATGATATTATTACGCGTGTGTGTCTCTAAATACATAAAGTTTGTTTAATGCCATACAAATAAATGTAATATCTTCCTAAATACTTCACAATTATGATAATCACAATTTTGAAAATCAGACATGAGCAACCTAAGATTCTTCGCTGGAATCGAAACCGATAATTAGCGTTTCATCAGGAGGGTATTTGGCTGCCTAAGAAGATTTTCGAATAAATATTGTATTCCTTACTTATAGGGATTAAAATGTAAAATTTTCTTTGAAAACAATTAAATATTCACGAAATAACAAATTTAGAACCTTCTATACTTTTGTCTGTTCGGCATTATTAAATGAATATAGAGACATCTTTCGGAATTTTAAATTAAGTAACTCAAAATTTTAATTTTATTTTTAAGTTGAAAAAATATTTAAGCCACCTAGCTAAAAATAAAGTACCGTGCGATATTTAATTATTTTTGAATTCGGGCCCCCAGCCTGTTAAAGGTTGCTCCATACTTTTTCTAAACACTTTCATCATACTTTCTAATTTCAGTTGGAAAATGTGTTTGCTTACGAATATTTATCTATTAATACAGTTGTTTCAAATTATTACTTATAAAAAGCCGCAACTCAATTATGATAATTCAGAAATATTTACATAAATACATTTGTATAAATATTAATTATCAATACAAATTCATACTATGTACTAAGATACATACATACATTACCTCGTGGAAAATTATAAAATTAATTTATTTACTTATATTTAGTCATCATTATATAGAATTATCAACTCTCTCAATACAAATTTCACTAAATATTATTAACTCTTAAAATTTGTTTAGGAATTTCTTCTCAAAATTCTTAGACTCGTGGTAGTTCTTAATTTTAATCCGAAAGTAGTCTGTTGAATCTTGAATGCAGAGTTAATAGTTTTTTTTTTAAATACTATATTGCACCATAAATACCAAATTGTACCATAAATAGTAAAGGATTGCATTCTAAATAACGTCTCAGACGGCAAATTTCTCATTGACACGAAAGTATTTTTAAATAAAATTTGTATATAAAAGTACGATATAATTATATACGAGTACAATATAAATTGATTAAGCGGGTATAATTTTAAAATTATATCTAAATTGAAATTGATTCGCTTTAGAAATTTCATTATAAAGATAAGCTATAGCTTGAAAATAACGCAAGATTAAGTAATTTAAAACTCAATTTAATCATAACAGAAAACCTACATTTATTTATTACTTAAATGTTATCTGTATTGTTCCCTATAATTTCACGAAAATCCATTAATTTTCTGCTAAGTATATTAAAAGAAGAAAAAGTAGAATAAGAAAAAAACCTTATCTACTTAATTTTTGAATTATTGCCTCTACTTAGTTAACCTTTTTTTAAAAACCTAAATTCTAAAAATATCGAAGAATAATAACAAAAACTACTTATTGTTTTATTTCATTAACTTCGAAAATTTTAAAATTGTTCTTATTCTAATTAAAAAAAAAAATGATAACCCTATTAATATTGAAAATCAACCAAAAATATTCGTTCAAGATCACTCAAATTTCTTTATTACAATTATTCCATTAAAATATCACTTTAAACGCTCAATTAAGTTGTCAATTTTTTTTTTTTTCAAGAATTTGTAAACCATATTACTTATACATATACGAGTACAAGAAAGGAAATAAATTTTACCAAGGAAATTAAATGGAAATTAAGTATGAAATGACTGACTGACTGACCATAGTCTGCACCAATAATTTTTAATGCATCGGTTAAAAATGTGCGGTTAACGAACCCCAAAAATGTAAAACGAACCGAAACAAAAAAAAAATTTTTTTTTCTTACATTTAACAATTTTGAAATTCTAAGAAAGAAAGTGAGTATCGTTTGACATTTCATGACTTTACTAAAACAAAAAAAAAGCAAGAGAGAGAAAAAATTCTACCCCTTTTACTTACTAAGGAATTGATTTTTTTTCGGTTTTTTCTAAATTTGATATTTTATGATACTCGTATTTTCAGAAATTCGATGATTTTCTAAAGAAAATTTCGTTAATGAAAAAAATATGACAATGAAATTTGAAGATTTCAAAGTGATTTTGTTGCTTAAAAATAAAGAAAATTAAAACGATTTTGATTACTTTTAAATTATGCTCATTAATTAAAAAATAATTGTTAGAATGTGTTCTTGAAATTGAAGCTTTATGAAAAATATTGTAGAAAAAATTGCTTTTAATCAATTGTTATACAATCAATTTGGAAGTATATAACTGTATACACTTATCGGTTAACTAAAAAGTTTACTCAGTTATTTAACAAATTATTTAGAAATACGATCACCTGCAATGTTGCAAGAGAGAAGGAGTAATGTAAAAAATAACATTGAGAGTAAAACAAGAAATTTAATCTGAAAGGGGAAAATAGATAGCATATATGGAACAAAAGTTTCTTCTACAGACAATCTTTTGCTCTCAACAGTAAAAACCAACACTCGGTTGAATTTTTAGTTCTTGGAGAGTGAGATATGCCCATTTTGAAATAAAAAATACTTTGTTTGAGTTCAGTACAGCACTCTTCATTCGAATGAGAGGCGACATCTACTTTGTGTATCCACCGAAAGAGGTTTTGTGAAGGCTTCGGAAGTCTTACGGATTGCCGGACTTCGGATCACAGCTGCATTTATCAAATTCTTTAATGTACTACTTATATTGTTGTAAATGAAAGTTACACATTACAACTGCCCAGCAAGTGAGCAATTTCTGAACTTGAAAGAGTAAAATTATCTCACATTAGACTATAGATTCGAAAAATTATCATTAACGTCGGACGTATATAACAGTACGTATCAGTACCATAAACTTCGATTATTCGATGACTCTGCCTAATTAATCTTAATTAGCTATTGCAACTTGAATTCCCTTTCAATTTATCTTACTTGACACAAATATAATTAATTCGTTCTAATAGATTAGGTTTGTTTTTTAGAACCTAATTAAAATCTAATAATTTTATAAAGTTTAAACTAAACTTATACCCAACTCAGCATAATTTCGAAAACAAAAAAACAACTTTTTTCCCTCCTCCAATTTAATTTGGTGTTTTTTTTTTTGTAATGAATTGCATAACTATTAGAATTTTTTTTTTTTGTTCATTATTCAACAAAACCAAACTTTAAATCTAAATTTTAAGAAATTTTATAAGGAAGTGTGCAATAACAAAAACAGAAATAAAAAACTTTTCTTAATTACTTTTATTTTTACATAAGCTCTACTGACAATGAAAAACTTTACCGACTTTTAGATGCCATCATGCTCCAATTCACAAAAATATCCTTTTTGTTTTTCTTCACTTATTTTTCACTTCGTATACATATAAAACTTTTAGCAATTTAATTAAAATCCTTATACTTAGAGTGTATTATACATAAAATAAAAAAAAAAAAACAGAGTGTTCGGTAGGGATGTGGAGTCCAGTTACTTTGTGGTATTCATGAATACATTTTGTTTTTTTTTTAGTTTCTATTACAAGATCGGGGAGCACGTTTTTTGAATTAAAGGGGAGCACCGATTGGAGCTGTGGTCCGCAAGATATGCGAACATATTTAATAAGAGAATACTCATTGGAGTTTTTTATCAAAATTCAGTAATACGTTCTTTGAAACATAACTGTAATTTTAATGTGACGTTAACGCCATTCCAACTAAATTTTAGTTTTACACTTGCATATAGATACTCTAATAATTGAAATATTCAAATGTAAAAAGAAATTCATAAATTCTTTCCATAAAGAAGTGAGATATGGCACGTAATCATTTATAGTGTTCGATATTCATAAATCAGTAAGTGCCTCAGAAAAATATGCGGAATCTTTTTGGCAAGAAGAATTTCGAATGCTCAGCGTGGGGACTCGCAGTTGGAGGGCTCATTTTGCTACAAATAAGAAGTAAACGGCGACAATTGGGGCATACGCTAAGAGGACTACAAAATGCAATATCAAGTTAAGCATTAGAGTGGAATCCGCAAGGTAAATGTAAAGTTGGAAGGCCGAAAATGACTTGAATTAATAGAAAAAAAACCATCGGTAAACAAAGGTGTATTAACAAATAAACAGGGTTAGTTAAACTAGCTATAAAATTAATTGTACAAACCCTATACTGTACATCTTATATGAAAATAAAAATATAAGTAATTTAATTTCAGGGTCCATTATGTAATTATATACTTAAGAATAAAATTATCAATATACATCCATATAACCACTATTAATTCCGATTTTTATTTTTAGAATCGTTGCCAAATTATCATAGAAGAATGAATATAGGAGCATATTTTTTTTCTTATTTGCTTTTTTGTGCAAAATCATTCAAAACCATTGAAAGCAAATTAAAAGATTATAAAGGAACTATAACTTAAGTTCTACACATAGTTAAGAAGATTTCAAGAAAATTAAATGTCATATTTAAAGATATTTCGGATACGAATTTAAGCTAAAATATCAGTTAACTATAAAACTATTAATAAACAATAAACTTTAAATGTTTTAAACAAAATAAGGCAAAAAGTAAAAAAAAAAGTTAGGATGGCGCCACAGACATTCAATCGTACTCTAAAGAAAATTATTATAAACACAAACAAAATTGTATACTTATCTATATTTTTTGTATTAAGTTTATTAGTATACAGAATAGAATTCACACAGTGAAGTATAAATATAAGTACAAAATGTAAACACAAGGTGTACCAGCGAAACATTTTCTAACTTATACAAAATACTTTTTGAATTTGAATCAGTTTTCTCTTTTACAAATTGCCAATATATGTATTTGCTAACTTTCAATATATTATCTACGAATCTCTTCTCCTACCAACAATCCTTAAGACCAGATATAAAATGACAAGATATGACATAAATACTTAAGCCAAATTCTTATTTGAAACAAAAACAAAACATTCTCCGAAATAATTTTTCGAAACGCGCATTTCCCGAAAATTCAAAACAAATATAACACTTTTCTACAATTTTCGACTAATCTAAAGTTTGCCAGGTAATTTTTCTCGAAAAATTCTTTGAAATTTGTACAACAAAAACTGTAAGCAATTTTTATTTAAAATTTCGAGTTAAGACACAATGAATTCGTAAATTCAAACAGAAAATGAGCTTACATTTATGTGACTAATTCAGATATGTATATCCCCTACAGCAGAAAATTTTCTATTCCGAATGCTATTGGTGATCCAATTTATTCGAATGTAAAATAAATTTTCTCCTAAATATTAAAGTACTAAACCAACTTATACGAATATCTTAGACAAACCAACAGTATTGCCTACTATACTAATTAAAATTTTGAAATTCTCTTAAATATATTTTATAGAGAACACCTTGTTGGTATATACCATATATACAGGTCGTCCACATAAATATTTTTAATTTTTTTTTTTTTTTTTCTTCAAAGGTAATCAAAGATTATCTTAAAGTGTCATCTGCGTCTCTTGACAAATATAAAATGTCACTGAAAATAAGTATTGATTTATGATCATGATATTTACATATTTTTTTGACAACAATACACACACAGACCTTATTATATAATATACAACCATAGCTGTTTAGTAAAAGCTTTGATGTATGTAGGTAGCAAACAATATTTAGAATAAAATAAGTAAAAAATATTTGGAATAAAAGGAAAAAAGAACGTAAAATAATAATTCTGCTGTTGATTGAATATCAAAAAGTAACTATTAATATTCTTATACATAAAAAGTTATAAATAAGATTTATAAGCAGATATAAGTGGAAACACAATAAATTCTGTGAAAAGAAAATGTTGCCTTGAGCGAAATATTAAAATACGTTTTTGAAATAAAATCGAAAAATAATAATAAATGTGATAAAATATTGATTTGATAGACTGAGTTTTTTAACAAAACATTTTTTTTTTTGTAATGCGAAATAGAAAAAAACATGAATTTATTTAAAAAAATATAAAATTTAGAAAAGGGGGCAATTTCATAACATTAGATAACTTTGATTAATACCGTAAATTTTAAGAGTACATAAAATTTTTAAAATTAGTTTGCGGAAAGTGTTCTTACAACCATAGCACCTTAGATCATGAACTAAATCCTGACTAAACAACCTTATTGCATTAGGAATTGAATTACAAATGAATTCAGCGACAGACACTAAATCTAAAATGTTATTGTCACGGGTTCAATTTACAAAAATTATTTAATTTATCATCAATTTATCGCAGAATAATAATAAATATGTGGTAAGTGTTATATAAATTTTAATATGAGAGTCTTACATTCATTTATAAATGTTACTTATGTATTTAGACTTTCTCTCTCTATTTAAGATTTATAATTATTGAATTGAATATTATTGTAGATTTTACATTGAGATTACGGAATAAAGAAGCATCACTGATATTCAATAGCAAGCAAACACAATACTGAATAATGAGAGCCGCAGCTGTACGAACGCAAGCATTCAAATTTAACAGAATTTCTATTCATTTAAGTATTGAACAAAAAATTGGATTATTTATTTTGGAAGGGACCTGTTTAATTCATTTGGGATCCTCAAACTCTTTTTTTTAATAATCATTAAAATCATATTAAGTATTCCAATAGTCACAGTTCATTTTGAATTTGTATAAAGAGTGCAAATAAATCATATTATTCACGATAGTCAATTTTTAGAGAACAAGACACCTATATCTATTCGCTTACTACTAAGTACTAGAAATATAAAATATTTTAAATATTAACACGAGATTTGTGTTACTTATAGTACCTAGCTCAATTTTATTCAAGATTACCCATATTACTTATAAAAACAAAAATATAACTAAAAAAAAAAATCTTGATTATAACCTATACCATGGATATTTTGTCACATTATGTTATTTTTGTTTATTATATAAGTAAATATTTAAATATACTTACTAGATAATTTGAGGAAAATAATTATTAAATTTTTATATTTAAAGAAATATTTTTTATATTATAATTTAAATTGTTTACGTCTCATTTTTTTTTTTAACGTAAACAAAATTACTAATAAAATTACTAGTGCTAGTACACCGAAAATACTATTCAATATGGTTATAAAGAGTGACCAATAATTTTTTGCTCTCGCATTTGAGCGAAATTGAAAGTATTTACTTAATTACTTGCTTCAATTTAACAAACACCTACTAAGTATTCTAGTTATAATTAATATTATTTACCTATATTTTTAATACTTATAAATATTTATGCCTTTAAAATTAAACATATCTTTAGTATAAATGGTGTTAGACCAAAAATTTTAATATTTTATACTTTTTTCAAAATAATTTTAAATAAAAAATATTAAATAGAGTATAAGCCTTCAAATCATAAATATCGTCAACATATGTAAACGTAAACAACATACGTAAATAATATAATCTACCTACTTACATATATATAATATAGATCAAGTATTTAAATATATATTTAACTATTATACAAAATTTCAAGTATATTTTCATATTAAAATTCAAAATTTTAAATTCTGGTTTCTTCTATACTTACTATACTGTTATACTTAATAATAATGATTATATTATTATAATCTACATTAATAATTAATTAAAATTTAATGCAAAAAATATTTTTTTTTAAAGCGAATTTAAACGATTTTAAGTTTTTATTAAAAAAAAATTAATTTGTATTTTTTTTTATAACTTTAAAATTCAAAAGCTTAAGATTTATTTAATTTGATTTTTATGTTATTAGCGAATTAAATTACTATACGAGTTGTATAATATCGTAAAACGTGATGGTAGAAAATACTGAAAATATTATTGTTGAATATTAATTATTAAAAATATTTCTTCTCATAAAATTTATTCAGAAAATTATTAATAATTTTATATAACAATAAAATAAACTGTTTTTAATAAAATAATTTCGTATATACTTATACATACAATGGTAATTTTAAAACTCATAATCGATTTTTATAAAAAAATTCCACTGGTAATCCGATTAAATATTTTTAAAATTTTCTTTGAAAATATTTTTCACTTTTAAATTTAATAATTACGAAATTAATATTATATTTATTTCAAATTATTATATTTAATTATTACCAATATAAAATATGTTACTTGAATATTAAAACACACCTTAATCTTTTTCAATAAATTAAGATTTTATAATCGATTAATAATGCAATTATAATGAAACTGTTATATTATTGATAAGTAGGTATAATAAAATCTGTTTTGAATAATTTTCAATTAATATTTAATAATGTTATGATAAAATTATAATTAATTATTATGTAGAATATTTTCCTAATTATTTATTAATTCACAATAATTAATAACATTCAAATGAATCTTTATTATTCGATTTTATTTTTCGATACTGTAAGTAGGTATATACAAAATCTTAGTTATTTAATAAACTTTTTATAATATTCTTATCTTTATTAAGTTATTATAATTTTCGATTATTTTTTAAATTACGGTAATAACTTATTATATTATGCTAAGTATATCGTTGACATATTCTCATTGTTATGTCATAATTCTTTACCGGAAAACACAATATTTTTTCAATCACCAATTACGAAAATGAAAATAAAATCCAAAATTTAATTTTTGATAATTTTAATTTCAAATTGTGTATTACATTTTAATTAATTATTAGTAGACGTTCACAATCAAATAAATTCACAATGAGACCAAAAAAATTAAAGCACTATAAATTTATTAAGAAAAATAAAAAAAACAAAATTCAACATAAATTTATAATAATACGGAGACAATAAGACGCCAAATAATTATAGACTATTTATAATATAGACACACACCTATTGACAGACAATATTTATTTGTAAACGACCATATCGTTAGAGCTTCCGAGTAAAACTGAATTTTAATTCATTTATCGTTTTTTACTCTACCCTTTTTCAAAAAAAAAAATTTTTTTCTTCTTCTTCTTTCTTTTGTTT
This sequence comes from Condylostylus longicornis, assembly GCF_029603195.1. Lineage (NCBI taxonomy): Eukaryota > Metazoa > Arthropoda > Insecta > Diptera > Dolichopodidae > Condylostylus > Condylostylus longicornis. Next base: position 284,566 of record NW_026578032.1, read on the forward strand.
TTAATTATTTTGCTTTAAAAAAATAAACAAAAGTGAATAGAATAATGGAAAGAGAATTTTATAATAAACAACAACAATAACAGTAAATATAACAGTGATAAAATACAAAAAAAAAAAAATAAAGCACATAACAGAAACTTTATTTTCCTTTTCTACCATTATTTGCACTCTTTATACAAGAAAAATTCAAAATAATAAATGAATTATAACAGGAAAAACACAAAAAAAATTACCAAAATACTCACTTCTTATATTTTTCATATTTTACTCATTTTATACGTCGCTACATTTTTTCAAAAATCAACAATATTATGAATTCATAACAATCAACAGAAACAAAAGAAAAATTTGAAAAAAAATCAACAAAAAAAAAAGAAAAAGTTCATCAAACGGCTAAGAATCCAGACAGAAGCTCACCATTCCATAGTTCAAAAAAAAAAAACACACCACACATATTTTTTACGTTCATTCATATGCGACAGTTACCCCAGTCTGGGTTGTTTTCCCATTTTAACCCTATACAATTATTGTTTTCAAAGCACGCACATGCAACTCATTTTTCTTACATGTAAACACGATTTTTATGTTTTTCTGTATATATATACGTTTTTAAAATAACAAAATGCAAACAAGAAAGATAACAGTTAAAGATTACTAAGAATTGATTTTAGAGTACAGATGTACCGTACCGGCTTATTTCTAATATAAAAATCTCTCTTATAACCGCGCACCTTTTACAATATTATTCAACATATGTTCACGATAAGCTCTTTTTCGAATATTATTTATTATAAAAAAAATGTTAGAAGAAAATTTATCTCGCAAATTCTATGTCGTTTACCTTACTCTTACTCTCTAACTCTGACATCGAAATTTTCCTTAGAGAGAACGTTTACATAAAAAACAACAGCACAATATTATCTCTTATCTGTTTTGTTTTTATACTTCTTATAGTTTTCTGTAAAACTTAAAAATATTACATGAAAACAAATGAAAAATTTTACAGTTTCTGTTAAAATTTTCTGTTATCATTTTATACGATGGTGAATATTATTCTTTTATTATAACAGTTTCATTCTAAAATTTTGTATAGTACAACATTATTTTGTGGTAGTTGTGAGTTTTTACTATAAATTTGAGTAAAAATTTTTTGAGTTAAATTTTATCAATTTCAACATTATATTTCAACATTTTTATTAAAATGAATTTTTGAGTAAATTTTATAGTGAGTAAATATTTTGAGTGAGTTTTATGAGAATGTTGAAAATTGGTAAGTCTTGTTCTCAATATTTTTTTTGATAATTAGAAATTAATTAGCATGTTTTTGAATTATTAATTTGAAATTATTTATTAATTTAGATAAATTATTTAAATTGAATGATCTGTTCGGAGATATTTTAGAAATTTACACGCAACAGGCACAAAAAGAGAATTAGTATTTTGTGTTATTTGCTATGCAGAGTGAGTCTCTAACGATAAAGAATAAAGCAGAGTGACCTGTATAACAATAAATATTTTTTAAATTGCTGCATAAATGACTAGAGTTTTCAACCGAAACCAACATTTAAAATGTTTGAGTTTATCGGTTCGGTAAGGTATTAACAAAAAATTTAACTATCAGATTAAAAATTTAGGTAAGTGACGAGCTCCTTAAGCTGCTGCGGGTACAATATTGCATACAAATACATTCATATTCACGTACCTAAAGCAATTTATAGCTTACTGCAGTCGTCACACAAAAATTAACAACAATCTTTAATATTTCCGCCTAAGTTATATGCTACACATCTATACCCATACTCATAATTTACTGCTATAATAAAAAAAAATTCAGCTTCTTTCATGTTTAATATAAGCATCAAATTTTAACGAAATAGTTAAAGTCAATAAACGGTTTAATTTGCACGCGACCAAACATCAAGCATTAAAATAAATTCTTTATATACAAATTAACTTTGAACATCAAAAGAATTGATTTTTTTATTTGCTGAACTGAAAAAAAATCTCTTAAAATTAAAAATCAACTTACATAATATAAAACCAAAAAAAAACGAGAAAAAAATAGAGTTGACCTTGTCAACTCTGTGATACCCGTACGAATTCGTTATCCTATGTGGAAATAAAGATGCCATAACTGACTATGGGACAGACTATGACTTTAAGATGCCGTATTACCATATTAATTTATACAAAATTTCACTACTGTGTGTTTTTCAAAATACTGTGTGTGCCAAACTACTATTTAAGTTGTATGGCAGCTACCAGAAAGAGCTAAGATATTTTAACAAATTTTATCAAACACATTGGCCCTACTAATATATTCGCTTGTGTGAAATTTCAATACCACACCTTTTATAGTTTCTGAGATATAGCCAAATAAATTTTGAAGTTGTATGGCAGCTATCCGAACCGGTGCCCCAATCATGTCCAATTTAAATAGGGTTCTGGTACTTAGTACAATAAATCATATGTGAAAATTTGGTGAACTTAGCTCAATTAGTTTTTGAGTTATCGCTGGGACGGACGGACGGACGGACAGACGGACGGACGGACGGACGGACAGACAAAGCTAAATCAACTCAGAATTTGACGCTGATCAAAAACATACACTTGAGTCTATATCTAAGACCGTTATTTCTTAGCGTTACAAACGGTAAAGCAAATTTAGTATACCCTTCGAACATACGTTCGTACGGGTATAATTACAAACGGTAAAGCAAATTTAGTATACCCTTCGAACATACGTTCGTACGGGTATAAAAAGGATGTGTTCAAATGCATGATGTCAAAAAAGAAACAGGATTTTTGATATTAAACCAAATATTGATTGATTTATCAATTCATCATACTTGCATATTGATTTTCCTATAATCATTTTTATTTGCAATTCTAGCATAATTCAAAGGGGAGTGAAAATAAATTAGAATATGTTTCTAAAATTGATTGACAGCGGTATCTACATATGTATAAATTGTTCCATATTAGAAGCAGGACATTCTCTTTTACCAATTATGAATATAGAATATACTTTTATATATGTGTTATTTAATTAGACCATATTGGACACACAAATAACAACACTATATAATATGTAGAACAAAATGTAATATTGAAACGAAATAGTTTTTTGATGGACTTTGAAAAATAAACACAATAATGCAAATCAATGCCATTTAAAATGAAAGTCAACTTTAATAACAACAATTCCATGGTGCATAGGTATACACACATACACATATTATATGCAACATTGAAAAGGAATTAATAAAACAAAATCGCTTTAATCTATTTTAGGATACATACTTACATAGAAGCAAGGGATCGGGATCGTTTTATCGGGTAGGTAAAATTTTAGGATCGGGTAGGATCGTTTTATCGGGTAGGTGATTTTTTAGGTCAGAACACACATTATGGGGTATGGGAGTATGGGGACGGGTGGAGGGTGTTTGGATCAAGAACCAAATTCTCCGAACTTATGGGAGCTTTTCCGATCGTGTTTCAGGCCGAGGTGCACGCCATTAAATTGTACGTGCGGTTCAGCGTCGGGGACAAGAGACAATAATTAAATCGAATAACGGGGATTTCATGCGCTAGCGAGGAAAGGGCAAACCCACCTCTTCTTGGGCCGGAACCCTTCTGCGGAATCGGACCACATACTATTCGTTGAGAATTAAGGAACAAATTAAAAGGGAGACGGTCGAAGCGCTAGAAAAGTCTTCCGGGGCTATGGCAGGCCAAGGGAGATTATGATTAGAAGGGATTTAAGAAAATTATATGGATGGGCAAGAATCAGGTGATAATTTTCGCCGAGGTTTTATCGGATCACTTCAGACTTAGGGGGTACCTCAGTAGGCAGGGCCTGGAAAGTGCCAACAGTTGCACATTCTGTGTGGAGGATAAGGAGAGCTCAGTGCACCTTCTGGAGGAGTGAGATGCTCTCGCTAATAGAAGAAGGCAGTTGCTGGCAAAACTTATAAATACATGGTTATATTTTGAAACATAATAATTAAGCAGTTGTTTTAACAAAAAATCATTGACCCTTCTTCTATGTTTATCTTAATTAATTTTAAAGAGCTATTTTTTAATAAGTAAAGAGCACGACTCACCAAACCAAAAGAACTAATTTTGTCCCCCATTGTAATGTTATAAATTTTATAAGAAACCAATCATACCTTTCTCAATACCTATATGGTTTTCTTATATCTAGGTACATACATTATGTTCGTGAAAATAATGTGGAAAATTTCTGCTAGAGAATATTGTGTCCGGATGTACTGATTAAAAAATATTTAATTAACAATGCATTTAGTGCTCATAAATAAAGGGCTATACTATATAAATAGTAATATACATACGATTCCGGATGTTGATTCGTAAATAAAAGCCTTTCTATATTTGCAATATTTTGTATTTTGCAGAATTGTATAATAAATGCAGTCCCTATATATATATATATATATATATATATATATATATATATATATATATATATTTCAATGTCTTTAAATAAACTTTAAACAGAGGACTATGTACGTGAGTACATTGAATTTCATTTATTATTATTTAAAAGGGAAATTGTTCAATTAATTTTACATGAAAATTGTCGTTTTATAACTATTTTTTTTTTGTTATATCGAGTATTTGGTCTTCATTCTATAATAAAGTTAATAAATATATAGTTGAATTATGTAAGTATATTGTATTGTATTGTAATGTAATTATTGTGGACTTCTTTTGAATTTAAATTTAAAATCAAGCGCCTCACTGAAGAATTTTTAATTTTTTATGAATTTAAAATTAAGTGACTCATAAAAATTCTTAAAATCAAAATTATAGAAAACTTTATTTCCAGAAAAATTCTCATGAAATCGTCATGAAAAACTAATGAAAATCTAACAACTGCGACTAATAATCATCATGATTGACTGAGACTTATGCTGTCCGTCAACACAATGAAGACATTCTCATATACAGTTGATTCAAAACTTATCTTTAAACTGTGACAGAATCAACAATAAACATATTCTAGTTACCACCTTGCTGGTGTTCTCAAAATAGAGAAGATAAAGTAAATAATATTTTAAATAATTTTTTTCATCACTTACTCATACGTTCATGGTTCCTGATTCTTTGTTTATTTGCTTTTTAAATCAATTCTATTTAAAAGTTTTTCCATTTTTATCAGGGAATTCAGAAATTTTTCTTATGTGAAGAGAGCATCTTATATGAACGTACCTATCTACGTCCTTGTAGTTAGTGTATACCTTCTTATATTAATTCTTCTGTGTCTGCAGTATGGCTTACAACTTTCTTAACTAATAGTTTCCATTTTTTTGTGTTTTGTCTTCTGCTTTTCACATTTAAAGGAATAAGAGAAAAGAATTTCTTGGCTTTTTCCATTTTAACTTTTTATTCCTTTATTCATCTTAAAATTTTCCATTATTTTTCTTATTCTTGAAAAAAGTTTTTCCTTTTATAGAAAAGTTTACATTGTTATTGTTTTAAAGGAATAAATAAAAATCGAATTGAAAAATTCAGAGAAAAAAAAATTTTTAATTTTTAAAAGTTTTTAAAATAAAAATGAAATGAAAAGTCATTGTTTTTTAAGAAAACTATACAAAATTTTCAGGCACTCTTCGATTCGAATAATTTAGGAAATTTTTAAAAATCGAAGTATGAAATCAGAAGAAATAATTAAGAGTACATGTCAGATTAGTTACTTATGCGCTGGAACTTTATTCTTTGCTGACTTCGGGTAGGTTCTTCTATTTCGAGACCTGTGGACGATATGGTAAAAGGGTACAGCTTCGAGAACATTTTTGCTTTGTTGTGAGCAACAGAAGGCACTGGGAACGTGACTTTTCAGGTTACCCAATAGGAACACACATTATCAGATGGTACGCTTTATCCTAATTTTATTAGAGAGGAACGTATAATAAGAAACAGATAGTTCTCATTATTGAACTTAAAATCACAATTTTCTTAAAAAATTGTCATTCTAATCCAGCTACTTTTTCAACTAAATATTCGTCCTCCTTTAAATCTTGATTTATTTAATCAAAATTCTACAAAGTAACACCATTGTATTCTTTAAATTTAATCCAGTCATTTCTGATTACTTTATAAATTATTTCAATTTTGTTATTTATGCAAATAAAGAATAATATGCTACATTTTAAGAAAGATTAATAAAAAAAACTGTACATTAATACCATTTATTTGTTTTTCGCTCAAAAAGAACAAGAAAGCCGAAAAAAAAGAGCAGAAAATTACTCATTATTCTCATTTGAAAATGAAATGCAATTGAAACATTCCAAAAATTCTAAAACAATAACTTAAGCAAATGGAAAGAAAATTCAGTCTTATACATATGAGAAAAATGTGTAAAAAAAAACGAGCAAACATAAAGTATAAAAGCTGGATTTCCATCGGTCATTGAAATTTAAATAAATCTTTTAAAAGTTTAAATTAAAAAACAAACAAAATTTTAAAGCAAAAGAAAAAAAAAACAAGAAGAAGAAGAAACAAGTAAAAACGTTTCAGTCGGTATAAACCGATTGAATAATACCCTGCACCTTTCGTTATTGTGTAGCAATTACTCGAACCTGTGAAGTCATTCTATAGAAACTTCACGGATATGTCTGACCTATAATTGGACATCCGACTGCCAAGTTTCATAAATCTGACTTTATAATTTTTCCAAATATTTAAAATTAGCTTTTGGAGTTGTATGGCAAGTACCTGAACCTGTCAAACAATTCCATCAAAACTTCACAAATATATCTGATCTACAATCGGACACACAACTGCCAAGTATCATGAATCTGACTTTATTATTTTTCCAAATATTTAAAATATGCTTTTGGAGTTGTTTGGCAAGTCCCCGAACCTGTCAAGCAATTCCACTAAAACTTCACAAATATATATGATCTATAATCGGACACACAACTGCCAAGTTTCATGGATCTGACTTTATTATTTTTCCAAATATTAAGAATAAGCTTTAAGACTTGTATGGGAGCTACTCGAACCTGTCAAGCAATCCCATTAAAACTTTAGAAATATGTCTGACCTATAATTGGACACACAACTGCCAAGTTTCATCAATCTGACTTTATTATTTCTCCAAATATTTAAAATTAGCTTCTGGAGTTGTATGGCAGGTACCCGAACCTGTCAAGCAATTCCTCTAAAACTTCACAAATATATCTGATCTATAATCGGACATCCAACTGCCAAGTTTCATGAATCTGACTTTATTATTTTTCCAAATATTTAAAATTAGCTTCTGGAGTTGTATGGCAGGTACCCGAACCTGTAAAGCAATTCCTCTAAAACTTCAGAAGTATATTTGACCTATAATTGGACACATGACTGCCAAGTTTCATGAATCTGACTTTATTATTTTGCCGAATATAAAAAATTTGCTGTTGGAGTTGTATGGCAGCCACCCGAACCGGTGCAGCTATCCCATTATAATTTTTAGAGCATGTGTAGAATATAATTGGACACATGTGTACAAAGTTTTATATTTACAGCTTTATTAGTTTTTGAAATATTCAAAATAAACTCTTTGAGTTGTATGGCAGCTACCCGAACCCGTTGTCCGAATTAGTCCAATAACAATAGGGCTCGTCCTTGGCACAAAAGAAAAAACTTGTGAAAGTTTGGTGTCGATTGCATTATTCGTTTTTGAGTTATCGTGCGAACGGACGGACGGACGGACGGACGGACGGACGGACGGACAGACGGACATGTCTAAATCGACGCAGAATTTTACGCTGAGCAAGAATATATATATATGTCCATACCGCAGATGACTCCTTCAAGTAGTTACAAACTCCATACCAAAGTTAATATACCCTTCACGAAGTGCAGGGTATAAAAAATGCAAATAAGATTTTGTTTTAAAAAAAGTTTTTTTTTTCTCTCTCTCTTTCTCGTTTTTATAGTTACAGAGTTGCAGATTGAAGAATAATTGGATAAAACTGATGTCGTATTCAAACACAATGCAAGTACAAGGGACAATTCAAAAATACTCACGATATATTAGAGAAAAGTAGTGATTACAAAGCTAGTGGATTTTTGGAAAATGGTAAAAAGAAATTTTGAGGAAATAAGATCTGACCTTACGGGTGTAACGGGACATAAAATAACAAGAAAATGGACTACAACGATCTTCATTTGACCGTAATTTTCGTACAAGGTCGTATTAAATGCGTCTTAATCGAGAGTAACTGAAAAAAGTTAAAAAATGAAATATGGCAAGGGTCCTGGTTGCATGAGTTCAACAAGGAGTATCTTTCGACTACAACAATTTTTGGCCCTATTTTTAGGCCTCTGACAAACTGCAGTATGGCAGCCACATCAAGCTGCGAGATCCTTCCCGGGGTCATAAAGCCCCCACCGAAGCACCTCAGTCGCAATTGTTCATGGTTTCGTCCTCCTCCAGGCATAAACGGCAGACCTCATCCTGCCCCCCCAGTCCCAGGGGACGCACAAATTTCCTAGAGTGCGACAGGCCCAGGCAGTTGTCCCAGTGTTCAACTCTGGCCCGCTTCTCCTATTCACTGAGAGTACGCAAGACCGTTGTCTTGGGCACCCCAAAGCATGATTCCGGCCCAATAAAGGGAGCCGCTGTTCCCTCCCTGGCAAGACCATCAGCTCTCTCGTTCCCGTCCACCCCGTAGTGTCTCGGCACCCACATCAACATCTTACCCTGGCATTTATGATTGTGGATTGAGACAAAATTTTGGAACTTTTTTGAGACTTCGAGATTACTTTAAACTTCGAAACTTGGAGTGGGCCACGCATACACCCGTAATGCGTTTTATCACTTCAACAGATTTTTTTACAGTATGATTCTAAATTTTATTAACCGCCGTATGTACTTTACACTCGTATATAAATTTTGCCATTGAGTAATGAAAAAAAAAGGATTTTCACAACTAATAGCAAATAAATGAGAGGGATAATAAACTATATCCTCATAATATTTTTCTATATGCATACGACAACATCAAACAAAGAACACATACACTCCCACATTCACTGGAATATTTTATGTATAAAAAAAAGCACCGTTCACGCTTCTTATGTAGAAGACTAAATCGTAGTTAATAAGAAAAAAAAAAATTGTTACTACAGAGTGAATGGAATCATTGGTGCGTAAAAATTTATTTTGATTTCTAATTTGAATTTAATTTGATTTTATAATTATTGCTGAGATTTTGCAAATATAAGTAGTAAGTTTAAAATTCAAAGTTAAATCCGTGTATAGTGAGAAGGTCATTAAACTTTTCGTATAATGCAGAAATGGTACAGTGTACAAATTAAGAATTTATCGCGAGAGATTAAGCTGATTCAGAATTCAATGATTACAGAATAAAGGCTCCTGTAACGTAACGCAAATTTGTTTAGAAACTTATGTTTAAGGTGGTTATTTTTGGCTAGTGATTTGCATTGAAGGATGTTATGAAGTGGTCATTTTCTTTAAAACTCCTTATATTATTAAAACTTAGTTTAGTTTTTATCGAACATCCAAGGCAATGTGATGTTGTAACGCTATGTTAGAAAAACAATGTGATGTTGTAACGCTATGTTAGAAAAACAATGTGATGTTGTAACACCGCGGAACCTAAAACACTATAAAAAAACTATTGAAAAATGTGGTCGAATTCTTTATGACCAAACGTTCTGAATGACGCATCGCATACAAAAGTTCCAGTAATTCGAAAACATCGAAGTCTAAATAAAGGTTGCGGTCATGAACTTCTTTTTCCAAATTTTAAAATTAAATTTTGTTACTCATTCAATGCAATTTCATATATTCCCCATGTTACAACCTCAAAATAATTAAAATATCACGAAGAGTCTCCAAAACAATAAAATTGAAAAACAAAAACTGATTGTTTTTCTTTGAACTACCCATGAAATTTATTCATCACAGATAAAAATGTAAGCATTCATCAGATTGATGTATATGGTCAGGGAATATTTTAGGGCATCGATTATGGTCTATGACTAATACAATTCTTAATTATACAAATATATTATTTGGTACACGAACCAACCTATTGAGTTCAAAGTCGAAAAGTTTTCTATTCTAATAAAAGTTAAATATTTTTAGAAATTCATAGAAAGGCAAGGAGAATAGATGCACTATGCCTATATATACATTGAAAATGCATTATTTATGTCCAAACGAATTTCATTAAATTATTTATTTAGTAAAAAAAACAAGAAAATAAAGGGAAAATTTAAATATAAAAACAATTATTTTCAAAAGCAATTTATATCAATTGGAATTTAATTGAAAAAAAAAAAAAAGAGAAAAATCCCTTCTAACATTTTATTATTGTTGATGGTGGCGCGTGTACGAGCATATGCACTTATTGTAAATTAACAAGAATAATTTCGCATTTAAACACAATGAAAACAAAATTTTTTTTTGCAACAATTGCCAAGTAATCATACACGTATGTAAATTGACATGCAATACTGCAAACCAACTTATACATTGTATGATAATACAATTATTGTGATGCGATGATAATTTTGGAATGAATATGAAGTGTTTTTCATATGACTTGTGACCAAGAATATATATGCATATGAACTGCGTCTAAGAAGTTTTTTATTTTTGTTGTTAGATGACTCAATTTGTTAGAATGCCTCAAAATACAATAGAATAATTTAATTTTAACAATTTTAAATTAAATTTTCTCATATTTATTTTAAATTAACAAAATGGAAATTGTTGGAAAATTTCTTTTATTATTCTTTTGAATGAATCATTTTTGAAAATGTTGCAAGAAATTAAAAGAAATAAGAAAATTGTAATTAATTTGGACAACTAATACTCGTAATTGGCAATAATCCTGCCTTTTTGATTTTGTTTATATTTTTCAAAATTTGACTGTTGTCGAATTATTATGGTAATAATTGTGTCGGACTATTATGGCAAAGGAAGTAATTTTGCGAAACGAATTACATAAGGAAGATGAAATATTATTTTTCCGAACTAATTTCCTCCAGTACATTTACAAACGAAACAAAACGAATTCATTGGAATAGCATTTTCGAGAAACTGAAATTAAAAACTGCTTTTCGAATTGCAGACTGTTATCAACAGATAACATAAAAGTTGTATACCCCCGAAAAGAGAAGGCATTTGAGAGAGTAAAAAAATTCACTACTCATTTCCAATTCGTTAATATTTCACTTATGTACATAGATTCCCAAAATTCTTATGTGAGTTATAATTATAGAATTAAAAAATTGAAGTTAATAATAATTAACAATTTTAAGTTGTACTTAGCTGGTTCACCTACTGATGCTAACCTGGTGGTGAAAGAGCAAAACAACCTCTAATTCAACATAATTTTTAGAAAACCAAAAATTGTGCTTTGCGTCTTTGACTAACTCTCACAGTAGATAGCTACAATATTGCCAATTTCTTTAAGAATTTTCATTTACTTATATTATAGCTTTTATTTCTCCTTTTAGATGAAAATCCGCTGCTGAAAGACCAAAACAACCCCAAAGTTAACAAAATCTTTAGAAAACCAAGACTTGTACTCTGTTTCTCCTCTATCCAGCCTCCACAGTAGATGACTGCAATTACTAATTTCTTCCTAAATTTTTATTTTCTTTTATAAACTGCTACTTCCCCTTCCAGAATATACAAAATTTATATAGAAATACTAAAATATTTTCAATTTAAATTTATTATTAAATTATTTTAAAAAAATTTCTCAGTTCTCATTCATTCAAATTAACTTTAATTTTTTTTAATTAGTTTATAGCATATTATAACAAAAAACCATATTAATTTTAACTTTGATAAAATATTTAAAGAAATAAATTAATTCCTGACCTTTCTTCACCTTGCCTTACCTGTTCCATACACACACGTATAATGAATGAAACATAAATAAAAAAAAATTAGTTGAACTTCTTGAAAATGTCAACTTCCAGAGAGTTCTATTCATACAATATTTTATGAGCAAACGAACTTATTCCTACTTATTTTTAGTATACTTTAAAAATAAAATTTTGAATATTTTTATGGAATTTTCAAAATTATTTATTTTCCATAAATAATTTTTCTGTTTTCTTCCTGACTATAAAATCCATTTAATTTTCATTATACGAAAATGAATTTTAAATGCTCCAAATGTTGCATATCACCCCTCTAGTATAGATCTCTTTTTATTACTGCACATTGTGCTTAAGTCAAGTAAGAGTAATTCATTGTTTCGTGTTTCCACCAACAATTCCTATAAGTATATTTATACAAGGCTGCTCTTATATACGTGATGTTATTTTAAGTTAAAAGGGTTTTTCGGTTTAGTTTAAAATTTTTTTGGTTTTTTTTTCGTTGAAACTCCAAATCTCTAAATGAAAAATATGATTTATTTTATTTTATTTAATTTTTTTTTTGTTTCTCAAAATATCCGATCCAATGTACTAGGATGAGCATATGTTTTTGTCGTTGTTATTTTTTTTAGAATAAAACAATTTTTATCACAGCATGTGACACTTTATCATATATGAATTAGAAGAATGGCATTGGAAATGAAATTTTAAACAACGAAGAAAAAACTAAAAATATAAGAATTTTCAATTTTCCCCGAGATTTTTTTTTTTTTTTGGTAATAGTTTTTGGTTTCTTTTTCTGGTCGTAAATTGAAATTTTAAGAAATAATTCACTAAAAGGAAATAATTTTGTTTTTGCTTTCATGATTATAGAATGAAACAAAAAATAAAGTAGAAGAGACAAGGAGTAAAATTTGTGAGCCGGAGAAAAAAGTTTTCGTATACAACGAAAAAAAAGAAAACAAGAAAAAATGCATACGCAAGTACCGCAATTAAAAAAGTTTTCCCATAAAATTTTGTTTTTGTTTTGGATTTAATAAAATTACAGCCAGTCATATGACATGGAAATGGTTTTGACAATAATTAATAAGACTGCAAAAAAAAGTTTTCAATTAGCGGAAAATTTTTTTAATAATTTTTTCTTAAATATTTTAACATTGCGTTTAATAAATTTTCCGGAAAAACTTTAAGTATTTTATCTCTGTAATAATCGTAGCGGTCTCGTTCTCGAATACTTTACTTTATAATTGGGATCTTGGCCGGTTTCTGAGGAATTCAGGCTGGTTCTAGTGAGGGAGAGAGGGAGGATCTGGCAGCATCAAAACGGGCCTTAGTGACCTAAGTCTACCCTTCGGTTGGCAGTGCAACCTAACCTAACCTAACCTACTTTATAATTAATCAATTTGTATAATTTCTTAAAATTGGACGATCCAGCATTTATTATCCAGAATTCAAAACATTAGCCGAAGTAAATCAACATTTATAATCTATAATAGAGAAGCTACTGCTTAAATGGGCAGGCATTCTCTTAGAGAATGGTTTAACAGGTGATATATAATTGCTTAGTCAAGAAAATGTTCCCGTTCAAATGCAATCAAATAAGTTTAATTAATCATATACAACGGAATAATATTTACTCCATTCTTTATTTACCCTATGTCAATAGGGTAAATAGAGAAATATTCGTGATAACAGTGATCAGATATACATATATCAATTCAGCATATATGATGACACTGTGCACTAAAAGAGACAGAGCATCAGGAAACAAACAAAACAAAAGATGATAGATGTTGCTTGAAAATCATTTATATTTCGCAATGTACTATCACAAATCCGAAATAATTGAAATTCTTACGAAGATCAGTTCTAGTGTCATCTGTTGATACTATTACATGAGAATTATAAAATTTGTCATCAAGAGAATTATAAAGTAATTGTATTATCAAGAGAATATTGTAAAATCATCAATTAAACAACACAAAAACGAAACTTTCATTGTCGAAGCGCGGTTATTGCACTTACTTCAAATACTGATTTGAATAAGAACAAATAGACACTTATACTAAATCCATTAGACATTAAAAAATTACAAAGAGTCGCTTCAATTTAATTTGTGTTCAATTTTAAAATTAACCACAACAGTTGTACCTTCTTGAATCAATTCACAATTATTACTACAGCAGCATTTGAATTCTTTATTTTGGACTTTGAAATAGAATGGAACTTGCCTTCTATGTGATAAGTTTTAACATCTTTGTGCAGATATTTCAAATACAAGTCAATGTCCAATTCATATTTCAACTGGAATTACTTGTTACATAATCCGAAAATAGACAATTTCGAAGAAAAAGCAAAACTGGTTGCTTACATAAGTAAAAAGACTATTTTTCAATTAAAGATAATGGAAAATCTTATTCTCCTATTTTAGCTTTAACGCTAAATTCAACTTCAATAAAAATTATAAAAAACTTTACGTTTTAAAACTTGTAAGTAAAAATCAAATAACCATATATGTAAGTAAAAAATTCACTCACCGTTCTTCTAGCTTTATAAATTCCCACGATGTTGAAAGCTGTTGCATACTAGCGCTACCACTTTCATCATCATCATTATTTAAAAAATGATTATTACTATTACAGGATTTTGTTTTATTCATAAAATAATTTCGTTTTGTTACAGCACTACCATTGTGATGACCATTACTATTATCACAATTATAATTATGTTTAGAAGCTGTTGTTGTACTTAAAACTTCTTTACTATTAAATAAAAAAGGCACTCCTTTTGATTTAATTCTTTTTATATCAGAAGTTTTTATATCACTTGTAATTACTGTTGGTGTTATTTTCATATCAGATGGTATACTAATTGTTGTTGGCCTTTTTACTGTTGATATTAAATTATCTTTATAATTTATATCATTTTTAGCTAAAGCCAATGATGTTTGTAATTCTGTTAAAACTGCTTTTAATGATTTTTGTCTATTATGTCCAGATACATCATCATCTTTATTTAAAGTACGTCGTATAGATTTGATTTTCAATGCAGCTGCTTGATTTTGTTGTTGCATTTTATTATAATTTGATGTCGATGATGATGTTGGATTTTTTGATGCTATTGCTGTCATTGATGTTGTTTTTATTCCATTGTTTTTATATTTTTGTGAAATGTTATTATAACAATCAAAACTATTAAAACTTGTACTCTTACATTTCTTACTATTATTGTTGATAGAGTAACAATGAATTAAATCAGAAGATAATGATGTTGATGACAGTAGTAGTGATGGTGGTGGTGGTAGTGGTGGCGGCGGCGGCGGCGGTGGTGACGGTTTTAAAGACAATGACATTGACGTTGATAATGTTGTTGAAGTTGTAGATAATGGTGAAAGAGATTTTTCATTTACTGTTTGTATACCATTATAATATGATGGCAGTATATTACGTAATGGTAATGGTGATAGTTGATGCCTTTGTTTCTGTTTTTGCTGATGTTCTGATTGTTGCTGAGATGATAAGAATTGTTGAGGTGATGGTGGTGATGGAGAAGGTGGTGTACGACTAGACGATATACAAGATAAATATAAAGAACTATGATGATTGCATTTACTATTATTGCTATTATTGAAATAATTATAATAGTTCATTGCTGTATTATATTTTATTGATGAATGTGTAATGTTTTGAGAATTTGATAATGAATAAAATTTTGTTTGATCACTGGAATGAATTTTAATGCAATTGAAAAGTGCAAATTTTAGAAAATTAATGAAGTATAATGGTGTATATGAATATAATATGTATATATGAATGTAAGTATTTATATATTTATAAACTTATATTTGATAATGTACTTCAATATGTGCATTTGAAATTAATATTTATGAATGTGATAATTTGAGAGTGTAAAAACTAAATGTAAATTTTTGTAAATGAATAAACAATATTGTTAGCACTTAACACTTATTTTCACATATGTATACGTATATAATAAATATATATACATAAATATATTATTATATTAGTATAAAAGCGACAATTGTTAATGGTTTTGCCTACAATATCATTATGAATTTTGTAAATATCACAAACAATTTTTGATTATTTATGAAATGGGTATAAGAGAGCCTAAGAATCTGGATAAAACTGTCGTTATAGACTGTCGAATACCAGGTTTTACAATTTTATGGCGTTGCCAATATTTTTCGTATTAAATAGTTTTAGGAAAGATTTTTATAAATATATGCGGTATGAAACGATATAGACTGTTATTGACCTACACATTCCATGGAACTTAAATTAATTCTTTTTGGCTTGTATAACATTTATTCATCTACTTCTTTTTCTGAGTTTATGAGTACCGTCTCGTTGCTTCAAAGAGATTTCGTTTGAAAATTGCCTGAGAAACTTTAATTTTGTGTAAGGAATGTGAAATAATTGGGAAAATATTGAGAATGTGACGAAAGTTTTGCGTATAAGTAATGTTAATTTTAATTCTCTGTATAAGTACTTCAATACTAAATTAGCAAGAGTATTTTACTCTTGATTCTACTTAAAATTGTAATAATGGTGAATTGTGTGTGAATTTTTCTCACGGCAAATAGTTTAACTCAATTCTGAATTCGTATTACTACAAAATCGAATTTGTTTTTCGTAATTCCCTATCAATCTTTTAATTACAAGCACCTACTTCTTGTTTATAACATGCGTTTACATCGTAATTAACAAGTTTTCATTAATTTTTTTTTGCAATTCAATGATTAAGTATATTCAATGATTAAGTATAATTATAAAATCATCTCAAATTTTATATAATTCTATAAATTTAAATTAGCCTTTTTGTTATTCTAATATAACCCCATGTACACATACTTATTATATATGAATGTATAACATGTAAATGTTTGGCAATTTCAAAAACAATTGCTGTAAAAGTCATTTATCTGTTGATCTGCCATACTATTTTCTATATATGTGTGTACGCCTATAAGTATATATAATTGATTTCAATACTATAATTCCGGCTGTATGCTCCATTCACGTACGCTAGTATACATAAGGGAAAACTTAATTAAAAATTCAATTCTTGTTTATTTGAAAAATTTTATAATTTTTTTATTATTATAAATGAAAACTGAAACCTCCGTTTATTTAAATTGTATTTAATTATAAATTGACCAGAGAAGACAAACAAACAAACAAAATTATTACATTACATAGGTATTGATTTCAATACAAAACAATTGTAACTATGTAATCAAGTATAATGCCTATATACAGTCCAATATAATTTATAATTTCTTATATACTTCATATACATAATTTCTTATATACATATACCTATGTAGTACGTGTATATTTTACTAATATGAATAAAAAAGAATAATCAATTTACCCATCATCATCATCATCATTATTGTCTATAATTTCATTTATATCATTTGTTGCATTTCCTCTTCCGGTTTCTATACTATTATTACTACTGCTGTTACCACCATTATTACTATTACTACTACTACCATTACTTGTGTTATTCCATGAGGACAATGATACAAGATTTTTTATTGGTGTTGCGAAAATTTTATCCGAAAATAGACCCATACCTTTTCCTCTATTTTTTCTTTTATTTTTAATTATTTTTTTAATTTTTAAATTATTTTAGTATTTAAAAATTTAAAATTTTCATATAAATTTTATGTGTTATACTTGGAATTAATTAATATATGCAAATTTTTTTATTTTAATTTTAAATTATACAAATTTAATTGTGGTTTCCATTGATTATAGAGAAGCGCAATTATTTAATTAACATAAACATTTTTTAATACTAGAAGTATGCAATTATTATTTTTTATTTTTTACCTTTTTTTGTGGTTTTCTTTTAACAATTGTATTGCATTTCTTTTTATAACAGTAATTTAAAAATTATAAAATATGAATAATATTATAAACTATAGCAGATTTTAGTTGTTATACATTTATAACTAATTTTATTAATTAGGTTACTTGTACATACTTAACTGTTCTATTTGCCTATATACATATATAAATAATAAAAAATATGTAAAATTGCAATTATTTTTTTATATTTTTTTCTATGAAATTAGCGCACGAAAACCTCTACTATTAAGTTTAAATTCAAATAAAAAATTTTGTTATACAAAATGAAGTTGGTTGCATATTTAATGTTATATTAAGTTTATAACAGAATATGTATGCGTACATAAGTATATTTAATTATATTGTTGCGTTACATGGCTTGTTAAATGTATATAAGTAAAAGTGTATATGACTATATAACTGTATATACTATATAATTATAATTTTGTTATACGACAATATTGTTCTAAATATAATGGTTTAAATTAATTAATAATATAAATTTTGAATGTTATTTTTCTAGGTATATAGAAAATTAGAGATTTTGGACCTTACTATGTACATAATTCGATTTTCGTAAGACAATTTTCGTTTTTGCAGAAATGGAAAGGCAGTACACCATACAAAATGATGGATACTATCTAACAATTTTTCCGAATACGAAAATCGTTTCATTAAAATCGAATTACATATATGTATGTATAGTAAAGCTCACATGAACAGTGAATTATTTTTAAAAATTATTATTCATTTTACTGAATAAGACATGAAAAACACCATATATTGCCCCTCAATAGATATTTTATTGTTCCTGAATTGATATATAAAATTTAGAAGTAAATTAAAATATTGTGATATCCAGTCAAAATATTATGATATCCGAAACAAGATCCCGAATCGAGCAAAGATTTTTTCTGAAATGTAAATTAAAAGCAAATTGCAGTAATTCAATAATACGAATTTCTCGGCGACTCATATTGTATATAGAAGTTCATATACTGACATTAGATCGACATTTATAGGTTTTTGTCCTTGTTTATGTTCATCCATCTTAAAATTCACCTCAATTATTAAAAATATTCTACGAATTTTTGAATTAAAAATGAGTAGGTACTACTACATTGAATATTTTAAAAAATTCAAAATTTTAATCAAGTAACAAGTTGAAGTAACAATTAAATTAAATGAATTAAAAAGTAAATATTTCTACACTCAGAAAAAAAAAATGTAATTACATTTCATTTAACTGTAAAATTGTAAATTTAATATTCGGAAAATTATGATGATTTTTATTAAGTAACCCAGCAAAATAACTTATAAAATTTAAAATACAATAATAGTGAATTAAGAACTGTTCTAAATATGAGTTGGTACATACATACATACATACAATATATGTATACATTTAGTTAAATTAATTATTCTTATTCAAATTACTTATTGCATTACAATTGAACATAGTATTTTTCTCTCAACTGCAAATTAAGATAAGCCTGTGACATGAACTTACAATATTGTTATACATTAAATATAAATTAACATAATTACATACTTATTTATATATGCATATAATACACCCATATAGTGAACTTATATCTAAATAACATAAATATTAATGTTATAATGTGTATTACATTTTATATTCACAATAATAATATGATTAATTGGAAAAACTACACAATATAATTTATTTACGTACACTAACACAAATAGAACTTCAAAATGTAGTTATACATATGTATACATATGTATGTATGTATACACAATTTTAATACGGTATATTTTTATACAACGAAACAAAAAAAGTAAGCCAAACTTAAAATGATTTTATGTGAGTTTTTTGTGCTTTTCTCAAATTCAATTAAATTTATTAAATGTATAAAAGAAAAATTTTTTATTATAAAATAATTATAATTTAAATTCACTGTTATAATATTTATTACAAATTAATAATTTAATTTTCATATTATATTTAAAAAAAAAAAAAATTTAATTTCACTTTCCGACATTTTTAGATTTCAATTAGAAAAAGAACACTATCCAGCCGGAACAATTTAAAATAATAAAATATATGTATAACAAAAAAAAAGAACACGCATTTTCAACCCGACATTATTATATTTTTTCATCGCTAATAAATACCGCATACTGACGATGAGAATAGTTTCTAAAAAGATTTTTAATTCAACTCCGTAATACAACTACATAATATAATAAAAATTTGTAAGTTCTACTGTTATACACAACACACTTTAAAATTATACGAAGAGCAGACAAGAGGAGCAATATTTATTATTGTTTTTGTATTCTTATTACAACATGGTGTGGTGAATATTTTTTTTTATTTATTATTATTCTGCAGATGCATTCAATTTTTATTTTTTTTTTTCGGTATACTTAAAAACTATTATAAAACGAAAATAAAATACTAATAAAGAAGAAAGAAAAATAAAAAACTCTCACACAGATTTGGAAATGGAAACATTGAAAGAACTTTGACAAATCTTCAAAAAAATTTTTTTTTTTTTTACTTTTAATGTACTCCCTTGTTATGTGGTATATGGACTGACTTTATTTGGGTTTTATATATGTATACACATACATACACACATGCATTCATAATGATATATTTAGGTGCCTCCATATGTACCTATATTTTTAAGAGTCATTTTTTAATATATGATAATGTAAACATTTAATGTCATAATAACACATTAATATAATGCACATAATATTATAAATATAAATGTAGATAATATTATAATTCATTCACAAATTATGCATATTATAAGTCACCGGCAATATGTTATTGGGCAAGTGATATTGTTATACCGGAACTGTATTGTTTTCAGAAGAATTCCAAAATAATAACAAAAATTGTTTAAGTAGAAAACAAACTTTGGCAAAAGTGGATCGTAATTAGTTTAATTTCACTAATTCTCAGACTCATTGTACAATAAGTGCAGTCATGTGATGGTGAAAAATTCCGCATGTTGAGTTTTCGATGGAAACGCACTTCTCCGTGGTAAGGAAGCGTAAGTAAACTATTTTTATCAGGATGCCGATCTGTTGATCTGTGTGTGTGTACGCGTGTATCTCAAGTTTAGCTGAATCGACTTTAATAAACATTTGTATATGCGTTCACTTTAGCTATGGCATGGATTGAATAACTTTTGAAGTATATAAATTTTGAAGTACTAGACCTTTGGAACTGGATCGATTTTACATATTTGATTGAAATATGTATGTAATTAACTTGAAATTTTATATATGTAAAAGCTTTGTCTGACAGTACGAGAAATCATATAACTTTTGAAAGAAATCAAGTGCCAGCAACTGGATATTTATTACGAGCCAAATTTAAAGTTTTACGTATATAAAGAAAAGTAATAAACTGATTTTCACCGAAACTGATACACGTTTTCGTGTTTTCGTAATATCCGGATGAATTTAAGGTGAAATTCTACTAAGAGCAAAACTCAAATTTCTATATGTGTGCTAAGTAAGCGAGGCCACATTAGATATTTTTTTTTATTTTAAACTATTCTTAATAAAGTTGGGTCAAACCAATGGTTTGTATTGTAGCACTTTTCCCTTCAACAAGTGAAAATTCTGCTTTTAAATACAGTCTATGTATAGCTATCACACTATTAAAATTATTTTCATTCATATAAAAAACTATTTCTAGGATTGCATATATTTAGGATGATGCATATATGCAGTCTTTGAAATAAAGCAAAAATTAATATAAAAAGGGGTTAACATAATGCTCGATTTTAAGGTCTAATTGTGTGAGTTAAGAAAAATAATTATATTTTTTAATGTCATGGAATTTACCGTTAGCTTTTTGCGTTTATAAAAATTTGGAAAAGCTTGCGGTTTCGGAAATATAAGGTGTCAAAAATTCAAATTTTACGAATTTCAAGAGGTGATAACTTGAGAGGGGGTGGAGATGGAAAAAAATTTTCTTCTAACAAAATGAACTATTTATTAATATCTAAAAGCTCCTAAAATTTCAAGCTTCTACAGTCTGGGGTCTAGAAGAAAAACGACATCAAAAATTTGGAAAAAAAGGACTTTAAATAACGGTAAATTTGAACGGCCATTTTGTTTTTCTTAAATTGAACTATAGTATACCGCGCAAGGGGAAGCAAGCCACTGCCTTTCTGCGTTTGCAAAATTTCAAAAATGCTTATGGTTTCATTGCAACAAATATTTAAAAAAGGCCAATTTTAGGGTTTTGGGGGGGTATAACTTCTAGAGGAGGGGAGTTAGGTAAAAATTTTGTTCTACGGAAATAAGTTTCTAGTGAAGATCTATGTACGTATTAAATTTCAGCTTTCTATCTTCAAAGGTGTAGAAGTTTTGTAAACAGACACACGGACAGACGGACGGACGGACGGACGGACGGACGGACGGACGGACGGACGGACGGACGGACAGAGTGAAACTAATAAGCACTTTTTTCAAAAAATTTTTTGGAAAAGTGCTAAAAAATGTATATTTTGCCAGGTACTTTGAATTATTTATTTAAAATTCTGTTTATGTACCATATTATTATAAAATATGGGTTGCGAGTAGGTTTACAAAACCAATCAACTGAAGAACTATTAAAATGAAAATTATGGAATTCAACTTCACCATCTCATATTTTAATATTTATACCTACATATGTACATACACTCAAAATTTTTTCAGAATAGCGAATATCAAAAATTCTCTTTTCATAATAATTTAGTTTTATTTATATTTATTAATGTACTGACGTACGTACATCCGCACATGTATAGAAAAATATTAATTTGAAATGAATCAAAATAATAAGAAAACAAAATTTCGGTATATAGGAGTATAAGCTACCTATAAACATGTGTATTTTCATATTTTATGCCTCTAATATGAAATGTGAGTCATGCGTTAGTAGTTTTAAACTTATTGTAACTACAAATACACCACATGAATATTAAAACATGAAAGTGTATAATAGTTGAGAGCAAACAAAAAATTGAATTCAGAAGGTGTGTGTGAGTGTATGAAATTATGCATTTTATGCAGTTGCATTTATTCTTATGAAAATCAAAAGTCAAATTTAGTTTCCACTTCATTTTGTGCTATTATAGACAAATAAATGATAAACGTATACAACCGTATATAGTATAAACTTATACCGCTATACCTAGATCCGTTGGAATGGTCCAATCTTCATCATACTTCTTCCTGAATATCATATTTATATAGATAACGAACAGGCATATTGGCAGCCAACCGACAATTTCGAAACGTTAAATTAATGACGCATATATTCACCGAAATTAATCTGAATCAATAGTTGTCATCTACAAATGATGTGGAAACATTGTTCAAACATCACTATCTCCATTTTGAAAGGGCAAATTACATTGAACCGACTTGATATGACGCGAAAGGTGTTAAAATTAAAAGCAATGACTTCAAATCAAACAATATACTTCAAAATTGTACTTTTGTTTTTCTACATATAACGGTTTAGTAAAAAAAGCAAAAGGACAAAAACTGCTTGAGGATCTTTTTATACTTTACTATCTTCTATAATAACCCCCAGTCATAAAAACACTAAACAAAATATAATTTCAACTCTCAATATTCTCAAAATAAATATCCGTGTTGAAGTAGAAAATTATAATATAATAAAAATAATAATAATGTAAACAATATAATCTCAATTTTATAAAATTCAACACAAATAGACACGTGATCCGCATGCGCTCTTGAACTTCTTTGAAAATATTGACATAAAGAAGAAATTAGAATGAAACTTGTAAGGAAATCGTGGTGAATTAATTTTTCTCTGTTGAGATGGTTAATAACCTATTGAAATAAAAATATTGTAAAGCCTTTACATATTATTATTATGTTCATGATTATTCATATACAACACATGTAATAATTTCATATGTGTGTACATTATGAATTCATGTTTTTGTGTTTAAGTGTTGTTTTCGGCAAACCCCGGTATCTTTTACAGTTAAATCTATAAATGTATTACATACTATAATATTTAGACTCATATGGTACCATTGTAGCAAAACAATAATTTAATTTCATTTCTTTTTTTACTAAGATGATTTATGTTTGTTCAACCATATGCCTCTTTAAATTATTTAAAAGACATCCGAATCGTGACTGTAGTTTGACATTCAATTAATTTAGTGCAAAAATGATTTGTTACCGAAAATTGCAATCTGTAATTATGACATTTTTGTTAGAATCTCCTTCTTCAGTTAAATTCCAAAATCATAACTTCGATTGTATGTATGTACATATATACTGTTTTAAAATATTTTACGTCAAAACTTTGTGTCAGATTTATGTTGCAAAGGATACCGATATGAAACTAATATTAATTCATAACAGTTTCATTTAACGAGTAGCAATTAACAGTGAAGGGGAAATTTTGTTTAAATAGGCCGAAAATATATGGAAAAATCCCTTTTCTGTTTGTAATTTCCAGTCAAAATAACTGCAAATTTCTCTTCTAGCTTTCGAATATTTATTCGGAAAAAGATTTCTACAGCTGGACATTCTGATGCATCCGGTCTAGAATAAGGAATGTCAAATTTGTACATTTCTCAATTCAAAAAAAAAAATTCAGCATAATGTTCGATATTAAACAATCTTAAACGTACAATTGAGAAATTGCCGAAATATAAATCTTTGTCGAGAAGTAGTTGTTAGACATTGAACACACCCAAAATTAGTAAAAATTAAAAAAAAAAACTTTTTTTTTTATATACCGAAAGTTTTTTTCCATGACTTTTTCCAGATTTTTCCTGCGACTTTTTCTGGAGACTTCCATGATAACTATTCGACAATATGTATATCACACAATTGTATTTGACTCTTTGCGCATTAGATTTGATTAGCCTGAGATCTATGGTGACTTATTTTCAAAACAGGTCTCACAGTGTACTTGCAGTGATCTTTAAATCTTTTTAAATTACTAAAGTCTCCCATGGATATTATCGGCAGCCATGTTGTAGTCCCTTTTCGAAATTTTTTTTGCGGTCTGACCAAAACATTGTCGAATAAAATTTTGAGCGAATTTTACGTGGCCTTCTATTATTTGACATAGGAATTTTTGAAATGTTGATTTTTCAGTAAAGAATGATAAGAACAAAGCTGGAATAAAAATTATTTTCGAATTGATATGGTCAATATTGTTTTACGAAATCTTGAAATTATTCGAGAAAACCATTGTATTGGTCTACTTGAAATTCCAATTGATGAAAAATTCTAACTAAATTGATGAATAAATAAAAATTTTATGTTCAATTTTTAATTCTTTTGTATATTGTCGTAAAAATATTTTTAATTACATTTTCTCTTAAATAAAAGTTTTAATTAAATTTCTTATATACATAAAAAATAATAGGTATAATTGACCAAATGCAAATATTGCACATTAAATTTATTTCATGCTTAAAATTTTCCTTTTATATTAAAAATATTTTATTTGAATTCTGTTCCTTTAAGAGCATTGTTAGGCACTACATAGAATTATTTCTAAAACAAATAATAAAAAAAAAGTTTTTAATCCTTTTATATCCTTACATTTATTTTATTGTCCAATTGTACAATTATAATCAGAATTGGCTCACATAAATGTTCCATGTTATTCATATATCTAGTAACATACTAATAATACCTACTAACATTATGTGCATGCATGCCTATTATTATGTAATTTTATCATAAACAAGGGTAGTTACAATTTGACTATAAAATTCTGAATAGTAATGCTATGAGTAGATATTAAATTATTGTAAGGCACAGGAGCAGATCTTAAATAAAGATGTTCTGTCGTTTTACGACTCGAATGAATGGTAAAAAAGAACAGGGTATGTGTTCGAAAATTTAAATACAATAAAGCGTATATATAAAGCCTTCCGAAAAATTGAACCAATTTAAGATTCTCAATTAGAATTAATATTGCTGGCCGACTATGTTAAAGTGCTGAATTAACCATGAGGAGAACCGAACAATCGGCAAATATTTTTGCCAAATTAATTCGAATATAAGTGATCAAAAAATCATGCAGATGAATACACACATCAGAATTTTGTTTCCAAATCTTTTTCAAATTGAAAACATAAGTCTTTGCGATTAAATCTTTTTGGTAAACAAGAAAAATTATTTTTAGCAGACTGAGTAGAGTCGTCAAAATCATGCTCTGGATGTAACTTTCACAAACACTTGAAAACTCTAACAAGAGGAACTTGTAAAATTCAGATTTATATTTCTATTAAACACGTTTTAAAATATGATTGAACAGATTTTCAGAAAATCTATTTGGTCAATTTAATTATGTCGAGGGATTTACGGCAGGCTATAGTAACCTGCCTAATTAAAACTCTATGACGCAATAAAACTGGGACATGAATATCTATTCTATAATGCACTTTACCTATGCTCCTCCTAGGAGTGAAGAAAAAAAAAATTGTCGAGGGAGTAAGGTTTTTCTCACGTTGAGCTAGCCACCTTAGAATAGTCTAAATTGATCTTGTATTCCACTGAATTAATAAATAGAATTCGATTATAGCAACTCGATTTTATGCTTAGTTAGTTTGGACAATCTTATTTCATGCGGCACAGAAATTTTAAGGATATTTTTTTTTTGGTTTTTTAGCTGCTCCACTTTTAAAAATAACATTTCTCAATTTTTCTACACAATATTCATTTATTTATATTTAAACTTCTTACATAATAAAATGTGTGTGTTTAAGAATCTCAAAATAACTAATGATATTTTTGAACTGAATTTTTATTGCTTCAAAAGCAAAAATAAAAAAAAAAATAAAAAATATCGAAATATGAAACCAAGTTAAAATTTTAAATCTAAATAAATATCACACGTTCTCAGACTATAAACTCTAAACTACTATATAAATACATTGACAATGAGAAAGCCTTGTGTAAATTTCCACAATACAAAAAAAAAATGTAAAACTTTTATTGCAAAATTTCAATTTTTGGATATTCTCCAACTATACTTTTAATATTATCTAAATCAAATATATTATGCACACATAGAGATTCAATTGTATACACTGATTTGCAACTTTATATACTCGTATATACACAGAATAGGCACCTGAAGTTGCTTAAGGCAATCAATATCAAACACTATTATGGTAAAAAATCTACACAATATTTTCTCTTACTGACTTTTCATTTGAGGCTATTTTGAAATTTTGTTAGAATTCTATGTGTAGGTGCACTTATATACATTTTATTGAAGCAGTGGCGTTGTTGATTATAGATTTGTACAACCGAGACGCACCGCAATCAATACTCTGACCTGTCTAATGTGCCCCAAATCCAATTTAGGGGCGTACCCCTAAATCATCCTTTCGAAAAACCCAAACTCGCCCTCTGAAAGAAAAAGCCACTCAATACTACCCTTCTCCTGCATCTGAAAGCAACACACTCTCCCAGAAGTTGTACTGAAGTCGCCTCATCCACCACTTTTTAGGCATAGCTGAGGTGCCCGCTTAGAATCAGGTATCTACTGACCTGATTCTTATCTATCCCTTCAATCTTCTGAAGTCGCTTCTGACTTCTTAGTGCCCGAAAAGAATGTGATCCGAGGAAGTGTGATAATCCTCTTCCTTTTCATCGCACTTGCTGCCATATTTTCTTCTACGCCCACTTAGCCTGCCACCCATTAAAGAGTGACCTGGTTGCGTCTACCTAATAAGTCCTTGAGTTTCCCATGACAGCTTTTTACTGCCGCAAAGGATACTGAAAATAAATTCAGTGCTCTGATGGCAGTCCGGCTATCCGATATAATCATTATCTCCTGTCCCCAATTTCTTGTTTCAAGGCTCAGTCGGACGCACAATTCAATTGCCTGCATCACGGCCGGAAACATGTTTGGAAACATTCCGATAGGTTGAAATAATTTGATTCTTGACCCAAAAACTCCGCATCCGTCCGCTTGGAGGTCTTTGAACAATCAGTGTACCACATAATAGCATGTAATCGCACCGCGGGATCCAAAAATTCGCGCTCCCAGTTCCTTTTATAGCTGAGAAAGAGGCTTTCGTCAGAAGCAGTCGCATTTATGTTTTTTCAATAAGGTCATCAATCGTATTGCTCACAAATTCGAATATTTTTTTACGATTTCATAACCTAAATATGCGGTTCAACTCCTGTAGGAAGTTCATATGATGTCCTATGTAATGCTACTTACGATTCCTATATTTCTTGATTCTTTTTACTATATACATTAACCAAAATAGAAAT
Organism: Condylostylus longicornis; assembly: GCF_029603195.1. NCBI lineage: Eukaryota > Metazoa > Arthropoda > Insecta > Diptera > Dolichopodidae > Condylostylus > Condylostylus longicornis. The sequence goes on from NW_026578032.1 coordinate 312,612, forward strand.
GAAAAAGGAAATGAAATAAAAAATTTGAGAAAGGAAGGAATTTCAAGGAAAGGCAACTAAAGAGTAAAAGAGTAAAAGGAAGAATTTTTTGTATATTACAATAATTTTCATAATAAACTACGGTTCGTATGTTTGTATATATATTGTAAGTATAACATTTTTATTCTCCTATATATTATTTAACAATTTAATGTGTGTATATTTTATAGGTTTTAAAGAATCATGTTATACGAGATCATGGGAAGAAATTAAGGAAATGCTTTATGGTATTCTTTTTATTATTATTATTGTTTTTTTTTCTGTCCGGATATTATTCATATATACATTACATACACACATACACTCACAAATATTTCCATATCATATAATTTTTACTTATTTCTCATGATTTATAACTGTTTTAAATGCAAGTTTTTACTACTTTACGGTCATTGCCGTAACGCAAATTCTAAAAATGTTATATAAATTTTTTTTTTTATTTTGTAAAAAAAAATCCTTATTTTATTTTTATTTTCAAAATTTTGTTTTTCGATTTTTTGGTTTTTTTGGTTTTTAAGTATATTTTATTGTCAGGATTTCTAAAATAATTGTATATTTTTCTTTCATTTTTTTTTTTGGTATTTTTTATTATAAAAATTTACTTATAATAAAGTTGGGTCAAACCAACGGTTTGTATTGTAGCACTTTTCCCTTCAACAAGTGAAAATTCTGCTTTTACAAACACTCTATGTATACCTATCACGCTATAAAAATTATTTTCATTCATACACAAAACTATTTCTAGGATTGCATATATTTAGGATGACGCATATATGCATAGTCTTTGAAATAAAGCAAAAATTAATATAAAAAGGGGTTAACATAATGCTCGATTTTAAGGGTCAATTGTGTGAGTTAAGAAAAATAATTATATTTTTTAATTTCATGGAATTTACCGTTAGCCTTTTGAGTTCATAAAAATTTGGAAAAGCTTGCGGTTTCGGAAATATAAGGTGTCAAAAATTCAAATTTTACGAATTTCAAGAGGTGATAACTTGAGAGGGGGTGGAGATGGAAAAAAATTTTCTTCTAACAAAATGAACTATTTGTTAATATCTAAAAGCCCCTAAAATTTCAAAGTTCTAGATTATGGGGTCTAGAAGAAAAACGACATCAAAAATTTGGAAAAAAAGGGACTTTAGATAACGGTAAATTTGAACGGCCATTTTGTTTTTATAAAGTTTAACTATAGTATATCACGCTAGGGGAAGCAAGCCTTTCTGCGTTTGCAAAATTTCAAAAATGCTTATGGTTTCATTGCAACAAATATTTAAAAAATGCCATTTTTAGGGTTTTGGGGGGGTATAACTTCTATCGGGGGGGAGATAGGTAAAAATTTTGTTCTACGGAAATAAGTTTCTAGTAAAGATCTATGTACCTATGAAATTTCAGCTTTCTATCATCAAGGGTGTAGAAGTTTTGTAAACAAAAAAAGTGTCCACGGACGGACGGACGGACGGACGGACGGACGGACGGACAGAGTGAAACTAATAAGCACTTTTTTCAAAAAAATTTTTGGAAAAGTGCTAAAAAGGATAATTATAATATAATGAATATATTTTACAAAGTGTACTTTAGTTGAAGGGAACTAGTTGTGTAGAAAAATGTTGGATTAAAGATTGATTTAAAATTATGAGTGTGATTAATGCGAGATACTAGGAAAATTTACTTTTGACGAGTTTACACATAAATCATTTTAGAAGTTGATATTTTGAGATGATTGGTAACTGCTGCTGCAGTTATCCAGGAGAAAAAAATTAGGAAAATTTAAGTATAAAATTGAGCAAATATTGTATGAAATCTTGCAATTTAAATTGTTCATCACGAATTTTCTATAATTTGCAAAATTTTTCAATCAAACAGTCTTTAAGTAGTGGAACAATCAGCAGTAGCCACAACTTTGAAAATTAATCGAATAATTCATGCATACTATTCACACAAAATAATCATACATATAACATTTAATCATACCAAATAATCATACATATTTGATCAAACATTTTTGTATTGTTGCGAAAATTTATTAAATTAAACTTTTTTTGTAGACTTTATAGTAGAACTGGATAGATTCTAAAAGGAGAGCCCTTGATTTTCTTAAATTTTTCGATCTTTGACAAATGGTTGTATCAAACATCTTATTCATACAATACATGTCCATACGACAAAGTGTTATGCATGCGTTAATAAGAAGAAGATATATAAAGAATATCCATTATTTTCGCCAGTTTACCGTTACTCTTTATGTTTAAAATCAATATTTTCTCGAAAGCAAAGTAACTTGATTTGTATAGCGGGTTCATCCTGTATTTTATAACTACAGATATAGCATTCTATCATATAAACCTATACAATAATATACCAAGATTAAACATTTTTCCAGTTGACGGATAACTTATTTTCGTACAATATTTGTTGGAAAAAAGTTTTCTTTGCTAAATGTATATATATAGACTTATAATTCACGTAAATCTTATGCATGAATAACAATTTATAACGGATTGACTTGAATTCTCATTTAAAAATTTAACTTCTATAATTGCTTAATATTCATTTTCTTCTATAAAATATTAAAAAGTTTGGTCTCGCCTTTAAAATCAACTTGCAAATTATCCTTTAATAGTTTAAGAAAAATTCTAAAGTTTAAATTGAGTGAAAATTACATATTATAGTCCAAATGTAATTTGTTTGTGTGGTATATGTGCTTGGAAAATTTAAAATTCCATTATTTTAGAGTTTATTTTAAATGCATAATAAATAAAATTTTTCTTTTATTTTAAATTTTAAATTAATGTAGAAATTCTGTGTATGAAGTTTAAAAAATATTTAAAAATCTTTTTTAATTATTTTTGGAATATGCACATATGCACCATTTTTTTTATATTTTATTTTGATAGTTACAAAGAAAAATTATGCGGTTATTCAAAGAAAAGGGTTATTAATGTTAAAAGTTACTTCTTTTAGTGCTAGTAAATGTGCAGTTCAAAATTTTTGGATTTTCATTCCAAAAGACGTGAAAAATATGAATTTTGTTAAGTGAGAAGTGATGAAAATTTAAAAATTTTCAAAATTATTTTACAATTTATCCATAGAATATGTGTGTGCTTAAATTGCAGTGTGCTGAGCTCTTTCAATATAACATTATTTTAATGATTCAGATTAGTGATTTAAAAACTTTTCATTCTAACATCATGCTAATTTCCAAGTGTTAGAACGGTTTGTTTTTCCAACTTATGAAGCATTCAATTAAATGGAATATGAGGACACAACACATCATTATTCAAAAAGCTCAATTCCACTCATCCTCGCTTACATTAACTCTACACCTAGGCTCTTAACAAACTGCAGCCCTCCGACCACCTCAAACCGTTCTTTTGTGGTTTTCACCTTCTTCTTTTATTGACATCACATTATCCAACTTTTTTAGCTGTTCTTCCAACCGGCAATATTTCATCAAAACCTTCTCGCTCGGTTATTATGCAATAGAAGTTTTAAATTACGTAAAACTCATCCAAGGGCTTGCAATTTTCTGACCCAACCTTCATCGATAAATCAAGTATTATTGCAGTAGAGAGAAAGTATATGATTGCAATACAGAAGTTGCAGATCATTTTTAGTTTTCTAGTGATCGAATCGAATTACAATTGATCCAAACATCCGATCCAATCATCTATGCCTTACTTAATTTCTATTTTTTACCTTATGTTATTCTTTCGAGTTAAGTTATAAATTGCCACTAAAGCAGTTCCTACTCGATATATTTTCCATTGGTATTCCATTTACTTTTTAAGTATTTTTAAGTATTTTTGAGTATTTTTGAGTATTTTAGTAAGTTTTTAATATATTCATTTTGTTAGCATTTATTGTGAGTACAAGTTATTCTCTTCAGCTGTAAGCAGAACACCAACTTAAACACTTTAAATAAAATTAATAATTATCATATCTCCTGCAGTTGTAAAGAAATTTAAATTATAATCACATTATAAATTTTTAACAATAAAAATTAACTTAAATTTAATTATTTATTAAAAATTTAATATATTCCATTTATTTCCTTTTGTAAATCATATTTGTATTGTCATGCAAATCCGACTCTTTTTTGTAAGAATCAAAAACATTTTTGCAATGAAAATCCTCCCACAATAGAAATTATAACCCTTTCTCTTGCTGTTTTTTGTACAATACAGTAAATATCATAATAATAATCATAAAAATATCCTTCCATATTTTATACTGCATGAACCTAATTAGAATTTTGGATGAAAAGTTAAATTCCCCATAAATTCCAAACAAAACAAGAAAAATCAGAAAAAGTACATTTTTTGCATTCCTTTAAAGGTTTTCACCGCCTCCACATAATTTTCCCTTAATTCATAAAAGTGTTAGTTTTTATTTTAAGGTTTCTATATACATTATATGAGAAGGACATGATGGTTCGTTTGCGAAAAGAAAAAAAAAAGAGGTTAGAAATTGGGTCAATATTCTGCCTTGAAATCTAATCCCCTTAAGCAATGAATAGAAATAACAAGAGCAGCAACAATTCAAAATGAAAAAAAAAGAAAAGAGTAGAATACGAGTATATGGAAAAAGAGGATATTCAACAAAAGGCATAAAATATGACAATATAATATTATAAAATAAATCAGAAATCATTCAGCTTCAGAGCTAATATACGTATATGTATTTGAAATAAGGACAAAAATAACAAAAATATAAAAACAAATAGAAGGAAAGCTAACAGCAAAAAAATAAAAATTAAGGACAACGCACTATTATAAACATTTATTTTCGATACATGAAAATTCTACTGTCATGTTATCCTTTAAATTATTTCATGACATATAATATTTTATAAACACAGTGTGAATGAAAAATAACGTAACCCTAATTCGGAAAATTTTGGAATCATTATTTTCGTTCCATGCCATTTTATGAGTAGTAAGAATGTTCTCCAAATTATGTAGATATTTGTCCAGAAATTCAATGTGAAAATTGGGATCTTCTATTTCAGATGCCTTAGATATGATCACTCCTTTAACTTTTAAATCAATGTAGAATCTCACTATATACGCATATAAAAATTTAATGGAATTTTATAGGCGAAGTATGAGGCTATTGTCACGTGTTTCTCCTTTACTTTTCCATTATAAGTGTTGTGTGAGCTATACTAATTCTTAAGGCATTAGAGACTAATTGAAACAAAGAGCATTTCACAGTATTTTTTGAAGAACATTAGCGGTTTTCAGATCCAGATTAGTCCCCTGACCACAAGCCTTATTTGATCACGTTTAAAGGTTGCCAGATACATTTGTATGGAATAACGGCGAAAAGTTTATGAAAGTTCAATTTTGTGATATTTTGTAATAAAAATAAATCTTACTTCAAAAACCGACGAAAGAAAAAGTTGTTGAATATAATCGTGTGGCATGTCATCGGAAAGGTATTGAAGAGTTCTACAAACTCTTTTTGTATTTTTTTTTAGGTTGTTCCACTAGAAAGCAGAGTCCGAACCAGCAAATCGGTCTGAGAAGGGGAAAAAAACAAACTGTTATGGCCTGAAATATCGACAAATTTTGAAGTGTTATTTGGAGACTTTTGAAAAATCACTCCATAAAGCTTCAAATCCAGAAAAATTTCAAGCAAAAATGTTCAAGAATCGAATATGATTCGGGCCTATATCAAAAATCCTGAACAACCTCTATTAATCAAAGAATTGCAAGTATTGTTTTTTCTTCAATTCTATTCGAATAAAATTTTTAATTTTTTGTTAACACTATGTAACCACATCCATAAATTTTTATAAATGTTGGTAATATACAATGTATATATACGTTAAGTCATTTTATTGTAGATGATTGACAGAAACATTGTTTAGGATTTCTTTTTCATTTCTATATAAATCTGATTTAATTCTGAGGTTTGTTTTTCTGGTTCGTTTTTGTTTGGTTGATGAAAAACGATAAATCTATATAAATAAGTGAACGTGATGAATACGATTGTCCTATAGACATATCAGTGGCCTCAAACACAAACCGCCTAACTCGAGTTAAGACAAAAATGAGATATGTTTACCAGCAAATTCTCCGTTTTGAGTTTCATATGCTCACAAAATTTGGTAGTTCTACGACAGTTGTAGCCGGAGTTATTGTCGAATTCACACATGACCTAACTCGAAATGGTAACTAAGTGCACTTGCACTAATCGCCTAAATCGAGTTAAGATCAGAAAACATCTTTTTTATGTTTTTGACAAACCACTTATTTCGAGATAGGCTATTGTTGCAAATCGAAATTAGTGATATTTTTTTTTATTTGTATGAATTTTTACAACCGCTTATCTCGAGTTAAGCGTTTGTTGCAAAATTAATTTTGAGTTTTTTTAAATACTAACTCGAAATAAGCGATTTGTGTAAAATAATAATTGTTGGTTGTTTAAACTCATCTCGAGTTAGGCGATTATTGCAAATACAATTATATTCCAAAAGGCTTCTTATGTTGAGTTAGGTTTTAATAACGCGTGCAAATAAGAACCAAAAACCAAAGTTAAGCGTTTAGTGTTCGAAATAATACATGATTAGTATAGAATATTTTTTAGTTTTTTATAATAAAAAATATTTTATAACGCTTAACATATTATTTTATGTGATATATAGTGTAGGTACTTTATGTCCATGGTTTAAAACTTGTTCACTATAGTTAAAATTAAATCTTACATTCAGCGACAAGTAAGATAGTTGTATTTTTTAACCCAAAATATAAAACATGTACACAAGTTACCTGCATTTTTAATGCTCTAATTACCCAAATATTCCATGTTTAAGATTTGAATTTTTTTTATTTAACAAATAATCTTGTAGGTCATTTCGTGATTTACCTGCGACAAATGTTTTTTTCAATTGACGGAGTTCCCATGTTAAAATGACACGTGGCTAGCTACCTGATGGTAGATTGTTTTGCCTTTGTGGTCTAATTGTATTATTAAACAAAGTCTTGTTTTATTACGCCCTTGTAAAACACATGTTATTAGGAAGATCAAATTTTTGTGTTTAACAAGAGTTTTCATTCTAATTATTGTACTACAAAGCAATATTTTTATTATAAACTAGTAAAACACATTTTGTTTGGAAATTCAAATTTTTATAATTTGTAAGGGTTTTCAATAAATAAAATTGGTGCATCTGGGAATAACAATATTTTGTTATACTTTTTATTACTCATTTCCGTGAGATCAAATTTCTTCGATTTTCAAATATCTATTATATTTTTGTTATTTCGAAGGAAGTATTTTTTACAAAGACAGTTATTTATTATTGTTTTTAAATGTGCTTATGTTAGAAATTGTTAAATAATATAAAAATTATCTAATATAAACTTTATCCACGCTTAATCAATATACCTTAAAAATTTTGGAACTTGCTAGGCGACTGAAATGATTGTGGTGGATATTAGATGTATTGCAATATATTTGAAATTAACATAACGGATTCAAAGTGTTTTTAAGCATAGAAATTAGCGCAACTGGTTCTATAGTAAATAAACAAGTATCAACAGATCTTACTTTGAAAAGCGAAGTAAATACAGTTTTGAAAACCGCAATTGACTTTGGTCGTGGTGACTGTATTAATGATCCTGATTTTAAAATTTCTAAAAAAAAAATTCTTCAGGATCCGACGTAAATGACGGGCTCATTGAAATAAAATAAAGTAGAACAAGATGTTCAGAAAAATACAGAAAATTCGGTTTCAAAGCAAAACAAATTAAAGAAATATTCAAGAGAAAGGGCTTTCAACGATAGGAATTTGGGAAATGAATATGAAAATTGACAAGGCAAGTAAGTTTCTTTTGTCGTAAAAACTACAGATGTAAGATTTTCAATAACATTCAAAAGCAAATTTTCTAGTCCTATCGGGCACGAGAACATATTTGTAGATAACTGTATATGTGGTTTCATTAATGGGCATATCTGAAACAAAAGCAATATGCAAGATACAACATATCAGCAATTTCAGAGAACGTAAATATCACACATAATGGTCTCCTTTAAACAATGCCTTGATGAAACTTGTTTCCAAAAAAGGGTTTTAAACAAAAACGAATAGATACTACATATAAATATCTTTATGCTACAACTTTATTTATTTGCTTTGTCAGATCCGTTGCACAATGAAGCCTTTTTGTAATTGAAATACTTTTTGAAATTCTCTTAAGTGGAAAGAGTCGCACCACAGATTTCAAAAAATTGACTTCCAAAAATATTTTACAAGAATAGTTTATACAAACAACGCTTTCTTATACTTTAAGACGAGGTGTTAACTAGTTAGATTTTCAAGATATACTCCGAATTGAAGAAGAAGAGAAAATTAGTCCCAAAAAAGAAAAACTTAGAGTATTTGATGCAATTTATTGATCCTTTGCTTCGAAAATTTTACAAAACGATTAAGACTATGGAGATTTAGCAGATACTCCTCCATATTTAGTCGGAGAATCCGAGAGAGAATAAAAGATACTGTCACCTTTCTTAAATTTAATGAAACAATTTTTTTTAAGTTTTTAGAAATAATTTTTCCTTGAAGTTTATTCATTTCTTACCTCAATTTATGGTTTTTATGACACTGATTTGAAAAAAGAGTGAAAAATCAAATAACCTAAAAATAATATATATATTTCTTCCCTTTTTAGTATAACTTAAGTCACCTAAAACCATATCTTCAGTTTTGCAACAACAGCTTAAGTCGACTTAAGTTTGACGAAAATACAAAAGTAATTTTTCACAAATCGCCTAACTCGAGATATGCTTTGCAAAATGCTGTTTATAAATTTTGTATAACCGCCTATCTCTCTTTTTTCATAATTATGAGAATACTATTAGTTGTTTTACTTCAGATTATGAGTTAATCGCTTCCTTTTTTAATTATCTTTCGATCAAAAAAAAATTGGTTCAAAAAACTTCATAACTTTTTTCAAAATTAAATTTAAAGTTTAAAATGCATTTATCTCGAAATCACTAAAACAGACTTAAGTCGTTTGTGCTTGAGGCCACTGATATAAGGTATAGATTCGCACATAAATACATACAGACACATATCCTTTTTTTAAGAAGCGAGTTTTTCGGGTTGTTGGCGTTCTTGTTTATTGTTCTTATTGTTTATTATAAATATTTTTAGGACAATGTAATAAATTCATAGCTTTTATCGGTTTTGTAACATGTTGTATTTTCTATAAAAAAAGAAAATTTACAATAAAAAAAGTAGAAAAATCTGTTATAATAATAGCATGGGATCTATGGAATGATGTGCTTTTAAATCATATTCTATACATACATACATACACAATAAAAATCACATACTTTATGTATTTATTTTGATTTTTCGTCATTTTTTTAGGCAACCAAAAAAAAAAAAAAGGATAAAATATTGAAATTTATATCGTATAGAAAAATGTAGAAGGAGGAAGCACACAATACAACAAATCAAAAATATGTAAAAAAATAAATGAATAACGAACGCATAATTGGATAACAGTCGGTGCGGTTATTATTACATACATTTACATTTCAGCATATACCAACACACATGCCATACAATACACAGCAATATCCGCTGATATACCAATGTATGACGGATAATATCCGCGTATACAGGAGTACAAGTTGCGACACACATAGCAAATAGCATTGACTTTAGTTCTCTTATTATTAAAACGTTATATAAAGTTGTCCAACTGTGTGGTTAACATTCTTCAACTCATATAATAAAAGGCATATAAAAAGATACTACATTTTATGCCATCACTGATTTAATAAAAGTGATTTTATATGAATTTTATGATTTTTTCATAATGAATAATTAATTTGATTTTTGCATTTTGATCTATACGACCTTTTATAAATGTATTAAGTAAATGAGGTTAAAAAGTAATCAAATTATGTTGTCATTAAAAATTATAATTTAAATGTAAATATGCGATAAAAAAAAAATAAGCAAATTGCGGTTGACTTACTTGTAAGAATAAAATTAAAAGAGAATGAGAGTTAATTTTTCATATTGCCTTTATCCTGCTGCTTCCGCGATTTAATTCAATTTTGGAAGTTGTAGGAAAAATAAAGAGTAACTAAATTACTTACTCGTATTTCTCATTTTTTTATAAGTAAGGAGCAGGATTAAAATAATTATAATGGTCGGATTACAGAGTAAATTTTATGTGATTGTACAGTGGTCGAATAAACATGATGATATCGTTTTGAGCACTAATAGGTGCCTCAAAAATAACAATTCGACACAAAAAATTCAAGGTAATTACAAAAATGCTCGAGGAACTTTTATGGAGTATATTTTAACATTTTTCATTTAAGCTAGTGATATTTGTTTTTTGGACTTTGCACTGTTGAGCTTCGACCTTTCAACGATCGGCAGTGTCAAGGTGGATCCCTGACCGAGGTTATTATGCTCCAGCCACTTCTATACATTGTATTTTAACATTTTTCATTTAAGCTAGTGATATTTGTTTTTTTCACTTTGCACTGTTGAGCTTCGACCTTCCAACGCTCAGCAGTGTCTTGGAGGATCGCTGATCGAGGTAAAGTCTCGATCACCGAGGCTGACTACGACTGAACCAGAGAAAAACGGAGCTAGTACTTTTTACGACAAAAACCAAAATTATGAACTACCGTCTGTCCAAAGTAAGTGGTGTTATCATTGTTGTTAGTTCGACGATTAAGTACTTGGGTATTGTGTTGGACTCAAAGCTTAACTAGAGTATTAATGCGGTGTATTAAGAATTCAAACTTAGCATGAGTATTACACGGCAATTTTCACTTATGTATTATTTGTATAGATTTTCAGCGAAAGAGAGGGCATACAGCCGTGCCAAGATAATAGTATTCTTGAGTCGCTTCCTGCGGGAGCAGCCGATATGACCACAAACTGTTATATCCCAAGATTGAGCTTCGACAAGTATTGTTGTAGAGAACTTCCCTCTCTAGGCCAGTGGAGAGGTTGGTTTCATTTAACAAAAATTTGATTTTAATCGAATGAAAAACAGATCCAATCAAACAATGATGCTGTTTTTCCGGGGACTGAAGGTTAGAACTGTTTATTTAAACTAAAAGGAACTCCAGATCTCTTTGAGAAGGAGCGAGAATTCTCAATTACCAAAGCGTTTTTGCCAAGTGTGGTGAAATAACAACGTCACAGGTCAGATAATGAGAACGAATTTCGATTTTCGGAAAAGATAATTTTATTAAACGGAATAATCCTTGGATAAGGAAACATTAAGAATGGAAATGTGTGTTTTGGAATTATCCAATTTGTGATCTAATGAATATGCAGTTTTCTCACCTATTCCTTAAAAGATAAAATATTTGACTACATATTATATACAATTGATAAATTCGATTAAAAAAAAAATTTTTTTACAATCCACTAAATCCTTTCAACCATATCATATGACAAGTCTAAATTACATAACACTATCAATTATTACTTAATTTTGACTTAAATAATAAATCATTCCTTTTATTACCACAATTTCCTGTCACAATGAACAACAGACCTAGTTTTTATTTTTATCTCTGTACATAGGTACATGCATTATTTTACATGTATTACTTAACATTTAAGCTGTCTTCTGAAGTTCAAATATAATTCACGGTCCATTAGTTATGGGATTAAAAATCATTATGTCATTCTTTGTTATTCTTATACACATACTATGGCTACACTTACTTTCATATAGTCGATGAATTTCATGTCATTAAATAATAATAATTTGCCCTAATTATCTCTTGTTGCTTTTGGGTAGTTAAATTTAATATTAATAATTTTATATGAATGGAAGTTGCATGCTAGTTAATATATTGGGTTTTTTTTTAAAACGGAAATGTAAGTTCTGCTCTTGCTTTAAATTAAATTTAAAGTAAGCCTAATTATATCTTAATAATACAAACAAGTGCCTTATATATTGAAGTTCACGTAAGAAGATTAATTTTTAAAGTAATTATTAAAAAAAAAAAAACAAGATGATGAAGAAGAAAATCAAAGATTGGAGACTGTTTGCGTGTAACAAACATAATTTAATATTGTTTTGTAACAAATATGTATGTATGTGTTACAGGATGAGATAAGTTCAGGCTCGTTCACGAGTGCGTTATACTCGTATAAGAGGAAGTAATTATTGAAATGAAAGGGAAATGATCAAAGTATTAATTTTTTAATGTTCATATGTTGCGTGTAATGCCGTAAAATCTTCAATTGCATGTAATGCAACTGCATAACACATATTTTGTCGGATATAAATCGTGTATCGGTTAAAAATTGTTAATAAATACTTACTGATTGTTAATGTAATTAATTTTTAGGACAGAAATTAACTATACTACATTTAACTATAAACAAATGTCTAAATGTGGATTCAGCTTAACTAAACTATGTTTACTATACGTTGCCGTAGATTATGCAACGTATAGTAAACACTATAAGACCTGATTTGCATAGTAAATATTTTCGGGCTTGCTTCATTTTCGTTCAATTCCGTTTCGTTCCACCTTTCAAATAAATTTCTTCTTTAATACAACAATTGCATATTTATTAACGAAAAGATACCACAATCGGTTCACTTTTGAACAAATACAGCTAATACGCACTTCGTTTTATATTATGAAAAGTAGAGAATAGCAGAATCTGGCAATATAACCCCAAAATATCACGAGGAATTTTTAATTTTCAATATTAATTTTGCAAAATTTGCTTAGAACGGCAATTCTAAGAAAATCAAGTAACAAGTTTCTTAAGAAAACAAAGATTTGAATATTAAAGTTCAGCTTTGAGCGGAATTAAATTATAAAATCCGCTAATACGCAATAAATTTCGAAAATTAACAACATATTTACCTTAAACAATTATATAAAATTTTACGATAAGCCGTATATTTTTCGAATCTGAGCTTCAGTGCACCAAATTTTTCTTTATAAAATTGATCTAATACGAGCCTCAACCTATGAGAAGTCCCTTTTATTATTCCTATTACGTTGTTCAATTTCCAATACAATTAGTTTGTTTTCTTTTTGTTCTTCCAAGTTGCATAAACTTTCAAAAATGCAACCAAGTTCTTCTACAACCAATTACTATGAAATTTACATCAATCTCTTTAAAATTATTGATCGCTTGTCATTTATTTGAATATAAAATGGAAAAAAAAATTTTTTTAAATAAAGAATAATATAGTCTTCTTGTTTCTTTTTTTTTTAATAACAAAAGAAAATGAAGGACATGAACATTATGTAAAAAAACAACAACAAACAACACAAAAAAAAAAGATGAATGAACGGATCAGACACGTATCCTTTTTATTAAATTCAAATAATCTTTCCGCTTCCATAGTTCTATGTTTTGTCGTTAGAATTTCGGTTTTTTTTCTTTTTGTTGCTGTTCTCTTCTTTTATTATTTTTTTCCTATTCTATTCTTTGTTATTAAAACATTATTATGTAGCCATTGTGTCCCATTCTCTCTAACATCTCCCAAAAAAACATATAAACTAAGTTTCAATTCAAAAAAACATAAACTGAAAGCACAAAGACAAAAAAAAATCGAATCCTTGTTTCGAAGGAATTGTATAGAGAGAAGAGAGTGAGGCGAAGAAAGAGAGTAAATGAAAAACAGAATTATTTTTTTTTTCCTTCTTCTTATTTTTCAAGGATAAAATTATTATTTTGTAAATGAACGGTTTAACTTAAAGATTAATAAAGGATTTTCTTTTATATTTCTCTACTTTATTAATAATAAAATATGCACGAATAATAAATGTTATGTGTGTGTGTGTATTTAAAGATTTTTATATAATGATATTAAAAAAAATAACAACGTTATTATTTTAGAATAGTAAATTTTAGTACAATTTTATAGAGATTTTATTGTATGCATAGTTTAAAAACTATAATATAAAAATTTCTGTATAGTGCCATGAAGATTGTTTAACAAAACAGAGGATAAACGATGCTATTTGAACAAGTATTGCAAGATTTCTGAAAACATTTTTGGATTTTTATTACCATGAAACGAGAATAATGAAGAATAAAGAATTTCAATTTTCTTTAGAGTGGTTCACAAATAATGAACTCCAATCATTCATAAGTTTTAATAAAATTTACCGATATAATTTTCGATAGCATAAATAAGATATTCGAGAATAAGTGCTTAAGTGAACAATTACAATATTTACAGAATTCCATTTGAGGGAATATAACACTCTGTCTAAATGTATAACTATGCCAGTACACTATAGAAGTACTTCGCATCAATCATTCGCTTAGTTAAAGTTCAAAAATGACTGACTATATGAAACTAAGACTGACTTCTTTGTGGTGATAGAACAATTCTTATACACCAGTTTTCTTGCTTCGAGAATAGAAAAAGAGAATCCGATAAATGACTTTCATGTTGAATATAAACGTCAAATTTTCAGTTTAATGTGTTTTAATTTATCGGTTGTAGATTTTAGTAAATTTGTATAACCGGAGCAACAGTGGACGGCGATCGCGTATTAGGATCTATTTTGCCACTACTGCTTCCGCTCGAGATTCAATGTTCTGATGAATTGGTGTACCTTGTGAGGCCTAGAAGACCGCAACTTCGCCACGGCGAAAGCAAAGTTGCCTAGTGTTTAGTAGTCTCCATTCTCAAACAAGCGAGAGCATCGTATAATTCCAGAAGGTGTGTTGAGGTCTTCTCATCTTTACTACAGAATCTACAAAGTCTTTTTACTATCCACGCTCAATTTACTGAGTGCCTTGCAATAACCGGTAAGATCCTAGTGAGAATTTGCATCAGATTATCGCCTAACTCTATAAATTTTTTAAATAGTCATAATCTCCTAGAAACTTCCTATTTATAGGTTAGTTTTTACTCCTGCATGCACAAGGAGAACCATATGCGTGGTATCATAAATTTTTCAAATTACACGGCAACACTGTCAATGTAAAATTTTTCCTATTCATTTTATAATTTCACATTTTATTTGATTAAAAACTAAACTTTTTCATATTCAATTCTATTGTTTTAATGTTACAATAAAAATTATAATGGGAATTCTTCTCTTATTATCGCCTTGAAAGGAACTGAAATTGAAAAATCTTTATTTCCTTTATTTTTTTTTCCTTACATATTTTTTGTTCAAGTTAATTAAGTTAAATTATGACACTTCCGTCAAAATTATTCAATGAAGTAACGACTGTACAAAAAGGGTGTAAAAAAAAATAATTGAAATTATTCCAAACTTTTCCTTTCCCTATTGTTTTCTAATGAAAATGAAAATTATCTTAGCCAAAATAGAAGTTGAATAATCGCGAATTTTTTCAATTGTTTTTTTTTTTTAATTATAAATTGCGATAGAAAAATATCCGCAAATATAAAAATAAAAAATTTTTCTTCCTTTATTTTTTTGCTAAAGATTTTCATTTCCCTTACATTTTTCTTGTTTAGAGACGCTTTTTTTGTTTTTATTCCATTGCGGATTAATTAATATTAATAATGAATGGAAAATTCCAAATTAAATTGGAAATTGGCTTTAGAATTCGAAAAATAAGAATTGTCTTACACTTTTTACTTAAATAATCACTTAAATAAGTGATTATTTAAGTAAAAGTGTGTATTTGCAGTGCTCTTCAACGGAGGGAGACAGACTGAAAAAGAAAATTTATTTGCCAAAGAATGTCTGCATTAATAAATAATTATTGATTTTAAAAATAACAACGCTAAACTGGTAAATTGAATTTTTTTGGAATTGGAGAAATAAGAAAATATTTATTCTGGGATTGCATTTAAGTCAACAATAATATTGTGAAAAATTAAATTCAATATTCCAAATTTAATTGAATTATTGCATAATCCTAAACAAGAATATTACGTTTCATATATAAGGTTATTGGATTAGATTATATAATCTTTAATGACTTTTAGTAGAAGTCACTCAATTCTAGATGGTATTAACATGGTTCTTATGCTACACTAAAATAATTTAGCAATAAGATCTTCAATATAAATTTCAACAGATTATACTAATGTACTTCAGAAAATCAAAAATTGACCAACTATATAAGGTTTGTGTATACCTACATAAATCCACAATTTGCAACAGCTTCATTATCTAGATATATTTCTGAGGTTATACCAGTACTCCTGGGAACACCAAAGCTTTGGAACAAACAATATTTACACCCTTCTTGTGGCCGGATTGAAAAAATATCCAGCGATTACCGTATACGTATTATGCTTTACCGAATTCATCCACAAAAGTCTCCCAATATCCACTGAATCTTTTTGCTGTTTAAATGACGATTAACTGATTAAAAGGGGCACAAAAATAAGAAAAATAAGAATCTTCGACGCGTGCGTCAAATCGGTGCTCCTGTACGGCAGCGAAACATGGTTGGTGAGGAAGAGCTATATATATAAGGTGCAGACCTTCATAAATAGATGTCTACGAGTAATATGCGGAATATTCTGGCTGAGAACTATAAGCAGTAAAGATCTCTGGGAACTAACAGGGCAGGAACCAATATACACCCAGATCAGAAGAAGGAAGTACTGCTGGATAGACCACACACTTCGAAGGCCAGTAAGTAGCATTCTACGAAGGGTCCTTGAATGGAATCCGCAGGGTAAAAGGAGAATAGGCAGACCCAAAGAAACATGGCGCAGATCAGTAGAAAAAGAAGAGAGGGTCGCCCGTAAAACATGGTCTGAAATAAAAGAAATGGCGCAAAACAGAGTCAGATGGCGAAACTCTGTAGATGCCCTATGCTCTCAAAGGGAGTAAAAAGGGAAAAAAAAACTGATTAAAATTATTATTTAGAATGGTCTGCTAACAGAAGATTAATCATCAACAGAGTTGTGAAAACTTTTAATTTTTTTTTTATTATAATCCCGGTATACAATTACTCGTATATTTGCTGATTTTTTTTGAAGATTCTTTTTAACACTGTCCGGTACAAAAATATAATTTTCAGCAAAAACCTCCAAATATCTAGATGTTGTAGAGCTCTTTAAGATTTCTCTAATAATACTATGTTGGCCTTCAATTTTTATGTAATTTTTTTTGAGAATCACACCACAAAGATAAGAGATTACTAAATGAAATTTAGAGAACTCAATAAAACTTATACAAAGATTTGCATAATATTGGAATCCTCTATGTAAAATTCAACTGCTGCAAAATCAATAAATAACAAAATAAATCAAAATTTTAAAATTTCAAAATTAAATCACATTCCAATAGTGAATTTAACCCCAAAAAAAAATTAAGAGTTCGACTTATTTTGCCA
The DNA here is from genome assembly GCF_029603195.1 of Condylostylus longicornis. Lineage (NCBI taxonomy): Eukaryota > Metazoa > Arthropoda > Insecta > Diptera > Dolichopodidae > Condylostylus > Condylostylus longicornis. The sequence continues at coordinate 329,962 of NW_026578032.1, forward strand.
AATAAATTTAAAATAAAAATATAGTTTACTAGAGTAATAATTTAATTGAATGCACAAAATATAATAAATTCAAATTTTATAATTTAAAAGAAAAATTTTATTGCTTCTAAAATGCATTCATAAAATAAATACTAAAATTAAAATTATATCCCTCTTTTACTAATAAAAAGGATACATGCAAAGGATGTAATAAAAATTCAATCTTAATTTCCATTTTTTTTTTTGTCCCTACAATGCAATATGAGTGCATTTTTTTATTTCTGAAATTCTTTTCATGTATTCAATCTTAGTGCTCGTACTCGTACATAAAAATTGTTCACATAATTTCGAGTACCACCATGGTATTGCATATGATTATTTTTTTTTTTTTAATAAAAAATAAAACTTTAGAGAAGACAAAGAGGACTCCTGTTTTCCTTCTTTTTTGTTTTTAATATACAATTAAAATTTTGTAAAAGTCATCAGACTTGAGAATTAAAACAATAAAAAATCTACTCTATGGAATTTTGAATACATACATACATAGTGTACGTACGTGAAGGCACATACAATACAAACACATACGTTTATTAATTTAACAATAAATGAAATTAAAACAAAAGGACATTGGAATCCTTATGCACACATACGTACATATATATGTAATAATGCAAGAGGAGAACACTTCTCATCATGTAAAATGTTTTAAGAATAAATTGAAACAAATGAGTTTTTTTTTTTTGTATGCAGCTACTACTTTAATTGCTCTTTCAATGTCGGTGACCCGCATTTTCTTTCTATACACAAAATTGATAAAGAATATTACGCATTTAATGTAAAATAGAAGAAGAAATAAGAGAAATAAGAGAAGAAAATTTTTATATCAATAACACAAAAAAAAAAACGTAGAGCTATAAAAAGTATACAGTAAAACACATAAAAACTGAACCATGAAAATTAACTTTCATTTTATTCGAAATTTTTATTCGATCAGTTATGCAAAGCTCAATCAGGAAACAATGATTTTCAATACAAAATTTGATAGTTACAAAATGTAATTCAAATGTACCGAGTAAAGTATAATCAAAATGCAAGACTAGTACTTAAAAATTTTACACTTTCTGAATTGAATAATGAAAAAACAGCAACAACTTAAATTTGCTGTGAAGCCATGAAATTCGATAGGCAGCAGATTCTAAATTAAAAAATTTTGAAGAATTAAAAAACAATTTTGAAGAGCTGCTTTGAAATTGCATTTTTAAGTCTACTTTTTTCCAGCAGTCTAGTTTTTAATTGCATCTTTCCAATCTAAACAGGCACGATTTGGAATTATTCGGTGCCATAAGCGGTTTCCAAAAAGTGCACCCTCCCGCTTTCAAAGAAATGAACAATATGCAATAAACATTTCAAACTGTGCATTATAATTGCGTTCCTGTATTCCGGCCCTCATTACTTTACACATGTGGTAGATCCGTCGCTGAATCTGATTAATTTTATAGCTTTAAAGTCAAGTGTTCAGTCACTATTCAACGGACGCAACATCATTCCAATATTCGCTCGAATTTATTTTGTATCGGGTTTAATTACCATTCACGACCCATAAAATATTCAACTCCCGTAAGTTTACAAACTAAAGCCAGTGAAAAGAAGTCACAAATTCTCAGATTTTACTGTATACTCAAAAAATTTTATGAAAAAGATGATATTTTTTTAATATGGTTGCCTTTTTCTTTTTTCTTTCATTATTTAAAATTCTCCTATTCAAAAACCAGCATGCAAGCATTTTTCTCTTAAATTATTTTTGAAAATATTAAAAAAAAGTGATAAAATGGCGAACTTCAAATTGAACAAAAGAAATTTTCCACATAGTAAAATCGTTTTTATTTTCTATAAAATTTTTCTATTTATTTTTTTTCCCAATATAAACCGTTATTAAAATAGTGATAACGACGATTATATTGATGATAATAAATTTAAAAATTCTTATGCATATGAGAGTCGACTGACTCTCATAACAACTTTAATAGTTACTTTGGAATCGCAATAAGCACTTCTAAACGTTTAGTCCTACATTTTATGCACTCAAAATTTAATGGTATGAGTACATACTTAAAAAATTTTATAAATTCATTATGGGTTTAAAAAAAAAAAATTCTATGCACACAGAAAGAAAAAAAAAAAATTAAAGAAATTTCTCACCCTCTTTTCTACACTTGTTATTAAACAAAGCAAGAACAAATAAAAAAAAATCCAAAAACCTTCAGCTTGAAAGGAGGCTAGACAAACACATAAAATTTATAGTTATAATTTTTTTTTAAAGTAATAAATCACCCTTAACAAAAATAATAAACCATAGAATTTGGAGAGCGTATATTTTATTTAAACATGCACAAGTATACACATATAATACTTATACCAAGCTCGAATTCTATATATTGGGGGTTTTTGTCGGCATTTGCGACTAAATATTACTAATTTTTCTTACAAAATTTCTATAGCAAGCAATGCTCCACTTTAAATAAAATTTTTAAGAAGCTTAAAAATTAGGAAGGGGAGAGTTTCCAGCAATGTGTTACGACATAAATATATTTTCCCTGATGGGAAATGAAAATATCTTTTTGAAAATACGTTATATACAAGGGAGAAACACGGCGAACGACACGGCGAAAAAAATTCAAAGTTCAAGTTAATTTTTTGAAATACCCAAATTTGTAACAAAATTGCATATTTATAGGCGTTCAAATAATTAAAATTAATATATTATCAAATCTATAATTGTGTCAAATAATTTATATTCGGTATGTGGAATTGAAATTGTGAGACTGGCGATTCGTGCCTGATTAAACTAACTCTGCAAGAACTTCATGGCTCTAAAGCGAAAATGAAGAAATTGGAAGTAAAACTGACTGACTAGATATTTTCTTTTCGCTCAGCAACATTTATCTCTTTTAAGATCCTTTGATGAAATTTCAAGTCTGTAGTAAAATGATATTTATCTAATGCGAATACGGGTCAGAAGCTCGCTTCAGGATGAACCTTAGTTGTGCAGTTAAAATTTCAATATATTAATTTAAAAATTTTTTATTTATGAAATAATTTTTAATACTATGTTACGAGTACTAACATCTGCCTAAAAATAAAAAATAAACTTATAAAATGGTAAGTAGCAATGGACTGAAGAAAAGACACAAATCTTCCATTAATTACACATATACATTCCTAAATACATAAATAAACAACTAACATCTGTACACAAAATAGAAGAGAACGGAAGAAAATTGCATTATTCAGCAAAAAAAATATGGAAAAAAACAAAAACGCAATGTTCTTCTATAAAATGCTCATCATGGGAGTGAAGATTGATTGATGTAATTAGAATAGAGTATAGCTTTTTATAGCAATATTTATAACAGCATGAGAATGTCAATGGAACAGAATTTTAAGAATGCGTTTCCATTCTTTACAAATATTATCTATAAGCTTTTTTATATATGTATATATAAATTTAATTTAAAGTATGACACCCGCCAAATTGGCAATTTTTTCATATTAATGAAATTGTTAAGATTTTTGATTTTTTTTTGTAAATTTTTATTCCACATTCTTTATGGCATTCTCAGGGTGTGTTATACGTTTAATAAATTAAATTATATATACATAAATCTTAGTCAAATAATTAGATAAAATTATTTATATAGGAAGATTATAAATTAAATATTTGCTTGAAAAATGTTCGCTGCTCAATATGACGGTCGTTATTTTTTAAATTAAGTAATGGAGGACATAAATTTTTTTTTAAATTATGAGATTTAGGATTAGGTAGTATGAGAAGAAATTGACGAATAATATGATGTTAAAAAATAAATTAAAATATTTTGATTTATTGGAAGCGCTTTATCATCTAAAGATAAGATGATAAAGCGCTTCCTCGAGATCCCTCCTTTGAGTCCCCTTAGAGGATCCGTGAGTATTTTTACCTGGTTCCTATCCATTTGTTATATTATTTTCTTACACCGCTTCTGGTCACAATTGCCAAGACGCCCGCTGGCCTTCACTAGCCAAGGAAGGTCTCTAACTCCAATCTCGCCTCTATCTTTGTCCTGAATTCCTCCCGGATCTCCTGCGGCTCAATTCCACAAAATGGTTTCGGTCCTGGTAAGAGTTAAGGGAGGTGCTTCCCCTCCGTAATTCAAGGCAGGAATCATTAGCAAGGTATACATCCACCTCATTATAAACGGCGAGCCGTTTCACGTTCTTTTCGAATTGAACTTTTTAATGGCTCTTTTGTCTAATATCTTCTCATGCTTCCTCCAAAAAAGCTTGTTAAAAAAAATAATTCCTAAATATTTTACTTCGTTCTTCATCTCTACCTCATCTACGTGTAGACGGTGGAGGCAGGTGACTGTGCTTTCTTCTACTAGTAAAGAGTATCGTTGTGCTCTTGCTTTCCTAGCATGATAACAATATCATCAGCATTGGCTTGGGTGTCAATGGATTGGTTATGCAGTTCACTCAGTATGTCATCCACAGTAACACTCCACATCAGAGGAGACAATACCACATTCTGGTATGAAAGCTGATTATATATGTAATTTATCATCACTTAATGGTCAAAAAATAAAATATTGCTAGCTTATTGAAATAAATCAATGGCACTACACAGTACCAAAGAAGGACATTGTGAAATTTCATATCGAATGTCCTTGAAGACCCTTTCGCAGAAAGAATTTCCTTAGAATGAACCACACCACGTGGGACAAAAATTATTGTGCACGTTGCAGTTAAGCGTGAATAGCAGCAAATGGTTTCTTTCAATGTGATATTTTGGACAAAGCATTTAATAAATATTTTAATTTTTGCGTGCTTACGAATTCCTATAAAAGAATAATTTGTACCCATATAAATGTAACAGCAGTCATTCACATATTATTTTTATATACAATATATTTTGAATTCCGCCTGCTTTTCAATTTTTCCAGAAATTACTCAAAAACCAAAATATAAAACATTATTTTCTGTAATTAAATTAACCAGCATTAAACGTTTAACATTGTAATAACATTGTTTTTGATGAAAAACAACCAAAAACAAAAAAAAATATTGTAAATATCTAAAAACAATTAATTCATTCAACGTGCGCCATTCCCTACCACAACTGCCATTATACACGCAAAACTTAAAACAATACAACAGATGAAATAACTATTAAGCTGATAATTTCACCCAGACTCATGTCATTTTTTTATTTTTTTTTTAACTCAGCATATGGGGTAAGGAATTGTAAAATGCTTTAAAATATTTTTGATTAATTCCATGTTATGCCGGCTGTCTTTTGCAATATACAGGAGAAAAAAAAGTGACAGTAAAAAAGGTTAAACTGTGAAAATCAACATAAGGAAATGGGACAGAGAAAAGAAAAAGTTGTTAATAAAATATCTTATTTGGGATGTACACGATGCTATAATAATGATTGTCTTCTGACAACCTCTTTTTGATGACCTATAAATAAATTTCATTTATCCTTATTTTGTCTGAACTCTCAAGCAACCCTCTATTAAACCACCTTTTTAATACTTTACTGATGGATCACAAATTTTTGAGCATTAAAAAATTAGTTTGTACGTATGTATATGAATAATTTATAATATTTATATCAAACAGAGTTGATATACTTTTGGTACATTTGCACTTTTGGTACATTTGCACTTTTGGTACATTATAACAGTACTTCTTTTGGCACTCATTCGAATTTTGTATAGATTGGGAGAATGTTTAAAAAAAACACTGAAAAATTATAAATTTCCATGTAGAGTACCCGCTGCTGTTTACTTTTTACACCTAATATCTAATTGCTGGATAAGATCACATTTTAAGATGGTTCTTTCAGGTAATCCGATTTGGATTTATTTTTTTTTTCATGCAATTCGATTGAACCATAATATCGTCGATTGCACATTCAATACTGTTTTCCGTAGTTGCAATAATTGGACTTTTAACAGAAGCAACCAGGGTTTCATATTTTACATGATCTAGAGGTAGACAATCAATTCGCCAATATAAAACGTGATGAAAAGTGATATTAATTAATAACCTAAAGCTATGAATTCTACATTTTCAAAAATATAATCATTTGAAATTAGTGTTCTGCAGGCATCAATCTTTCTATATCGAGTATGCCAAATCATCTCACTTTAGATTTGACATTGACAAGTTCAACAAATCATAAGTGACATACAAAACAATAACAGAATCTCTCCTATGAATTAATATACTCCGCATACATTCTAAATTACAGAAACCTGTCATTTGCTTTCAATTTTCACTGAGAAAAATCATTCGTATAAAAAGTATAATTTACACAATTTTAGTACAATTTACAATTTATTTTAACAACTTCACTGAAAATTTATAAAGGTGACCCAAAGTGATACTTATATGTACACATAGATACAAAAAAAAAAATAAATTTCGAAATTAAGTATGAATTCACGAATATGTTAAAAATAATTGAAATGACACGTGCTAATAATCATACAAAGTATATAAAAATAAAATGTTTCTCTTTAGTCTTCCACAGTATAACGGCGAAACTCAGAATTCATATACATAAGTTTGTTATGTATATACATATATATGTATATGTGTGTACTCTAAATTTATAATAGCAGTTTTTATGGCACATATAACATATACATAATTTAATATTAAGGTGCATGATGGGTGATGGCAGCAGTAATCATTGAGTTACAATTGTTACGTATATGATAAATTGGTTTATTTCTTGCTGTGCGAATTTACTCTTTGTTTAAATGATATGGGGGTCAAAGTATAAGATATATAGAAGTAGAATATGCAGAAAATCCAAAAACAGAAATATATGTGTATAATTATATACATACATACGCACATGGTATCTACATAACATGAAATATAAGTTGGACCATTCCGTATACATAAGGCATTTTATATTGCAGCAGTCAAAAAGTGATGAATGAGTTCATGAGTGCATTTAATGGCAAAAATTTATACTTATTCGAATATACCTAAGTGCGTGTGTGTGTAATATGTAAGAAAAGATAAAAGAAGGCAACGACAGCAACATCACCATAATAATTTTTCTTGCAAAAATTTTTCATTTCTGTTTTCTTGCCATTTTTCTGTTTTCTTACTTATGCTTTAAGCACAATTACATTCAGAATGACTCGATATTCATTTACGACACACATTTGTGTGTGTATGTGTAGAATTCCTTTTTATTTTACTTAAAGTACAATTCATAAAGAATAACCTTAACATAAGGACAAAATGCAATTTCCTCTTTTTCTTTTTCCTATTTTAAAAATATTGCAAATGGGGCAAAAAAATTTTTTTTTTTATTTGAAATCAAACAAAAATTAAATTATTGTTCTTCCTTAAGAAGCTTTTCATATTATTATAAAATTATTTTTACAATTAGATGCATTTATACAGCATTTAATCATATGCTATGTAAGCATTTTTAAGAGAGAGACTCTATACTCGTATAATAAAATGACTGGGGGACTGCTGCGCATTCATAATTTATTGTTTCTTTCACATTCTTTAATTTAACAAAGTGCAATTGTTTGAAATTATATTTGAAACAATATTATATTTTTTTTATAGAATCTATATACTTGAGTATCTGTGTAAGGCGTGTATCTATGTCCTTAAAAGGTTAATTGGATCTTAATACTTAATAAAATCATTTGATCTCACACAACAATACAAAAAAAAATTAAAAATGTTCGAAGAGAATTTTTCATTGAAAAGCTTTTTATATTATACATTATGACATTGAATGATGCACTCTTATAAGTTAAAATAATTCAATAGCAATATTATGACATTAGGTATTTGTATATGTATTTGTGATATATTTAGTGCAATTATTCTCACTCTTTGAGTTTGATACATTTAAAATTGAATAAATGGAACAAAATGTTCTTGAATAGTATGTAAAAGTATATTCGCATTAAGGACCAAAATACACCCATGTACATGCCTATATAATAATGTAGGCACCTATATATAATCTCCCCTTGATATTGCAGTTGATATTGGTAGTTGGGAATAGAAGGTTCAATCAGACAGAAAACGTTTGTGAACAGGAATTGAAAAGTGTGTTATGTTAGAAAAGCAATGCAGGAGAAATAAATCATGTTTCTGGAGCTAAAGTTGTGAAGTGTTTCTGTCGCATTCAAAAAGCTCACGAGTTTGCAGAAATATAATAACAGATCATTAAAACGCTATAAGACAATCTTCATCAATCATTAGAAATAATGCTGTTAGTCGCCTTTATTTGATGCTGCTGTAAAGGAAAAATAAAAACGTTGTGATATTAATAAGTAAACTTTATCTTAACAAAGATGAACCAAAACGGAGACGATGAGAAAGCAGAACCAGAAGTTACTTTGGTTATTCATCCTATAAAAAGTTTTCGACCATTATGAACGGAGCAGTAAAGGGTGTCATCTGCATTAGAAGCAACAAATTATACGAAATGAGCTGCTATCTAACAATAAATCAAACTTGAATAGAGTTACATGACTGAAAACAAAAAAAAGTTGTGGATATTGCAAATGAAATAGCGAAGCAGAAACATGTAGTTTTGGCAGAGTCTTATTACAATAAAATATAGAGGAGGCGTAAATCGAGGGAAATCAACTAATTGAGAGTGAAAATATAGATGGACGGCAATAGCTGTCAACAATGGAAACAGAATAGAACTTTACCTGCACTCGTAATATGAGTAAGTATGATGTTAAATATTTTTGTGACTAGACATGTTTTGATTTTTATGCAATTTTTGTAAGCAATTTAACTCGAATCCTGGGCTAGTTTGCAATCCCGGGGACAACAGAGATACCAACCCGGTTGAATCAACATGATTGAATTTCTTAATATTTTTTGCTCCATATTTATTCAATTTTTGTTTTTGCATATTGTGTAAGTTCACGATGAACCAGAAAAGCTGTAATTCAATTTCAAGAAATTTTAATTTAACTGTAAAGAAATCTGTATTTAAATGCAAAATGTAAAATTTTGTTATGATTTCTATGTTGACATATTAAGCAAAAATTTTATACAATACGTTAATCAAAATTGAAATACAATCAACTCCCATAATCCTTGTCTCTAATTCCCATTGGATTCCCAATATATAAAATTTTTTCAATAGAAAAATCCAAATATGTATACAATAATATTATAATTGCTTATATTATTGGTAATTCAATTACAATACCATTAAGAATTCAACACCTATTCAATATTGTATCTATTAAAAAAAAATAAATTGAATAATCCAAAATCAATTTGACTTTGGCTTATAGAAACGATAAAATGGGAAATATAGAGCCACAACGTGCATATGCACATTAAAGTTGCATGTTTCTTTTTAAAATACTAATATAAAATTATAGTAAAACAAGAAGCAATCCAAAAATCCTCTGCCATCTCCCCCTTCCGATTTTACTCAATCATTCTCTTTAACCCTCTAATAATATACCCTATTCAAATGACGTACATGGAAAGCTCTGTGTGAGGAAAGGAAAAATATTTGATTTATAACTAAAATTTAATTAACTTTAATATTATCTGTGTGTTTTTTTACAAATTTTTCCAAATCATCCTCATTATTACTATTATTATTATTTATTTACTTAATGTCTAAAATAATTTAGTAGACAACCCTCTTGTTATTAGCATTAGTATGTAAATACTTTGTATATATGATGTTAATATAATGGAGTAAACCCATTCACTAACAGATTTATGAAATTTTATTCATTACTTAAATTGATTTATAAACAAATTACAAATCCATACATACATATATAGGTTTATAAAACTATAGGTATATATTGAAACCACATTCACCTGTTAAAATGTTAATGGATTTCAATGGCTTCAAAAATTAATCATGTAATCTGTATGTACTTCTTTGTGTATTTTATATACATACATACATACGTAGGTATGCATTATTTGGGATTAATTTTATTTCTTGTAAATAAATCATGTGTAATATTAGGGAGTGACCAAAATAATTTTTACATTATTATATTATTTCCTCTTTAATAATTTTCATTTTCATAATACCCTCCCAATTTTAATTATAAAAAATAATAAATTCATAATATGATAATGTAGAAATTTTAACATGAATAACCAAAATAAGTAATTTGTATACAAAATCTATACACGTAGCGTTGTCCGCCGAAACACCTATCGAGTTCATCGGTCTTACTTAAGCATCAATGTGGAATCTAGCCAAGTCAGGGACAGGAAGTAGTGATTATGTTAGATAGCCAGACTGTCATTGGAGCGCTGAATTCCTTTTTCACTATCCTTTGCAGCAGTTTGGGCCTGTCTCCAGAAACTCAATGAGTTGAATAGATACGACCGGATTATTTTGTGCTTACATTTCATTATAAGCCTGGCCTGGAGTGCTAGACCATGTGGACGTGGAAGAAAATGAGGCAAGTGATGTGCTGGCGAGGAGTGGGGTTAACACACCTATCCCAGGGCTGGAGCTCTTTTGCGATATCGGACCAGATACAATTCGTTGGGAATTAAGAAAGGAATCAGAGAGGAGGCGATTCTGCCGAATCCTGAAGATATTCCGGTAGAAGAAGCGAACCCAGTAGAAATAGAAGTAACCTTATTATTTGGCGAAAGTAATGTTATATTTATCGATTGACCGAAATGTTCTCACTATCATTTATTCCACACGATAACTATTTTTGCACACGAAACAAATTTGATAAGGAAAAGCTTTAAGAGTAATTCACTTGCCTGTAATTGAACTATACGCGGTCATGTGGTGGTATGTTTACATTATCTACGTTTATAAGTAAATATTTGTAAATGTAGAACATTTACTCTTTTAATTTTTCTAAAATTTTTCTTCTTTACTTTTAAATTTTTATTTTTTAGAGTTTTATTCTGTATAACACTTTTTTGGAATTAAATGGATTTGATTGTTTAATTTTGACTGCATTTAAACCATGTATTTATAAAAACTACGGATATAAGTAAGTGTATTAAATGACTAAAAAAGAGAGTTAAAAATTTTTATAATAGAAAAATAAAATAGTAAAATTATATTAAAAAGGGTGGCATCAACCGTAATACCACGAATAACCATTATGACTACATATACATTACACAATAAAGTATAAAATTAACATTAGATAGTAAAGAAAATTTACGACTTTTTAAGATTAAAATGAAATAATCACAAAAAAAAAAGTACACAAAATTCTGAAATTCTCAAAATGTTTAAAATATTAAATTACATTTTACATATAAGGATGAAATATATACTGAAAGAGAATTGTTATATACATAAGAAGCCAATGACCTTATATTATAAAAACCTATCATATATTGGGCTATTCTCCCCAATTTATTATCACCTCGTGTATTTTATTCATATTGTATATGTTTTTATTATATATATATTATATTATGGAATTGCATTATCCATTAAAGATCTTTGGGTTCACTGGGGAATATATGTATTTTTTATTTGTACGTTTTTTATTAAATATATCATCGTTTAATGTTGGTTTATCCATTAGCTCCAAATTTAAATTAGCATTTTCTTATGCACAAATAATTTATTTCACATGTATTAATAATTTTATGGGATTAAATATGAAAAATATGCACACATATATTTTGTTCTGTCACATATATTATTTTGATATTTAGAGTAATTTATTTGAAAACGCTACCTCAATATTGTATTTAACATATTTTCGAAAAATTTGGCCGACGAAATTTTTTTTTTTTCAAATTTTTACAATCGTTTCTTCTCTTAAATCAAAAAAATTCGAGAATATGAAAATTATTCAATATAGTGCATTTCATTAGGACATTTTTATGGTACGCTATATGCTAGTTCGAACATTTTACAAAACGGTTCAAATAGTATTTGCATTCGCAATGACCAGATTAGCAATCCTTAAAAAGAAATTCGGCCGAAAGAATCCTGACCCTTATTTTCTAAAGCTCCTAATCCGCCTTCGTCTCCATTTCTGTTTCTGTACTTTTTACACCATAATTCCTGTAAGATCATTAAAAGCTACCGAGGAGATCCTTTCAATATAGTAACATGTGTTCGCAGATTCGACAATGCCGCATTAAAGCTCCTAATATATTCTCTTTATTTCTCTCAAGAGAATACATTCTACATTCTTCAATTTGTCACATACAATTGGTTTGCCTTATTGCCGCAACAACTTACACATATTCAGATGTATTTTTAAGCATAAGACGTGGTAAAATTCATCTCCTTCGTAAATTACATTCCCACAGATATTTTACGAATATTCAGTATTTAAAAAATTTTCAATGTACAATCTTTTAACACAGTTATTAACCTATATACTATATACAAATTTCACCTCATGTTTACTGCATACTATTGAGAATGGTACTAAATACAATAGAGCCTATAATGTATGAACTAAAAATTAAACAACAAAACAAATGTATTCTTTAATGAGTTGCACATAGGTGCAAAATTTCTCTGCATTCATGGAGTACATTAATAGAAATGAATAAAATAGAAAACAAAGAACAAAACAAAAAGATAATGTAAAGGAAATAAGAGTTAAATAACAAGTAACACCATCAATATTTTTTGGAAGGGTGAGAATAATCACAGCAAAAATCCACAATAGACCTCCCCTTTAATTTTCCTCGAAACCACACATTCAAAACACTATTTTTTTTTGCTTTTATAAATTCTTCCGGTACAGGAAATTTGTTTTATATTATATTTTGAAAAAAAAAAACAAAAAAACAAACAAAATTAGGCATTTTGCGTATAAAATCCAAAAATATAAGCAAGATATCCCCATATAATGTCTAACTTGAGTTATCTATCTCTTTGACACTTTCAAGAGAATGTAATAACAAAAGATTTCGGTGGTAGTGGTAAATATATAAGTAAATATGCTAGAAGCGTTTAGATATAATAATTATATTTGCACTTTTTCATTCATAATATTCCTTTAGGCCACAAAATTTATATACCACTTTAGCATTCTGTCGCCATCTATGTATATATAAGTAGACTACAAAGTATAGATAACCCCATATGAATTTCCTTTTTTTATTGTTTGTTTATGGAGCACATATTATTATTATATAATATTGAAATGCATAGAAAAATCCATTGATTAAAATCACCAAGAGAATAAAAGATTTGATATTTTTGTTAAAAAACAGAAAAAAAAACTGGAGTTTTCCGCATTAAATTTACTATCAGGGGAAAATGAACCAATATGATATAAGAAAATTCCTTTAGAAAGCTGATTACTATATACGTAAAAGAAAAAGAGGATGATATAAAGATGAGACCATAAACTTTGATATTTCCATTTTTATATCATATTTATCTAATGGAGACTGCGAACCAGAGAGTATAGAGGACAAAGAGAAAATTTATTCTTAATGTTTTGATTTAGAAATGCAAAACAAGTAACAAAAATAGTAGAAAGAGGGCTTAAAAATTTCCTCTTTTTGGTTTACTCATGGGATTTTACTATATTGTACTTATTATAAACAATATTGCCATTTGAGTTAGAAGAATTTTTATTAAATTTATTAATCAAAAATAAAAATCTACAATAAAATTTCAAATTACCAAGATTTAGCCACTTATTGTATATGCAAGATTAAATTTAATTTTTATAATTAAATATTCATTTTGTATATGAAATAGATGAAGTCGATTTTATAATGGAATTTTCTAACAGAGACAATGTGATGATGATAAAAGGGAGTGATCCAAGTAGCATGTGTTGTTTAAATAATTTGAGCACTATAATAACTACTGGAAAAATGATATTACTAGTATGACAAATTCTTGTTTATAAACCAATGATTTTAATTTAAAAATTTTTTAAACATAAACTGGAATTCTAATTGATTTATTTGATTTTGAACTCGTTTTTCTTTAAAAACTACATTATCTCGTAATTTCATCAACGAATCGGGTTATTCTCACTGCATTTGCAAATTATACATACAGTCTTTTAGATATGTTTGGAAGAATACCTCTATCTTTGTTGGAGCATTAAATTTTATTTAAATATCTTAGGGAATTGGCCATTCCGGAATACATTAACAATAAACAACAAGACCTAAATGAATTTCAGCATTTAGTATTTGACTACAATCCTAACTTGTTGTTCTGGTACACCCCTTAATTTAGTTTTTCAACATTATTGTCTTACGTTTCAAATTGTTCTATACTCTAATTGAAGAGTTAGTTAGACTCCATTAAAAATATTAGCTTGCTAATTCAAAATTTGAGATTTCACGGAGTCAAAATTTAAAGGTAGCTTGTTTTTAAATTCCAAAATCAAATGACCTTACCTTACCATACTCATTTTTACAGTCCATCGTGCTTTATTTATTCGTATATTATTTACTCTTCTTCACTCCAAGTTGCAGCATTCACTCTACTTCACTCCAAGTAGCATTGAAGAATTTACTATTTCCGTAATATTAAACCGCTCCTATGGTATTTTAAACACGTAACTCCAGTTATTATGTACATACGTACATACATACATATATAGAATATCTTGAAAACATTGTAATTTTTACATTATAATTACGGCCATTATGTGCAAATTATATTATTAAATTGCCTTATGACGTCACAAGTATTTTTCTGAATGATTGAATTAGCAATTTTTTGAAATTTTTGAAAATTTCTGAATCCGATGAGCAAATATTGTGCATAAATCAAAAAATTTTAAAATATCCAATATTATTACGTGTTTTATAATTGAATAGCACAATTTTCACATGAATATTAAAAAATTTCACTATGTGTACTTAGATTTTAACATACTAAGAAAAAAATTTTAATATGAAAATAAAAAATTTTTAACAATTTCCTACATTATTTTAATCATAAGAGTCTTATAGTACAAAATCAAAAATGTCATTGTTGTATAGAATTTTTAATATAAAATGACATAATCAATTTCTCTTTTCTCTCAAAATTATAAAAAACTCATAAGAGTAATGAAATCTGTATGCTTCTCCGAAATAATGACATATAAGAATAGGGAAAGAAATTTATTGTATACAATGTTTCATAAATGTTATAATAAAAGAAAAAAATTTTCAATTTAACAATTCATTTCATTAAAATTCAATAAAAATCTTAAATATTACGGAGAAATAATGATAGACAATGTCAATCTAACAAAAAAAATAAAATTTATTGTTAACAAATTCTCTTCTCTTTCAGTTCTTTTTATTATGGTTTCTTCTTTCAGCTTTCAGACACAATAAATTCTCATGTCATTATGATATCCTTGATACTTATGAAATCTTTGAATATATATATATATATAGAGAAAATTTAATAATATAAAATATTGTTATAATATTCAAAATTCAATTTCTATGACAGGAAATATTTCCTACTATACAATATAACATACATTCATACATAGACAAACATTTTCTACTTATAATAGAATGAAAATTCACAGTTATCCTTATATAATAAATTTTTTTTTTCTTATTGTTATATTAAAAAAATTCCATAGTAGTATTAAAATATCTTTTGTATTTATTTAGATTTTCTCTTCAAGATTTCATTTTTGTATAAAAAATTCAAATTTTTTTTATGAAAAAATCATTTCAAATATTTAATTTTTAGTACATTTCTAACAAAATTGACGAAAAACTGGGCTTATTACTCGTAATTCCATACTGCTCGTCCATCTGCCTGCCTGTACTTTTTGTTTTAAAATTTTCAAATCCATAGAGATTGAAAGCTGATAATGCACAAAATAATTATTTCCGGAAGCTTGTTTCTCTACAGAAGGAAACACTTACATTCTTAAGCCCCTTCAAAAGTTACGGTATCTCAAAGTCCTAAAAACAAAATCATGTTTACATTTAGTAAACACATAAAGAGGGAAATTCCTTGTCTTACCGTAAAATAAGACAGGGAAAGCTCTTTATGAAAAAATTTCTGTTGAAGTTAACCATTTTATTGAATTCTGTAGAACGTATATATTCTTTTCTTCCTATGTCATTGCCTCTCGAAATCAAATTATAAGTAAAGGAAGAATTAATGGTAAGACTATGCAATTAGTGATTCTAAATTTCTGAAGAGCGATGTGGAAAATTGAGAATTATTTTGCACCCGTTCCCGAAAACAACCGTTCTTTAAGTTTTATTTATTCTCCTCTCAAAAATATGCAATAACACAAGATTTTCTAATTTTAAGAGAGCATCGTATATATACTGGAAATGTGCTACTTTACAAACCCTCTGTTTATTGTTTTAAAATTTATTTTTAGTTTTGTAATTCCGTAAATGCTATGGAATTTCATTTCATATTTTTAACCAGACAATGTAAAGTATCTCTAAGAGTATTAAAATTAACTCTATAGTTTATTGTTGTTGAAGGATTTTAATGGTGTTAAACAATAAAATAAGAATTTCGAAAAATTTTAAGAGAAGATGGAAGAAATTTGTTCGCCACCCCTTATACGGACAATATATCAGAGAAGAATACAAATTAAGGAAATTATTTAATGCAAATGCAAAAATTTTCAATGAATATTCTTGACCAATATTCTTCACTTAAAATTCAACTCAAATAAAACCAAACGCACATATACATATATTTAACTATTTGATAGAGTTGCAAGCGATTATTTCAGTTGTTGAATACCAGCAAATTCCAAATTAACACAAAATAATTTCAGTGGCCTATTCCAGCTTCTGCAATTTATTTAAGAAATGATAATTTCTATTGAATTTATTGACTATACACCAAAAATTCCTATATTGAAATGAAAGCAATTTTCACTTCAAAGGTGTACTGAAAAGCAACGAGCTTAAGCAGAATTTAAGACTGGAGTCCTTAAATATTATAAAACAAGATTTTAACTTGTATATGATTGAAATTATTCCGTCTGGAATTTATTGAATATACGAAAAAAAAAATTATAATAAAATCAATTAGAGTAATAAAAGGTATATACGAAAAAAATATCCTTAAATAAATATGAGAACAAAAGAAAAGCAATAATCTGTTACTTAAAAAAACTTTTACTTTCTTCATTTCTTCCGTGGTCTTTCTGCTCTCCTTCTCGACTCTCCAATAAAAGAAGTTGAATTAACTATAAATTTTCTTAAAAATCATCCTCTTGTACAAAATAAAAATGAACATTAATAGGAATAGTAAAGTAAGATACCGTTATAAGCAAAAAAAAAACAGAACATCGCTCCATTTTTTGAGCATTAAAAGAAAAAACAAAACTCCTTAATATTTTTTTGGGGAGTCCTTAGAATTGAAATGTATTCAGGATAAAAACTATATTAGAAAAAAAAAACAAAGAATACTTAAAACCCAAAAAATTATAATCAAAATGAAAATTACCTTTGTTATCCGGTAAAACAAAAGATTTTCTCCTCCATACCTCCATTAAATTAGAAATACAAGTATATTATCCATTTTATAATAGAAAAAAAAAGTATATCAATTAAGAAAAAAATCTTTCAATACACTTAAGCTCCAGAAAGCAAAAAAAAAAAATTATACATTTAACACTAGAATGGTTATGATAAAAGCACAGGAAAAAAAAATATTTAAGTGGTACCGATTAGTTTATAAGTCTTATAACAGCTCATCACACCTTTTCTCCATCCCATACCCTGAATTTAGTATTTAAACATTGTATATAACATAAATTATCACCAATAAAAATGACACAAGGAAATGGTCTTGGTTTTATTACACACATTTTTGCAAAAACAGAAAGAAAGAATTAATCGTAAATAAGTTTTTATCAGGACCAATTCAAATTAAAGGAAAACGGAAAGAGTTTGGGAGGATCTAATATAAAATTGAGAATTAAAATAAATTTATGGAATAAATTTTTCGAATTCAGAAAACTTTAAGGTATCAAATATTAACAATATTTAGATAGAGATGGTTACTTTAAATTACCGTTCTTATTTCGGATAGTAACGGCTGGTTATGGGGAAGAGTAATGCGAAAGGTAATGATGAGTAACATAAAAATTATTTTACAATTTTAAGATTCGAATTTTTCTTTGTTTATTTTTATGGTTAAGGGTAAAAAATTTAGAATTACGTAAATAATGTCTAGCAAATTTTGAAAATTCAATATCCCTATACCAAATTCGAACATTACTAATGTGCATATCAGATATATTTGACCAATTATAATATTGTATTATAAATATATAATTTTCCAGAAAAAAACTGTACTCATTAAGAGAAAGTAATTAAATTAAGAGTAAACTTAACAGTTAACAGTTAAATAACTCTCAATTAAGTCAAAAGAATACAAGAGAAAAATATTTATTTATAATTACTGTAAATTAATTTGATTCTCTCATCATATGAAAATATTACTCCCTTCGAGTAAACGTTCAGATATTTAATTGATTGTTACTTTTACCCATTACTGTTATAAAATTTATTTATTAAAATGGCAATATATTTTAAGTATCTTGATTTAGGCTGGGAGGGGGGGATGGATGATTGAGGCATTAACACTTTAAAACTTAATTTTATGCACTTTGGTATTTGCAACACCAGTATTTAACACATTTATACGTTATTTGAGTAATTAGAAATCGTTATCCATGCCTTATGAATAATATTTACAAGGCAGTGAAATAAAATAAATGATTTGATTCAAGTGATGTAAAATTAATTTGGAACAATTAAAATTTCGTGAAAAAAAAAATCATACTAAGTCAATTAAAATTATTTTTCGAAAAATTGATCGAGTTCCGACAAAATTCTTAAGAATACAAGTGCCACTAACATAGCAATTGAACCATTCCTGAAATGGACCTGTAGAAGATTAGATTATGTAACGGGAAAACATCTGCCTCCAATTAGCCAATTAAGTTGATTCAATTGCAACACCTCATAAGCGCTTTTCATGATAATCCTCACAAAGTTCAGAGTATTGACGAGTGGAAAACGGGCGGAACGCTCGTTTATAATGCTCGAACGTTCTAGTTTCAGGACCAAATGAAGAAAATATATCTATCCTACTGCCCACAGCCCAAAACATCACTTAATATATACAAGGTTTCCTTTTCTTCTCGAATATAATATGAAATAAGTTTTACTGAATGCAATATCAAATAATTAGTTATAATCAAATAATTAGTTAGGATAAAGTTACTAAATAACATAAATTATCTCAATTTTATCAAAATTACATATGCTATCCCAGAAATAGTACATAATTTCGAAAACCAATTCGAAATATCAACAACAATTAAGTTAATTTTTTTTACAAATAAAATTTTTTATACGAAAATGTTAATTTAGACTATGAAATACCTTCATTTATAATGTTTTCTTAAAATTACAAAATGCCAGAAATTCCAATTTAAGTATTTAGTAGCTTAAAATTTATAACGCTTGTCATGTATCAATCACCAATTCACCACTAATGTAAGGTCTATAAAAAATTTTTTATATCTCAAATATTTATGCACTCCAAACATGTACAAATATTGCACGAATTATTTTTTTCTTATTTTATGTAATTTTGATTTTTTTTTTTTCTGTAACAAAATTTCCACCATATAATTTTGTAAAACAACCAAAAGCAATTTGTATGTAATCACAGAATTTTTGTTAATCACAAATTCGAGTAGCATGCCAATTAAATTAAATACCGATTTTAAAACAAACATACGAAATTTAATTGTAGTTGTTCAGATTAACAATAGGAATACATTCATTTTATTTGAAATTAATTCGGGATTCGACTTATTTTTAAAAGATCAATGTCGAAATCGGGCATTTGATGAGCTGGCCGACTAGGTTCAATGGTGCAAAATAGTTTCGAATTCGGAAACGCACTAAATACAATGATGCCAATATATTTGAACTTCTCTCTTTTGGTGTATTTTAATATTAATTTTGAAAATAAAGATATAATGCACCACTTCTCTATAAGACATATGATCCAAAACACTTGTAACAAAATTGATGGTATTAAGTTTCAAATTGTAATGAAACCTGCAATAGTTTACCTACAACCTATAGATCTCCATTTGAATTCAAAATGTCAACATGGTTATTTCAATTTGCAGTTTATCAAAGAATTTCTAATCAAAACTTTGTGTAAAAATATCTTAATAATTGGTATTGTAGATTTATATAGAACTTGACGGCGTATGCGGGTCTATTGCACCCTATATTCGGCTCTGTAGTATTGAGCACCCTCCTGATGAGCCTCCTGATCCTTGAGCACCCTATGCTGTTGTAGTATTACAGTCTGATGAATAACATCATTATACCCATATCAAATACATTTAAAGGAGCTTCAAGACAAAGAATCTGTGCAAAAAATAAGGTTCAAAACTCAAGTAATAACCATTTTAATTTTATTATTATTTACAATGTAGTTTAATCCGAAGAGCTGGTATCAAAAATTTAAATCTTAAATAGTTTTTAACAGATTGTAAATTTTGAATGCATATACATGCCTGTTATACACAGGCACATGACCATATGCACATTATATCTACTGATCTATATCTACAAATTAATTTTATAGAATTTTATAGATTTAAAATAGTAGAAAAAGAGCAACTATTCATATTTAAAATAATTATTTTACAGAAAATTTTAAAATTGGAATTTCATGTTGTTGCATAGACAATTGAAACAAGCTGCATTAAATCTATAATTTAATTTACATATTATGGCGATGTTGTGTTGCTAAGAATAGCAATAAATTACATGTTTTTTACATTAATGAACTTAAATCTTGATTTTGTTTAAAATAAGGTCGGCAAGCCAGGAATACTAACATTATTGAGTTACAATTCTACATTTTTCATGTTACAATATAAGTATTGAAGTCTCCACAACCATTCCAACTATTAAACTGTGTAAGGCCTGTGTTATATTGAACGCGGAACGTCCTTACTGTTTATAGGTGATGATTTAGGTTCCAGTGGAAAAATAGATTACCTTAATTGTAAAAGAGATTCGTAGATAAATTAAAGCTTCTTTTAATTTTCTCGAATTCTTGACATAAATCGGCACTATGATATTTTCCCACCAAAAATTACTAACAAACTGAAAACAGCAATAAAATATCGAATCGCTGAATATTAGTTTTTGAACAGCATATACAATATCCACTAATTTATATTTAAATAGCTTGAAAATTGAAAAAAAAACACCATTACCTTAAATCACGACATTTTAATATTCTTAATTAGAATTTAACTGTAGCTACCATGCTGTGAGCAAAATATCAGTAGCTTCAATTCAATTTTAATCATTCTCTTTGTACTTGCTTACATTTTAATGAACATGTTGTTAAATTAATAAATTTTATTATTAACAAGAAATCGTGTATTAAATCGTGTGTATTTTATAAACATTCTTGTTTTCATATAGACATCTATCATTTATGCACTAATGATGCATAAAATTGTTTCAATTGTGCGAAGATATTTAAAAAAATGTTCCGATCTCAATACATTAGTTTGTAAAATAGCAAATTTGCTGGTTTATAAAATAGCAATTTAAGCTTGTACCTAGCAATTTGGTGCAATAACTTTAAATACGTAAAGCAAACTGAATTCTCTCTCCATTTCATATGCCCAATTCATTAATATATATATGTAGCATGTGCCTATACTCTCGTCTACTGTAGAGAGTCATGCAAATTCTTTATTTAAATCACTAAAATATTCCAACTTGTAATCGTATATTTTTAGGCAGACCATTGAATTGAATATAAAATATATGTACGTAAAATTCAAAATAGCAAAAAAAAAATTTGCACTGTTTAAGTAAATTATTGTGTGTGCTTAAAATATCACTTGAGGGGTTAACCCTAACCCCTCACATTTGTAATTTCGATTAAATAAAAATTCTTTTATCGTAAGAAGAGAATACAAAATTTCATAATTGAATCATAATAATTTCATGGTTTTTGCAATAATTACAAATTTCACTCTCCCACTGCCAAACAGATACATATTTTTTCAACCGTTACGTATTTGTATGGCAGTGGGAGAATTTCCACCAACAAAATTTGAGTATTAACGTAAAAAGCTACAAACTACAAAAAAAAGAGAAAATATATACGTCATTCCTCAACTACTTTTGTTGTTATACAATTTATTATTATTTGATTATGGTGTTAATTGCAAAAATCCTGCAATAATAATAATAATTATGAAAATAATAAAAATAAAAATTGCAAACCACTTAATTGCCATATAGAAGCATCAAATTATTGCCGTTGAACGGAAAAGACACCAAAGACGGCAAAAAAAGAAAAATTCGTCTGTTATTATTTGTAAAAAATGAAAGTTATAAATTGCGAATCCTGGTAAAATTTATTACGCTCTATAATTTTACATTAATAAGTCGAAAGAAATAAAAATTTTTTTTTTTTGTTGTTAAGTTGAAAATAATTTCTTTGTTATAACAAATTGAATTTTCAAGTTGAAAACTTTAATCTTTTTTTATTCATTTTCTGTTTTTATATAGAGTTAAGTTCTCTGACCTTGTTTGCTTTTTCATATTTAAATCATTTTTATTTAATTTATGACCAATGATAATTTTGGTAGGTTAAATTTATAATAAATTTCTGACTTAAGTAGTTCAACAAACCATCAATAATTTAATATGAAATTTTAATTTATTTTTTTTCGTATTATTTTTATTATTATGTAGAGTAGAGTATTTTTGTATAATATAGGATTTATTGAGTTTACATGGTCACCTTCGTTGGTGTTTTTTTCGCTCACGAAAGAAAATAACTTTAAATATGACACTTAGTGAGCGATTCATAGTTTAATGTGGTGAATATTTTTTAAAATTTGACCTTCTTTGTCTGCCAAAAAATTTTGATGTGATTTTCAAAGTTCAAAGTGAGAATCATTGTTTATGAAATATTTCTGCCACATGATATTGGATGAAACGAGCGTTTCAGTTACATATCCAAGAAATATGAAAATATTTGCCAGCATTTGATAATAACAAAAGAGACTCTGTTGCAATGTTGCATGTTCGCATTAAATTTCGAAATTGATATGATTTCCGTAGTTTTGAAGCATTATACGAAAGACTCATTTTTAAATTAAATAGCTTAACTTGCCCCTTATCACTTAGTTATGAAATTTGTGAAACAGAAAATGGCTAATAATTGATTTCAAATAGCAAAAGTTATAGCTGTCTTAAAATACACACCAATAAGTGACGCGAAGCCAAAAGAAATACTGATTTGTGTAGATATTTAAAATGAACAGCCCTCCAATGCAAACGTTTTAATTAAGTTATGAAAACTGCAAATAAATATTTTTAGCCAATTTTTTTAGTCTTTTCTCGAAAGCCTTCATATCCTAAGCTTGTCAATTAATTTTAGCTTGATTACCTGCGGGTATTGCAAACTCTGTAAATTCTCTTCCAAATTTCTTGAAATCTATTGAAAATTCTAACGTGTCTATTGAAAATTTCATTGAACAAAAATTAATGTAGAAAAATCGTAATCAACTTGTAGTTGTAGCTGTAAAATGTCGTTTAACTCTTTAAAAATTTATTTTATCAGATTTAAGGTACACAAACATTCGTATGTAAATCAATACAAATACTTTTATCTTAAATATTTTTTTATTTTATCAACTTTTCTGTTATGTTTTCGCTCTTTTTTCTCGTATTTTTAACAACTTACTTACTTTTTTTTATCATCTTAAAATCTTTAATGACTGTCATGTGAGTAACAAAACTAATACTAATGGTATCTCATTAAATGTTTTATGTAGTATGAATGAATAAATTTTCTCTTTACACTTTCATGCTGTGCTGTGATATGCACATAAAAACGCACATATTCAACAATACCTGAATAGAATATCACTTGCATAGTTAAGCACATTGATGCTAAAAACATACACGCATATTATCTACTCTTTTATTGTGTATGTAATCTAATAATTTACACTTTTTTGTATTTTTTTTTACCTTACCCATGAATGCAATTTAGAAAAACTTTATTATACCTAAATGTTAAAACAAAAGTGAAAATACACCACCACTACTACCAAATGGCATTATTTCACTACATCTAATTTTAAGGACTTTTTTTTTTAAAGTACGGAAAAAAAAAACAAAAATTTAAAGAGTAGAAAAATTTAACTCCGTTTTTAAATGTTTAATTTTTTTGTAGAAAATTTAATTTTCATTATTTTCCAACTCTTCATATACCATACATAGAAAAGCGAGTAAAAGAAAATTAAATGATATAAAAGTGATATAAATTGTCGCACGTTTTCCAAGAAAATAAAAAAAAATGAGGAAAATAGAAAGGAACTATCGCGTAGTCTCTCTACACTTTCATTAAACTTTGTTTATACCCAAACGAATGTATGCTGGAAAGGTATACTAAATTTGCCCTACCCTTGGTAACGTTTAGAAATATTGGTCTGAGATATAGACATAAGTGTACGTCTTTGATCAGTATTGACTTCTGACTCGATTTAACCATATCTGTCCGTCATTCCGTTCGTTTGCTCCGACGATAACTTAAAAACTAATTAAATTAAGCTGACCAAATTTTCACAAAAGATTCATATAATAGAAAGTGCCGGAACACTATTTAAATTGGATATGACCGAGGCAGTGATTCGGGTAGCTACCATATAACTTTAAAAGTTATTTGACCATATTTTAGAAACTATTTAAGGTACAGCACTAAAATTTTGTATAAACTAATATGGTAACACGGTTGCTATTTTCAATAAAACCAGTAGAAATATCATGAGTGCTTATGATAGCTGTCATACAACTTGAAAAGTTATTTGAAATTATTCCAAAAATTATTGAAACTATAATAAGAAACTTCGTGCAAACTATTGCGGCTGTTGTATTTAATAACACTAGTTCAAATTTTTTGAAATGTGGGGGTAACTGCCATACAACTTCGAAAGTCATTTGGTCATACATTATAGAAACTATACCGAAATTATAGTGCCGAAATTTTGCATAAACGAACATGATAGTAAATATCTTTGAGATGGTGTGCTTTTATGTGGTAACAACCATAGATATTAAATAGTACTTTAACTGTAAAAAAACAAGAACTCGTTTCAAACATTGTGGCAATTTATAATACAAATCTTAAAATCATTCTTTTGTAAGAGTACCACAAAGTAGACATGGTTAACTTTACCTATTTTCGTTTTCTCTTTAATATGCTAGCCAACTCACATACAAAAATTCATGTTTATCCAAAATTGTTGATGTTTGTGGAAGTATTTATTTATTTGTTCATATTTGTACCAACTAATATTATGTACAGCGTGTTTTCAAAAGAATTGATTGAAATCCGAATCACAGCATTTAAAAATTTTTACAAAGTTCATATACGTTTCTTAGGTTTTCTATATGAAATTTCGACGAAAATTTTTCAGGATGCCTTATCTTAAAATCACTGTATTCTTAATGTATTATTAAAAAGATCAAGAGAAGATCAATATTAATTATTAAACAAGATCAATTGAGTTCCTTAAATTGAAGTCCCGAAACGACAACGCTCTTGAATACTGAATTCTATTTCGGAATTAATTGGCAAATGGCATATCCGGCTTACAAATTCAAAATTTTTCAATCACTAACTGCATAGTTTAAAAATTAAGATTATTAGGGGGTGTAATATAAAGGCAGAATGTTTATAAGCATTGTCGCTGGTATTGAGCAAATTTGTCAACAAATTATAAAATAATTTTTTAAGAAACCATTCTACAATAGACCAGGTCCATAGAATAACTAATATTATAGAAAAAAGCTTGGAAAATAAGGAAATCTGCTCTTCCATGTTTCTAGACGTCGCACAGACATTCGACAAGGTGTGGCACAGGGGCCTTATACTTAAGTTAGGGCAAATGTTACCATCTTCATTTGTAGAAATTTTGAAATCTTGATTAGCTGATAGATTATTTAGAATTAAACAAGATGCTGAATACTCCACGCTAAGAGAAATAAAGGCAGGTGTGCCTCAAGGCAGTATATTGGGCCCAACGTTGTACCTGCTTTACACGAGTGATTTGCCACAAATAGAAAATGCTACTATAGCCACTTTTGCTGACGATACTGCAATATTGGCAGTAGGAGCGAACATTGACGATTCGACAAAATAATTACAGGAGGCAATTAACAAAATAAGCCAATGGACTAGAGATTGGAGGGTGAAGTTGAATGAAGCAAAATCGGAAACACATAGAATTAAAAAATAAATATAGAGAAAATTAATGGCTCCTAGGTCGTAAGTCCAATTTGGCATTTGATAATAAGATCTTAACTCACATTAACAAAATTCAAACCTTCCTGAATAAGGTTCTACGGGACATGGTAAATGCGCCATGGTATATACGTAACAGTGATATTCCCAGGGACTTAGGAGTCACGCTCCCCCACTGTCGGAGGAAAAGGGCAGATAGAGCCGTCCTTCTTCGTCTTTCGATATTTTTTCACCTAGTAGAACAAAAAAAAAAAAATTTTTAAGCAGACACTTTGTACGTTCATCCACAATATAAGCACAAAATACAACTAAGTTAAAAGATGAAATCTTAAAATTCAGAAAGTCATAGAAATCAAAATAAATTTTTTTTTTTCAAATATTTTTTCATTTCGGTTTGTTTTCCATACTTTTTCGCGCTTTTCATATCCTTATTTTTTGTTTTGCTTTTTTTTCTTCACTAATTTTTCATAGTATAAAAATTCTTTCAAATGGAAAAATACTTAAAAGAAAAAAAGTTAAAAATATAAAAATCAGCATTAAGTTTTTACTTTATATGCAGAGGGTTGGTTTTTCAAAATAAATTGTGTTGAAGAAATTTTCTATTTGTGATATACGCGCATATTTTGTATATACGTGTATGTGTGTATATGTTTTTATTTATACTGAGTATAAAGCCAATAATTTAACAAAATGAGAAGGGTAGAATGATGTCGCCTTCTTAACATTAAATAAATTCATCATTTGGCATAAAATCGTTTTTTCAAAAAAAAATTCAAGATATTACTGGGACATTGGGATTTCTCTTTTCTTTTACGTATAACACCCAAAATTGATTAAATAAATATAATAAGAAAATTCAATAGAGAAATTTCGTAGTTGGTCAAAAGAGTAGTAAGTTACTATATGAGTCCAGTTCAAATGGAATAGCACTGCGGATGGCTTCTTAGATTTATAAAATAGCATAGTTATTACCTCAACGTGGTGGTATTGGAGAGGGTGAGAGGTTTTTGTGATTTTTGGGTAATTGTTGATTACAGGTTGGATATCAATATGATTATTGCTAGGGCTAATTCGAAGTTGGGCTTTGTAATGAGGTGGGCTAGGAAATTTGTTGATCCGTATGTTGCGAAACATTTGTATGTATTTTTTGTGAGGCCAATTTTGGAGTATGCTTGTCAATTTTGGGTTCCCTATCGGGTGGTGGATATATCTCAAATTGGATCTATTCAGAAGGAATTACTGCGATTTGCTTTGATGTGTTTGGGCTGGTCTCATCCTTTAAGATTCCTGTTTTATGAAGGTAGGTTGATGTTCATCGATTCGCAATCTTTGATTGTCGCTGACAAAGTGTTTATCCATCCGGTTATTATGAATCCTTCTTTGTTAGAGCGAGTTTCTATTAGGAATAGTGAAAGGAATCTTAGAATTGCTGAACTGTATAATGTTTGTCATCATTCTATACTGATTGTGGAAGAAATAAACCGTTCACTAGAATGTTACGTTGTGTTAGCTCTAATTCTTTGGTATTTGATCCTATTATTAGCAAGGGTACTCTAAGGTTTAGATTTTGGTGTAGTATAAGTATGCTGTAATATTGTTTTTTCTTGTTAGTTTTTGTTTTCTTTATTTTTCCTTTCTTACAAAAGCATTAGTATTTTTCTTACTTTTTTTTGTGTCTATGGTGGTCACTATGTTGTTAGGCTTTCTAGCTTCTGAGATTTTCAAAATAAAACTTTCTGCTAGGGACCCTCACGCCTTACACCTTATTTTAAGTATTTTTAAAATTTCATTAGAATTATCTTCAATTAATACTGGTTTGAGGAATTTTCAAAAAAAATTATAAAAACTTAATGTACTTATCGGCGGAAACTGTTATTATTATTTCGGCATATTATGTAGATTTCATTCCGAATGAATTGCTTGTCTCTCACATTACTATTGCAAATGTAACAGCAAATCAACAATACAATCACATTAAAAAATTTTATTTGTTCGGCTACAAAAACTGTTGTTTACTATGAGGAACAACAATAAGAAAAGGAGGGTGTTTGCATAAAGTACTTGGGAATAAACGGGAAGATTATATAATTGTATAATCAAAGCATATAAATAGAAAAACTATTTTATGAAAATATTAAAAAAAATATTATTAAGTGAAAGCTGTTCCAAAAATTTAAAATATTATGCAAGCTTTCAAAAAAATTGATTGAATTACAAAATGAAATAATTTTAAAAATTCCTAGAATTTATGAAATTCATAGAAACAAAATATTAAATTTAAAATTATGAAATTTTCATTGGAAAATATTTTCAATTTTTTAATTAATTTTGTGCATTTAAAACTCACTGAAACGACAGAATGTAAAAAATCTAAAAGTTTTAATTTAAATTATAAGACAAAGGTTCAACTCCTAAACCTATCCAAATTTAAATTTCTTATCTATTTGGTTCTCTTTATTTTTCCCTACCTAATTTCTGAAATTAAATTTCAAAGAATCGAAAAATTTTAAGAATTTCATAAAGAAGTGAAATAATAAAGTTTAATAAAACACCCGTTCCGCTAACCTCCCCCCCTTTTATATTCATCTAACAACTATTCAAGACTTCATTTTGTATCTCACTTTCTCAATGATTTGTTAACACTTAATTTTTCATTTTCTTAATTGGATATCTCACTTCTCTCAATATATCCTGCAAAAATTTTAAAATATCAACAAAATTTATCACTTTTCTTAAATAAAGTGACCAAATTTTTTATGTACTCACTGGTATTTTGAATGTTTTTGTTTGAATCCTCACTAATAAAAGCTCTGGTTAAAGCTGAACAAAATAATTTTAGCATATTTTCCATTTTAATAAATATACCATTGCAATGATCCGATTTTGCTGTCTGATCAAAAAAATTTAATAGAGAAAAAAATAAAAAGTTTCCGACTAACCGCATGCATCCTTTTTTAAAATTCAAACAACTACATACCACAACTCTAGCTTTGCTAAATTTTCACCTCAAAAATAATAAAATATTGATTTTACCGTGTTTTCAATCATTTCCAATCAAAAAGTGAGTAAAAAAAATTTTTCAACGATTTTTGATTTTTCATGTATTTTTTTTGTGTATTTGCACTCCTTGTTTTTGTTTTTATTCTCTTTCAATTTATCTTTTCCCAATCATTCACCTGTCTATCAAAATAAGATTAGCTGTAGCTGCACTATACGCGAGTGATGATATGATGAAAATTCGCTTAAATTTTGTGTTGAATTTTTAAATTTTGAAAAACAATTTACGGACTACTTCAGTCATTGGTAAGAGAACGAATTTCTCTTACTCCTATGCAAAGAATCATTAATCTTAGTGTGCTATGTGGTTTGAACAAAAGAATAAAATTTATATATAGAATATTTACAGGTTGGTTAGGACTAAAAAAAAAAGGAAAACTGAAATTTTTTTTGTTCTCTTTTTTCAATTTAACAGGTAAAAAAATGTAATTAAAGGTTAATGTCTGAGAAATTGCTTCCGGGAAAATTGGTTTTTTGTTTTCTCTTTTCACTTATTTTCCAATATTTTTGTTATATAAAAATTTTATTGTTTCAGTATTATTGTGTTAATCACGGTGTTATCTAGTATATCAGTTTATAACGGTGGATGGTGAGATGAAGATGAATTACTTCAAAGGAACATTTGTTTTCTTAATCATAAATTTTGGGTTTAATGGCCCTTTATAATAATGGCTTTTTGCCATTTCCTCATAATATTCTTCATTACCAGTTAGAAAGGGCCCACTAATAAATTAGCAATTCTATATTGTTTACATTATAGTTAGAAAACAGCCACTGCTGTCGGCAAACCCACTCACTGTTTTATGTTTAAATTCGAGCCGTATTCCACAGGATGCGCTTATTAATATTATATACCGAATAGTTGAAATATCCTACAGGTATGCTGGACAAATATTGAAAAAAGTATAACATTTTAACAAAATTTTTAGAAAAAAAAAAAAACTTTTATTTTTTGACATGGGATTCTTATACCAAAAATTTTAACTTTTTGAAAATTTAATTTCAGCCACAAGAACATTTTTACTATCAGAAAACCTTAAAACTTTTTAATTGATAATAAGTTTATGAAAACGTTTCTCTTATATTGGTTTGTATATACGAGTACGTTAGGTATAGAAAAATTGAACTTTGTATTAGGATACTTAAAAATTCAAAAGTTTTCGATTTGAAAGATATCGAATTTTGAGAGGAAGAAAAATAAAAATTAATTGAGATGTCTAAAACAAAAATTTGGGTTCAAAAATAAAATTTTGAAAGCGAAAGTTTATATTTTTTTTATAAATTTACTTCTTTTCTGTCATTACTTTACTAAATATTTAAATTTTGATTGAAAAAGTGAAATTATTTGTGTTACACTCTAATTTTAATGGCATATTCATAAAATACTAGCTGTTAATGCCAGATATCCAAAGCTTCTAAACTCATAATATTCCGGTCATGTGTAAGATCGGTTCCAATTTATCGCAGCAAAACATAACGGCCGTAGTATCAAAACTAATTAATTAGAAGCTGAAAAACATTGGCAAATGAGTGTCACAAAATAATAAGCCGAATATTCTGGCCGAAAATTTTTGCTCAGGGTAGGAAAATACGAGGAACGTATTTTATTACCAGTATAAAATACGACAATAGACCGACTCTGAAAAACCTGTTAACAATATAGCCAAAATAAGTTAAGAATGGAATCCAAAATATTCAAGAAGACTCGAACGGCCTGCACATATTTGAAGGTAGATCTATAATGATGGAGCAAAATTATTTGAGCTTTTCATGTGATCAAGTGAAACGAATAGCCAAGTGTAGAAAATTGGATAGCCATAAGCTCCCAAATCGAAACAGGCTTAATAGTAATATTTAATTTAATAAAGAAAACACTTAATATTTTTACAAATGCTCCGGGTTATTAGAGAGTCTCATAATTTTATAAATTTATTTTTTTAATTTTTAATTTTCAGTGAATTTTAATATTTGTACAATTGAAAAACATGATTATGTACATAGTCGCTATGAAGAGTGTTACCACAATTGCTTCCCCCAAATATTTTTTAACAAAGCCAAATATTTTTTAACAATTTGCTTTTTGTTCAAAAATCGAAAATATCACATTAGAAGTAGCAAAATATCCATACCATGGTTCATTTGAAATAAAGACGAAGAATATTGCATAAATTTTGTCCTATCTTTGGGGTAGAACATGTAATTTTAAAATTTTAAAATCCCGAAACCTTATAGATACCATTTTAATTTTCAAACCTGTAACTTTTACTAAAATAACTTTGAAAGCCAGTTCTCTCAATTCTCGCAAATTATTTAAATATGCAAAACTTTCTCCAGTAAATTCAGTAAAAAGTTACCACCGTTCATACTGAAAGTGTTACCATCGTTTTATTATACACTTGTCTTATAACTAATATAACAATAATTTTATAATCTATAATATAAATTTATTAATTTATTTTCATTTAAAAAATTAATTTTTCATTTCCCACTTCAACACAATTTTATGACAATAAAAACTTCTAATGACTACCATTATAAAAACTTCCTTTTCGTTTTACTGCGTTAGAGGTCGGTACGTATGTATACATGATTCACCATCTTACATACCTATATCATACATATTAATAGTATGATAGTTGTTGTGTCTAATGCAATTTTCTGATACAAATTTCCACTGAAAGAAAAATGAATAAATGGAAATCTTGTTTTTGTTTTGTCTTAATATATAAAATGATGCAGAAAAAATAGATAGACCAGGTTCAGCTCTTTCAATGGAGATAATCTTTATATATATGTTTATAGAGAAATCCATATGAAATATAGTCGCACATCTCAAATCAACTCTCATATAGGGTTATGAATATATGTATGTCGCAATAAAAAAGGCTAACATGACTACTTAGAAACCACAGACAACTTGAAAAATAAAAATGCCAAAAGTAAAGAAAATTTTAGAAAATCATGTTCAAAGTTTCTGTTTTTTTTTTGTTCCTGCTCCTTTAAACATTTGATTCTTTTTTTTATACAAGTACGCCGTATACATTTTAAATGGCTTTTAAGGAATTCTGTTCCTTTATTATATTATTTTTATTTCATAGTTTCTTATTCCAAACACACATGCTATAATTGTGGTTGCATATTAACCTGTAGGTAGATTACATGTGTATCTTATGTTTATCTTTCTATTATGTGACTATAGAAAATTGTTATAGATAAAGTATAGAATGCGCGCGAATTCACTTTCTCATATACTTGCATTTCAAATGAAATTTCAAGGTTTTCTTCACAAAAAAGCATTGAAATTAACTATAAGAGAATATTTTTTTTCTATGTGATTTCTTTCTAATATAACTGTTTTCGCTCTTATTCATATGGAATACAAATATGGTAAATATATACGTTTCAGAAAAAAAAAACAGCCAAACCTATTTACTTATAAGGATAAATTGCATTTCAAAAATTTTACAATTTTTTTTCATTTAAAATCATTCTTACCTTCTAGAACTAGGAGAAATTTTATCGTGTATAACAAATTTCATCTTCCCTCTCTAACTGTCACATTAAGTGTACAAGATATACGAATTCAGACATAGAATTTGAACTAAAATCATTGTAATTTTTATTCCTATCCTTATGTTTACTCAAGTGTATCACACGCTTGTTGGCAAAATAGTGGATAAAATCGCGAATTTCGAATCAACTACTTTGGTATTCGAAGTTAGTGAAAAAATGTTGCACATATACATAATTACAAAAATTTTATGAAATCAAGTTGCTCTTGCAATTAATTGCTACATAAAGATATCGAATATTTTAGAATTTGTTCGAAATTCAATTTCGAAAACTGTTACGTTGTTGGCAAAGAAAAACGCTGAATATTTATTTTTAACAAGCGGAAATTTTTCGAAATAAAATTTCATTATATTTAAAAGAAAAGTCTTGAATTTCGAAAAATTATTTTCGAAATTAAGTTCGAAAGCAGAAAAATTTGTGCTTATCATTAAAAGCACAACAGTCATCCGCTGTATTTAAAAAACACTATGAAAAACAATTTTTCAATAGTGTTAAAATTCAGGCGGAAAGTTACTGCGTATATGCAATCTGATTTTGTATTATACCTGAAATATGATGGAAGCGAATTTCCCGCGAGGAAAACAGGAGGTTATTATTTTAATTTCATCTCTGGTTTTCATAAATTTCCCATTATTTTGCTGGACAACTTTTTAACTAACTTCTATTAAATTCATTTATAAACCAAACTAAAAGCACTGCTGTGCCTCACTTAGAATAATTTTCCTTACGTATGTACACATATGACACGGTGACATTTTATTGAATGAAATTTCATTTACTTACAGATTTTTAGCTAGCACTTCAGAATCAAACCATCGTTATAAATATCATCTTACCTATAAAGTTTCATCATTTTCTTACTTACATTTTTGAACAAAAAAAAAATACGATCATTTATTAGATTTCCAATTTAATTTGTTTTCCTTATTGTCATTTCTCTTCTATTCAAACAAGATTGAACACAAGAAACGAAAAAAGAGAATCTAAACCGTGTTTTAACTATTATTATGGTATGGCAACAATATATGATATTCAAAAGAAAAGCAAGTATAAGAATGCTACTTTTAAGAAAATCAAAGACCAGTTTATTAAAAATGGAAAATGTAAAAAAAAACCAATTGTAAAAAAAACGGAGGAAATGCTAGAAATAAAGTTGGGTCAAACCAATGGTTTGTATTGTAGCACTTTTCCCTTCGACAAGTGAAAATTCTGTTTTTAAATACAGTCTATGTAGTCTATGTACCTATCACACTATTAAAATGTTGGAAAAAAAAGACTTTAGATAACGGTAAATTTGAACGGCCATTTTGTTTTTCTAAAGTTTAGCTATAGTATACCGTGCTAGAGGAAGCAAGCCATTGTCTTTCTGCGTTTGCAAAATTTCAAAAATGCTTATGGTTTCATTGCAACAAATAGTTAAAAAAGGCCGTTTTTAGGGTTTTGGGGGGGTATAACTTCTAGAGGGGGGGAGATAGGTAAAAATTTTGTTCTATGGAAATAAGTTTCTAGTAAAGATCTATGTACATACAAAATTTCAGCTTTCTATCTTCAACGGTGTAGAAGTTTTGTAAACAGACACACGGACAGACGGACGGACGGACGGACGGACGGACGGACAGAGTGAAACTAATAAGCACTTTTTTTCAAAAATTTTTTGGAAAAGTGCTAAAAAAATTAATAATTCTGTTTGTTAACGTTTCTTTTTTATGGTAGATTGCCTTAAAAATAAGATCCAACATTGACAAAATCAACCAACTTTGAGATTATAAAGAAATAAGCAGAGAAAAATAAGGGAAAAAAAATCTAGTACAAAATGAAAAAGTAGCAGAGCACTTTTTTTTCACAATTTTCTTTCTTTCTTTCTTTCTTTCTTTCATGTAGCTTGTAAAATGTTGTTTTTCAAAATAAAAATTTTAAGAAAATTCTACACCTGCTAACTGTGAAAATGTCAATAAACTTCTGGTTTTTCTCTCTTTTTCTGTCATTTTATTGCAATCAATATTTTATGGATTTTACAAAATTTATTTAAAATAATTTTAACACTCTTTTTCTATATTTATTTTTACTATTGAAATTGAATAAAAATTATTATTTAATTGAAAAAAGAATGTAAGTAATAAAAAATTCATTTGGGATTCACGCGATTATTCAAAACATTTACTCATATAAATTTTTAATGTTTATATATGTGTACATTGAATTCAAATTAAGTCTTGAATTATTTATTGACAATTAACACTAGCACAACACAACGTATAATAGAGTAGATGAAAAGTTCAATAAAGTTTTCATAATAGTTGTTAAATATACTATTGTGAATGAATGAAAAGTTTCTCCAGGAGAATTTAATAAAATGTCAGATATTATTTTTAGTTGAAAAAGATTATTTGTATTGTGGATGGATAAAACTTTATTTGGTGTAAGAATTAAGGACGTTCAAAAAATATTCTTATTATGGGATTAACATTGTTTATAATTATTGCATTTAAATTGTTCGAACAGTGGTAAACATAAAACGAACTGGCATATGGTATGCAGTTATCAAAATTCTCATTTAAAATTTTTACGTCCATTGGCCGCTTGGGATTTAAAATTCGAATTCAGTATACGCTTGCCAATATTAATTCGGATTCGGCAATAAGCCAATTTTAATTATACGAAATTTCGGTAATCTTGGAAAATATCCTTATTGGAGGCCACAAGAACATTGAGAGTATTGCAGTTTCAAATAATTTTAAAAAATTCACATGTAATTACAAAGAAACATAAAAATTTAACAATTCTCTAATAGGCTCTACAAAACACCAAATGCCAATGGAATATAAATATGTTCCGAATGTTCCGAATATTATTCAAAGATTGGAAACGTTACAGTTCCTCTACAATAATAAATAAACTGTAGGGAAAGCCGTATTTCTTTTAGTTTAACCAGAAATAATTTTCTTGTCATTATCCCCAAAATTCTTAAAAAATTCAGTTTGTCAAACCTAATTCGGCAAATTTCATGGAATTTTTAGTATGGTGAATTCATTCATGGTGGCGGACATATATATATTTGTTGTAAATCTCTTTATAAATTAGACAATTATTGTTCTGAATGAAATTTTCTTACAAAGTATACAAAATACAATTTTAACTTTGTTTCCTAATTGGAATCATAAAGTTTTTCTTTTATAACCATCAATAAAAACTAAATCAAAATTAAAAGTACCATTCATCATATCGCAAAAATTCACCTTTAAATTTTTTATTTTGGAATGATTATTGTAAATCAACAAAAATTTTCCCTCCTTCAGCGACTATACCAAATAAAATTAATAATATTGAAAATTTAATAAATTGCAATATTGTAAAATTTTACACCTTATGCACTTAAATTTTATTGTATAAAAAACTTAAGTATATGAACTCAGTGTGTATGTATATATGTACAATAAAAGCACTATTTGTACAAAAATTAAGTAGAAAAAAAGTGGTTTATACCATAAAATTTTTTAGCTAATAATATTCTCGGTATATCCTTTTTTAGTAGCTATAACAATTTGAATTTTTTTTTATTATAAGAAAATAATTTTAAGTCGGAATACTTATGTACAAAGTCACATACACTTAAGTTTAACAAAATAAAATTTTATTCGGAAATAACCAGTTTTGAAAAAATTATTCTCAGACATAACTGCGCCAACAGAAATTCATTAAAAAACAAAAAAATGTCAAGTAATTAATGAAAGAGTAAAAAACATACTGAGAAAGAGCAATTCATAAGTAGATGTGTACATATGGGTATAATAAATTATTAATATGCAATAATATGTGAATGTGTGATATGATTTTGGAGAAGTTATTTAATCGTTACTAACGACCTTACAGGCAAATGAGTAACTGCAATTATTAAGAATGTTCTATGGTGCAAATGGACTTAATCATCTTATATTTTAAACAGAATATAAGTATAATTTATTAAAAAACGACCCCTAAGTGCGCCCTCCGTAAACTTGTTCAATAACCTGAATTTATAATTTAAAAATCTCTTTAAAGCTTTTGAAAATTTATGAAAATTTTCGCAAAATAACAATTTGTATACGGTGACAGTTTAAGTTTTATTTAAAAATTTATAAAAATTTCCCGCGGTCAGCACATCACAGACAGAACGCCTCCTTATAATAGATAAGGTAATTTTCACCGAAAACTCGATATTCAAAATTTGATGCTAAAACACAAACTGCTTTATTGTATGCATAACGCAGTCGGTAATAAGAAGAGAAATGACTGAATAATAGGCGTCTCTTTTCCATCTTTTGGGAGAAAATAGTATTTGTAATATCGGGAATAAGGAGCGAAAAGAGTGAACAATAGGCATCTCTTCTTCCATCTTTTGGGAGAAAATAGTACCTGTATGTTAATGACTGCCAAAAAGCAATTTAATCCGATAGATCGCTTCAATACTCTCGGAGCGATCTATCGATATAAGCGATCTTTCACAATGAAAGTAAAAGTCAAACGACAGGATTTCTTGATTACTCAAATAATACCACAATGCATCGAAATTTCAAAAAGAATAGATTATTAATTATGCATATATGATAAAATGTCAGCATGCAATGTCACAATGTCATATTACATAATTACAAACATTCCTTAACATATTTCAATTAAAGGTGTAAAAATGTATACGCATTCATGTTCAAACATCTAACAATAATCTTTCGTGTCAACTTCTTAACACATTCTCCATATCGTAAAGTAATAATTCAATCCAAATTTATAATAGTTTTATAATATTTAAGGTATATCATTGAACGGAAACGCCTACAGTTAATACATGTACATTTAAGAGACCCATTATCATTATCACATATTGTTTGTCCTCTAATTTATCATTACTTTTATCTTTATATTCAAGTACAATATTCTTATACACTTTCTTACCTTGTAATTTTTTTTTTTGAACATTTTATAGAAATACAAAAGAATCGTAGTAAAAATTATAACTAGCATTCTAAACCTAGCTATAGAATGACAAAAATAAAACCAGTTATTTTATGTTAGTTCTATTTCACTCTTTCATACCTCGGTTTACATTAACAAGTTCACAAAGAGTTTGAAAGTCTAACCATAAAATAAAGAGTAACAAAACATTTTGTTAATTTTAAAAGTTATGAAATTACAATTGCGAAATTGTATTACCGTATACTTTGCTAACTGATATACATATCATGGATTGAATTCGATGCTATATCATATACATAGGTTGAATTCATAAGTATCAACATGCAGGTATGCATGTTTGCAAATATAATAAAGAAAAATGTTGATATACCTACTATATTCAAACATATTTTATATCTCGCCATTCTAGCAACATCACATATGTATATACCAACATTAAAACATGTATGTAGTTTTACTAAAGTGTATTTATACAAATCGTCCACAGAATTAATAATTTTTAGTATTGACAAAGAAAAACAAACAAAAATATTTTTGAATTAATTTTTGTACCCGTACAGATCTCGATGAGAAATTAAAATTAACTTTAAATCTGATTTAAATTGAGGTATTTTAGTGCATACTATAGAGAAACATAAAAATAAATAATGTTGGATTAATTTAATTGTTTGTAAAGTAGCACTTTTCTCTTGAACTAGTAATGATATAAGTAATTGGACAAGTAAATTACCAATCTGCTAGTTTAATTGAATTACTTAAATTGATGTGCTAAAAAATATAAATTTATTGCATACATTTAGGATGAGCAAGTAAAAAATTGAAAGGAGCAACGCAATTATTAGATTCGACAT
This sequence comes from Condylostylus longicornis, assembly GCF_029603195.1. Classification (NCBI taxonomy): domain Eukaryota; kingdom Metazoa; phylum Arthropoda; class Insecta; order Diptera; family Dolichopodidae; genus Condylostylus; species Condylostylus longicornis. The sequence goes on from NW_026578032.1 coordinate 368,713, forward strand.
TCGAATGAGTTAAGGTATATAATTATACATTCTGATGACTTGACTAACGCTAACTGTAAATAGCTTTCTGTTTTAATAAAAATTCGGGAAAGATTGCTGTTTGAGAAATATAAGGTTCCGAAAATTCCAATTTCAAAAATTTCGAGCGACGATAATTTGAAAAAGGGGGAGAAGTGGCAAAATACTTTCTTCTGACGAAATAAATTATTTATTAGTATCTAAAAGCTATACTTAGATTTCAGACTTCTACAACTTACAGTCTCGAAGAAAAGCGATACCAAAAATTTGAAGAAAAACGGGTTAACGGACGGACAGCTCTAAAAATATAATAAGCGCTTTTTTTCAAGTTTTTAATTCGAATTTTTCTCTTATTTCCTAACACAATATGATTTGTTTATAGTCATTAAAGGAACAGTTGCATTTTAAGTCAGAAGTTTGTATGCAATCCGAAAAATATGAATTTGATTTTAAATATTTTCTTTGAATTTATTAAATAATTTAAGTGTAGGTAATTATATCACGGTGTCGTTGTGCGTAATAACTGCTTGAATACCCTTGAATTTTATAATTTTGGATTATTTATACATTTTGAGAATTAAGTATAAAGATTTTGTCCAGATTTTGAAAAAAAAACAAAAGTCACAATAAAATTTGTAAAATTATTTTTAGACAAATTAATTTCGGTGTCGACTACTTCAAAAAATATGTGATATTACTTAATATTTTTCGGAATACGTGGAGTTGACGCCAATTTGGAAAGCCAATTGAAAGCTAAAAGTACGGTCTTTCTCACAAATATACACCATGGCTATAATTTTTTCAAATCTGGACTCACATCTGGACTTTAGAATTTAATAAAATTCACTTTATTAGTGTATTTGTGCAAACTATCAACAATTTAGGTCTAATTAGTGATGAAAATCAATTGAAAATGGAATTGAAATTATAAAAATTACTGCCACTTAAAACAAAGGCAGTATTGCTCCCTTGTACCATGTATAAAGGGTGCAGAAGCTATATTACTATAAATATCATCATTTAATGCATGAGAACTTGTTTTTAATTAATTGACAATTTCATATTGAGTATGATATGACGAGCACATACACATGTTTTTCGTAATACAAATTATATAACAAGTAAATATGTATAACATAATATGTGATGCAAAAATATGTAATAGTAAATGACGAAATTAGTTGTATTATAAAATTTATTACTACATTGATCTTAATCTTCTTAAAATTAGTTTCTAACCTTGTATCAGTTTTTTTATCCAATAATAAACAAGATCTTTTACACACTCATTAAGTAGACTTCTTGCCAGAAATTATCTATATTTTTTTTCCAAGTTTGATTCTAGTTTATTTGTAATTTTTTTTATATATAAATCACGATTGAATGCAAATAATTTGCGTACATATGTATATACAAACAAATAATAATGTGATTTAGAACAAAATCAGTTGGAATCCGTATAGCATTCTACTTAACATGGTAATAAATTATTTAATTTTGAAATATTAAATAAATATATTTAATTTATTACAATGGTATTCATATACCAATTCAACTTATTCAATTGTGTATTTGAAAATCACATTTTAAATGTGATTTAAAAAATTTAAGCTAAAGCCACCAATTGGTATACTGTTGTACTAGAATGTTATGCGCAGTGAAGAGTAATTATGTTGATACATTCTAATGTTGCATATGCATACATGAATTATTTATGAATGTTAAATTAGTTGGCCTATTGTTATTGTAATTCATATATTATGTAAAGAATTTATGCCATAAATAATGGTTACATCACTCATTACTGGAGTCACTAATTACAATTCAAGCGTGTATCGTAATTATTGTCCACAGGATAACTGAAACTCATATGAACTCTAAACTTCATTTAATGTATTGTCGTGAAAAGTGTTTAAAAGTTCTAGAAAAGCAAATTGAAGATGGTGTTGTGGAACCAAATTTTAAAGTCCTTTAAATGCTACTGTTGTTGTCGATGACGTCCAAAATTATAAAATTAAAATTTAGTTAAACAGGGGACAATGTTAGATTTACAACAAAAGTGAAATTTGAAAATTAGTAAAATTTGGAAACAATGTCGAAATTGAACCTTCTCCGAAATTCCATTGAAAAGTATGGACAAACTCCTTAATAGAGGTAAAGTAAATGCATACTAATAAAAAAAAAAGGTTTTCTCCAGATCACATTCTCAAATTCTGCGAGGAGAGGAGTAGTGATATTTAAAATTCAAGGATTGACTTAAAGGAAATTGATTTTAATTTCGTAAAACCCAAAATTTTTATTCCAAAAATCATATTTGAGCTAAGAAATAGCTATAATGACAAAAAACAATTACTCAGCTTTGGGCAAACAAAATTTAATTTTTCTAAACTCTTAAAATTGAACACAGAATTGATTGTGTGTTTTTGTAAACAAAATATTTTGCATTTATTTTTTATTTGCTTTCAAAAATTAAAAAAAAAAAAAACATTTTTCGCCTACGTTGCCTCTTTTTTTTTTGTCTCATTTTTTTATTAAACAAAACATCAACTTAAATCATTTACAAATCAAATCTCGTTTTCAATTTGCAGCTATCACGTACAAAAATTTTATGTTTAACATCAGCACCAAATTATAAATATCGGGAACAAAAAGAAAAAATAACAAAAAACAAAAACAAATCTAAATTATAGCATAATATGGCGAGAATAAGAGAGAGAGAAAGAGGAGCCCAACAAGTGACAGACCATTTTGTACATACAGGTATACCTATATACATATGTATGTACATATTAAAATGTTGATTATAAAATCGCACGTATAAGTTATAAGATTTCCGATTTCAATTCAATTACCAACTTCATAAATATAAAAATAAAAAAAAAGAATGAGAATGGCTATAAAGACTGGTTGTAAGGACATGACTTAATCTTACGTAGGTAAATATATGTATATGTATATGTGAAAGTATTGAATCAAAAAATTTCTGTCTACATTATGACTGAATAAATCGTAAAACCTTTGGAAAATCTAATATTATTTAATATTGAATATGTTGTTGAACCCCTCACAGCCACCCCTCCCCTCACCAGTATTACAAATCACAATAATTTTTTGGATATGCCGTGTACCATTTATTTATATAAAAGATATTAGAGCAATAAATAAGTCTGATACAAAACAAACTGTTTTCTATTAAAATATACAGATGGGAAAGTAGAGTGGTTCAAAAACGTAATAGTCCGAGAATTTTGAAAATAATTTTCGAATTTTACCATTATTATTCGAATTCACAATAGTATGAAAATTGTCTTAATTGAGAATATTTAACAAAAATTTCAATGTTAAAACTGAGAAAAAGATTTAATTTTGATTTCAAATTACTCACAACCCTAAATTATTGGATGTGTTACCGATATCGAAATTGTTCGGAACTCGTAATTAATTTTGACAAAAAATGGATTGAAAATTAAAGAAATTATTAAGACATTTAAGGCAGGATTTCTACAGATGCGATAATTTTTATTAATTAACACCGGAAGTACAGTAATTTCCAATCCAATGATGGTTCATTCCAAAGACATGCCGTACACATAATCTTTATAGATATAGGCTTTTATTTTCTGTTATAAGAAGTCTATCTACAGCTACATACCTACTTTAATATAAAATTTTTACTATATAGGGAAATAAAGAAAAAACTTTTTAGACAAACAAATTTTATGATCCTTATTCAATTTTCTCTAAATTGTGGAAGTCATATTTATCTTGTATTTATATATATGTACATATATATATTTATGTAAACATATTAAAACTTATATACTAAAGGCAATTTTTTTATTGAAGATGATACGAAAATAAGTATCTTCTTCCTTATTTAGCACAACTTGTTTTAGATTTCAATCACGTAGGTAATCAATTTACACTTTTTGATTAGGATGGATATTTTGTTTAAAAGTTTTTGTATTTTTTTTTTTCACAGAAATATTTGGCATGAAGATGTTCCAAGATCAACTGAAAATAATATTTATAATATACAGATGAATAAGTTAGAATTTTGTAAGGATTCTCTTACGTAAATAAAAGTTTAGTCTCTGATTGCAATGATTTAAATTACAGCAATTGATTTTTGAAAGGAAATATTAGAATTAAATTGAACTGGAATATTAAAATGTCTGGATTCTCAAATGAAAAAATTGAAACTATAAATTGCATTCTTGCTATAGCTATTTTAGAATTTTATATAATGGTTGTTACTTTTAATTTTATTGTATATTGTATAGACTATTAAAGCCTCACTATACAGGACGATTATTGGGAAAACAGAGCTCACTCTATATATTGTGATTTAATACATTAGACGATTAGACAAATTATAATATTTATAATTAAAATGGCGTTGGTTTATCATTAAGCAACAAAAGTCGAACAAAAGTCATACAACAGTATGGCACACTGAGCTTAAATCTACTTGAACGCATTTTAATCGAAAGTTTTGTAATATTTATGGCTGATAAATTCAAGACCGACTTTTCATTTTACTATGCACAATTATTGCATTTTTCTTTACCAACTGACAATTTAATCCAGACAGCTTAATGATTTCATGCTAAAATGAAAAAATTTTAAAGTTGATTTAAGTCTTCCATTGTTCCATCATTTAATTTATGAGCTTACATATTTTTACCAGCCACACTGCAATTCAATAAGAAAGGTATTGTAATAAAACTAAATTAAATATCTTAATTTTTGGACAGAAATGCAGATACTACTTCTACTATGAAATTGGACAGAATGCAGCCACTACTCTGTACTTCTTCAGAACAGCTATATGTATTTTGTAATCTCCTATGAAATGTTTGTCAGCAAGTCTGATGTGTGATGTCAGTAAGGCTGATGTGTGATTTTTTCAAAATTTTATGTCTAAATTAATTTTTAAGATGTAGCAATTTGACCAAATTTTGTGTTTCGTTAGTTCTAAGCAACTGAATTTAGAATGGGATGACCGATCTTCTCGAAATTTCATACATATAGACTCTATGAGTGACAATAGAATGTATTTCGTAAAAATTGAAAGTCACGAATTCCAACAGTAACCAAAGACCAAATTTAATACAATTGCAACCAAGGCCCATATGTATAAGAAAATGATCAACGAATTTATTTAAAATTTTATATATCAGTACCGATTGTCCGAAGAATGAATCAACAAATTTTTCGAGGAAAATCAGGAAATTTGATATGAAAACATATCTAAAGGAAATAATCAAAAGAATTTCTTGAAAGTTATTAATTTAGTTATGTGCCGGCCAGATCACATTTTTTCTGAATAATTTTATGTCTTTTGAAAATTTATTATCGAAATTAAATTAATTTGTGTGTCACAAGACTTCAAACTTGTTGAAAATTAATTATTAATCTTATCACGGAAGAGTTTATAAAAAAAATATGTTCGCAGTTTTTCTATTTTTTTATTATGAAAAAAAAATTAATTTGAATTTTATTAAAGCTTATATTTGGAACACACTACTTTTCTATTTCAAATGAAATGAGAAAAAATGTCTAAGAAAACAAATAATTTTTTTTCAAATTAATTAGACTATGACTTGTTGTCTTGTTTATTTCAATAAATTGAATAATTTTTTTTTTTTTTTTGAAAAATAATTGAATCGTGATTGTTTTAAAATCGTTTTGTGTTCCTCCTTTTTTTCTTTCTTATAATTTTTTTTTTAATCTTTAATTTTTATACGGTCTATATTTTCTTTAATATTAGAAATTCATAAAAAATTTGTTTTTAAAATCAAATACCGTTTAATAATACTCGTATTTAAGATTCAATACAATCTCTGATTAAATCAGAAAGTCATTAAGAAAATCAAATCGAATTTTAATGGATTATTATTACTTATCAACTAACTTTATAGATGTGTGTATACAAGTAAATGTAAATAAAACAAAATAATCTCAATTTATCTTTATGCATTAAAATATTTAATGTTGTCGGGAATTATAAATTAAATCAATGAGAAATTAATTTGAAATTTTATTTATTTATTTATTTTATTAAATAGCTAAATCATGTCAAATTTGTATGTATGTATGCGAATCTTCATATGTATGTATGTATGTATATATATTTTTTTAAATAAGCATATTTTAGTTTTTAGTACATAAACATAAAATTTCGAAATCAATTTTTCTATAATGCTTTACTTCTTCCGAGACTTGCGATACAATAGTCCATGATCGGCTGTTCCCATAGGGTCTCGGGCCTAGAGTCTCAGATTCCGGTAGCCAACCTCCCTGAGTCTGTCGGAACAGCTTATCGATATGTACATAATTCCGCCGGAAGCAAATGCAGAAGCGTATTCAAGGCATTCGCGGACGTTGAATTTAACGCCCCAAAACACAAATACAGCTGTCGGAACCCTGCCCGTCTTGATACGTTTATATGTCTTTTCCGTCACCGACCACCACACAAGCACGCCATAGGTAAGGATTGGTCGCACAATCATTGTGTAGAACAACATAACCATACTAGGTTTCAATATCTACCACCTCCCTATCATTTTCTAACAGGTTTAGAGGGCCGTGCAAGCCTTTCTCACTTTTTCCTTCATGTTGTTCCACCAGTTAGGCCTTGAGTCCACTACAATACAACACTACCAACTTCTTAAGTCTTCCAGTCTACACATCCGATAGTTTGAAATTTTGGTGTTTTGTAATAAAGAGCACTAGTTCCATTTTCTATGGGTTCACTCCTAGTCCACATTTTTTTGGCACAAGATCTTATCTCGGTCAACCATTCCTCCAAAACACTGCTAATCACTGGAAGGTCGAAGCCCGTATAGCAAGGTCGTCTGCATATGCAACCGCCTAGACACGTCTCCGGGTGCCAGCTGGTACCAAAAAACTGATTCTAGACTGTAGCATCGAGTCTATCTACCGAGCCACCGGCATCTCCACTCCAAACTTAACTGAAGACTCTCTCCAAATCTGGGAAGACCACCAGAGTATACTGCTTGTATTTAATGAAATGTTCCACCATCCAAACGGTCTTATGTAAGGCGGTGTCGGTGAACCTGACTCCCTGGTACGCGTGCTGTGGTTTTGAGAAGCCCCATTTTTTTAGAAAATCTGAAATGAAAATTACAACACATACAATATCTTAATAATTCAATAAAAGAAAATGTGCTATATTGCTAACCTAGCTAAATGCGGCAAATCTTACAGTAATTTAATTGAAATTCTTCTTAATACGAGTACATATATATATATATATATGTATATATATAATTTATGAAATAGTTTTTAATTATTTTAAATCACATTGCAGTGATTCTTAATTTGTTGACATGAATATATAATTTTAAAATTGTGTACATTTTATATAATTTAATTAATTTATTTTATTTTATATGTACTCAAGTTTTATTAATACTAATATTTTAATGTTAATTCTTAATTAAATTCATAAACTTATTGCATTAAATTATGTTTATACAGAAAATGTTATCTGTATAGATTGTTATACATATATAAATACCTATTAGGAATACAAGTAGTATATAATGACAGTTTATATTCAATTATGAGAAATATAAGAAATCTTACTACATATTCATAATAAATATCAAATAAATCAATGTATTGAATATCCTGCTCAATACACATAGCGTATGCACCCAGTATTATAGATATGATTTATGTTTTATTAGTATAGATTTTAATTCAATTTTGTTGTTAAATTTAATTTAGCACAATTATTCACAAATATTTCAATTTTTATTATATTGACATTATATTATTCAGAACATGCAAAAAGTTGCATGTAGCATTAAATTTAAAAGTACTATTTACATACAGGAGAATCACATTATATTTATACATATTGAAATTATATGCGAAGTATATGGAAGTCTCGTGGTTTGAGGTGGCTGCTATACTGTAATTTATCAGGGCCCATGGTTTAGTACTTATGTAGGTAGGGATTGGATCCTATGAGTCGACATGAAAGGGGTTTATGCGCCTTGGTTCTCAACCAGAAAAAAAAACAAACCTCATTAACTGGACAACTTCTTCATTATTATCCCTAAAATTGTAACTGCTGTTCTTATCCTAAAAGTATGCAATAAGATATTAAAATATTTAAAGAAAACATTAAAAACGCAGTCTTTTGAGCACAAGTACCTCTTAAATTGATTGAATTTTTTAAAAGAAATGTGTTATACTGTATAAATTATTTTTTTTATCCGAATTTATTTGTTTAAAATATATAATTTTTTTATTCACCTGTATTTCATGATATTACAACGAAAACTTGTAATCTGTCCCAAAAATCATTTTCATTAAAACGTTTCCCATAATAAATTTTACTGTATAGCTACTACAAAATATTTTCAAATCATAAGCGTCTTAATAGCGTCTTACGAGTAATAATGAACATAATATAATATTTAGGTTTGGTTATTGAATAATAATAAATATCAAAGAATTGAAAATTTTCAAACTAAAAACTGATTTACCTTGACCCTTATTATGTTCTACAATTATTGAGAAACGAACTTAGAACTTGAAAATTGAATTGAAACAATAGCACAAAAAAAAATCAATGATAATTAATTTATTTTTGCATTAATTATGCAAATTTTTTTTTAAAAAATGAACATTAGATGCAACATCGTTTCATCGAATGTCATTGAAATTCCTTATCATTGTACACTACTGAATTTTAAAAGAACAAAAATCTTTAAAAAAATTAAAGAAACATGTACTTAAGAATAAAACATAAATTTCAACTGTAAAGCACCAGTAGCACTCGAAACGATTTAAGGTCAAAAAATTAATGCTTTACGAAATTTTTCACATAAGATTCTTTGTTTTTGCAATATATTTAAGAAAATATTGAAAATGGCAGCACTAGCACCTTGAAATAAATTTGCAAAGAGTTATGATAATTTACAAAACAATCTTTACTATTGTTGCATAAAATTGAAATAGATGTCGTTTACATAAATTTTATAGTTAATCAAATAATCACTCCAACATTATGAAAAATTAACTAAGCAATATTGACTGGTCCGAAACTGGAAACTAATTGCTTATGAAAACTGCACTTTAAATTAATCACTTACATTCTTTCAGTCGTACAACTTGAGAGATGGGATATTATTGGAAAGTATTTCTGCTACCACAATAAAATTTCAAATTTCGAAATTGATTTTATTCTGAAAAAGTCACAATTTTTGAATAACAACCGATCTCGTCGAATGATGGGACTAACAGAATATGAGTAAATATTTTGTTCAATATCAATCATTTGGAAGCGCTGTTTTGATGAAAGCCTGTCTATGGTGAAATGGCAAACAAATGTGAGCTAATATGATGTCAACAACTCTATTGAATAATAGCGCTCAAAATAAGAGCTCGAAACAAGAACAAAAAAATAATCATCTGTTATTGCTTGCTTAGTTTTAACTTAAATATCTTCATTACGCCTTATATTCTATGTTCACCGCGTATTAAAAATTGAAATATATGCAAGACATTAAATAAAATGTGAAATAAAATTTATTTTAAATGCAAAAATATATAGCGAGTCTTGTTTTCCATATCATAAAAAACGTAAGTGCATATAGTAATTACTTTTAAATAATAATGTATAAAAATTGTATAGAGGACCACGCAAAAAAGAATTTAAAATTAAATTGTCAAAAGTATTAAAGAGCTATCATAAAAAAGAATACTTTAAATATGATAAAATCATAAAAAAAAACGCTCTCAATGTCGTAAATAAATGGCAAACGACACTTCAATTTAGGTATTCCAGCCATAAGACGTTTTCACATAACATAGCTTCATTATTTTTAGTTTACCTCATTTGGACGAATTAAACTTGTACTTGACAACATGACATCTTGCTGTATTTTTCATTATACTTACCTTGATTTTAACACATTAAAATCCTAAATTCTTTAGCTACTTCCTTGAATGTGCACCAAGTTTTACCACGTATTACTAGATCATCGCAGGCTCCTTCAAAAAAAAAAATTTGTAACCCCACTCCAAGCTCATATTATTGATGTTATTTGCAAGCTTTAATAGAATGTGCCGAGTCCATACGTTAATTTTCTCATTCGAATTTACCTGTCAACATTTATATAGCCTCTTCCTATCCAGTGTTCTTTATATATCTCGGAAGAACTATTTGGCATATTATTTTATAATATGATGTTATCATCGACATATATTGCCGATGATGACTAGCACCTCATACCTGATGAATTTTTTATGTTTTCTATCGAATTGTCAAATATTATAATTCAGCCCAATTGGATAAACCTGCTAGCAATCTCTACTTTTTAATCATTCAGTTTTATAGACTCACTAATTACAGATTCACATGTCTTTTAAGACCTGCAGTTTTAGTTTTGTTACTTCAACTTCAAACCATAAAAACCATTTCTAACTTTACTCTTACCAATTTTATGTGACATTTTTCCTTTTTTGTTCAAGGTGATGACAACATCCACTTTTCAATACCCTAAGCCCGTACTGAAATGAAAAAATTTTGTTATTTGTGATTTTAATTTTGATATTTTTATTCTCATTTTAAATAATAAAATATGCAAATAATACTCGTAACAGGCATAAGCGCAGACGTCTTGTTTCTCATTTTTTGTTACTCTAATAGAATTGTAGCCTAATTGTAATTTAAATTATGTTTATTATTTTATTTATCTAGATCATAATATGAAAATTACTACGAGTATCAAAAAACAAAAACAAAAGAAAATGAGAATCAAAAACTAAGGAGAGTAGGCATGTAGGCAGTCTGTTGAATATTGTACTTCTCATAAATGTTAATGTTATATGTATATGTATGTTAATTACATATTATGTATATGTTAATCATACGTACAACTTTTTAATGCAATGCACTTTACAGAGTATATCATATACCTATAAGCCAATATTTTAAGGTTTTCAAATCATATTTAATAATGCACCTACCGACAGCACGGGTACGGTGTTATATTTAAAATTTTTAAAAAAGTAATCAGACGTGATTGACTTTAAATCTCTATAACTCAAAATCTGTTGAGCTGTGAACATTGTCTTCATACAAATATTTTGTCTATTCAAAAGGTTCTATATAATGGTACATAGTACAGTACTCATGTATACGAGGCAGCTTGTGTGTATAATTTTTGATTTAATTTACCCACAATTTAAAAATACGAAAAAAGTTTCAATTGTTCCAAGTGTTCTCATTTAATTTTCGTGCAAACTAATAAGTACTAGTGTAAGATATTATGAATAAATGCATTATGTAGATATTTATTAGAGTATATATAGTAATTATTTCTTGCATTTCGAATAGTGTATAGTGTATGCACTATATGAATAAAGTATAAACTATAAATGAGAATAAATGAGTTTGTGAGAGAATTATTTAGTCGATACACAAACCTTAACTGGTTATAGCAATTACTTTTGAATATTGAACCAAATAATTGAGGTGCTTTTCCACATTCCAGAATAAATATAGGTAAGCTTGTATGTATATGGAATTAAGATAATCAGTTTGAATTTAAGAACGCAAGACCTCTAAGTTTGTAGCCCGATTTTCTTGTGAAAAATTATCAATTCTGTTTATGTAGAAAGTTTAATGAACATTTGTAATCGTATTTCGTCTAAAATAATTTGACCAAAATCACATTTATCGTAAATTTAAAATTTCTAAAAAAAAATCCTTTAAAATTTCATTAATTCATTTTAGTATGTATCACAAAACTTTCGATTTTAGCCCATAATTAATATTTTATTAACAAAATATGATCTAGAAATAAAAATACTTTATGTGTGCATAAATTGTGAATTTATTGAACTTTATACTCGTATATATTGAATTAAAACAAGAAGTAAAAGTGGCTAACATCAAATAAATGTACACACCTACACTTTTGATCATAAATTATATTCTTAAATCTCCTTTTATCTTTCATATACGTCTATGGCATCATACAATAAAATTCTCATTTGATTTTTAAATTAAACCATCATTTCAATTAATTTCATTTGTTTAATAAAAAAAACAGACCAAAACCATTCACCTTTTTCCAGCTCATCCGTATCTCCTACTCTTTTTATATAAAATCTCTTTATTAAAAAAAAGAGTGAAAAAGCGATGCTTTGCGTTTATAATTTTTGTTGCTATTTTTAAGTGTAAATTTAAAATTAATCAATAAAAATTTTCATCTTCTCACTATATACATCCAATGTATTTGCTGTACGTGCATCTACTCACATTCATATATACATAATATACATATGTAATAAATTACCATTAATCTTATTATTCTTTCATTTTTCAATTTAACTGCTCCCTTAATCTTCTACACATCATTATCTCATCATTAGTTTTTTTGTGGTATAAAATTTTTCACATCTCCAATATGTCAGCTATATTCTATTCTTGTTGCTGATGATAATTCGATGATGAATGGTCAGTCATATAGAGTAAAAAAAAAGAATATGAAAAAACTCTTTGAAAATTTAAAAAAAAAAGAAACACTTAGCAGGTGATTTGCAATTATTGACGAGTATAAAAATAGACGAGTATAAAAATACAATCAAAAGAAAATAAATTTTATATATTAATTAATAGATCAAACAACATACCCACTGACTGCAATTTTTATTGTCCAGTTTACCGAAAATATTAAAGACAGTATCTTTATACTTGCAAAGATAGTAAAAGATTTATCTCTGCCTCTATCCTCTTGTCCATTTCCCGGCAGCTGCGAAACATCGTATTGAAGAGCAATCCTAGCCTAACCGCATGTTCGCCCAATGACAGGGGTCCCTTCAGACAGGCGATATCCAGGAGCTCAAAAAAGATCCAAAAACACCGACAAAAACTCATTCGATTTTCTAAGGTCGTATTTTGGGCACATTTTTCTTGCTGTCCCGTATATATACAGAGTGGTCGACGCCGGGTACATAATGCCTGCTTTATTAGCGGGTTTTTCTTATGAAGTGTATCGATTTCACAGCCCGCTACTTGTAAAAACAAGTAAATCGGCGAAAACTAAACTACCTATAATCATAGTAACATACTAATAAGTAAAAGAAATTATTGTTTATTAATTAGATCTTGTTATGTATAATTAATTTTACCTTAGATGTGGTGTTTATGATATCTTCAATCCTTCAGTTTACTTGCCTTTACTAATACTAAAAATGTAGTTAATAATACGTCATGTGAAAATTCAATAATTCACTTGCAATTGGCTTAACTTATCAAACATGTGAACTTACAGCTTCAAAAGCATTTATTTCTACAAAAATTCACAACAAGCACCTGGTGGAACACGTTAACACTATCAGTTGTACAAAAGGGTCAACAAGTTAGTTGCTCGTCTAGTGAAAATTCAAAGTGATGAATGAAACTGAAGCACTGACTTTGTAAAACAATATGCTAGAAGCGAAGAAGCCGAGTAAAATTATGAATAAGAAGACTCTACCTAATAAGAATTATAAATAAAACCTCTTAACTCTACCGGTCGATAATTTTGTGATTGTAATAATGTTCTTGCATACAAGTTTGAGATTATTTTTTCTTGTTAGGAGGCTGTTTAAGCAGAATATTAACAGCTAAACGATGTCATACCCTATATCAAAACCTCAAAGAGTCTAATCTTCATGATGAGGATTTGTTTATATCTCCCGTGTATTCAATCCAATAAGGTCTTTATAGCAATTTGGATAAAAAATTTTCAATAGAATTTACCGAATTTTAAATACCGCAATTGAAATTGTAAGTTAAATTAATTTTATAATAGTTTTATACAAATACTCAACCTAAACTCCACAATTATATTATTTTATATAATATTTAAGAGATTAATAATTATGATTTTTCTCTCATTATTGAAAAAATAATGAATTATGCAACTTAATTGGCATATTAAATTACCTTATATTTTCTTTCTTGTCTAATTACATATTTAATTTATTTTGTTTTATTTTACTATTATTAGTTACTAACCTCAAAACCTTATTATTATATCATTCAACTGTAGAAATACTTTATAGCACAAACCATTTTTAAAAAAGAAATAATAATAATATAGAAATTGCATTTGGGTGGTCCATATACACAATATACGAGTATGTAGTGCACTATAAATATGTGACCAAATACGTTTAAATCTAACCAAGTCTAACTAAACAAAAGGAAAAATTTTATTTATTTTATATACATTTATATATTGTAGGATTCTGCACACATTATTCTATATATTTTGACATATAAAAATATAAGCATGAGTACATAATAAAAACTAGACAATTTAATACTTAAATAAGCCATAGTAAACAAAATAAAATGTCCAGACAACTAGGCATATCTATTGTTTATACGTCTCTAAACCTAGGTATTATGGTATTCATTTTTGTGTGCATATATAAAGGTATGTTTATCGTATGCGATTATTTAACTGCTAGTCGTAATAAATATATAGGATGACTCTTATATTTATTTATTATTTAATTGCGTTCGTTTTGCAAGATTGTACATTACTCCAAATCACGGCTAATTACTACAGAATAATTGAGAGGAGAATTAAATAAATACAATTTTGCACATATAAATTTAAGAATCTAAGATTTCACGCCATCTACCGATAATGTTAAGTCATCTGCCGGAGTAAGTGTGTGTTACTTACTATTTATTCGTTTAGAATGTTTTATGCCCTCAAATGAAGCGCTATAAATGAGAAAGAATTTTCTGGACTTGACAATTCTTAATTTAAGTTTTTAATTTTGCTAATTTGCCTTTTTGAAATTGCCGGACCATATTAAAAGTTTCTTGGACTAATTTCTTGCATCTTCAAAATCTAAAATTCATTCTAGGTTTCTAAATACAAAATTGATTCATTCACATGACGATGTTAAATGTTAAGTGTTGTCTAAAAAATAGATAAATAAATATTGGAATTACGCGAATGTTATGGTTTATTTTACTACTGTTACATGAGATAGTTTTTTGAATTTAATACTGCAACGTAAATTAGTTTAGAATGAGACAATATTTAAGCAATATACCCTGTACATTAAATATTCTTATATAAAAATAGTTTACAAAGTGTGTGTATTCAAAATTTCATTTACCTTAAAACATTATTGTTAACTTATCTTTAATGTCGATTGTGGCTTGTATTTTTAAAAAAACCTATAGAAAATGTTCTTAAAGTATCTACATTACATAAACATGTATGTGTGCAATTATACATATGCATTTTATATACATACGAGTATATGGATTTGCTTTGTATTTAATAGACTTTCACGGACTATTTAATAAAACAAAATTTTCTACTTATTTCATTTGTTTTATAGAAAAAAAAAATATTTTACAGGATATTGTTGTGGTATTAAAATAAAATACGCACTTGTCATCTACATATACAAGATATATATCTATATATATGTATGTGAGTAGGTGTGCAAATCATTACCAGAGCTTATGAAAAATCTGAAATTATAAAAGCACGTTAAAAAAAGCAAAATAATGCCAGATGTAAGGGAAATATAAAAAAATTTAATTTTTCCTGAATAATTCCACGACCTCAGAATTTCATTCTAAATTACGACATTTTGATAATACATAAAATTTTTTTGAAAAATCTAAGTCTATCCTTTCATGTTTTACACTTTTTCTATACTGAATCATAAATACCATGTGAATTAGGAGTTAAACAAGCTATAGTTTTGAAAAAGAGCTTCTTAGAAAATTTTCAAGGCCTCTATCGTAGAATTTTTCTTGAGATTCTTCCTTGAAATTGATTCTGAATAGAATTTAGGCTCAAAAAACTCTACAGAACGAATAAAAATGAGTAGAATTTAGGATCAAAAAATTCTCCGAAACGAATAAATTAAATTAACAATTAAAATTTTCTAAAATCCTCAATCAGCTTTAAATTTTTCTAAAATATATAAAATTTTAATGAAACCTATAAGGATTTCTGTAAAACTATTCTTAAAAAACCACGACCGCTGCAGTGTAAAATAATTGATAAAATGATAGCTTACTTCTCATCTAATTTTGAATCATATTCACGTTCTATCAAAATCTTTTTCCAAGTTTCCAAGCTTTTGAAATTGACAAATATTTGTTCTATGCCATATTACCATAGTTGTTCTTTGTACAATACGGCAACACTAAAATAAAAATAGAATGTGAAAATTTTAACAACAGAACATAAAATTTTCTATAATTATTGGAATTTTTTAAAATTTATTGAAAAATAATCTGCATAAATGGAAATTTTATGTAAAATATTTAAATTATTATTGTAGAAGACTCTGTCTATAGCCTATAATTATATTGGACACCAAAGATATCAAATATAAACCAATATCAAATTACTTCTCTCAATAAATTGTACAAATATATATATGTACATAAATTAAACAGAAATGGCACATACATATCTAGCCTTAAATTCTCCATTGAAAACCATTGATAGAAAACCATCTTATCTTAACCAAATTATTAATCCAATTTTATAGGATTCAAATTGAAAATAAGAAAATTATTTTAAAATTATTTGTTTTGTTATTTAAAACAATTTGAAAATTGCAATTATTGTTTTCTTTATCGGATTATAAAAATTTTTTTAGTAAAGATAAAATTAAATAAATTTTTCTTTAAATATTTTTAAATGCAACTTGAACACACTTAAGGTGAATTTGTGTAAATTTGAAAATTAATTTTGAAAATAGAAACTTTCAAATAAATAAAATAATGACAATAATTATTTTATAAAAATATTAAGTACCTTTAAATTTTTTATTCTGTAAAAAATTTTCCAATATTAAAAAATAATTTTTTTTTCAATAAATTTTCCAAAAATTCTTTAACTTTCAATATTATTTTCAAATTCATAACCTATTCTTCAATCTTCAAGAAGGTTCCTACATCATACATTAAAAATTTTCAATTGAATTTGCGGGACGTGACTTAAAGGCCTGAAAATTTTTATCAAACGTTTCCTCTCTTCTCAGAAATTTGAAAGTTTTTTAAGCATTTTAAATTGTCTTCCCTGAATTTGAAACCAATTTTGCTAGTTATGTAATAGTTTTCAAGGGTCTAATAATTTAAATTTGATTTTAGAAAATTCAAATTCCATTCTCCATTAATTTTGTTTTGAATATTTCAGTGTTATTAGTTATGTTTGTCAATTTGTAAGTTATTTTGATAGTTGATTTTGAGCTAAAATAGTCAAAAAAAAAAAATTCTAAAATTATTTTAGAAAATTTTGAAAAAAATTTTTTTTTTCATTTGAAAAACATGCATCTAAGATTGATTTCCCAAAAGTAATTAGATTAATAAAACAATTAGAACATAAAAAATTGAAAACGTTGACATAAAATTCGAATTTAAGGGTTAATATTGTACGAGTTAAGAATAATAATTCTTCTTCTTTTTCTTCTTGGGCTCTACAGCTCTTGGTATAAGCTTTGGTCTTCTTTATACTATTTGCCTCCATATTTCTCGATCTTTAGCCTCTGTTTTCCAGTTTCTGACTCAAAGTTTAATGATGTCATTTTTCACATTGTTTTCCCATCTTGTTCTCAGCCTTCCTCTGTTGCGATTAAATATAGGTCTGCTTTGTAAAATTCTATATTGTAGCATATTTTCATTTATTTGTACAACATGTCCTGCCCACCTTAATCCCTTAAAATTGACAACAATATATTGAGTCAGAGTAATTAAAAAAACTTACATTTTGAATCTGAAATTTGCAAATGTCAAAAGTACACAAAAATAACTGCGTAAACTGCAATTCTAGAATACAAAAGTTACTGTCGCAATACTTTTGCAGTACCTTACCAAAAATGATACATTCTAGAAATATCGTATTTATGTTTTGATAAGGACATTCGTGTATATGTGCATATGTATTCTCTTTAAGAACTATAGAACATCATGGCTTAAATGTGTGTATATAAATAAATTTAAAAAAAAATAGAAAAATAGCAAACATCGAAATAGTTTACACGCAAATAATTGCCATACAACCATGATGGCATCCGCGGTTAATCTTTTATTTAAAGTGCGAAACTTAAAATAAGCCGATTATGTGTTTTTTTTTGCCATTTTTTTTCTATTTATACGCACATATATAATATGTAATTATTTTTTATTAACTTGCTAGAGTATACCACATATTATGTGCATACATACATGTACGATACATGGAATTTGCAACCAAAACACCTAAAATAGAAAATTTTATTTTTAAAATAAAATGCAAAAATAAATTTTTTTTTTTTCCCAAAAAGAAAATCTTCCATCTTCCATGATAATTTTTCATTTTCATTGCTGTTGACTTTAAAGGTTTTTTCCGTTTTATTTGTAATTATTACGCGAAATGAGTAAAATGAGTAATTGTAATTGTGTTGTGCAAATATTCTAAATTTTCTGTATTAGTACTCCAAAATCTGACTGAAATTTAGAATTAAATCATAAATTCTTTAATATTTTTCAATTATAACATCACAAATATACTAAAATGTCTTGCATTATTAATTGAATCAAAGTCATAATTATTTTAATTCACTTACTAATGATCGTTTAATTAGATTAGCGCAAAAACAAATGAATGGAATTTATTTTGTCATTAATTAACTAAAAAATTCGCGCTATGTACAGTTGACCGTGTCAACTTTGTGTTATCCATACCCAAAATGATGTTAAGAGTTGTATGATTATTGCGACACTTCCACACCACCTTGTATATAGTGCTATTTTATACATTTATGGCAGTATCGCAAATTACCAAAAAAACCTTTACCATATCATTCGAAATTGTATGGCAGCTAACACTACGACTCAAGAAATTTTAACTAGTTTTATCAAATTTAACAGCTCCGATAATAAAAATTTTTTTTGCGCGAAATTTTTTATTCTATAGAAATTCAAATAGATTCAATAATTTCTGTGATCATGCCAAATTACTTTCGAATTTTTCAAATTTTTTATAACAGCTTTTAAAAGCGTTCATGATACTTCAACAGCTTTTATTGAAAATAGTGGTCATTTTACCATATTTGTTTACACGAAATTTCAGTACTTTACCTTAAGAAGCTTCTAAAATGGGACCAAATAAAAGCAGCTACCGGAACCATTGCTTCGATCACATCCATTTTAAATAGGGTTCCGGCCTTTTCTATAAAGTTCGGCGTTGATCAAAAACATACACTTATATTTATATCTCGGACCACTATTTCTTAGCGTTACAAACGATGAGGTAAATTTACAATACCCTTCGAACATACGTTATTACGGTAATCAAAAACAAGGCATAGCTCTTCTTCTTCAATTCAAAAACTTTGTAAATATTACAAAATTCCAGTGAGTTCTATTCGATTATTTAATAATGTGATTGTGAAAAATTATTTAACATTTCTTTTATTGTCAAAAATTTTTTGAACAAGAAAAGAAATTAATAAATTGAGAACTATTTAATTAAAGAATTTCAATAATGGAAGCCAATATCAATAAGTTTTAAATAAAAATTACAATTTTGAAATTTTTGGAAAAATTTTTCATTAGTAAATGATTTATAAGGAACTAAAAATTGTCTTGAATCATCCCTAATTCAAGGAAATGTGAATTTACGAAATATTTTTGAAATAAAGCATTCTGTGAGGAACGGAAATTGCTTGTGTTTAAAGTTCAAGAAGGCATGGATTCAGAATATACTTGAAAATTTTTAGATTTAACCTTGAGGATCTTACATCGTTCCGTAAACAAATTGGATATGAAGAAACATTTGGGATCTAAAAAATAATTTTCTTTATTATCAAGTTTATAATTTACGACAAAAGAACTAAGAAGCTCTTGAATTGAAATTATAATTGTGAATTTTATTGAAAACATAATCATATTTGCAATTTAAGTCATACATCACAACAACACACCCAACATACTATAAAATGCTAGACAGAATGAATTTCAAAGAATGCAATACAATGAAGGATTGAATTGAAAGAAAATCTTTTACTGGCGTTTGTATAAATGTATGTGTTATTTGCTTTATCTTTCAAATTTTCTTTATAATAATTTTTTAGTTTTCCTTTCCTTCAGCTTTCTACATGTGTCTTCTTTTTCGTTTCTGAAACAGAATACACATTCAATAAATTTTCATTTATAATGTCGAAAAACATAAGATCACAAAAACTTAAACATCCTTGATATACCATGATATATTGGACCAGGAAATAGCTTAAAATTCCAATTGTTAGCACAAATTAGTAAAGTCTATGATTACCAACAACACAACTATTCACTACTTATTAGCATCATCAGTCTAAAAAATAAATGTCCCTTGTTATTAATTCAATGGAATATTTGCTTTTCAAAATTGGAAAAAATCTCGGAATTTGAATTTAATTTTATTAGTTCTCATTAATAAGACCATTTCAATGCTATTTCCATTATCGCCTTATTATATGCACAGCACTAATACAACAAAAATATGTAACACAAAAATCCATCACAACTAATCACACCTGCAACAACAATCACTCGATCAAAATTGTAAAAAGCTAATAAAAATTTTTAAGTTCCTAACAACACTTATTTGTACACCACATACACATGGATGTACGAGTATGTATATTCTCGGATGTATCTATATTCTCGAAATTTAATTTTGTAATGAATGTGCTTATTGATTACTTGTATCAAATTTTGCACATCGTCAATAAGAGAATTGTGACTTGTAAACGAAGATGATATATTGACAAATGGCAGAGCAATTAACATAATACAATTATTTTTTTTTTCAAAACCTTCACTACAATTTACGATTAAGTATTACTATAACTTTCTCGTCAGATTTCGAGACGATAGCTAAGCATTAAATGTTCTTTTTAATAAGATCTAATTTTAAACCTTCTTTCATTTTATATCAAATTTTTATCAAGTTTGATTTCAAACATCATCCTATTTCGTGTCAAATTTTCATTTAATCAGACATCAAACTTAACCAGGCAAATTTTCTTCAAATATTAGGGCTCATTCGGACATGAAGTTTTTGGTTTCGCCATTACTATGCTTGGTAGTTAAATCGTTGTGGACGCATCAATACAACTATACTATTGCGTCAATTCAAATCGATTGCGTTAACGAAAAATTACAAGCTGTTTGATTGCATAATTCATACAATTGCATGTGTGCGCGTTTGATTATAAACCTATGGAATGAAAATAAAAAAAATAAGCAATCAAACAATTGCAAAACTAAACTATGTATGTCTGCCTAAATGAAATTCAAATAAACCTCCATGAAATTGAAAGTTTTCTTAAAAGAGAATATTTAGTCGGTCAAACCGACAACAAATTCATTCCTCCTTGCCTTTTCTTAATTTCTTATTACTTAAAATCAATACGTCTTCGTTTTTCTTATTGCTACCACTTCATTCCAAACACACAGACTATATTCAACTCGTTGTAATATTTTGAGTGACTTTAAAAATATCGCATGCGACAAAAATTTGTTAATAATAATGGATGACATTCATGGCGTTCATGGAAGTACTAAAAGGCAAAAATTATGTTTTTACTTTTATTTTTTTTTAATGCAAATTTTTTTTTCTTCAATTTGCTCATTTTTTTGTTTTGCCTTTTGGAATTTGCATAATTTTTAAAAGGTTGCACAGTTTATGTAAATTTTGTTTTTTTGTTTTTCTGACATTTCAACTATTTTTTAAGTTGAAATTCCATATAAATTCAGTAAACAAGATTTATAATGAAAATTTCTTGGAATTACCAGACAATCTGGCGACAATTTAATTTTTATAATGAACTTGGATTATTTTAAAATTATTTTTTTTTTGCATAAATTAAATATTTTAAATATTATGTTCAACAAGAAAAAATCTAAATGGAGAACTTAGAATTTTTATTATGCAGGATTTGTAAATTGTCATGCACTTAAAATTTTGTTATTAAAATTGTGTGTTTTAGAAAGTATAGAATGCAATTCCTTTTTATTTCCTGCTTAAGCAATCAAATGAAATTTGAATTTTAAATGAAAATACTTAATAGATACCGTAGATCTAGATATACGTTATATGTACACGTATATGTGTATGTAAAAAAATTCATATTGATTAATTTTGAAATTTGTAATATAAGAAGTGGAGAGTTATTTTAATTATGTATAGAATGCAAATTGGTAGCATTTATTTAGTAGTGTTATAATAATCGAGTATAGTAATAGGAATGGGGAGAATTTATGAGGAATTTTATTTCTATTAAGTACTTAAAATTATTTATTTTGGCATTTTTACACTTGCAATTTAATTTTTTGCAAATATTGTAGAGAATTTTTAAAATATTAGTTCTTACAAATGCGATGCATCCTATTAGAAATCAACTGTTATCTCATATTGCTACCACAGAATTATGTGAAAATGTCCCCCTTAAAATTCATTCATCGCGATAATAAATGCATAAATAAGATGAATATGAATTAATATTCATGATAAGCAAGTTACAAAGAGCACATTAAATAAAATTATATTGTAAAACAAGTTACATAGAATAATTTTAATATTATAGCTGAAGTTCTACAATTATTCGGAAAATAATGTTATTTTATGTTCATAATTACAATTTTCATGAATTTTTTATAATTAACATTAACAAAACATAATATCTATACCACAATATTCCCAATATATGTATGTGAAATTTGGTATATTATAATTTATACAAATTAACGATTGGAGAATTTCCAAATTATAGAATGAAAAATCTACATAAAGATTACAGACAGAAGATTTTATTAATATACAAAATAAGTTTTAATTCTGGCATAAAACTATTTTGAAATACAGCCAGAAAGCATAATAATATTAAATCCTCAAATTTTGCAGTGCAATTATGTACTAAACATGCCATATGTATATTTTAAAATAATCTTATCTTAACAAAAGTATATCCAG
Organism: Condylostylus longicornis; assembly: GCF_029603195.1. Classification (NCBI taxonomy): domain Eukaryota; kingdom Metazoa; phylum Arthropoda; class Insecta; order Diptera; family Dolichopodidae; genus Condylostylus; species Condylostylus longicornis. The sequence continues at coordinate 391,758 of NW_026578032.1, forward strand.
GTACCGATGCCAATTTGAAAAATAATAAAAATTTACATTGGTTAACATTTAAGTTATACCAACATTTAAAAAATTTTTATTGGTGTAATTATGTAAATAAACATAATGTGCATTAAAGGTATTCTTATAGAACTTATTGCTTTTATTACCATAACATAATTTCCGGCAATATACTAATCACTTGTTTCTTATCCCGATAAGACATTCCGATAAAATTGTTCCAACAATTTTTCTCTTGTTAACCTTTTATTATCTTCTGTAATAGTAATTACAAAGAAGAAGTCAACCATAATTTCTAAAATAGTACCCATAATACCGAAAATTTTATTATATTCAGAAGCTTTTACCTACATACAATTTTAATTTATAAATATAAATTGTAAATGTATGCTATAGTACCTCAGAATAATAGACAAGTGGCATTGTAATTCATGCAGTTGCCCTTTACCATAAAACACAAAAATACTGTCGTGTTACGCGTACCACAAATTTGAGAGCGAACAGTACGTTTACTATTGTGTTATACAGTTGCTCGTTATACTATAAAACGCAAATACCGACATTTACTGAAAATTTGAGAGCGTAGCAGGTATTTTACTGTTGTTCAACAGAGATAAGCCACTTGGAAAAAAATTTAATAATATATTATGCTTGTTTGAATAAAACATTTCATACCGTAAAATTTATATACATACGAGTACATATTTAATATTTGATTTATGAAATTAAAAAAAATATTAAATATATTTTTTTGGTCAAAAACCACATTTTTATTCTACAATTTTATTTTCCCTCACATAATGTGGATCCCTTCTTTTTATAAAACGTTAATTCATTAATATTGGACATCTGAATTGGTGTATGTATTTGATTTATTGTATATGCACGATATACCGAAAATTTGAAAAAAAAAAAATAAACATGAGTTTTAGGGAACTTGTCTTTTCCAAAAAACAGAAAAAATAAATTGGGGAAAACTGTGTACGCACATAAGAGAAATTATTGAATTAAGCAAATATTAAAAATATTTTTATCTCATAAATCAGGAAAATGATTTATTTACTCTACACACTCACACGTACGGTATGAGAATTTTGGAAAATATTCCTATTTTTTCTTTTTTGCTTTAAAATTAATTTATTTTTTGAATTAATTATTTCCGAAAAGAAATTTTTAATGCGGAATTCCAATATATTACAAAAATTTAGAACAATAATTTGAAATTTATAAGCACCGAGCATTGTCATGGTCAGTGTATCTCGATAGCCAGAGTTATATAGGATCTTTCTATAGAAAATTCATAAACAAAAATCAGGCATAAATTGTTTTAAGACATTGACATTTAAGCAAAAAATGCTGCAACGTGTTTTGTATTCTTGCAAGTCCCAGAGTTTACTTCAATTAGACTAAACAAATCTTTTACCTGTTATGTCGTAATACCAATAGCAATTCTTTAATGATATTATTAGTATGAAAATCTTCTGCTTTTAGGTCTTAGCTACGAGAGACTCCTGGATCCCCTTGATAAATACGGTTTTTTTAATTCGAATTAATTGGAGAACTGACAACAATTTAAATTTAAGTGAAACGCTCTAAATATCTTATGTGTACATAATTATTTATAATTTGAGATATGCAAATTACTAAAATCCTAAGTTGACTTTTAATAGCTCTTTTCTTATACTAATCACACTCTTTTATTTTTTTTTCCTTTTCAGATATCTTCACCTGAACAATTATTTGGGCAAAGATAACTATGCCATCTACTGAAAACAAAACACAAATTTTACTGTTCTACTTGTGTTTATGAGCAATTATTATGCTCATTTATATAATGAGGAAAAGTAATACAAAAGTATTTAAGCATATAAGGATAGCACTCTAAAAATATTTTATTGTTAATAGTACATTTAGGTACTTAGGTTCTGTTGAAAGTGGAAAGGATGTAAATGTGCTCAACAGCTGAAGAAAAGATGAAAAAATTATTTTGTGTAAGATAAAATTTTGAAAAGCAGAACTTTTTAATAACACTTTTGTTTTTGAGGTCGCACCAATTTACAAAATTGCAAACCTTTGTTTTGAAAAGAGTACAATTTGTATTTAATTGCAAGGTCATATTATTTTGGTTTTTGGTGCAATAATTATTATTTGATGCGCATAAGGCATAATGACATCAATAACATGTCCTTTTCCTGTCCATTATGCGGAATGTTTAGATTGTTCTAAAAGGCAATTTATTTTAATAGGATAACATGAATAACCTATTTGGCGTAATTGTACATGATGGTATGAATTTTTGGTTTTGTATTTTTTTAATAATTGTAAAAATATTTTTTTTACAAGTTCTTGTTTTTAAGTTTTAGAAATTTTAAGTATTTTTCTATTGTGTAACAACGAATAAATCCTTTAGCCTCAATTATAATAAAACATTTATGTTTTATGCAACAACTAATCAACACAGAGCGTCTTCTTCAATAAATTCCAAAATTTAACGGCGTTCTTGTATTTTAAACTTATAAATTTCGCCTATAGTTCCCAATATAAAATATTTAAGTGTATATATTTAATTGTATGCGTTGGCTTCCACAAAGTTCCACAAAACTTCTCCATCATCCACAAAGTCTCTGTATCTTTCTCTATTTTGGGCAGGCACTTTAACCTGGGCCCTTGTTTTTCCTACTTTTGCAATTTCCTTCAACATACTTCTCTTCTAAGTATTTCTTGGTTTTCCTACACTTCTTTATCGCTGGGAATTCTATTTTATTGCCCGTCCTGCTATAGAGTATTCAGGTCTTTTGAAAATGTGTCCGAGGCATCTGTATTTTCTTTTCTTAATTTGTTTCTCTATTTGCTCCTGTACGCATTATGACTACAAGTTATTGTTTAATTTAGCTACAACACTCCACATATGATCGGGCGGCACATATTCATGAAAACTTGCAATTTCTCTATTTCTTTTTTTTATTTAATTTTTCTTTTTGCCTAGCCAGGTTCCACTACTATATAATATGATTGACTATAAAAAAGGCATTGGAGACCCTAATTTTAGTTTGCCTCGATATTTCCGTAGATTTCCAAATTTTTCATAGACTTGCAAATACTGCCCTGGCCTTATTCAGTTTGTCTTCAATATCAAGTTGTATGCCTCCATCCGTACTAATTATGCTTCCCAGGTGTATTTCTTCACATCTTCTATCAGTGAGTTTTTTATTTCAAACCCTGATAATGTCGGTAGTATTGATTCTCATTATTTTTGTTATATTTGAGTTGATATGTAGGCCGACTTCTGCTACATTCTTTGAATGTCTGTTTAGTTTTTCTTTCATATGTGTGTATCATCATTTAATATAATATTACACTTAAGTTCCAAAAATTTTAATATTAAAATATTTTCTTTTTTTTACGCAACCAAAACGAATATTGAATTTCTCTTTTTGCCTCACAAACTGTTATAATATGCTTTTACTCCCTAATTTTATATACACAATCATATTTTTTATATTCACCAAAAAAATTTTCAACATTACATAAATTAAGCACCAAACTATCTGTAATACAAGCAGTTATTTAAAAAAAAAATAATTTTCTATAATAAACAGAAAAACAATAATTATTATACAATTTTATAATATGCCAAACTTTTCTACATTACCATTAACATACTGTTATACATATAAAAATACACTTTCCATTCAATAAAACTATATTTAAGTTAATTACCATTTATTTTATAAACATCAATATGGCAAAACTGTTATTACAAGTAAAATTAAGTATAACCTTTATTTTTAAAAAAAAATTTCACTGATATTTTAAAGAAGTTTTGTAATATCAACAATATTCCATACATGTACAATAATATTCATAATATACAAAAATAAAATGAATACCGCAGGAATAAAAGAGTCAGTGACCTACAAAATTTTAATTGCCTTACACTACACTGTTGTAAATAATAGAGAATATAAGACCAAAAATAAAAGAGAAAATAAAAATAAAACATAAAACAAGAAAAGAATCTTTCCTGAAATTTTTTGTATAGAAGACGGGAGAGAGAGGAGAGAAAGGGGAGAAAAACAGTAGAACAAAAAAGAGAAAAAAATTTTTTTTTTTTTAAATTCCCTACACATTAAACACACCTTCTTAACCTATATTTTTTTCGTATTATCCTTTACACGATTCTCTCTAAATATTTTTTTTTGGAGAGTTTATTTTTTACAGTTCGTTCCGTTTTATTTTTTCCAGGTTATGGCAGTCCTTTAGAGAGCACCAAAAAAAAATACAATAAAATTTTTTTTTTTTCTGAATATTTCACTTTATAATCCGTTTTTGCTTTAGACTGCCTAAAGCTATGCAATTTTATAATATCTATATATATATACATACATACGTGTTATATAGAGCGTAAAAATACGGAAGTTATCAAAAAATCCTTACAAAATCTATATAAATTATGTATGGAATATTTTACGTTCTTTCAAAAATTAAAACCCATCCATACCTGTATCTATAAACTTCTAGGCGTATGTAGGTAGGTACATAAATATAAAAATACCATGATATATTTGAAATGCTATAAAAAAATTCTAATAAAAAATGATGACTATAAGAAATAATAGGCGCAGATAAATTGAATGTTTTAGAAAGCAAAACAGTAAAATCCCTGATTAAATAATGTTATAAAATGAAGTTTAAGGAATAAAATATTTAAAATTTTCCCTTGAATCTTTAATATTTTCGGATTTATTAAAATTCTCTTACTGAGTGGGGTTCGAAACTTCAATTCAAGTTGAATATTACGATTCTCAATCATGTAATCCAAGCCATTTTAGTCAAATATAATAAAATGAGCGCTTGAATAAAAGTTCTGTTTAGAATAAAAGAGTCAGCTGTTTTAAGCTCGCGAAATTTGAATGGATTCTTCATTTATAAATGAACAAGCATAGATTCCTATTAAAATCGATGAGTCGAAAATCGAAGTTCGCCATACATCCTGTCTACAATTATAGAACATTAAATAAAATTCAAAATATATAGATAAATATGAAATTATTTTTGTAAATTGTAATGTAATATACTTACATTGTATCCTGTAAGAAATTTTCATTTTTTTTTTATTTGTTATTTTCAAAAAAAAAATCCAGGACATGTAGGAAATTACATTCCAATCAAGATGGAAGAAAAAATAAAAATTTTTAAAGGAAAAATTTAATGTAAACGTAAAATATAAGGAAGACAAGGATTTATATTCTTACAAGTTCTGTAATGGAATGTGCTTAAGACTATCTATAGCATAAAGTTTGTAAATATGTGTGTTCCGTGAAGTTTCTTTAAATTTTACTAACAATCTATGGCCCTTCACAGAAAAACTATATTTACTAGAAAAAATTTCCTATATGCAAAGAAAACATTAATTTTAGTAGAAATATTTTGAATTGGATTGGAATTTTTAAAAATTTTTGATCTGTTTCATTTGAAGGATTAATATTAGTTTCTCATACTGAATTTGGTAAACTCGAATCATTCATTTGTGTTAAAAATTAAAGAAATTTATTAAGAAAATGTCCAATTTAATGCTTTGTAAATTATTTTTTATAATAGATTAAGAACGGAATGTGTTACAGCTTGCGTAAACATACAGTAAATTCAAGAAAATATTGAAAGTCAGCGGGGTATTTAAAAGAACAAACCAAGCAAACCTTATTCGTTAGAGATCTTTTTCACATAAATATGTCGTTGCTATTCTGTACAAGCTCAAAACTATCTGATGGTGTAAGAGTTCCGATGATTGAGTTACGTGAATGGATGTAATTATTTTAATGTTTATTTTCTGACCAGACCGATCCTTACAATTGGTATCCAATACTTAACTTTTTTTCTGTAAATTCTGTAAACAACTGTAATATTTCATTATTTGACTAACAAGTACTTCAATTTTTTATTTTAGCCATACTTAAATACAAAATATCTGGGATTTGAGTATTGTGCGAAAATTTTTATGCTACGGTCAGAGAAATGAATGAAACGTACAAGATTGTAATTAAATATTGGAAGGACACAAAAGAAAAATTCAAATGAATATTGTTATTCGCAAGGTAAGACAAAAATCTTAATTTTGCTTAAACATAAATTATTTGAATTTTATTAATTAAAACCCATTTTTTTTTAATAAAATCCTAAATAAAATTAATTAAAAAGTGAAAAGTTAATCAAAATTTTCGGCTCCTATTTTTAATTTCCTTTTTTAAAAAAGAAAATTTTGTAACCCAACACGAAAGAACGAAAAAAAAATTAATAATTTATTTAGAAACTTTATCAAAAGTTTCAATATCCCTTTCTCTACATTTACTCGTTATTAGCTAAGCTTGTAACAAAAAATTCTTAAATTATTCAGTACCTTAAAAATTGAATAATGCGAATTTTTAATTAAAAACCCTTTATGGCTGTTTTTATGCGGTAATTCTTCAAAGTGCCTAGAAGATAAAAAGCTTTGTAATTAAATAATATTCTTTTTAAATTAAACACGCGCACTTAGATTCATTTATTATAAAATGAAAATGGTGTTATGGTCGTGTGCTCCTTACAAGAATTGTAATAAAATAAATAATGGATTGCATTAATCTACGAGGCCGGCTGATTTTCAGGAGCAAAAAATTCGGGATAACTAAGACTTACACAATTTGGGTTCAAACACAAAGCGGAATTAAAGGGAAGTACATGGTGGATAATCTCACAAGGGATGGAACAACTTTTGATCTCCAATTTGAAAAGGACAACTTAGAAATATTTCTGAATAGATGTAAGTTTACCAACAGCAGTTGTGCAAATGAAACGACATGTAACGGGACAATGTTACGGAGATTATCTGATATCTCTCTACCAGGGAAACAAGCGAAACATTGTCAGATTGACGAATATGCTAAGACGATTGACCATTTCGCGAACAATCTTTATTGGAGGTATTTCAATAGAAGGGAGAAAGAACGATGAAATCACTAGGATTGTATTTCTTGTGGTAAATGCGAATACCAGGTATGAAAAGGCTCAATCAATTTATTAAAAATTCAGTGGCATGGTAATCAGCCTATTTAGCCAACATGTGCCTGATGGTAGCCGCATTAATATAACCTAACCCATACAAAATTACTGTTAAAACTGTTAAAGATTTGAATTAATATTCCAAATTTCTTATTAGAAAACACTATTAAAATGTTTTCGTTCTGTGCTCTATTTATAAAAATCACAATTAAACGATAACTGAATATGATTTAAAAATATCACGCAAGATTTTTCTCTTAAATTTTCATTCTATTTTGGATATTAGATACACTAGCATTTTTTTAATTAAATGCATTTCAAGAAATTTAACAAAACATTAAAGAAATTTTCCAATATATTTTGCAACCTTTTTGTGGCTCTCTATAACAGAAATTTTATTTTTATATATTTTCATTGAAAATATGTCAACTTTTGTGATGAAGTCTTCCTCTCAACTTAATCCAAAAATATGTAATTACACATGATTTTCCAAAACTTTCCCCCTATCTGTCCCATTCCTTTCTTCCTGCAAAATATATTTAAAGGGAACTCATTAAATTACATTCGAGTTCATTTCTAATAATAGAGTCAAAGAATTTGTTTTAGAATACGCGATCTAAAAAATCAACAAAATCATAAAATTATTGTCAATCATTCATAACACTTGGTGACATTTCAAATAAAACCACTTGTATATTTTTATAATCTTTTGACTGAATACATGCAATATGTAACACTAAAATACGCGTATATTCAAGAATCTGTCAATTTTTATTGACTGCAAATAGTCAAAGCAAATAAAAGGCATATATTATGTATTTAGGGGAGTTTTACTCTTTCTAATATCCGATACATCAAATGCACTATGTGTTCTTTTCAAGAACGAAAACATTACAGATACATAGGAGGATTAATAAAGCTAAAACAGCCCACGCCGGCAAACTTATTGATTAATTTTAAATTTTTATAAAATTGGAACAAATCATAGAAATTTTTTAAATTAAAAATTTAAATTAGTCGAAAAAAAAAATTTAAAATGATTTGACAACCTTCCAAAATAGTTTTGTCATTTCGGTCAAAATAATTTTACAAATTGTGTTATCGATTTGAGATGAAAGAAAACATTATGTACACATGTAAAAGACTTAAGGAAAATTAAAAATTCCTTAAAGAAATTTAAGTAATAAGGGTATTTTTGTCTATTGTTCTATAGCAAATATAAAATTCTGTTCTGAAATTCTGATGGTAGTGGAAGACATAAGAAAAACAATTTCTTCTTATTAAATAAAGCATTATAGTGATAGATTTCGAATTCTACAGCTTACCGTTTAATCAGTGTATCAGTGTATTTCAGTTATCGCTAGAACTGAGGGGCCGACTGATAGACGGACAGGCATAGCCATAAATCGGCTCAGAACTCGACGTTGATCAAAATCATATCGTTGTGTTTAAGTTCACAATTCTTAGAAATTTTTTTTTGTATAACAGTTGTATAACAATAAGGAAAACATGGCCTACATACACACTTCAATAAACCGTAACTATAACATATCAATAATGCATTTATTGCATGACATGCACCAATTTTCTGATTTATTAAGGTTAGAACTAAGAATATTGTAAATATATGAGATCAATGTCTCTTCAAAACTGTATTTTTGATTTTCCACGCATATCATCGCACTATAAATTGCCTCACATAATTTAATTTTTAAATTAAAAACAAAATATTTATTTAACGAATAATTAAAATATTCAAAATTATTTCTTGAAAAATTTTAATGAGATTCCTAAAAATTTTACTTAGAAATTTCTTTCATTTACTATTAATTCTTCCCACGTTATTGTTCATTTTGATTTAATTAATAGGAAAATTATGTGAATTTTTTCATATTCGAACTATAACTTAAGTATAATAAGATAGGGTAGAAAATAGATGCACAACGAACTCTATAATTATTTATAGAAATCTGAGTTAAGCACAGCGAAAGATAAAAATAAAGGGTAATTAAAACACAAAAAAAAATCTGATGTGGTCAGCACATAACCGACCGCATTGTGTATTATCTAGTTAAATTAAAGTGTTACAGAATATTATAAAAATGTCTGTTAAATACTTCTTTCCAATTTTTAGGACATTAGTAAGCTTATAGTTAACATACTTAGAAAAATGTAAATTTGGCTCTTAGTAGAGTTTCGTTTTGTGCTACCAGAATTCCCTGAAATGCTCGCCAGTTAGTTTCGGTAATAACCAGAACTCAAATATCAAATTTCAAGAAATTCCATCAATTTGTTCTGTGGATATGGTGAAAAATGTAAAATCGGCCCGCAAATCCGTTTTCGAACCCTGATCTTTCCAAAAAATTTATATGTTCATTGTTTTAATACGAGGAGTTCATATATTAAATTTCAATGAAATCGGTTGATTATTTCTCTTTATATACACAAAAATGTATATTTGGCCCGTAGTAAGCGTCTAGTTGCCGATGCCTGATTTCTTCCAAAACATACGAATTTTTGCGGACGGTCGAGCTGAGCTTATATATAAAATTTCAAGTAAATCGGTTGAATATTTTCTTCAAAATGTTCAAAAATGTAAAACAGGCCCGCTAAAAAGTGCAGTTCGCGAGGCCTGATATATACCAAAAGTTGATCAATTCGTGCCATGGTGGAAACAAACTTACATATAAAATTTCATCAAAATCGGTTCAGCCGAACTTGAGATACACGCATGCACACACAGACCGACAGACCGACAGACCGACAGACCGACAGACCGACAGACCGACAGACCGACAGACCGACGGACCGACAGGTTGCTAAAAATAGTTTATTTACACTTCCCTACTATGGAGAAGTACGTTCCCACCGAAAACTCGATATGCAAAATTTGTTGCCATCACATAACCTACCTATTGTTTACACAATACGGTCGGTAAAAATTTTCCCAATCCTATATAAAAGTAATGGTTTTTTCTTTTACTTTTCTAAAGTAGTGGAGTATAGCAAAACTATTAAACATCGCACACCTGTTCTTATATTGTTTACCTTCATTACAACAAAGAGATTCATTTCAAAAATTTCAAAATTGATTGTAATCATACCTAAGATATTTTGCTCAAATAATAATTAAAATAATTACAAAATTTTTTAGTTAAATATTTTTAAGTACACTTACTCGTAATTACATAACGATACAATATTTTTACGATTACAAGTAAGAAAGATTTATTGACTGCATTTTTTAATATCTTTTGTTTTATTACTAAGCTCTACTTCTGTGAATTGACTATGCAATGTACATAGATTCCAATTATTTTTAAATCTATTAAGAATAGTTCAAATTCTTGTAAAAAAATATACTTTAAAATTAAATTTAAGTACTCCCGTAGATTTTATCCAATATCTAGATTTCTAGTTTGAAGTTTTTATATAATCACATTCGCTATTTGTTCATTTGATTCCGATATAAATAATTGCGCCATATTGTGTACCACATCAGGTACTATGTAAGCCTAAGTTAAACAATATAAAATAATATACAATACACTGTAATTTTATATTTGTTATTATAAAAATGTTCGAAATATTTGTATGATTCAATATAATACTTGTATGACATGCAAATCGTGTTTTTGTGTCATACAGCTTTCATACTGATATTAGCAATTTTTCGGTCTTCCAAGTAGTGATAAGGCGACATTAAAGTCAGAGATGTTCATTTCCAGAACAGTGTGGGGATTTCAAGTTGATGCTCAAGGAAATTTTGGAATATTTCGAAATTGACTTGGTTTATGTAATGAAGAACCCGGCGGAATCAAGGCAAATGAGTTCGTAAGTTTCTTATCGGCATCTTATTTGAAAATGAGAACTTATAAATGCGTGTGAGTACGTGTAGAACAAACAAATAACAGATGGGGAAATGGAACAACATGCAACTCCATAAGAAAATATCGGCCAAAAGTAGATCTGCGTCATACGAATGGTATGATAAGGGTTATAACAGGTCATTATCTAATTTAATGATCATTCCAGTGCCAGGAAGGTGGACTGTAGCGCCAACTGGCTGCTAGGTCTCCTTTTCAAAATTTCTAAATTTAATTTAAATTTTTAATATTAGGAAAAACGTACTTGTCTATGTGTTTTGCCAACTTTTTGCATTTTTCATACCGAATAATCGTTGTCGATTAACAGAACAGCGAGAAAAATAATATTTCTCAATCCTTCCCTCCATTTTTCCTAATAAAATTGTGTCAAATAAAACCAAAAATTAAATTTAAGCTCTTAAAATTTAATTTATTTTTTTTTTAGAATTTTTAATTATATTTATTTAAGCTCGGTTGGCAGGTGCACAATGTAATTTCAGCAATGACGTAAACTGAATTCTTTCAATTAGAGATTAATTGCTTTCCTATATTTGTGTGTCATTCTTACATATAATTCCTACCTAAATATAAATGAAATTTTTAAATTATTGAATCAAAATGACATTATTAAAGAACAATAATGTTAAATTTTATTTAAGAGGTTGTCTTTGATATTGTCATTTTATAAAGTTGCCAATTGTTGAAAACTTTAATATTGCGTCGTCTCATAAAATAAATGAAAAGTATGTTGAAATTATGATTTATAATATCATTAATTAAATTAAGAAACACTCCCAAAATATTGTTTAGTAAACAAGCACCTGCAATGAAATTTACTAACAAAATAGTTAAAAGAATAAAAACAAATAAACGCTAATGAACTTTTTGTTAAAAATTGAAATTTTTTTAGACTCTTGTACACTGCTTAGCTAAATGAATTTCGTAACGTTTGTATTGTAGATAGATTTGTAATATTTTATAAATAATATTAAATTTTATTTAAAATAAATTGCAAAAGCTTGTTTTAACAGTTATATAAAATATTTCCAAATTAAAAAAATATTCTCTCAATTCTTTTTTCAAATTCAATATTAATTGAAGAACATCAACTAATGTACAAGGTAGAAAAAAAATTTTATTTCACGATTTTTAAAAAAGATTAATAACCAGTTAAGTATTATTAAAACGTGAGAAGATTATTTGACTCATCGTATATAGGTACGTACATTTCAATATTGATTTCTATATAATAGTTCCAAATTAAACATTTAATATAGAATCTTTAAAATTTTTTTTTTAAATGAAAACATTCAGATCTAGAAAAATGGTTTGGTTTTTAGAGTAGAGACACATAATTGCCACTTTATACATTAGTTAAATTAAAACTAGAATAGAATTTACATCAACAAATTAAATGTAAAAGATGACAGACAAACTGACAAGCGACAGCAAAACCTCCTGTCGGGATTGTCAATTTAACGATTTGATGCACATTACATTAAAATGTAGTAAATAGGCAATTAATACAGGAACGAGTTGATTAATTTTACTTCTACAACAAATTTTATGAAATTTACATATTTGACCCTATAAAATTTGCAATTAATAGCAAAAATTATTAATGTCAAATATAAAACGTTTTGCAGACTATACATGCAAATGACGTTTTAAGAGTAAATTATACAAAAAATATTCAAAAAATATACTAAAAATTTTAAAAATTATATTTACAATTAAATTTTAATACAATTTTAAATTTTAAATCCAAATAATCATAATGTATCATACTATTCTTACTTACTTATACAATATGTATGATTTGCAATTGTATTATACTTGTTAGATAACATATCTCATACTTACCCATAAGGTACATATTATATAATTCCAAAATATGAATAACATTTTTAGTATGACATGAACAAAAAAATACTAAATTCAAAGGTATCGTATATTGTTAGTTGGCTACAATTTATATTTACCAATACGATATGTATGATTCGAAAGTTTGAATAAAATTTTGTATGATTTTGACTTAGAACTGGTTCGATTCAATCGATAAACATTCTTTCATGTACTGAAACACAGTGAATTTATTAAAGGCTAACAACAGTAAATTTAAAATATTCTTTAAAATGTTTGATTTCTTAAAATGTTTGGAGTCTACTAAAATAATTATAATTTTTCAATTTTTTTTTTTTATCATACAAAAATTGTAAAAATATCGTTACGCGGTCTGGTAATTTTCAATCACTGAAAAATCCTATTTAAGTATATTTTTTTTTTTTTAATTTTTTTTTGTGTTTGTGTACTTATAGAAATTGCATTAAAAATTTTGATAGTAAAAATAATTTTTTTTTTCTGTTTCTCTCTCAATTTTATATTTTCTATTAAAATAAATCTCTGATAATTTTCCAGTTTACATTTTACTATCATCACAATTTTTTTGTTGTACTTTATTTTTTTTTTTTCAAAATTATATCAAAAGCAAGTTATCGTTATATTCTAAATTATATAATGCTTTAGGTAATTGTACAGGTAGCATTAAAATGAAATAAGTATATGAAATAAAACAAAAAAAAAAAAGAATTTAATTTGCATGTATATTGCATATTAAATAGGATATTGTAAAATTATATACATACATACAAAGAATATTATAGTAAAATGATTACGTACATAATAAATAAATGCTATTGAAAGAGCTCCTTACCATGTAATTTTACCTTCATCTAGAACATTGTGCATATACGATATTGAGGCTGAATGTATATTTTGAGTATTTGGTTCCTGAAGTGCATCGAATTGTATTGAAATTTTTAAATTAATTTTAAATTATTTGTATTGTCTATCCGTCTATTGTTATGCTTACTGTATACATATGGGTACCAAAAATCAAGCAAAACAAATATTCTAATTTAATTCTAATAATCTTCAAAGTTAATATCCAAGCGGATTTCAGGCATATACAATGTGATTTACTAATAAAACCAGTCGAAACATCATTCATTGTATAACTATATGATGATTAGGAATTTGCAATAGAAAAATAATTCCTTAAAATATTAAAGTTGTTTAGAATAGCAATAATGTATTTTAATTGAATTTTTTAAAACTATTTAATAACCCCATTAAATTCAGTATGAGATTTCAATCTCATAAGTCTTATTCTACTTCCCGAATACCCTAATATTCTACATTAAATCTTAAAATGCGTACATATACAAATACACTTAAGTTGTTCAAATTAATTTTAACTTTTCTTAAATTTGCAAATAAAGTTTTAAAATTGATAAATTTTTTTCTTTTCTTCTGAATTCTTATGAATTCAAGACCTTAAGCTAAAATTATATACCCGTATATAGTTTTTGAATTTTATTTAATAATTTTAAATTTCTTATTTTGTTTGGTTTTCTTTCAATACGTGAGCGCATGCATTTCCATATAATGCATTTAAATTAAAAATTTGCAATATTTTTTCTTCCTCCTCTGGTTTATTATCTAAATTGAAATATTATTGAAAATTCTCTATTATTATGTGTGTATAATATGAAAATTATATTTTATAATATAGAAAAGATTAATTCTGAAATGAGATTTTATTGTATAAGATTAAAAAAATATTAAAGCTTTTGATAAAATTGTAGAATTTAATTCTGAGTTTGCATTGAGTTACCAAATAATTATAGTAAATGAATTGAATTTTATTTAAATTTTTGCATATCAGTGAGTTAAGATATTATGCTGCAAGATATTTTTAAAATTTTTATACTGATACATTAATTCTTGAATATTTTAAATTTAAGTAGAATGTATGTTGTATAAAATCTTTAATTCAGCATAATTATTCAATATTCACGATAATTCTAGAAGTAACCAAAGCATTATTGTTCAAGTAATTTAGAATTTTTCGCAAAATATAATTTTCTCTATGACAAGTTTTTAGTATCCTAATAAATCAAAACTAGAATTATTTTGAGCGCTTTGCCGCCTAAATTTTATTAAAATTAAAATTACTTACTCCTGAAATTACTTACTGAAACAAACAAATGCAGGCGTTAGGATGAAGAAAGTTTTAATATAACATCATATATGATATAAGCTGTTCACAATGGTTTAATTAAAAAAAAAAATTAACTTTTTAATTTCTCTTTTACCATCCACTCCGATTCGACACACTAATTCGCCTTTAGGGGTACAATTTAACCCCAAATATTTTTATAAATTATAAGGTAGGTTTTTAAAAATTTATTTTGCAAATGCAAAATTGAAAATATTAACAAGACATTTAGTAGAAAATTATAAGTATAAAGAAACAAAATTAATCAACTCAAGAGAAAGAAGCAAAAACTGTAATCAAATTTTTTTTCTTTATTAAAACCGAAAAGAGTGAAGGTCTAGTTTTGAGCTGTAAAATTTGGAAATAAGATTTTGATTGCCATCGATTGCTTGATGAATGCTTCGAAATTTTGGTCCAAACTAGTTTTATTTACATTTAAATGCGACTAGAGTGACATTGTACTCATGTGGATTGAGAGAAGGTTAAACGCTCTTCAGATTTAACATTTAATTCTAATAATCGAAAACCCTAGCCCAAAATACTTTTAAGTGTGTAAGACTAAGCTATTTTTTCATTTGCTTTTATATTATTTTTCTTTTGAACTGAAATTTGTATTTCTATGTGTATACTAGTTTCATTGTACAATATAACAAATATTCATTAATAAATTTTTTAAGAAAATTAAATTATGATTAACTATAATTAACTTAAAATCAAACACAAATATTTTTTAAAATAATAGTCAACAGTTTTCTTATTTATACAGCAAATTATAGATTTATTATCATTATTATTAGATTTCATAGACCAACTAAAAATAAAACTGGAATGCACACACATCTTACTCTATAACGTATTAACTTTTTTTCTTTATTCAGAAAATTAAGATAAAATATGGATTTTTAATTGCAATTTAATCATGTTCGAGTTTATAGAATTAAAATTTGTACATAATATTGTCATCATAGATCTTTATTAGGGAAGCTAAAAACAAGATTTTCAAGATTTTAGTAAATAACATAATTGGCATGACATATTTTAAATATTTATAGACAAAAGAAAATTATAATTAAGTTTATACTTTAATAATAAAATCATGAATTCCTATATGAAAATGGAAGATATAGTGTACGAGTATTTTAGATTTGGATGATTTAAGAAAACAGAAGAAAGCATAATAGTCTGAAATAAATTTAGAAAATGTTGAAGCAATGTGTATATTAATATTAAAATTTGTTGAATTTTAATTTGTTGAAATTGATTACAGTTAAATTTCATTTTGTATATAGCACTTTACTCCCTACTCTTCAATTTGTCTTTGGTAGAGGTTAATACGTTTATATCAGTTGGTCATTTCCTGCAGGTCTCAAATGTCCGATTTTTATATTATTTACATACCAAGTGGTCAATGAACAATATTATTCCCTTATTTCGAAATAATTTCGGAAAAATCTATATTTTCCCGTATTTTCCTTTAATTTTTAAGTAAAAACTTTCATTATCACTTTAAAATCAAAACCCAGCGAAAATTTAAGAAAAACGGCCCAAAAAATCAATTATGTCAAATAATTAAAAAAAATTATGTCAAATAATTAAAAAAAAAATTTATTTTCAATTTAAAATTGATAAAAAACAAAAAAATTTTTTTCCCTCACAATATGTGTAAAATTTTTTTTTAGTATCTATAACATTTGGTCTTAGCACATCTGAATTTCATGTAAATTTTTGTGCACACCAGAAGCATTAAATAATTTGTTTATTATTTTTTTTGCATTTATTAAATTTAAATTGCAAAAAAGTTAAATAATTTAGTAAAATATCATAAATAAATTTAATTTATATTTACATAAAATATATACATTAATTTATTTATCTATGTGAGTTTGTATGTTATTGTATGCATAAATGTATTTTGCTAAAATATTTACAGATTTATGCCACATTTTTCTTATAATTTAATTTTAAATTTTGCCAATAATAAATGAAATAAATGCATTTGTATATATGTATGTATGGTATTTGAAAATTAAATTTGAAAAAAAAGTAGCCACCGTAAACGGTTGAAAAGTTTTATAACATACCCAATTTACTATTAATTCGAAATATATATTTTTTTTCCCTCTGTCGAGGGTCGAGGCCCTTAAGCCCTTCTCACGTCGATCAATAGGATATTTTATTACTCTCATCCTCATCTACATTAGCCGTATATATAGGCCCTTGACAAACTATAGTATTGCAACCGAGAGACTTCCCTCGGAGTCACAAAACTCCCTGCAAATAATTTGCACTCAGTCGTAAGAGAGCTACCGCTTCGCATTCACACAATAAGTGGTCCATGGTTTCGTCCTTCTTTAGGCATAGACGATAGACCCCGTCTTTCGTCTTATTAATATAAGCAAAATATATTTGCTTTATGCCATATTAAAAAGTAGAATGCTAATCTTAAAATTTCATTCTTGCACCTTCTGCAAGACAACAATAGAAAACGGTTCTCTTTGACAATAATAGAAAACGGGTGCCATGTTGCTTACAATACCTTCCGGCTAGTGACATATTATATTAAAACCGTAAAATTAATTTAAATTCCTATTCTATTAATTTCTAACTAAAAATACAAATTTTTCATATCTTCAACATCATTTCCTTTTAAAAAGCTTTCAAAGACCTTATGATATTCTAGAATTGTATATTTTTACTTGACAAAAAAATTTAAATACAACGCTACTTTACAAAACACTTGTCGGATCTGAGAACAGCTCCGATGATATTAGTATTTTGGTAGTTGTAGATTGTAGAATTATACAACAGGGATATACATCGCAACAGGGATAAACAATTCGGCGAACTTTTTGAAAGTACCTTGTGTTCTTTATTTACTAAACATTATTCAAATTAATAATATCGTTATGACCTGGTATTATACAATATAACCTAAATATAAATTTATCAAATTGTCATATTTTATTATGTAAATTTATTAAATATTTGGATACCACAATAAATAACAAATAAATAAATGCAATTACACATGTATTTAAAACCAATATTAAATATTTACATGACAAAATCAAAATTTTTTTTTCATAAGTTAAATAAATATGAAATTATAATAAAATAATTATTTATGTTTTACTAATATATACATAATATACACATATATAAATAATTATGTTATATGCGAAAAGGTCACATTTTATATAATAAATAATTTATTTTAATTACAAGTTTTCGAAAACAAAAACAATTCAATATATGCAATGTATATAGAGGTATACGAGTAGGTCTAACATATTTAAACTGTTATACAAATTTTAAGAATTTTAAGGTAAAATCAGATTAATTGAAATAATTGAAATCGAAAATAATTGAAATAAAATTAAGAATAAGCAAAAAACAAAAATGATTATAAAATTTAAATTTTAGAAATTCGATGAAAGGAGGAAGTAGTTCTTAAACATTACTCCTTAATTATAAAGAGGAGACGTCATCTACCATTTTACAATGTTAAATGCATTTAAGTGCTTTCAAACAAAAAAATTAAAGTGCAGATGCTTCAAAAACAACATCAATCAAAAGAGTCATAAAATTTTTTTCAACTTTTGTCAAAATGAACTATAATTAAGATGACTTCCACTAGGTGGAGAAGTTTATTATCATAAAATTAAGTGCCAAAGCTAAATAATTTGTTATTATTTGGTGGAGAAGACAAAATTTATTACTGTAAGTAAATTTTTTAACAAAAATTCAATTCTTTTAAATTCCTTTTTTTTTTAGATTTGGTACAAATTGATGTTCTGACATTTAACATTTTAATAATTATGAAATTCCTCATTCAAAACAAGTCATCATTGTCTTTAAGAGCCATATTTGAAAAAGTTAAGAATTTTCAATACAAATTCAAGATCTACAAATTGATGTTGCTCAGAAATTTTTAATAAACTACTTCAAAATTGTTCCAAAACAATCCTGTTTCAAAAAATCTAAATTTTTCATTTAAAATTTCATATACTAAACGGATGAATTGGAAGAAAATGACTATTCTCGTACAGAAAAACTGCGGTTTATTCCAATATTTCCCAGGTTACACAGGTTACGTGAAACATTGGAAATGAAAATTATTGTTTTCGTAAAGAAAAAAGTTCCGGTACCCCAACATATTCCTGATTACATGGAACTTTGGCATATCAGGAATGAAAATGACGACGAAAAAATGCAGAATTATATTAAAAAACAGGTAATTTTATTTAAATTTAAGCTGCTAACCGTTATATTATGCTTTTATAATAATTTTCAAGTTCTAGTATTTGAGCGTCCTCTAGCTCTATATATTGAAGTATATGCAGCTATACACGCCTATACACCTTTATAGGTAAATCTCTTTGAATAGGCAAACCTCTTTTGAAAATACTTACTTAACTCTAAGCGAATAAGTTTTGAAACCAAATTCCTTCCTTTCCATTATAATTTTACATTATAAACTTTTCTAACATGTTGGAATTCATCTTATAAAAATTTTTTTTTGTCATAAAAATCATAAACAATATGTACGTGTTGTATTAAGAAAATTTTTATGTCTGTACGATTTGTATAATAAAAATCCTATTCATATACATATATTATTATGAATGAGAATACAATAAAAAAGCGCTATTTACACGTTAAAAAATTTTATGACTATATCGTTAGAATATCTAACTATAACTAAATTTAATCCACTTATCGTTTTCTTATATTATACTTTTTTTTAAATTGAAATTATACACAATCACGTATTGATATACTTGAATATAATGTAGAAATGTAAGGAAAACTGCTTTATCATACTTCAAAAAATATTATATGTAATCAACTGTATACAAACAAACATTCATAATAAGACCACTGTTAGAAAAATTCGTACATAACAGAATTATTTTAAATAGAAAAAAATGAAAAAAACTTTTATACTCCTTCCGCACACACATTCATACAAATAAATACATTTTTCTGTATACATTCTTTTAGAGTTTAAAGTTCATCAAACGAAATAACTGGTAAAAGAACCCAGACAGAAGTTCACCATCCCATAATAAATGAATTTATATAAAATAAATACACCACATTTATATTACCCCACCTGAAATTATATTGTACATTTTTGTACATTATTTTTATTGTGATATGATTTTATTCCGAATGCATTTCTAATATATATATAGTATGTAGGTAAATAAATGATATATATATATACATACACACATATTATGTACATACGAAATGAAGTAACAATAAATCAAAATGAAGAGAAATATAAACTAAAATCTATATAATAAACCTCTCATATCTAATAATAATGGTATATCAATTTGCCGATAAATAATGTGAAAATGCTACTATTATGATAGTATCATAACAGAGTAGATCTCATCTGCATCTCCTATACGTATGTATGTTTGTATCTAAATTCTCGCAACAAATTCATTAACACAAAAAAAAAAATTTTCAAAAGCGCATTATCAAAAATCATCTGAGATTTTCCGACCCATACATATTTTTTATTTTTTTTTTACAATTTTTCGTACATGTTACTCTCATTCGAAAATGTTATGTTATATTTTAACATTAACAGGATGTCTGTTATTTTTGTTATTTTTATTTTTAAAATATAGTTGTAAAAATAACAGATTCATTGATAAATTTTTACAATAATTATTTCTTTATGCTATAAAAATAAAAATTTTGAGTTAAAATTTTGAGTGAGTAAAAAATTATGAAAAATGTTCTCATCAAATTTATATAAAAAAATTATTTTCACCATAATGTTGTAAAATTTTCAACAGTATTGGTGTAAATAAAATCAAATTTGTGAATTGAAGAGTGAGGATTTAATTTCAGTGTTTGTACTTAATAATTTTAATTTTGTAAACAATATTTTCTTAACCCTCTAGTAGTAGGAAACATATTTTTTTAAATGGTGTATACTAGGAGAACTGTTATATTTCTGTTTAAGTACTGTAATAATTGGTGAACACTTATGATTTTGCAAAAATATTAAGTAATTTTAATAAATTATTAAAATTCAGTTCAAAAATAAAAGATTCCTAAATTAATATGAAATACCCTTAAAATTCAATAAACATTTTGAATTAATTATAACAAGCGAATGCGTTATTAAGCGCCATATACCTACATACAATATATATATATATATATACATATAATACAATGCGCTATAATATATGTACTCAATATAACACATAATATTTATTCATAGGATATGGAATTTATATTTTGTGTCGATGAGGTTTTCATTAAGTTAAATTAAAGTAGTTAGTACATGATTTTTGAATAGTCGTTGAACATCAAAGAATATTTTGCAACATGCTATATATTTGGAATATTATAAATGAGAATGAGGTATAACATTTATTAATAAAAGTTAGCACAAATAAAAGAGAAAAGTGCAACTCTTAAAATCAATTTAATTGATATTTAACAATTCATTGCATCAATATTATAGAACTTTTTATTGGATAAGATATTTCAATATTAAATCATGTATATCAGTTGTATATATTGCTAGAAATGAGCAAATAAATGGCGGCCCTTTCATATTTCTCTTCATTTGAATTACAGGTTCTGTTATATACCATTTACAAATTTGTACATTGTACAAAATAACTTTCCTTTAAAGCGGAAAATTATAATAAAAATTTATTCTTTAATGCATTTTTTATATTCTAAAATTGTATTTAGAAGTTGAAGTCTTTTCGAATTCATTTAAAAAATTTCGAATTCTCACAAAAACAATTTAAAAATTTAGAGATTCTCTAATTATTTATGAAATGTTATTTAACAGCTGGAAAGAAATTCAGAATGATTTTACATTGTAAATTTTCAGTATAATACATATAATTATTTATGAGAGCAATTTTATGATTTATTAAGTTAAATAAGCCCATTTGGAAATCGTTTTTTAAGTTTGTTTTAAGTAATACAAAATATTTTTAATGTTTTTTAATTTGTATGAGTCATGTACTCAAGTAAGTACTATGTAGCCTATTTAAGTTCAAGAACTGAAAACGTGTTTATTATTAGTAAGATATTGTGAGCACATGCCGTTACTAATTCTTTATATTAAATGAACTATTCTACAGACCAAAAATATTAATGATCCAATAAAAATTTCAATAAAAAAATTATATAACAGTTTTCCATATACGTAATATTATAATTTCAAATTTTCATAAAATATAATCCTCACATGGGAATTTGATTTGCTCTTCCCCCTATATTATGTCACATATCAATTTCAATTTAAATGACAGAACAATGCATCTCATGTGAAGTTAGTCCACATAAAAAATTGTTTTTTTTTGTTTTTCAAACTCTATTCCATTTTATACTTTAATGATTTTACATGATACCTTTTGACTATTATTTTACATTGAAGGACACATCATTTGCGGAAAATAAAAAAATCATCACTGTCACATTATCTTTTACCACTTTTATATTTCCTATTAGGAAAAAAAATATATATATTTTATGTATGATTGTATGTACCTATGTATGAACAGGTAAACGCAAAAAGTGAACGAACAAAGTAATTTTTTTTTACTTCCAAATTATTGTTCTGGATATTTTTTCTATACTCGTATCTTTTTAATATAAATTCTCGACTACGGAAGGACGTTGTAATGTGAGGGTACGAGAATTCAATTTGCATGGAGAATTTGCGGTTCAACAGCTTTGATATTACTGAGTGATTCGAAGACAATATGCAATTTCTGTGATTAAAATTTTGGAAAGTTCTTTAGTGATTTTCAAAACTATTAAAGTTTATTAAGTCGGACAGCTTACGAGATGAAATTAAACTTGTAAAATGTAATGGTTGTCACTTGCAATAGAACATTTTATATGAATATTATTAGAAACTGTAAAATAACATCTTAGACCCAAACCAGTCGAGAATTTTACAATATTAATGTTAAAATGTAGCTCCCATTTTTTATTTCACATATAATTTTATTATATTTTCCAAGTTTATTTTATTTGTTTAAATCAATTCAATTTAAAAGAGAAAAAGTTTATTCCTTATCATTCAGACATTCAGAAGTGAAAACTTTTACGTCTTCAACACCAACTTTTTGATTTTTTTAAACAAAAATAGTAAAAAAAAAACAAAAAGGAAATTTAGTTTTCCCTATCAGTTTCTTTTCAATTTTATAATTTAAAAAAAAAAATGCAATGGATTCTTTCCGAACAATAGAAAATTTGTTTGATGTTTTAAGTAAAAACAAATAAAAAAAAAATATGAGAAGAATTTTTTCTTTTTTCAAGCTCTTTACAATTTAATAATGGAAAGAATAACTAGAAAACTTACAAAATTTTTTGAAATTCATTATAAGAAAAAAAAATTATTTGTTTTGTAGAAACATTAATGTTCTACATCAGTCCAGTTTTCCAACTCACTGAATTCAGAAATATCTAAAAAAGAAGGACCAAAACTCTTTTATCATAGAAGAAATATGGAGCAATGCTGTGTTTACACTTAAAAAATGCATACATTGAGGAATCAGAATTTTGGATATTGAAAAAAACTTAATGTTAAATATGACAACCAAACTTGTTATACAACTCGAAAACTTTTAAAGAAAGCGTATTTGTTGTATAAGAGAATTTTGTTATACAAAATATTATAAAAAAGCCATTTATACTAATTACACTCCTAGAACAAATAAATTTTACAAAGCTTCTAAAACATTTATCACCAAATATTCGGACATCTATGAATTCGAATGAAAAGCTTTCAGCTCATAGTAATCTGGTGTCTTAACCAGAATTGCTTTCTTTTTTATTCTAATCACAATTGAAACGGTAACCTTAAGTGTAGGAGCTACTTAAATTTACTTATAACCCTTAACTTTTATGCACAATTAACTGTTATATTTTGTTAATTAAATAAATAACAGCATAAGTAATTATTATATTTTAAACATAATTTAAATCCAAAAATTATTATTAAGAATTTCGGAAAGATTCATACCCTTCGCACATCTATTAATAGTAACTGGACCTCGAAAATAATAGAAAGCCTTGGCGCTGACAATTCGTTTTTACAATATTACTTATAGAATCTTGATAATGAAAATTTTAAAATTAAATTTTTAATATAATTTATTAAAAAAAAAAATCTTGAACAATAATTCTAAAATTTAAAAAATTCAATGACCTTATAAAATACAAAATTGCAATACATGTGTATTGTATACAAATAAAGAGCTTTCCCGGAAAATTTATTTGTAAAATTCAAAATAAATAAAGAAACTTTTTAAGTTCAAGATTAAAATAAGAATCAGTGAAAAAAGATTTTCAACTATAAATTTTAAGATCAATGCTCTTTATTCTTTTATTGAGTTCAAAATAATATAAGAAAAAAAACAAACAAAAAAAAGGGACAATAAATACCCACAAACACCCACAAACATCTTCTTTTCAAAAAACTAAAAGAAAAAAATTATATAAAGTATTACCGACAGCAAGGACGTAAACTATTTTAAAAAAATTTTCTTTCAAAAATGGGAAAAATAAATATAAGCAAAAAATTCTGATGTGATCAGCACATAATCGACCGCAATGTGTATTGTCTTGTTTTTGTAACCCAGTGTCGGTAAGAACTAGTACTCGAATTTCAAATTTCAAGAGATTCCAACAATACATTCCGTAGATATCGTAAAAATGTAAAATCGAATCTCAGTTCGATTTCTTAGGCCTGATCTACTATGATTTATTACTTCAATACCCCGATTTTAAATGTTAAATTTCAAGGAAATCGGTTGATTATTTCTCTTTATAAACGTGAAATCGGCCCTGGAAAAGGACCAGTTCCCGTGTCAAAATAAACTAACATATAAAATTTCATCGTGAACACACAGACCAGCAGCATGACATACCGATATCCCTCTAAAAATAGTTTATTTTCGCTTCTCTTCTATGGAGAAATGCCTTCCCATCGAAAGCTCAACATCCGAAATTTGGTGCCATCACATAACCTCTTTTATTGTATGCAATGCAGTCGGTAAAAATATATATTTTATTTTATTTGTGCACAATAAAATTAAATAACCTTTACTTTAGACTATGAAAGAAATATAAAATTGTAGCCCGAAGTTGAGCAAAAGTTAGTTGCCTTTTTTTTTTTTAAGTCCTAAAACTTTTGAAAGAAAAATAAAAACACAAAGGTAATCGAAATAAAAATTCGGATTCAAATTATTTGGATTCAGAATCGTACTGTATAATAATGAGCGTATGAATTTCGTTTAAATTTGCATAATCGCAATTCATTATAAAATTCCGTAATACATACATAAAAAATTGCATATATATAGGCACTCTCTTTGAAGTAAAAAAACATTTATGTTTCAAGATATTCATAAATAATCATAATTGATTCAATGCTCCAAATGCCGCATAGTTACCAAACTATTTATATTTTTTTTGCTCTTAATACATTTATTTGCAATTACTGTAAATTCTTATTCATTCGTTACCATAGACCTAGCCAAATTTAGTAGAAACTTTAAAAGAAACTTTTTATTTCTCAAATATAATTTTGAATTTTAATAAAATTAACCATTAACTAAAGAACCCACATATCATTTTACATACTGACCTAAAACACATAGATTTTGAATAAAAAGTAGTGACTGGATTTTCTACTTGGTCTTTCCTTTATGTACTTAAAATATGAAATCACACAAAAAGCAAGTCAACACTATTCTTTCTCTTTTAATACGAATTTAGATTTTATTACTTTAATTTTAGATTTCAAAACAAATTTTTCTAATTCGTACACATTGTAGAATCAATTTACAATTTACCTATGCACACACATTAGATAATCATTTTTATGAATCCTTTCTATTTGGAATTGTGTATACAATAATAATAAAAATGCTAAAGTAACATAATACAAAAATTTGGGTCAACGTTCTGCCTTAAAACCAAAAATTTCATTCTAAATAATAATAAATGAATACAAAAGGAATGAGCAACAATCACAAAATATGAAATTACATAATAGGAGAAAAAAATATGTAAAAGGAAGAAAAGGACATTCAACAAAACATAAAGTAAATGTGAAAAAAAATCAAGCGGGGGGAAAAAGTTTCATATGACAATAGAAAACAAAAACGAGAAAAAATAGGGTTGACCGTGTCAACTCTATGATACTTGTACGAATTTGTTATCCTAAGTGGAAATAAATATGCCATAGCTGACTATGACTTTAAGTTGCCATACTACCAAAATTAATTTATACAGAATTTCAGTACATAGTGTGTTTTCAATATCCTCTAAGATATGGCCAAGCTACTATTGAAGTTCAACCATTGTCAAACAATTGTTATGAAAATTAAACAATTTCAGCGAATTTTATCAAACACATTGGCCTACTAATATACTCGCTTCAGTGAAATTTCAATGTCAGAGCTTTTATAGTTTCTGAGATATAGCCACATAAATTTGGAAGTTGTATGGCAGCTACCCGAAACAGTCCAATTTAAAAAGGGTTCTGGAATTTACGGTAATAAATCATTTGTGAAAATCTGGTGAACTTAGCTCAACTAGTTTTTGCGTTATCGCTGAGACGGGCGGACCAACAAATCTAAATTAACTCAGAATTCGACACTTATCAAAAACATACACTTGAGTCTATATCTCAGACCATTATTTCTTAGCGCCACAAACGGTAAGACAAATTTAGTATACGCTTCGAACATACGTTCATACTGGTATAATAAATCAGAATACTATTCAATTTCGAAAATTTCACATTAATATACACATATACACAAAATATGCATTAGAAGGGATTGAGGAGAGTACAATGAATTAAAAATGACGCACTTTAGTTATGAATATGTCGAAATATTTTCATATTTTTATATAATATTTTATCCTTAAAATATAGAGGATTTATATTCATTTCTATATATACATTACATATATGATTGACAGAAATCCTTTTTCATTTTGTTTTCTATTTTGAAGTTACTAAGTTTATCTTTACTTCTGTTTAGTTTATGATTATAACATATACGATAAATTGATAGGCATATTCGATATAATTATTATAAGCTACAGGGCATTTTGTAATTTTGTGTATCAAATTTGAATAAATCTTTATTTATTAGACTCAGTTATTGCACAAAGCAACTGATATCATCTGCAAGGGTTATTTTTGCAGAACTCCAGAATTCTATACTTCGAACTCTTCCAAATTGGAAATAGTTTTCGAATAGAATAATGTTCTGCATGTAAATTCTGTTGTGTACAGCCGTAAACACTATAACCTAAATTTGAATATTGCAGATTAGATATTTGATTTGTATATAAAGCAGGTGAAGCCATCTATCGAAATAAAATATGTGTTAATTGCTCCTTCCAACCACCTCTTTATTTAAAGCTTGACGTAGTTGAGAGTATTACGTGGGTTTGTTTTTGATTAGCTCTAAATCTTCATAAGACCCCTGTGTTACTCTTTATTCTATTTTTATTATAAAATGTTGATTTTTCTTCTCTTAACTATATTTATTTAAAATTGTAAGGACATTTTAATAAATTTGTAGTTTTTATTACATTTTAACATGTTGTATTTTTTACTTTATTGTGTTGGTAAAAAGACAGCCAGAACATAATTTAACAATGAAATGTGATGGCATGGCTTTGCATAATTAAAGTCACACTTTATTTTAGTATATCATTATTTTTTTTTTTTAAATAATGATTGCTCCTGCTTTTCTGAATTCTCAGTTTTGCTATATTTAAAAAATCTTATTTGTGTTAAGTGAAATTTATGAGTGAATAAAAAAGACAATATGATTAATGTAAGTAACTAATACACACTAAAACTATAACTTTATTGATGAAATTTGTAATAACGTAGAAATATGAAATTGGGTTTCCAATTGAAATATAAAACATTTCATTTCGAAATGAACCCTATTAAATTTACGATATTATTAAGACTATAATTTATAAAGAGTATAAACTTGAAATAATTTCATTTGTGCTTATACAATATTGCTCCGTAAATTACACAAGTTTGGTAATACTGTACGCATCTTAATACTGTTTAAAAATAATTTATTCAATAATTGCAATATGTCAGAAAGAGAAAATAAAACTTTTAAATTGCTGAATTCAATCACACTTAAAGTCACAACTTAAAAAGTCTTATGTAATCCATTTTCAGATACGCGCGTGCACACACAGGCAGACACACCAACAGACAGACTGCTCTCTAAAAATAGTTTATTTACATTTCCCTACTATGGAGAAGTGCATTCCCACCGAAAACTCGATATGCAAAATATATTGCCATCCAATAACCTCCTTTATTGTATGAAATGCGGTCGGTAAAAATATGTGTTGAAATAATTTGATAATAAATGTCTTTTAATAGTTTCTATTTATTCTGAAAAAATGCAAAGTTCTATTATGTAAAACCTTTCTATATTTACTCAGACCTGAAAGCAACAAATTTTCTGCAACGCTAAACAGTTATTGTTCTTGACTCTAAAAATGCAGTAAAAGCTTTACTTATTTTCACTGTACAGCATTCAATCTCCAAAAAAATTTATTTTGCTGCAAAATTTTAAGTAGATTTTCTGTATTTTGGATCATATTCACACTTCTATAATTTCATGAATTTCATAATCTTTGAAAAATTCAATATTAAATTCCAATTCATAAAATTTTGAAATAAATAAAAAAAATCTGATGTGGTCAGCACATCAGATCAAATTTCAACAGTGTTTAGTTAAGTTAAAGTGTTAAAAAATATTATAAAAATGCATGCTAAATACATCTTTCCAATATTAACTTATGGTTAACATACCTAAGCTTATAGTTAACATACCTAAGAAACTGTAAATTTGGCTCTTAGTAGAGTTTCGCTTTGTGCTACCCGAATTCCCTGAAATGCTCGCCAGTTAGTTTCGGTAACAACCAGAATTCCCATATCAAATTTCAAGAAATTCCATTAATTCGGTACGTAGATATGGTAAAAAACGTAAAATCGGCCCTCAGATCATTTTCCGAGCCCTGATCTTTCCAAATAAAATTATATGTTCATTGTTTTCATACGAAAACTTTAAATATTAAATTTCAATGAAATTAATTGATTATTTCTCTTTATATACGCAAAAATGTGTACTTGGCCCGTCCAATTGCTGACACCTGATTTCTTCCAAAAGTTAGGAGGTTTCCACCACGGTTGAGCGAATTACTTGATATTTGAAATTTCAAGTAATTCTTTTGAATATTTTCTTCATAATGATCAAAAATATAAAACAGGCCTGCTAAAAAGTGCAGTGCCCGAGGCATGATATATATCGAAAATTGAACAAGCCGTGCATCCGTCATTACATAACCTTCCTATTGTATTCACAATACGGTCGGTAAAAAATTTAACGTATAGAAATAAAAAATTATAGTTCAGTTGTTTATTTTGCCACATATTCCACTGCATAATTTGGAAAATTCAAAAATAAAAAAACCCAAAATATTTCTGAACTAACACACATACAAGAAATTTTTAATGAAAGAAATTAAAAACTAATTCCGAAAACAATTCGATACCAATAATTTTTTAAATACAAATTAAATTTTTTTTTTTATATATGCGACAACAATTACACACCTGCATTTATGTAATTTAAAAAAAAAAAATATTTGTCACCTGCAATTTTATGAGTATTTTTACTATTTTCTTACACACTTTTAAAACAACTTCTACAAATAATTATAGTTTATTAACTTTTTCGAATTGCACATCAGTTCAGCTGTCTTGATAACGACACGAGTGTAATATAAAACTGGGCACGAGTTTAATATAAACTTTCACCATATTATAGTTCTGTATGTGGTATAAAATGAATTAAATTATTACATATATACTGAAGTTAATAGTGAATGTTAATAG
Source organism: Condylostylus longicornis (assembly GCF_029603195.1). Lineage (NCBI taxonomy): Eukaryota > Metazoa > Arthropoda > Insecta > Diptera > Dolichopodidae > Condylostylus > Condylostylus longicornis. The sequence continues at coordinate 421,690 of NW_026578032.1, forward strand.
TGAAACATATATAATATGAAGTTAATAGTGAATGTTATTATAAAACATTTTAATTAATATTATTGATAATATCATGTTTTTAATTTGTGTATTCAACATTAAAAAAAATAAAAATAAGGTTAAGTCAAACCAATGTTTAATAAAGTAGCATCGAGGGAAAAACATCAGATTTGCTGTGCGACGTAGATCATGCGCCACTTGGCCACATTTTTCCACTTACCATTGGTTTGCTTTATTGTTGCAACAGTTTGGACGTATTCAGCAGCATCCCCTAGCCCTTTTCAGGTAGTAGTCCAAGAGCTATTCCATGAATACCGAAAACATTCGCTCTGCAGTTTTTTAAATGGAATGCAAATCGAGTTAATTTCAAACGATTGCCATATGGTTTTGGCCTGGCAATCCTTTGAAAAAATCCTTTTTTTCCTTCAAAAAACTCGTTTTGAAAAACTCTTGTTCGAAATAAGATTTCTCAAAAGAATGCTCAAGGAGAGGAATGATTATAAGTAATTTTCAAGGTCACCAGGAACAGACACAATCCTCCAACATATGATAATAAGCTGTGGCAAAATTATTTTACAAGATATTCGAAAAATATTTTGAAAAACTTTAAACGCGTTTTCTGACTAAACTAGAAGAGATAGAGCGATTTAAACTGTTTTTCGTGATCACTGGGAATCCACAGATTCTGCCAATATATGATAATAGGCTGTGGCAAAAATATTTTTTGAGATATTTAAAAAAATATTTTGAAAAACTTTAAACGCGTTTTCTGGCTAAACTAGAAGCGATAGAGCGATTCTAAGTGTTTTTCGTGATCACTGAGAATCCACAGATTTTGCCAATATTTGATAATAGGCTGTGGCAAAAATTTTTTTAGATATATTTAAAAAAATATTTTGAAAAACTTTAAACGCGTTTTATGGCTAAACTAGAAGAGATAGACCGATTCTAAGTGTTTTTTGTGATCACTGGGAATCCACAGATTTTTCCAATATACGAGTATGATAATATGCTGTGGCAAAAATATTTAACTTTAAACGCGTTTTCTGGCTAAACTAGAAGAGATAGAGCGATTCTAAGTCTTTTTTGTGATCACTGGGAATCCACAGATTCTGCCAATATATGATAATATGCTGTGGCAAAAATATTTAAATTTAAACGCGTTTTCTGGCTAAACTAGAAGAGATAGAGCGATTCTAAGTCTTTTTTGTGATCACTGGGAATACACAGATTCTGCCAATATATGATAATATGCTGTGGCAAAAATATTTAAATTTAAACGCGTTTTCTGGCTAAACTAGAAGAGATAGAGCGATTCTAAGTGTTTTTCGTGATCACTGGGAATCCACAGATTCTGCCAATATATGATAATAGGCTGTGGCAAAAATATTTTTTGAGATATTTAAAAAAATATTTTGAAAAACTTTAAACACGTTTTCTGGCTAAACTAGAAGCGATAGAGCGATTCTAAGTGTTTTTCGTGATCACTGAGAATCCACAGATTTTGCCAATATTTGATAATATGCTGTGGCAAAAAATTTTTTAGAGATATTTAAAAAAATATTTTGAAAAACTTTAAACGCGTTTTATGGCTAAACTAGAAGAGATAGAGCGATTCTATGTGTTTTTTGTGATCACTGGAAATCCACAGATTTTTCCAATATATGATAATATGCTGTGGCAAAAATATTTAACTTTAAACGCGTTTTCTGGCTAAACTAGAAGAGATAGAGCGATTCTAAGTCTTTTTTGTGATCACTGGGAATCACAGATTCTGCCAATATATGATAATATGCTGTGGCAAAAATATTTAAATTTAAACGCGTTTTCTGGCTAAACTAGAAGAGATAGAGCAATTCTAAGTGTTTTTCGTGATCACTGGGAATCCACAGATTCTGCCAATATATGATAATAGGCTGTGTCAAAAAATTTTTTCGAGATATTTAAAAAAATATTTTGAAAAACTTTAAACGCGTTTTCTTTCTATACTAGAAGAGATAGATCGATTTTAAGTGTTTTTTGTGATCACTCGGAATTCACAGATTCTGCCAATATATGATAATAGGCTGTGGCAAAAATATTTAAATTTAAACGCGTTTTCTGGCTAACCTAGAAGAGATAAGGTAGGTGGTCGTGCAAAATTTTAAAAATTTTCAATTTTTTGACAAGGTCGTGCAAAATATTAAAAAATTTTCAATTTTTTGACAAGGTAGGGGGGTCGTGCAAAATTTTAAAAATTTTCAATTTTTTGACAAGGTAGGGGGTCGTGCAAAATTTTAAAAAATTTTCAATTTTTTGACAAGGTAGGGGGTCGTGCAAAATTTTTAAAAATTTTCAATTTTTGACAAGGTAGGGGGTCGTGCAAAATTTTAAAAATTTTCAATTTTTTGACAAGGTAGGGGGTCGTGCAAAATTTTAAAAAATTTTCAATTTTTTGACAAGGTGGGGGGTCGTGCAAAATTTTAAAAAATTTTCAATTTTTTGACAAGGAAGGGGGTTGTGCAAAATTTTAAAAATTTTCAATTTTTTGACAAGGTAGGGGGTCGTGCAAAATTTTAAAAAATTTTCAATTTTTTGACAAGGTAGGGGGTCGTGCAAAATTTTAAAAAATTTTCAATTTTTTAACAAGGTAGGGGGTCGTGCAAAATTTTAAAAATTTTCAATTTTTTGACAAGGTAGAGGGTCGTGCAAAATTTTAAAAAATTTTCAATTTTTTGACAAGGTAGGGGGTCGTGCAAAATTTTAAAAAATTTTCAATTTTTTGACAAGGAAGGGGGTTGTGCAAAATTTTAAAAATTTTCAATTTTTTGACAAGGTAGGGGGTCGTGCAAAATTTTAAAAAATTTTCAATTTTTTAACAAGGTAGGGGGTCGTGCAAAATTTTAAAAATTTTCAATTTTTTGACAAGGTAGAGGGTCGTGCAAAATTTTAAAAAATTTTCAATTTTTTGACAAGGTAGGGGGTCGTGCAAAATTTTAAAAAATTTTCAATTTTTTGACAAGGTAGGGGGTCGTGCAAAATTTTAAAAAATTTTCAATTTTTTGACAAGGTAGGTCGTGCAAAATTTTAAAAATTTTCAATTTTTTAACAAGGTAGGGGGTCGTGCAAAATTTTAAAAATTTTCAATTTTTTGACAAGGTAGGGGGTTGTGCAAAATTTTTAAAAATTTTCAATTTTTTGACAAGGTAGGGGGTCGTGCAAAATTTTAAAAAATTTTCAATTTTTTGACAAGGTAGGGGGTCGTGCAAAATTTTAAAAAATTTTCAATTTTTTGACAAGGTAGGTCGTGCAAAATTTTAAAAATTTTCAATTTTTTGACAAGGTAGGGGGTCGTGCAAAATTTTAAAAAATTTTCAATTTTTTGACAAGGTAGGGGGTCGTGCAAAATTTTAAAAAATTTTCAATTTTTTAACAAGGTAGGGGGTCGTGCAAAATTTTAAAAATTTTCAATTTTTTGACAAGGTAGAGGGTCGTGCAAAATTTTAAAAAATTTTCAATTTTTTGACAAGGTAGGGGGTCGTGCAAAATTTTAAAAAATTTTCAATTTTTTGACAAGGTAGGTCGTGCAAAATTTTAAAAATTTTCAATTTTTTGACAAGGTAGGGGGTCGTGCAAAATTTTAAAAAATTTTCAATTTTTTGACAAGGTAGGGGGTCGTGCAAAATTTTAAAAAATTTTCAATTTTTTAACAAGGTAGGGGGTCGTGCAAAATTTTACAAATTTTCAATTTTTTGACAAGGTAGAGGGTCGTGCAAAATTTTAAAAAATTTTCAATTTTTTGACAAGGTAGGGGGTCGTGCAAAATTTTTAAAAAATTTTCAACTTTTTGACAAGGTAGGGGGTCGTGCAAAATTTTAAAAAATTTTCAATTTTTTGACAAGGTAGGTCGTGCAAAATATTAAAAAATTTTCAATTTTTTGACAAAGTTGGTGGTGTGCAAAATTTTAAAAAATTTTCGATTTTTTGACAAGGTAGAGGGTCGTGCAAAATTTTAAAAATTTTCAATTTTTTGACAAGGTAGGGGGTCGTGCAAAATTTTAAAAATTTTCAATTTTTTGACAAGGTAGGGGGTCGTGCAAAATTTTAAAAAATTTTCAATTTTTTGACAAAGTTGGGGGTGTGCAAAATTTTTAAAAATTTTCAATTTTTGACAAGGTAGGGGGTCGTGCAAAAGTTTTAAAAAAATTTTCAACTTTTTGACAAGGTAGGGGGTCGTGCAAAATTTTTAAAAATTTTCAATTTTATGACAAAGTTGGGGGTGTGCAAAATTTTAAAAAATTTTCAATTTTTTGACAAAGTTGGGGGTGTGCAAAATTTTAAAAAATTTTCGATTTTTTGACAAGGTAGGGGGTTGTGCAAAATTTTAAAAAATTTTCAATTTTTTGACAAGGTAGGGGGTCGTGCAAAATTTTAAAAATTTTCAATTTTTTGACAAAGTTGGGGGTGTGCAAAATTTTAAAAAATTTTCGATTTTTTGACAAGGTAGGGGGTTGTGCAAAATTTTAAAAAATTTTCAATTTTTTGACAAGGTAGGGGGTCGTGCAAAATTTTAAAAATTTTCAATTTTTTGACAAGGTAGGGGGTCGTGCAAAATTTTAAAAAATTTTCGATTTTTTGACAAGGTAGGGGGTCGTGCAAAATTTTAAAAATTTTCAATTTTTTGACAAGGTAGGGGGTCGTGCAAAATTTTAAAAAATTTTCAATTTTTTGACAAAGTTGGGGGTGTGCAAAATTTTAAAAAATTTTCAATTTTTTGACAAGGTAGGGGGTTGTGCAAAATTTTAAAAAATTTTCAATTTTTTGACAAGGTAGGGGGTCGTGCAAAATTTTAAAAATTTTCAATTTTTTGACAAGGTAGGGGGTCGTGCAAAATTTTAAAAAATTTTCGATTTTTTGACAAGGTAGGGGGTCGTGCAAAATTTTAAAAATTTTAAATTTTTTGACAAGGTAGGGGGTCGTGCAAAATTTTAAAAATTTTCAATTTTTTGACAAGGTAGGGGGTCGTGCAAAATTTTAAAAAATTTTCAATTTTTTGACAAGGTAGGGAGGCGTGCAAAATTTTAAAAAATTTTCGATTTTTTGACAAGGTAGGGGGTCGTGCAAAATTTTAAAAAATTTTCAATTTTTTGACAAAGTTGGGGGTGTGCAAAATTTTAAAAAATTTTCGATTTTTTGACAAGGTAGGGGGTCGTGCAAAATTTTAAAAATTTTCAATTTTTTGACAAAGTTGGGGGTGTGCAAAATTTTAAAAAATTTTCAATTTTTTGACAAGGTAGGGGGTTGTGCAAAATTTTAAAAAATTTTCAATTTTTTGACAAGGTAGGGGGTTGTGCAAAATTTTAAAAAATTTTCAATTTTTTGACAAGGTAGGGGGTCGTGCAAAATTTTAAAAATTTTCAATTTTTTGACAAGGTAGCTGGTCGTGCAAAATTTTAAAAAATTTTCGATTTTTTGACAAGGTAGGGGGTCGTGCAAAATTTTAAAAAATTTTCAATTTTTTGACAAGGTAGGGGGTCGTGCAAAATTTTTAAAAATTTTCAATTTTTTGACAAGGTAGGGGGTCGTGCAAAATTTTAAAAAATTTTCAATTTTTTGACAAGGTAGGGGGTCGTGCAAAATTTTAAAAATTTTCGATTTTTTGACAAGGTAGGGGGTCGTGCCAAATTTTAAAAAATTTTCAATTTTTTGACAAGGTAGAGGGTCGTGCAAAATTTTAAAAATTTTCAATTTTTTGACAAGGTAGGGGGTCGTGCAAAATTTTAAAAATTTTCAATTTTTTGACAAGGTAGGGGGTCGTGCAAAATTTTAAAAAATTTTCAATTTTTTGACAAGGTAGGGGGTTGTGCAAAATTTTAAAAAATTTTCAATTTTTTGACAAGGTAGTGGGTCGTGCAAAATTTTAAAAATTTTGGATTTTTTGACAAGGTAGGGGGTCGTGCAAAATTTTAAAAATTTTCAATTTTTTGACAAGGTAGGGGGTCGTGCAAAATTTTAAAAATTTTCAATTTTTTGACAAAGTTGGGGGTGTGCAAAATTTTAAAAAATTTTCGATTTTTTGACAAGGTAGGGGGTTGTGCAAAATTTTAAAAAATTTTCAATTTTTTGACAAGGTAGGGGGTCGTGCAAAATTTTAAAAATTTTCAATTTTTTGACAAGGTAGGGGGTCGTGCAAAATTTTAAAAATTTTCAATTTTTTGACAAGGTAGGGGGTCGTGCAAAATTTTAAAAAATTTTCAATTTTTTGACAAGGTAGGGGGTCGTGCAAAATTTTAAAAATTTTCAATTTTTTGACAAAGTTGGGGGTGTGCAAAATTTTAAAAAATTTTCGATTTTTTGACAAGGTAGGCGGTCGTGCAAAATTTTAAAAAATTTTCAATTTTTTGACAAGGTAGGGGGTCGTGCAAAATTTTAAAAATTTTCAATTTTTTGACAAGGTAGGGGGTCGTGCAAAATTTTAAAAAATTTTCAATTTTTTGACAAAGTTGGGGGTGTGCAAAATTTTAAAAAATTTTCGATTTTTTGACAAGGTAGGGGGTTGTGCAAAATTTTAAAAAATTTTCAATTTTTTGACAAGGTAGGGGGTCGTGCAAAATTTTAAAAATTTTCAATTTTTTGACAAGGTAGGGGGTCGTGCAAAATTTTAAAAATTTTCAATTTTTTGACAAGGTAGGGGGTCGTGCAAAATTTTAAAAATTTTCAATTTTTTGACAAGGTAGAGGGTCGTGCAAAATTTTAAAAATTTTCAATTTTTTGACAAGGTAGGGGTCGTGCAAAATTTTAAAAAATTTTCAATTTTTTGACAAGGTAGGGAGTCGTGCAAAATTTTAAAAAATTTTCAATTTTTTGACAAGGTAGGGGGTCGTGCAAAATTTTAAAAATTGTCAATTTTTTGACAAGGTAGGGGGTCGTGCAAAATTTTAAAAATTTTCAATTTTTTGACAAGGTAGGGGGTCGTGCAAAATTTTAAAAAATTTTCAATTTTTTGACAAGGTAGGGGGTCGTGCAAAATTTTAAAAATTTTCAATTTTTTGACAAAGTAGGGGATCGTGCAAAATTTTAAAAAATTTTCAATTTTTTGACAAGGTAGGGGGTCGTGCAAAATTTTAAAAAATTTTCAATTTTTTGACAAGGTAGGGGGTCGTGCAAAATTTTAAAAAATTTTCAATTTTTTAACAAGGTAGGGGGTCGTGCAAAATTTTAAAAATTTTCAATTTTTTGACAAGGTAGGGAGTCGTGCAAAATTTTAAAAAATTTTCAATTTTTTAACAAGGTAGGGGCTCGTGCAAAATTTTAAAAATTTTCAATTTTTTGACAAGGTAAGGAGTCGTGCAAAATTTTAAAAAATTTTCAATTTTTTGACAAGGTAGGGGGTCGTGCAAAATTTTAAAAAATTTTCAATTTTTTGACAAGGTAGGGGGTCGTGCAAAATTTTAAAAAATTTTCAATTTTTTGACAAGGTAGGGGGTCGTGCAAAATTTTAAAAAATTTTCAATTTTTTGACAAGGTAGGGGGTCGTGCAAAATTTTAAAAATTTTCAATTTTTTGACAAAGTAGGGGATCGTGCAAAATTTTAAAAAATTTTCAATTTTTTGACAAGGTAGGGGGTCGTGCAAAATTTTAAAAAATTTTCAATTTTTTGACAAGGTAGGGGGTCGTGCAAAATTTTAAAAAATTTTCAATTTTTTAACAAGGTAGGGGGTCGTGCAAAATTTTAAAAATTTTCAATTTTTTGACAAGGTAGGGAGTCGTGCAAAATTTTAAAAAATTTTCAATTTTTTAACAAGGTAGGGGCTCGTGCAAAATTTTAAAAATTTTCAATTTTTTGACAAGGTAAGGAGTCGTGCAAAATTTTAAAAAATTTTCAATTTTTTGACAAGGTAGGGGGTCGTGCAAAATTTTAAAAAATTTTCAATTTTTTGACAAGGTAGGGGGTCGTGCAAAATTTTAAAAAATTTTCAATTTTTTAAAAAGGTAGGGGGTCGTGCAAAATTTTAAAAATTTTCAATTTTTTGACAAAGTAGGGGGTCGTGCAAAATTTTAAAAAATTTTCGATTTTTTGACAAGGTAGAGGGTCGTGCAAAATTTTTAAAAATTTTCAATTTTTTGACAAGGTAGGGGGTCGTGCAAAATTTTAAAAAATTTTCAATTTTTTGACAAGGTAGGGAGTCGTGCAAAATTTTAAAAAATTTTCAATTTTTTAACAAGGTAGGGGGTCGTGCAAAATTTTAAAAAATTTTCAATTTTTTGACAAAGTAGGGGGTCGTGCAAAATATTAAAAATTTTCAATTTTTTGACAAGGTAGGGGGTCGTGCAAAATTTTAAAAATTTTCAATTTTTTGACAAGGTAGGGGGTCGTGCAAAATTTTAAAAAATTTTCAATTTTTTAAAAAGGTAGGGGGTCGTGCAAAATTTTAAAAAATTTTCAATTTTTTAAAAAGGTAGGGGGTCGTGCAAAATTTTAAAAAATTTTCAATTTTTTGACAAGGTAGGGGGTCGTGCAAAATTTTAAAAAATTTTCAATTTTTTGACAAGGTAGGGGGTCGTGCAAAATTTTAAAAAATTTTCAATTTTTTGACAAGGTAGGGAGTCGTGCAAAATTTTAAAAAATTTTCAATTTTTTGACAAGGTAGGGGGTCGTGCAAAATTTTAAAAATTGTCAATTTTTTGACAAGGTAGGGGGTCGTGCAAAATTTTAAAAATTTTCAATTTTTTGACAAGGTAGGGGGTCGTGCAAAATTTTAAAAAATTTTCAATTTTTTGACAAGGTAGGGGGTCGTGCAAAATTTTAAAAAATTTTCAATTTTTTAACAAGGTAGGGGGTCGTGCAAAATTTTAAAAATTTTCAATTTTTTGACAAGGTAGGGAGTCGTGCAAAATTTTAAAAAATTTTCAATTTTTTAACAAGGTAGGGGCTCGTGCAAAATTTTAAAAATTTTCAATTTTTTGACAAGGTAAGGAGTCGTGCAAAATTTTAAAAAATTTTCAATTTTTTGACAAGGTAGGGGGTCGTGCAAAATTTTAAAAAATTTTCAATTTTTTGACAAGGTAGGGGGTCGTGCAAAATTTTAAAAAATTTTCAATTTTTTAAAAAGGTAGGGGGTCGTGCAAAATTTTAAAAATTTTCAATTTTTTGACAAAGTAGGGGGTCGTGCAAAATTTTAAAAAATTTTCGATTTTTTGACAAGGTAGAGGGTCGTGCAAAATTTTTAAAAATTTTCAATTTTTTGACAAGGTAGGGGGTCGTGCAAAATTTTAAAAAATTTTCAATTTTTTGACAAGGTAGGGAGTCGTGCAAAATTTTAAAAAATTTTCAATTTTTTAACAAGGTAGGGGGTCGTGCAAAATTTTAAAAAATTTTCAATTTTTTGACAAAGTAGGGGGTCGTGCAAAATATTAAAAATTTTCAATTTTTTGACAAGGTAGGGGGTCGTGCAAAATTTTAAAAATTTTCAATTTTTTGACAAGGTAGGGGGTCGTGCAAAATTTTAAAAAATTTTCAATTTTTTAAAAAGGTAGGGGGTCGTGCAAAATTTTAAAAATTTTCAATTTTTTGACAAAGTAGGGGGTTGTGCAAAATTTTAAAAAATTTTCAATTTTTTGACAAGGTAGGGGGTCGTGCAAAATTTTAAAAATTTTCAATTTTTTGACAAGGTAGGGGGTCGTGCAAAATTTTAAAAATTTTCAATTTTTTGACAAGGTAGAGGGTCGTGCAAAATTTTAAAAATTTTCAATTTTTTGACAAGGTAGGGGGTCGTGCAAAATTTTAAAAATTTTCAATTTTTTGACAAAGTTGGGGGTGTGCAAAATTTTAAAAAATTTTCGATTTTTTGACAAGGTAGGCGGTCGTGCAAAATTTTAAAAAATTTTCAATTTTTTGACAAGGTAGGGGGTCGTGCAAAATTTTAAAAATTTTCAATTTTTTGACAAGGTAGGGGGTCGTGCAAAATTTTAAAAAATTTTCAATTTTTTGACAAAGTTGGGGGTGTGCAAAATTTTAAAAAATTTTCGATTTTTTGACAAGGTAGGGGGTTGTGCAAAATTTTAAAAAATTTTCAATTTTTTGACAAGGTAGGGGGTCGTGCAAAATTTTAAAAATTTTCAATTTTTTGACAAGGTAGGGGGTCGTGCAAAATTTTAAAAATTTTCAATTTTTTGACAAGGTAGGGGGTCGTGCAAAATTTTAAAAATTTTCAATTTTTTGACAAGGTAGAGGGTCGTGCAAAATTTTAAAAATTTTCAATTTTTTGACAAGGTAGGGGTCGTGCAAAATTTTAAAAAATTTTCAATTTTTTGACAAGGTAGGGAGTCGTGCAAAATTTTAAAAAATTTTCAATTTTTTGACAAGGTAGGGGGTCGTGCAAAATTTTAAAAAATTTTCAATTTTTTGACAAAGTTGGGGGTGTGCAAAATTTTAAAAAATTTTCGATTTTTTGACAAGGTAGGGGGTTGTGCAAAATTTTAAAAAATTTTCAATTTTTTGACAAGGTAGGGGGTCGTGCAAAATTTTAAAAATTTTCAATTTTTTGACAAGGTAGGGGGTCGTGCAAAATTTTAAAAATTTTCAATTTTTTGACAAGGTAGGGGGTCGTGCAAAATTTTAAAAATTTTCAATTTTTTGACAAGGTAGAGGGTCGTGCAAAATTTTAAAAATTTTCAATTTTTTGACAAGGTAGGGGTCGTGCAAAATTTTAAAAAATTTTCAATTTTTTGACAAGGTAGGGAGTCGTGCAAAATTTTAAAAAATTTTCAATTTTTTGACAAGGTAGGGGGTCGTGCAAAATTTTAAAAATTTTGGATTTTTTGACAAGGTAGGGGGTCGTGCAAAATTTTAAAAATTTTCAATTTTTTGACAAGGTAGGGGGTCGTGCAAAATTTTAAAAAATTTTCAATTTTTTGACAAGGTAGGGGGTCGTGCAAAATTTTAAAAATTTTCAATTTTTTGACAAAGTAGGGGATCGTGCAAAATTTTAAAAAATTTTCAATTTTTTGACAAGGTAGGGGGTCGTGCAAAATTTTAAAAAATTTTCAATTTTTTGACAAGGTAGGGGGTCGTGCAAAATTTTAAAAATTTTCAATTTTTTGACAAGGTAGGGAGTCGTGCAAAATTTTAAAAAATTTTCAATTTTTTAACAAGGTAGGGGCTCGTGCAAAATTTTAAAAATTTTCAATTTTTTGACAAGGTAGGGGGTCGTGCAAAATTTTAAAAAATTTTCAATTTTTTAACAAGGTAGGGAGTCGTGCAAAATTTTAAAAAATTTTCAATTTTTTAACAAGGTAGGGGGTCGTGCAAAATTTTAAAAAATTTTCAATTTTTTGACAAAGTAGGGGGTCGTGCAAAATATTAAAAATTTTCAATTTTTTGACAAGGTAGGGGGTCGTGCAAAATTTTAAAAATTTTCAATTTTTTGACAAGGTAGGGGGTCGGTCAAAATTTTAAAAAATTTTCAATTTTTTAAAAAGGTAGGGGGTCGTGCAAAATTTTAAAAATTTTCAATTTTTTGACAAAGTAGGGGATCGTGCAAAATTTTAAAAAATTTTCAATTTTTTGACAAGGTAGGGGGTCGTGCAAAATTTTAAAAAATTTTCAATTTTTTGACAAGGTAGGGGGTCGTGCAAAATTTTAAAAATTTTCAATTTTTTGACAAAGTAGGGGGTCGTGCAAAATTTTAAAAAATTTTCGATTTTTTGACAAGGTAGAGGGTCGTGCAAAATTTTTAAAAATTTTCAATTTTTTGACAAGGTAGGGGGTCGTGCAAAATTTTAAAAAATTTTCAATTTTTTGACAAGGTAGGGAGTCGTGCAAAATTTTAAAAAATTTTCAATTTTTTAACAAGGTAGGGGGTCGTGCAAAATTTTAAAAAATTTTCAATTTTTTGACAAAGTAGGGGGTCGTGCAAAATATTAAAAATTTTCAATTTTTTGACAAGGTAGGGGGTCGTGCAAAATTTTAAAAATTTTCAATTTTTTGACAAGGTAGGGGGTCGGTCAAAATTTTAAAAAATTTTCAATTTTTTAAAAAGGTAGGGGGTCGTGCAAAATTTTAAAAATTTTCAATTTTTTGACAAGGTAGGGAGTCGTGCAAAATTTTAAAAAATTTTCAATTTTTTGACAAAGTAGGGGGTCGTGCAAAATATTAAAAATTTTCAATTTTTTGACAAGGTAGGGGGTCGTGCAAAATTTTAAAAATTTTCAATTTTTTGACAAGGTAGGGGGTCGTGCAAAATTTTAAAAAATTTTCAATTTTTTGACAAGGTAGGGAGTCGTGCAAAATTTTAAAAAATTTTCAATTTTTTAACAAGGTAGGGGGTCGTGCAAAATTTTAAAAAATTTTCAATTTTTTGACAAGGTAGGTCGTGCAAAATATTAAAAAATTTTCAATTTTTTGACAAGGTAGGGGGTTGTGCAAAATTTTAAAAAATTTCAATTTTTTGACAAGGTAGGGGGTCGTGCAAAATTTTAAAAAATTTTCCAGTTTTTGACAAGGTAGGGGGTCGTGCAAAATTTTAAAAATTTTCAATTTTTTGACAAGGTAGGGGGTCGTGCAAAATTTTAAAAATTTTCAGTGTTTTGACAAGATAGGGGGTCGTGCAAAATTTTAGAAAATTTTAAATTTTTTGACAATGTAGGGGGTTGTGCAAAAGTTTTAAAAAATTTTCAATTTTTTGACAAGGTAGGGGGTCGTGCAAAATTTTAAAAAATTTTCAATTTTTTGACAAGGTAGGTCGTGCAAAATATTAAAAAATTTTCAATTTTTTGACAAGGTAGGGGGTTGTGCAAAATTTTAAAAAATTTCAATTTTTTGACAAGGTAGGGGATCGTGCAAAATTTTAAAAAATTTTCAATTTTTTGACAAGGTAGGGGGTCGTGCAAAATATTAAAAAATTTTCAATTTTTTGACAAGGTAGGGGGTCGTGCAAAATTTTAAAAATTTTCAATTTTTTGACAAGGTAGGGGGTCGTGCAAAATTTTAAAAATTTTCAGTGTTTTGACAAGGTAGGGGTCGTGCAAAATTTTAAAAATTTTCAATTTTTTGACAAGGTAGGGTCGTGCAAAATTTTAAAAAATTTTCAATTTTTTGACAAGGTAGGGGGTCGTGCAAAATTTTAAAAAATTTTCAATTTTTTGACAAGGTAGGGGATCGTGCAAAATTTTAAAAAATTTTCAATTTTTTGACAAGGTAGGGGGTCGTGCAAAACTTTAAAAAATTTTCAATTTTTTGACAAGGTAGGGGTCGTGCAAAATTTTAAAAAATTTTCAATTTTTTGACAAGGTAGGGGGTCGTGCAAAATTTTTAAAAATTTCAATTTTCTGACAAGGTAGGGTCGTGCAAAATTTTAAAAAATTTTCAATTTTTTGACAAGGTAGGGGGTCGTGCAAAATTTTTAAAAAATTTTCAATTTTTTGAGAAGGTAGGGGGTCGTGCAAAATTTTAAAAATTTTCAATTTTTTGACAAGGTAGGGTCGTGCAAAATTTTAAAAAATTTTCAATTTTTTGACAAGGTAGGGGGTCGTGCAAAATTTTAAAAAATTTTCAATTTTTTGACAAGGTAGGGGATCGTGCAAAATTTTAAAAAATTTTCAATTTTTTGACAAGGTAGGGGGTCGTGCAAAACTTTAAAAAATTTTCAATTTTTTGACAAGGTAGGGGTCGTGCAAAATTTTAAAAAATTTTCAATTTTTTGACAAGGTAGGGGGTCGTGCAAAATTTTTAAAAATTTCAATTTTCTGACAAGGTAGGGTCGTGCAAAATTTTAAAAAATTTTCAATTTTTTGACAAGGTAGGGGGTCGTGCAAAATTTTAAAAATTTTCAATTTTTTGACAAGGTAGGGGTCGTGCAAAATTTTAAAAAATTTTCAATTTTTTGACAAGGTAGGGGGTCGTTCAAAATTTTAAAAAATTTTCAATTTTTACCATTTTACTCACTTTTAATATTAACTGATTGTCATACATAAAGATATGCTAAGTAGTAAATTTTAAATTTTTACAATTTAGCCAGTCAATTAGAACCACACTATATAATTTTATTTTTTCCTGCTTCGACCTTCCACTTTATCTATTGCAATCAGACCGATTTTGCATATTAATACCCGTATGGCACTGAAATCAATACAACACAAAAAGAGGACCATACGAAATTAAGGCTAGTGCCAAAAAACGTATTCCGAAAGAAATTCTATTAACCATCGGTATATCCCACCTATATTAAAATATCTGCTTAGCCCTTATCAATATTGTCAGTGCTTTAAACAAAAAGAAATAATAATTTATAATATTATACCAATGGCCATTTCCGTCCCTCTCATTTCAATGTTTCTTTAAGTTGAAATTAATCAAATCTAACTTAAGTAACTTGAGTGCGACATCAAAATCAAATTTTAATTTAAAATTAAAATTTTTGGTATTCAGTTATCATATTAGAAATTTTTCCAAAAGATCTATACCAATTTCTATTCGGAAAATTCAAATTTGTTCAAAAATATGAATTAAATACAACTGAGTGCATAAATGAATTTTCTAATGGCATTTAATAATATAATTAAATAGAATAATGTTCTTTTGAAAACCTTAAATTTCTCGTTGTCTATTTTTACGATATTTTTTTCGATATTTTTTTTTTAACAGTCTTCTTTCTCTATAACCTGTCATCAGTGTTTGCTACAATATCTTTTTAAGGCTCATTGAAATTCAATGAAGTTTTAAAAAACTTACTGCGTAAACAGTACAACATCCCATCTATCATATACCAGTTATTATCATAAAATTTAAAAAATTTACCAAAATGAGTTATGAATTCAGGTTGTATGTAAAAACAAATTATTATATTATGCAAATGTGAATTATAAAAAAAAAGTGAATAACTTACATACAAGTTTGTTTTGTTTTTTTTTCTGTTTGACGGCGATCTTTTAAATTCAATATAAATCATGCAAGTTTTAAACAATTTAGAAGATATTACGATGAGGTGAGGTAAAAAATTAATCTGATAAGTTTAAGAAAAAAGAGAAAATTTTTTCACATAAAATCTATTTTTATAAAATTCGTTTTTTTTTTGTTTTTTTCGTATAAAGATAGCCATCAACAATAGATTTAAAATAATTTTTATATTATTTAAATCTTTTATAGCATACTTAAAAAGTTGCAGTATTTAAATTAAATTCTATACTTTAAAATTCATAACATGCACAAACTTCATATTATTTGTTCCAAGAAATATCAATTAATTATATATGGTATTTATTTATTAAAGTAAATTATGAATGGGTGCCATCACTCTTATTATCCCCCAGTAATATTTTCAGTAATGCTGTTGAAATAAATTCCAAAATTATTGCGCATACTTATGTAAAAATTAAATTTCAAAAATTGATTCTCTCTTATGATGAAGTACAGAATATTCAAAAACAAAATTTGAAAACATTTTTGAGTATCTACGTACTTCGGATCTTTGATAATTCGGATATGCACTTTAAGTGCTAATCTAAACTTTAAAAACAGATACATGAGATATACTGGAACTAACTGGTTTATTACACTTTCAGATTTTTACATATTTGCAGAACTTTGAACATAGTTCGATTTTCGAACTTGCTTCTATTATAGTCTTGAATTATCGAACCAGCTTTATATTTAGATCTAAATTAAAACTGAATTTTTGAAAATCTTTTTCATTTCTTCTGTGCTACACACATTGACCGAAAGAATTGCATTTTTAAATTGTATTTAAGCAAGAAATTATTCACTTTCATGTGATTTATTCAAGTGAAAATTTGTGCAACTGCTATATATCCATTTTACCTATCTCCCCCCCTCTAGAAGTTATACCCCCCCAAAACCCTAAAAATGGCCTTTTTTTAACTATTTGTTGCAATGAAACCATAAACATTTTTGAAATTTTGCAAACGCATAAAGGCAGCGGCTTTCTTCCCCTAGCGCGGTATACTATTGCTAAGCTTTAGAAAAACAAAATGGCCGTTCAAATTTACCGTTATCTAAAGTCTTTTTTTCCAATTTTTTGATTTCGTTTTTCTTCTAGACCCCAGCCAAACATTAACAAATAATTCATTTCGTTAGAAGAAAATTTTTTTCCATCTCCACCCCCTCTCAAGTTATTGTCTCTTGAAATTTGTAAAATTTGAATTTTTGGCGCCTTATATTTCCGAAACCGCAAGCGTTTTCGAATTTCGATAAACATAAAAAGCTAGCGGTAAATTCATTAAAACATTAAAAAATATAATTATTTTTCTTAACTCACACAATTAACCCTTAAAATCGAGCGTTATGTTAACCCCTTTTTATATTAATCTTTGCTTTATTTCAAAGACTGCATATATGCGTCATCCTAAATATATGCAATCCTAGAAATAGTTAAATATGAATGAAAATAATTTTAATAGTGTGATAGTTATACATAGACTGTATTTAAAAGCAGAATTTTCACTTGTTGAAGGGAAAAGTGCTACAATACAAACCATTGGTTTGACCCAACTTTATTAAAATTAATTTTATTTATAAATAATCACAAACTCATAAATTTTATAATTATTTAATATTAATTTTTTGATATAAAATTTAAATTCTTTAGGCACTTTATTAACTTTATAATTTTATTAAAATAAATTTAAAAGTTTAAATTTTCATTTTAATATTTTTCTTTAAAAAACATAAAAGAATTGAAAAAATAAGCGAAAACTTTAAAATATTGATATTTTTCCATACTTGATATTGCCTATAATTTATTATTTTTTTGAAAAATACAACAAAAAACACTAAAAAATGAAAATATTTTTATGATGGATTTCAATTTTCCTTTACAATAATTTCTTCACCCCCTGCCTCCATTGAACCTAATCGATATTTTTTTCTTAAAGGATATTTAAAACATAAATACAAAATAACATTATATGTACATGGGAAAAACAAAAAATATAATACTCGTAAAATAATATGATTTGTTACAAAAGATGAAGAATGAACGGATCAGACGCGCGCGTATCGTTTTATTAAATTTAAATAATCTTTCCGCTTCCATAATTTCTGATTCTATCATTAAAATTACACTTTGTTTTCCTATTTACCTACATACATATATACATACAAAATATTTTCTGATTATTAATTCCTATAGTCACAATTCTTTATTTGTTTAGTATAGGTATATAAAACTACTATGTATATATCTAATTCTCGTTCCCTTTTAGTAGAGCAAAAATAATAAGGATATACGAGTACAAAAATATTAATATTTATTTCTCCATTTCACACCATTTTGTACTTTAAGAATAATTTTTTCTTTAACTGAAAAATTGAATATATTTAATTGATTTTTCTATTTTAAAGTGTTCGTATAAAATATAAAAACTTTTATTACGCTTATTCAATAATATTGCTGAGTAAACTTTAAGGGGTTCAGTAATAAAACATATTAGAAATACGGTATGCTTGCTAAACAATTTGAAGCTACACATATGATAGCGACATCTACATATTATGTAAAGGAAAAAAATCAATTCATCTCTATTTATTTTAAAAATGCACATTTATTAGGTATACCCGTCTCAAGGAACACTTATAGGTATACCCGTCTCAAAGAATACCTTCCCGTTCATTTCGTATATTCTCTTTCTCGATAAATTTTAAAAAATTCTTAACAATTCCAATGTGCAGGAAGAAGTCCAATGTGCAGGAACTTCCGATTTCATATGTAGATAAAAACCAATTGTATGACATTATTTTATCATCACGTATAATAGAGTAATTTATGCATTTTTCGTCATTTATTAAAGCAAACAATTAATTTCTTTTTATCGTATTTAATATTACTGTTATTTCGTTTCATACGCTTCGAATGAACTTTTATTCAGTCTCTAACTTCTCAATACCACTGTTATTTTCCACTCTATTTTAAGCTAGTTTCATTCAATAAATTTATTTATTTATTTTTCATTTTTTTTTTCAGTAAAAAATTTTATTAAAACAATTGTGCCATAAAACCGAAAGTGAAAATATTAAATTTAATTAAATCAAGTTATGAAAGTTTATTTTTCTCGATAAAGCAAAATTAACGAAAATTTAAAAAATTATTATAGCCCCTTTTTATTTTTTAAGAAAATTGATTTATGACAAATCGTAAAATTTTCTTCAACAAGATTGTTCCCATTGTACGTGTATTGTAAATTTTAATTCAATATTTTCAATGGATTATTAGGCTTTTCCAATACTTGCGAATAATTTCTGAAAACAAGTTAAAAATTATTTTTATTTAGAAAATAAAATTTTATTAGACCTTATTAAAATTATAACGAGTTGATTTTAAGATTTCACAGTTTGTTTTTCGATAAAAAAATTCCACCCTAGTAGCAAAAATATGTACATGTAAATAATAGATTCAAAGCATTAGTCCACCCCAAAAATTTGAATATCAAAACGTGTATATTTGTATGTACAATTAATATAAAATTTGTATATCAAAAGCCGTCCAATATAATAAGTTTATGCAAATACATACATACATACCAGTTATAACTTTTATTTTGATTTTTTGTTTTGACTTTGTTTTGGTTCATCTCTTGCGTAGACAAACACGTTAATGATTATTAATGTAACGCACATGGTATACAAAAAATTCTAATCATAGCAACAACAATACATATTATTATAATATGCTAATATATCAGGTTTTTGTTTCTATAATTTTCGCGTTGTTTTGTTTCTGTCTGTCAGAATCTATTGATTTCTTCAGCCTTTTAATGTGTTGGATGACAACTTTCATTTTTAATATTGATAACATGCACTTTCGTTTAATGTATGTATCTATATGCGTAGATTCGCTCGTTTACTGCAACTCTGACATAACTCAAAAAATGCGATTTCTAAGTTATTTAAACAGAAATAAACACTTAAAAAGTGGTTACTTACATATACATACATTTACAAACACCTTCTGACCTCAACATCGCATGACATTAGATTTATGGTCGTCCCATACATACATATGACACATGAGCCCTCCTTTCGGTGTGATTGTGAGCTATTATAATAGGTTATAAAGCTGCTCTAAGTGTCCTTCTACATTTTTTAAATTCTGAGCTATGAAGTCTAGATATTTAAAGTAAAAAGTTAATAAAAAATTGTATACAGATGTCAGCTCTTTACTTTTTGCTATTTTCTTTTATAATGTTATCATTTACCATAATGTAAGAATTTTCTTTGTTTTTTCGATAAAAATAACGAAAATTCAATTTAGATAATTCAAAGAAATTTTCACAAAACATAAGTTTTCCACTACTCTTACAATAAAAAATCAATTTAAAAATTACAGTTTTGTTCATGTCGGCCCCCTGAAGCATGTTTTTCTGCTAAGGAATAGAACAAAGCTTTAGAACAATTATTTTGTTCGAGAAGTATTTTTTTTTAGCCATAACATAGAGACAACGATCTCATTTATCCACTAATTTTATACTTTTAAATTTAATAACGCCATCTAGAGTTTTAGAATTAATTTATTTTTATTTTCACTTATTAAAAGTACAATACTTATAATAATAAAAAAAATGACTTGAGAGCATGCATTGAATTGTTAAAAAGTTCAGTAAAAAAGAAAATTTTTTTCATATAATTAAATTCAACAAATTAAAATAAAAATACATATTTACAAAATTTTCTAGGCAAAAACAAAATATCTTAAATTAAAAAAAAAAATAAAACTAATATTAAAAAAAAAGGGTTCCGAATGAAAATTAATAAAAAAATTTTTAATATTCTTTTTTCTCTTACAGTTTATAAATGCGTATCCATTGTATCAGGATTTTTATCATCCATTGCAATATTATCGATTCCATTTTCACCTTTTCCTTCTGGATCTGATGGTGGAGGTTTTCTCTTCCTCAACAACAAGTAAACAATGCTAAGTATACAAAATTTTTAGAAGAAAATTTATTTTATCAACATGATGACAGAAAATGGTCGAAAATAAATTGAATGTATGATACTTACAAAAATATAAAAGAGCTTGGAACTAAAAATATTTCACTGAACAAATAAAATGCACCAGGAAAATTAGCTACAGTAGCATTATACAAACTACTGTACATTGGTGTAAAAATAAATGTACCCAAAGCATCTGCTATACCCAAAACTGAATAAATACGTCCTAAAATTATTAATTGAATATATTTGAAAACAATTAATATTAATAATTTTATTTTAATATTTAGATATACAATATGAATGTATTTGTTATTCACCTAATTCTTCTGGTAAAACAAATAATGATATAATAGTTTTCAAAGAAATTGTTCTAGCAACAACAAACATATCAAAAACACCACCAGCATAATACAATATATATTCCTTAGCAAATGCCTACAAATATAATATACAAAAAATAGTTATTAATAATTTTAATTAAGTATACCGAAACAATAACAAATTACTTACGAAACAAACACGTGCAATTACAGAACATATTGATGCTAAAAGTCCAATCATTGCATCTGTTACTTTAAGCATTTTACTCAAAATTGTTGTCATAATAAAAGTTCCTTAAAAGTAGATTTAAATTAAATGTATATTAGAGTGTCATTAGTTTTAATTTGGTAAAAAAAGTTAATCTTAATAATTAAGAAATTATGGAATCCCCAGTAATTTGCCTATTTGTATACTAAAATATTGTTATAACTAGCATGAATCAGTCGTGATTGTTTAATATTTGGCTTAACTACTGTAATAGATTATTTTGAAAACAATAAACTATAGATTATATTAGATTAGACATTGGGTAACGATTGCACCGCGATCCAAGAACCGGTTCTATTGTGGCCCTTCCTCCTTTCAAACTCGAGTTTCTTATGGGGATCGATTTCTCGATCTTTTGTTGTTTTCTTAATTCGAAGACGTAACCACCCAGTGGCACCCCTTTCTGCTGTGGTTCCACCCTCACTGAGAAGATGCTCTGGCCTTCCAAGTCCATCCACCTCATATGACCCTTGAATCGGCAGTGCCCTGTTAGAAAATCCCTAAGCAATTTTACCTGGTTCCTATCCGCTCGTATTATATTCCTTCACAGCTTCTCGTTAAAATTACCAAGAAGCTCTAGGGCCTGCCTTTAAAACAATTACGAATATAATGCAATATTTACAAATGAATCAACTTGCATACACTTTAAAACTAATTAAAATTTTTAAAATTAATATAAATATAAATAATTTACCACATGCAGCGATGGCTTGTGAAAATGTATAAAAGTAACTGAAATCATCTCCATTAAAATTCAAACGAATAAGTGTATACGGGTATAAAAGATCAGCTTCACCTAAAATATTTAATAAATAATTTTTTAAAATTAAAATTAAATTTCATAAATTTTATAAAAATTACCATTTGCCGGTCCAATTAATAGAAAATAGCATATTGTTAATAATATTAAATATTTTCGGCCATCATTTTCTCGCTTTTTAATTAAAACTTTTGAACTATCATATGCTACCAATAGACCTTCTTTACACGAAAATTTTTCTTTTTTAACATCTTTTGCTTCAGTTTGTTCAACTTCTTTAACAAATAAAAATAAGTAAAGTATACCACATGCCAAAAGTACAGCCCCAAGTATAAAAACATCTAAAGGAAAAATTAAAAAAAATAAATTAATAATTGCAAATTTGTTTGTTATATAATAAAATAAAATTGTGGTACATACTGACATATCCTAATTGAGTATAAAGTGTACCACTAAAAGGTGATCCAACAATTGTGATTATTGTTAAACACATTCCAAAAATGCCTAAACTGTAAAATACAGTTATGAAATTTTAATTACAAAATAAAGTTAGTGGCACTAACTTAGTGCTTCCTTTTAAAAATTTTATATTAAATTAAATTTTTGTGTTATATAAGGCACCTAGCGGAAAGCAAATCGAATGTCAATTTGACTTATTCAGCAATGCTTTTTAAATTACTAAATACGTAAATTTGATATTAGATCTGCATTTTGTTAAACGGCCATAGGCACAAATTATTTTGCTAACATACCGAAAAACTCTATCTTCTTCTTTTGTTGTTGCTATCAAATAACTGTAAACTCCCATTATCATAAGAGTTGGGCCTCCCAATAAACCTGGTAATAATTTTTCCAAAAATGCACCAAATTCCATTGGTATTTCATCAAAATAAATTGATGAAATCAACAAAGCTATAAAGAATTTTGTTATAATTTTTTAATTTACATATTTGTAATTATCATTCAATTTAATATTAAAATCATCCTGTAACCAACCAAATTAATGAATAATCTACATATACTTATAGTATCAATCTTATATTATTCTTAAGAGCTTAAGAATTATAAATAAATTTCTTATTCATAATGCATCTGTTTTTTACTCGTATGTAGACAATTTAAATATTAAAAAAACTGGAAATGAATAAAAATCTCAAAACAGGTATGCATGTTTCTTAAAAAATATTTTAATAACAATGCGTAAAAATTTCATATTTGAGAAATAAACTTTTAAAATCTCCCAAATGTATGCAATTTTTTCTTAATAAATTGTAAATTGATTATTGTTTATTTAGTAAATTCAATTATAGAGAATGAAAAATTGCTTTGAAAATGAGAAAACTAGACTATGACGTAAATATATTATATAACAGTTATTATTAATTATGAAAATTTTTTATCGTATGTATTTTGTTAACTTGTTATTATACTACTTTCTGAAATCGAAAAGAAAATTATAATATAGTACGCGCATAGATATTATAAATTTCAAGTAATAATTATTACTTGAGTGGTAACGATGTGCAAAATATTCGCACATCGTCACCACCCTGTATAATTATAAAAAATATTGTTAATTATTATTAATTTCCAGTTTTCAAAAATACGCTATTGTATATTTAATAAAACTGAAAAATTGTAAAAATTTTGAAATAATTTCATATTATAGTATATATAGTAGTAGCCGTAGTATAAGGCTTTAATATTTTAAATGAATATTGTTTTACTAAAAAGTAGGAAGTAGTAGGTAAATAAAAATATCAATTCATGCATCCTGAAGTAATTTAAATGTTCATTAAGCAATACAAAATATTAAGTATTTGAATTAGTAATTTAGAGAAAGGCTCCCAATTTACATGCAATTTTTATTTGAATCGATAAATCAATTATTTTTCAAGACACTAAGAATACACTCTAGAGACGTAAACGAAATTAATTTCATACGTTCAATTATTCAACAATTTGGATTGGTCGGTCGCGCGTCACACTTTTGATATTAAAAAATAAAAATGCAAACCAAACTGATGTCATTTTATATTGGCGACTCACACGTGAAGTTTCGAAAATTAAGACCATCTAAGAATTATAATTAAACTACAAAGACTCTAACTAAACATTTTGCTTACGAACTTCATATATTCTTTGATTCAAATGCAAAATTAAATCAATTTTTTCGAAAATCATCGCAATAGAATGAAAACTTGTTAAACATTTTTAAAATTTTTTAACAATGTCAAATTTTCTTATGTCATATTTTTTATGCATAATTCAGTATAATATTTACTAAATAGTTATCCAAGTACTTTGTATAACAAATATTAGAAAAAAGTTTAAAAATAGGTAAAAGTAATTACTATTTTCTAAATAATTATGAATTTTTAAAATTATATTTTTTTTATATGCAAATAATTAAACTTGAAAATAGAAAAACTCTTCACTCTTAATGCATCATTAATTTCATATTAAATAATAGAAATATCACGATTTTTTTTTTTAATTAAAATTGATGACTTTTACATTTGTACTTTTCAATTCGAATATAAATATTTTTAAGCATTTATAATATGTAATGTAATTTTGTATATACGAATACTTACCCAATGCTGATAAAAATTCTCCAATTAATGGTAAAAGCATTAATGGTTTTCTTTTACCAAGTCTATCACTTAAATTTCCGGCATACAATATAACAATAACTTGAAAAACCGAAGCTTAAAAAATAAAAACAAAATAATTGTTAATTAAACAAAATTATAAATAAAGCAAATATTTGTTTGTATATATGAGAATTTTTGTATAACACAATGTTAAAGCAAATTTTTACATTCCTACATTAGCAATTATTATTATAAACAAATTTTATTATTGTAAATAACAACAAACAACAATAAATTCCTATACAACACAACACAATAACGTTAATAAGAGAATTTATAAATTTTTACGATATTACATGAAATTTCTTAATTTATGTTATACAACAAAAAAGTGCACATGTACTTGATTGATCTTTGAAATAGACATAATTAAAGTTAAAAATTTCTAATATTGCACATTATTTAATTTTATTATAAATGTGTCAAGTGTAAATTTGTAATAAATTTTAATACAAAATACTTACAATATAATTTGAATTTTACATTGTTTTTGTTGAATTACTATTAAGTATTACTCAACTATTATATTACTATTATATGCCACCGGTAAGATATTGAATTACTTCAATAAATTCATGTATAATACATAAACAATATATTTTCATGTATCCGGTATTATAACAATATTGTGTGTTATACAAATTAATTCTATAAATATAGAATTTAATAATACAAAAATAAAAAAAACAAATTATATAATACTTTTTGGTATATTAAATATATTTTAATAAAGTATAATAATTATTTTTTAATTAACATACTTATATATGTATTTCTAAATGTACGGAAAGATAAACAAGAGTTTATTATATTCTTTAAGTAATTCATATACAAATCTTGAGTATCGTAAAATAATTTTAAATAATTCTAACAAACTCTAAATCAAATACAGTAATGCCTAGCATAACGTCGCACCGATGTTCTCCAATTCAGTACAAATCTCTTAAAATTTTTAATACCATTTTAAATAACCAAAAATTGAAGAGATTTATTTTCTCTTTAATAAAAATTAAATATATATGAACCTTTCAATTTCATTTAGCCATTTCGCTTTAAGGTCGTAAATTTTTGGTCACAATAATGACTTTAAACGAGAGATTACTGTATCTTTTTTAGAAAGAGAAATTACCTAAGTATAACAAATTTACTAATAATCACTAATTAATTACCCATATACAATATACATGCATAATGTACCCATTACATACAAAATAATTCTTGGGGTTTGGAATATGGGGAATTGTAATATCAAAATTATTAATATTAATGTGATACTTACAAACTGGACCACGTACACCATTAATAAATGTTACTGCTTTTTGTGTTTCAAGTTCCGCTTTACATACAACATAATTAAAATCAGTTGAATTATTTGTTATATTAAACACATTTTCAATTATTTTGTCATAGGAACTTTCTTCAAAAACATCACAATCAATATCTTCAGATTTTTCTAATACATTATCACATATTAACTTGTTGTATCCTAAATTGACTCGGCATGCCTATAATATACATTCACATATTCATATATAATAGAATTTTTAAATTTTTCATTTTTTTTTTCTCTTATATTCTTATACATATAAAAGATTTTTGAATTGAAAATTAATTTATTTTCATAATTTTAAGAATTAATTTATTTAAATTTAGTAAAATTAAAATTTTAATATAATTTTTTTAATTTTAGCACTGTAACTTATACTGTAATTTCTATATTAATTATGTATGTATGTATATAATTACTTTCTCTAGAGCCAAATTTGGGATAGCTATTAAAAAGAAACATGATGGTAATAGCCATAACACTAAAAGCGGTTCAATTACAAAATATTTACGCAATATTTTAAGATAAATAATTAATCGTGTTATTAAACTTTTTTTTTCTTCCGGTTCCTCAATATCAACAGTATTTGGTGGAACATTATTATTTTCCCTTCTTGATGATGGTGTCGTTCCTTCATTTGGCATTTTTACAATATTTTTTTTTTATTATTATTATTATTTATTTATTTATTTGATAACTATGATAGTAAACAAACAAAGTATAGTAAAAAAAATAAAAAAACGTAGTAAAAAAATAATAAAAAAATAAACAATGAAAACGTGTATAGGGTATGTAAACAAATAGTATGTATAAGTAACTATATTATTGCAATCTTAAGTTTCCAAGAATGATATTTAGTGTCGTCCCTCTTGTAACTGATAAATACGTTTGAATAAACTAAAAATGTTAAAATTAAAATTTTTTCGTATAATGTCATGAAATTTTCTTTAAAAACTGGTTTGATTAAAATACCTGTAATAGTTTTATACTAATACCAGTTAGTTTGCTGTTTTTATTTTCATCTTTTGATTTTTTTTATTAACTTTTATGAAATTTTTTTTTTTTTAGTTTTGATTTTGATGCTTCTTTCTGGTCCATCATTTATGTATGTATACATTGAATGGATATATGGACATTAGAAAGATGCTGTTTTCGGTAATATGTATGTAAATATACACATAACGCGTATATTTTAGTATATATAGCATTTTGATAATGACAACAATAACAACAACAACAACAATAGTAATAAATTTATAATATCTTTAAATCAAGTTTTCTTCTATGACCTTCACATGCGAGAATTATTAATATTTTATTTATTTTTCTTCTCTTCTTTTTTTATTTATTTATTATTGTATATATATACATTTTTTTGGAATTAAATTAACATAATTATACAAAATAGACGAAATTCTTTTATATAAATTTAAAATGTGAATTGATCCGGAAAATATATACATACTTATTAATTTATTGGAATGTTATTCGAAATTTGAATTTAAGTTTATTATGTTCCCCGCTTTAAATTATTCATTTTAAAATTAAAAACGTATTAAAAATAATTAATATTTCAATTTCTCATATTTAACATCATAATAACTGTTATACTAATTTTTTTGCTTACTATTAATATTGAGAAACTCACACTGTAGCACCTTCTTCCTTCAAACTCTCATTGTGTTTGATAAAATCCCATAAAATTGCTATTTGTAAGTTAATTTTAATATTAATTTTAAATTGAATTATATACATAGAAAATTTTTTTTTCCAATTAAAAATTACAATATTTAATTAAAATTTGATTAAGCTTAAAATTAAGCGATCGTAAAATAAGTAATTTTAGTTTGTATTAATGTAAAAAAAATTTCGTATAATAACCTCGACTTTTTCCGATCTCGACTAATATAATATAAATAACACGTTGCAATAGGTATATTGTATTCATCATAATGTTCAATGAACTACAGTGAGTAAAGCACCAATTATAAAAGTTTATTTTAATTGTACTTTTTGTCAATAAATCTTGAATGATTGTAAGATTTTAATTATTTAATTTTTCAAAAGATTTTCACATTCATATCAGTAATGTATAATTCTCACTTAAGGAAGGGAGTTTAAATAATAACATGTATATAAATTAACAAACTGTTATAAAATGAAATATAAAAAGTATTTTGTTACTTTTAGAAGAATGCCAAAATTTCTTAAAAAACTTATTTTACAAAGGTTTTCATTTACATCACTCAATTAACTAGATAGCTCCGCAAATAAATGTAATATTTGTATAACAGATAAAATTCAATTTGTAATAGATTTGATCGTATACAGAAAATTTACATAAATTTTACGAAAATTATTGTCAAAATTTTTCTTTTATTGAGAGAATTAAGTGTGCTTTAAAAGAGAGTCAAATAGAAAGTGGTAAGACGCAGTCGACCATCTCTTTCAAATTTTTACAAAACGATAAGCATATCCAAACCTCATATTATTACCTTATTATAGTCAGAATAACTGTCTCTAAATTTTTTTTTAATTTTTTTTTTTTTGGCTCATTTCTTGTTCTTTAAATAACAAATAGTTTAAAATTCCTCCAAAAATTAAAAAAAAAAAAACTGAGAAAAAAAAATTTTTTTAACTGGCATTCTGATACTTTTTCTTTCTTTTGTTTTATTTAAGAATCTCCTTTCAACAAAAAACGAATGTAGATAAAATTAGTTTTTCTTCTTAACTGTAGGATGTGAGTATAGGAAAATTAATTATTTTAAAATTTTTTACAGAGGGTACACAATCAAAAATTATGAATAAAATTTCATAAATTTTTATATTAAATTGCATAATTTAGTTTAAAATATATATAATTAATTAGAATACTTCGCAGACCGTATAACCATTTTAAAATTTAATTAACAGTCTCTAATAAGAAGCTTGAAATCATAATAACAGTTGCGCAGGTTATATTGTGCCTTATGCTTTTTTTTTCTTCCCATACTGCTTGGGAGCATTAGGAACCACCACTTGACTTTGAGGCCTCAGTTTTACAAGTCATTGGGTCAACTAGACGGTAATCAGCCTACCGTAGTTTTATCTTTTCATTAAATATTGAACCTTATTAATATCTATTTTTGCTACCTCCATAATATCGAATATTATGGATATATGGTCGATTATTTTTATATTAACATTTTATTTTATATTATTGTACATTAAGTTATATAAATTTTAAACCTAATTATTTTGGTGACATGACCAGGGTTTGAACCCGAGGCACTTCGGCAAGAGGTGCCATAACCAATCCACTATTGATCAGATAACATTGAGCCTCATTTAATATGTAATAAAAATATTATATTCGATTTAACTTATGTATGAAATTTATTGCAAAATTCTTTTAACAATCATAAACGAATAATTTATTACAATATCCAATCAAAATCCTAAAAAACAAATAACAAATTTTGTTTCATATAAATGTTTGTATGTGCAAATTTATAACACATACAAATTTGATAATGTTCAACATTCTATAATATTATGAATGACGCATCAACGATCATCTCAATAGAAAATTGTAAAAAATGCGGATGAATGAATTGTTAAAATATTGTTAAATCATTAGATGTAAGAAGAAAAAAAAAGGAACCAAATTAATAGTAGATAATTACCTTCTGATGTAAACAATTTATTTATCATTTTTAAACAATTAAACAATAAGAATTTTCGTTTAATTTCACTTTACTCTGGCATATTTATAAAAAAAAAATTTAAAAATTTTCATCCATTAATCATTATTTTATTAAAAATGTTCGCCTAATAATATGCAACATTTTTTTGATAAATGAAATTTATAGAAATTATTAATTTCGCTGTATTAAGAATTTAAATTGATTTTTATTAAACAATTACTACAGTGTAGGTGATTATAAATTTTTCATTCTAAATCGATTTTAAGATTAAAATAGAAAAATTTTTAAAAATTATTTTGATTTTAGAAAATATATGATTAATTATAATTTATTAAAACTCCACGTACAATAAAAATAAATTCTTTATTAAAAATATTTTTGAGAAAAGTTGAAATAAGCAAAAATTCGATGATAGGTGGGTGGTTTGAGAATTTTGTTTTTAATATTTATTTAATTTTAATTATAATTATAATATTAATTTAGTAATTTTTATAACATTTATTAGTAATTAAATTTAACTTCATTTCCGGCCTCGTGCAAAATTGTAAACGTTACATCAGCACTTTTGATGGGAACGATAATTTTATAATTTCTTCATGGTTAAACGTTTTCGAATGCAGACGTTCTACCAGCAATTTACATGTGAACAGAAATTAGTATTGTACTAAAGATGTAATTCGATGCCTCTTGAATATGTTACTTGACAACGTGATAACTTCCATTTTAATTTCACCCAACATACTCGTATACTTACTGCTGCACTACTTCTGTTACATTTGAGAATGATACACATTGCTTTATTCTGCAGAATTTGAAACCTATTTTTTTTCAAGCTCATCTTATCATACCAAAAAAAAGTTGATGCTCAGAAATCCAAATTATGGCAAAATAATTGTATTATAAATTTTCTACAGCATACTTTACAGTCATACCATACGTTTACAAATAACATACATTTTTAATTTTTTACCATATATTTTTAATAATATTTCTTCATTTACCGTCACAAATGCTCTCTTAAGATCAAAAAAATAGCTGAAAATTACTGGATTGTTTTCTCTGGCTTTTTTCCAATCGCATATATTGTGTTTAATGCTGATTCGCACGAATGTGAATAACGAAAACCCATTTTTCTCATTACGCAGAATAACGTTTTCCTATAAATTATAACAGGTCTCTATATACCATGTATGACGTGCCTAAAAAGTTGCATAAAATTTTTACCTGTTTTTTTATAAATATTATTGTATTTAATTTGAAATACTTGTAATTTTAATGAATAAAACAAAATATTTTCATTTTTTTTTCTGATTTTTTTTTACTCAATTTTTTTTTTTTTTGTACATAATTGATCTATATAATATCAACAATCAAGAATATATAATATATAAATTTCTTTTGGCATTGAATATATAAACAAATTTTTATTTTTTTTTTTTTAAATATTTTTAACTCTTTTTTTTTCTAATAAATAATTCCAAATTATTACAATACTACATATATATTTATAGAAACATATAGGTATATAAAACAGTTTTATTTTTCATTTTTTTTTTCATAAAATAGTTTTAATAAATCAATATTGTATGTTCAAATGAATGCATACAAAAGCAATTAAAATTTTATATATATATATATATATATATATATTTGTATATATATATAATAATTTTAAAATATATGTATATAGGTATATATGTATACATAATTATATTATGTATTAATATATATAACAATAATAATTTGCAACCGCATTTTTAAGTAGTAAAACTTTTCTCATTTTATATTTAGCTTTTCAACAAAATAATTATCATTCAAGACAGCTGTTGATAATCACTTGAAATTAAAAAAAATATGTTAAAAAAAAAACGTTTTTCATATCCTTTTCTCTTCTTTATTCCTTTTTTCTCCATCTTTATATAAATATTTTGAAATATTATGTACAGACATATGTTACGTACATAATACCAAAATTGATCTTAAATTATTTGATGTTATCCCAAAATCATAACAATGGACGAAACATATTTTTGTCTGCCTCTCTTCAAGAAAAAAAAAAAGGAAATATAAAAAGGATGAAAAACATTCCAAAACTAAAATTAAACAATTATAACAAATCAAAAATCAAAAAGAAAAACAAAGAAGATCTCCATATTTATGTGCACTTTGAATCCTTTTCAAAAAGGATTTTTCATTTTTCTTCTGCACCAAAAACAAAAAAAATTTTTTTTTATTTTTAATTTTTCTTTACGAAAAATCATTTCAATATTTCCCAAGATAAATTTCCATATTAACTATTTTCGATCTTTATTCAAAAAATGTAGAACATAATGCAATACTAAATCATAACAATATTTGTATTCAGCCTGAAAATAAAATAAAACAAAAAAATATATAAAAATATTATTGCGTATAAATTTATAAATTGATTAAAATTATATTTGATATAATTTAATAGAAAATTGAAAAGAACTACCCCAAACAATTTCGTTCTGAATTGTTTCAGAAATTTATTTAAAAGTTTGTATCTCTTTAATTTAAGACAGCCTATGCCGTTATAGCCCTGTATAATAATATTTTCGAAATACATTCTATGATATCCTTAACATTTCATAAAATTAAAGAAAATAAAAGACTACCTTCCTGCACTGAAAGAAATATTGTAAAACCTAAGCTTAGGACAATACAAAGTATATGTAATCCTTTATTATTAGGGTAAATTTAATTTACAGTCGAACACGCTTAATGTGAAATAGAAAAATGTCTAAGAATTTAGGGAAGTTGTAAAATTAATTTACACTTATGATTTACAAAAAAAAGCAGATTGTCTGGATTGTTCTCTGGATTTTTTTTTTTTAATTTTTATTATGTGATCTTAAAGGAGCGAAATTGAATGAAATTAGACATTCTGATGTTGAGAATTACGTGATTTTAAGATTTTCTATTAAGCGAGTTCGATTAAAATTAAATGAAAATACAAGTATATTATAGTTGTGATATTAAACAGGGGTTAAAAATAAGGTTATATATTTAAAATCTATTCTAATAGATTTTGAAATTTTCTTAAATAAAATTTTTAACAATTTACCAACAATATTAAATAATACTAAACTAATAATTAGATTAGACTAACAATGAATTACAATCTTTTTTTACAAAATATTGTATAAACTAGAATAATTCAGCAAAATATGATTTCAAAACTAGTTACATTAAAGATTTCTACATTACATCTTTTGTAAAATTAATTTAAAAACACACTATCCCAATATTAATAATAAAAAAACATACCATATTTTCAACTAACTGTGGTCTATGACGTCTAACAGTTTTAACTGCTTGAAAAACATCAACTTCACCATGTTGTATAACTTGTTCAATACATGCATTTGCAGCACAATAAACGCCAGCTCTACTTCTACCATTTCTAAAAAAATAATAATTACACTTAATTATTTAAAAATTTTTGCTTTTGTTGAAATTAATATTAAAAGGTGAAATATCGTGTGTAACTTACGGAGACACAACACAAATTGGTCCATAATCAGTTTTTTGTCTCCATAATTCGACCATATTCATTAAAAATACTAAAGAATTTGTTGACGTTGGAACCTTAAAAATTAATTTTTTTTTTTATTAAATTCAATATTGATAATTAAAATTAACAACCTTATGCCCCATTGGCCAACATGTTAACTGAAATAGTTGAACAGTTTTTGTTGGTGCTTTAACACCAGCCATCATTTCTGTTAAGGAAATAATCTATAAGAATTGAAATGTTAATTAGATTAGACATTTTATACTCAAATTTATTAATTTAAAATTTATGATTTTATAAAATATGAACATTAACACCTTACTTTCTTATTAATTTTGAATTCCCATTGTTTAATATTTTGATAATGTTTTGCGCTTGCTAAATGGACGGAAAATACCGGACCATATTTTTCTTCTTTAGATTTTTGTGGCCAAAATGCCGGAAATTGGACAGAATTAGCTGGCGGTTGACATAATACAACAACAGCTGAACATTCATGATCGTATACTAAAGACCAAAATTCTCCTAATGTATGCTTTAAAGGCCACTCTGTCACAATATATTCCCTGGGTTTTGTATACCCCTAAAATAATATATTAATTTTAATACGAGTAATAATAATAAAAAAAATGAATTTTAATTTATTTTAGACTTACATCTACAAAAATCGCATTAATATAATCAGTAAAAGCATTTCCTTGAAAGGAGATTAAATAAGGTCTAAAATTATCCGCTGAAATAAAACAAGAATAAATACAACTATTAGATTTTCTATAAATAAATTTTTAATTTCAATTGAATAAAACATATAAAATACACTTACGAGGCACACAAAGTACATCTCGATTCTTTTCTCTATTATCTGCTCTATGACCACCAGCACAATCACCAATAGTAAATCTATATGAAAAATTTGTAGTATTACAATAATTGAGAATTTTATATAAGTAGTATTTAATTAAATTAGTGAGTGTGTTAAACTCTTTAGTGAGTAATTATGCAAGTAATTATGCATATACTTTTTATATTTATTAGGTACCTAGGAGTCTGTTTACATATTTGTAAATATTCCATTTGATATTTATTCATTTTAGTTACTGTATCCTTTTTAGCTTTTAATTTTAAATTTTCTGAAAGTTCAGCAACTGGAAACCAACTTTTTCCACATACTACATGTTCTTCTAAAGTATCATAAACAAATTTGTATTGATCCTAAAAAATTTATAAATAGATTTTAGTATTTTAAATTCATAAAAGATCTTGGTTTAGCATACTATAGAATCAATTAAACTTTTCCTAGATTGACGTAATTTTTTAAAATAACCAAAAATATGAAAACAATCTTCTTCTTCAGCAAGTTCTAAATTTGCATCTATTGCTAAAAATACTCCTGATCTACCACCACCATCACTAAAAATATAATATTTTTTTGAATTGTTTTTCTATTTAAATAATAATAAAAATATTTGCTCATCATACTTGCAGTGAACTAATATTGGACCAATTGAATTAGTACGTATTACTGTTCCAACAACAGCACGTATTCGTCTTCTAAATTCTAAAACAGCATTTGAAAATGGACATGTGTGGGAATGCCATTCAGTATAATGAAATTGTAATATTAATCTTTCTTCTACTAGTGCCTAAAATAATAACAATATTATTAATTAGTTGAAATTTTTTTAATTTGCAATATTTGTGTATTATTTTATACTTACACCAAGTTGTGCCATATATAATCTAAAATGTCTAATATGAAAATTTGCTAATTGTTCCTCTTTTACCATATGGACGTTAACTTCACCGTAAGATTCATGTGTTTCGGCATTTGGTGGCCAATATTGGACGCACATTACCTTAAAACAATTTTTGTTATTCGAACAAATTTAAATTTGCATTTTATTTAAACTTACTTTTGTAAAATCAAAAGTTTTTGTTAACATTACAATAGCACTAACATTTTCCTGCCAAACCATTCTCCAAAAATCGTTAACAGTTTCTTCTGTTGGTCCTTGTGTAACAATATAGGCATTTGGTTTTAAAAGACTCTATATATACAAAATATAGTAATCAATTTAAATGAAAAATAATTTATAATTTTAAAATAAAGAAATTCTTACATCGACATAGGAGGCATTAACATAATCAGAATCTGGAATATTTGGAATTTTTTTCAATACCACACGATTATAATCATACGGAACACATTTTTGATACTGATTTTTTATTGAATTATTTTTTCTCATTGCATGTCTACAAGTGTTATTATCAGCTTTAGTTGCTATCTAAAAATATAATTAAATTTCAAATTATATTAAATTTCAATTGTTCCTGGAACTTTTATATATAATTCAATAAATACCTGATATTCCAATTTAAAAAGGACTGGAAATTTTCTTCTTTGTTCACATAATTTCAAAAAATGTTTTAAATCTACTGGTCTATCAGGCATTGCCATAGAAAGAGCATTTTTTTCTGTAATAAAAATTTAATTAAATTAATAGTATTAATAAAATGCTTCATGTAAAATAGGAAGGAGTGTTTACACACAAAACTTTTTTAACAAATTGTTTGATCTGATACAAAATTTGTGAAGGTTTGATTTTGTCAACGTTCAAGAGTAATATTTTACAACAAATTTTACTTGATGGACAAAACATGGACAGAGCAACGTCAACCTTTGATTAAATTTTATATAAAAATTAAAATTGTGGTTTGCTATTTATGTCAATGTCAGTTGCTTTTAACGCCACTTTGTGTCATTATTATTTATATTAAATGTGGGGAATTTTAAAATTTCCTTGATACTGAGAGAAATTTTTTAATATTTTAAGGCTGGTGTATAAAAAACAATAAATTTTTAAAAATAGTGTTTTGAAATTTTGTATTAATTTTACTTTTGTCATTATTAATATCATTTCATTGAAATTTTAGAAAGCAATTGAGAAAATAAAATTATCGTATCTTATGAAGGGATCGGTTTTCATACTGTATCTGTTTCATTATTATATTAAAAATACGAAGGATCAAATTTTCTTACCTTTTACCTCTATTTGAACCTTATCTGAAAAACAATAGAAAAAAAAATTTTTTTAGAGTCGCATAAAATTGGGTTTTTTCTTTAATAAATTTTCTTATCTGAATCAAAAATTTTATTTCTTTTCTTACCTATAGAAATAAGACCACTATTAAGCATACTTAATTTAATAGCACTAGGAAGGGAAACTAAACTTGTAGTATGAGTATTGCTTTTAGTTTTATTCTTTTCAACATCTGCATATCTGGTTGTCGATCTGTAATAAAAAAAAAACATGAAAGAAAAAATATAAAATAACAAGGACCAAAAAAGTTGAATCTTTTCTTGAATGAGAAATTTTCATATATAAAAATTGATTTTTTATGAATGAGATTTGAAACGATATAAAAAAATTTTACAAAAATAATAAATTTTAAAATTATAGACATAAACTAATAATAAAATTTCAAAGCATTCTCTTATTGATTTTTTCCATACCAATTACATAAAAACTGTCTCGTCTACTTTTTGTTAATAAAGTTCTTTGTAATTCTATTAATCTATTATAATAAACACTTGTTAAGACAACGTAAGTAAGGATGGTTCTTGTAATTGATATACGGCCGGGAGAAGAGAGACTAGTTATTAGGTACAAATAATGCGACGAGAATTATATTCCGGTGAATGTCCATAAATTAGGTTTGGTTACAACTAAAACAGAAATACTATTTATCATTAGAAGAGAAGGATATCTTTTAATGTGAGCACGAGAAGTAAGTATATAAAGGTAAGTTTAAATATAAGATTTAAGTTTAGCAATCACAATTTGTGAGCATCAACACTTTGACAAAGAATATTATATGAAGCACGGTTAAGAAGGTCCTGATAAGCATGAGTGTATAATTCTAATTGACTTACAAATTATGTTTGTAATCTATGCAAAAATGAAGTCATGAAGCAGCGATGGAGGCTAAAATACAAACGATTTAAAAATGGAATCAACGTCAGATTAAACAGAGCAAAATGTCGGAGGAATAATAACAGGTGTTAGTTTAGCAGGTATATATTAATAATAATGGTAGAAGAGTCGGGGATAGTAAAACTATCCAAAAAACAGAATTTTTTCTTTCCTCTACAAAAATTAGTCATAAATCAATTTGTCACTTATTTTTATCTTTTTTCTTTGAAAAGTATTTAACTATATTGTAATTGGTTTCCTATTAATAAAATTTTAATTGCTTATCCTACGTATTTCGAAAAGATAATACGCAAAAGAAGTACTCATCAAGGCCCTATTTACGTCGTTACAAATTCTCATTCTTAGTTAAAAAATGAAACCATACCAATATTTTAATATTATTAAAATAAATTTACGTCTTTAGCTGTTTCAATTAAATTCCAAATATACAAAAAAGCATAAAAAAATAAAAAAAATTTTTTTCTAAATTTAATTCTTAAAATATTTTTCAATTCTTAAGTTTTTATTCCTTATTTTATTTCAATTATTTCTCAATGATGACGCATTTATCATTATGATAAATTGTTAACAGAAGAATTTTCAAAAAAAAAACATAATAGAAATAAATTAGGAATGTACAAATTATATACAATAATATTATATATGTATGTAGTGTTGTTCTTACAATATAAACATTGACACATTAGGAATATTTGAATACATTCATAATCCATGCATACTCATGCACACTTTTAATTCTTATTTGTTTTGCTATTCGAATAAACAATAAAAAAAAACATCCGTTTTTTAAAAAATATTTACGATTTAAAATAACAATTTTTGCATATCAAATTTTTATGAACCATTATAGTCACAAAAGGTAAAATAAATATTTAGTGTATAATACATACAAACGTATACAAAAAAAGCAAAATGTTCATTTGTGCACGTATGCAGGGGTGGATTCATTTTGAAATGAAATTGGAGAAATTCAAATTGTTGCAATGCACAAATCACTATAAAAAGCATTCGTGTTTGCTCAATTCTTAATTTATCTGGACATTAATTATTCTGCCCCAAAAACGACTTGAGGCAAACAAATTTTATTGCAAATTTTGTATATGTATGTTTACTTAATAGACTTAATCCAGCCCTGCCTCTTCAAATTGTTCTTTTTTTTTTTTAAATTTTAAATAAACAATGAAATTGTTTTACTTTAATATTTTATTTACAATGATGTTGTATACAAGCAATTAAAACGTCGAAACTTTTATATTTATTTTAAATAAGTATAATTATTTAAAAAATAAGGAGATAAAATATATGACGTGCCTCGAAATGTAACAGAACATATTATAAGATCCTCCAAGGAGCAAGTGAAAAATGGAGCGACAAAGAGTGCTTTGGTACTTAATGTAACCAGATTTTTGGAGAGCTAAATTTGCACTCATTAATTGCAAAATTTTAAAAGATTATCATTAAAATATCAAAAATATGTATAAACTAATTGCTAGGGTGGCTGTCTTTTTTGTACATTACACAATCTTGATTCCGTAAAGGGAAATCGTCTTTGGCAGGGCGTAAATTTTTCCATTTACATAAAGTAGGAGTATTAAGAATTATGGTGCCGTGTGGTATGAATAGAAGCACGTTGGGACTAATTCGACTCATCAGATTTGTGAACAAAATCCCACCATCATTAAGTTAAATCCGCTTTTTTGTTACAAGAAAGAATTATGTAGACAATACAGACGACCCTATGGTGGGTTTAACAACACATTAATATTAGAAGAAAACTATGTAGCGCTTGCAAGATTCTTTGGAGTTTTGACTACAGGGGAAGTTGAAGTACATTATA
Source organism: Condylostylus longicornis (assembly GCF_029603195.1). Classification (NCBI taxonomy): domain Eukaryota; kingdom Metazoa; phylum Arthropoda; class Insecta; order Diptera; family Dolichopodidae; genus Condylostylus; species Condylostylus longicornis. Next base: position 460,005 of record NW_026578032.1, read on the forward strand.
GATACTGTAACAAAGAAAATATTAGTTTGGTATTAGAACTAATATACAGAAATGCAGCACGGTAAAATCTGTACATTGCGACTGAAGAGTATAAAAGTATTACAAGTGGTTACCGACGTGCTTGTTGTAGTCTTTATAATGAGTACCGTCATCATATGTGGTATACTTTTCTTAATAATAATCAACTATATTTTTAGTTATTTTATCTTAAGTCAACTATATTCGTTCTATTTTAAAATACTTAATTTTTGGTCAAAATTTTATTTTCCATTCAAAAGATTAATGAAAATATATTAATTAATTTATTACGAATTATTTGTTAAACAAACAATCAAAACAAAATTTCACATAGGATTTTCTAGCGTTAATTAGTAGATTACTATCACTTAATAGTTAAAATTAAGTAGACTGAATTAAATTTTTGTTTTTTCTTCTTTTCACTTTTTTTTATTCTTTATATACTCATTAAAATTAATTTCATACCATTTTTTTTTTCAACTTATTAACCACATTAAAAATATTAGACATTAGAGTACAGTAAGTATATAAAACAAATATCTATTCTTCGATTATAGGGTTAAACAGAAATATGTGTATATAATATGTAATCTCTTTGGAATAATTATTTTTTATAGTATGTAATTTACAAAATGAGAACAAGGAAACAATTTTAATACACATACATTCCGACATAATTATACACGCACATATACTCTTAGGCATAATTAATTAATTCATATATAGAATATTATGTATTAAATAAAGATTTATCCTTTATAGGATAATGAAATGATTACCCTATAATATTTACACGTGCCTATTTTATTTTCAAATTTCTTTCTATATTATATAACATGTATTTATAGTGTATTTTCTAAATAAATTCGAAAAGTATTTCAATGAAGGGTTCTATAGTATAATATGTAAATTTATCTATTTGAATTAGAATTAATATTAAGAACAAATGATGCTTGACAATAAATATATTTTATCAATAAATTGCACGCTTAGACATTAAATTATAGAAATTTTAATAATATAAGAGTTTTATATTGAGTCACAAACATATAAGCACAGAAAATATATCCAGATAAAAGTATAATGGCTTTTCCTTGGTATAATGGAAAATTTCCCTTGAATATAGTAAAATAAGCATACTTTTAGGATGCGAATAAAAATTTAATATGTATTAACGAAATTAACGAATAAGACCAAATTAAGTAAGTAAAGCTAAAGTAAGTAATTGTGTATATTTTTATGCCTAGACGAACGTATGTTCAAAATACCGGAACTGCCACTATTTTCGGTGAAATCTGCTGAGATATCATGAAAGGCATATGTTAGTTGTCACACAACTTCGAAAGTTATTTATCATTATCGCAGAAATTTTCACAGAAAGTATGTATATTATTAGGACTTTTATGTCTGATAAAGATGGTTAAAATTTCTTGATTCATTGCGGTAGCTGCCATTCTAGTTAAATAGTTGTTTGATCATATCTTAGAAACTATTTAAATTGCAGTTCAGAAATTTTTCAATATTTAGTATGGTAACACGACAACTATTATTTCTGTGCGAACGTACATTCGAAGAGTATTATAGAGTTAACACGATCAAGTTTATTTTTCTCTTTCTTATAGAAATATGGAAAATCTGAAGGATATCAGAAAAATAAGTATCCAAAAATTTTATTTTACAAATTTTCGGAATATAAAATAACAAGAGGAAAACGAAGCGAAATCAAAAGTCAATTATACAACATTTACACTCAAGTACAAAATTATTACGCCACTCATAATCAAATATAAATTAATTATGTATTTTTAAATTTCCCCTTGTAAACTTGTAAAGAAAACATTCTGAGAAAATGTATACAAAAAATGTTGTTTAAAAAATTTAAAAAAAAATTTTATTTTACATTTTCATTAAAAATAAGACATCGTGTTATTATGTAAATAATCATTTTATATACAATATATGTATATATAAATTTTAATTATACTCGCACCAAGTACAAATAATTTTTTTTTTTTGTTAAAATTAAATAAAAATTAGGGTATATGTATATGCAGACATTCTCTTTATAGTACTCATGCACCTAAATTCCTTTTATAAGAAATCAAATACATAATAATATATAAATGAATATTTTATTGTACATTTATATATTTCAAGAACATCACTAACCGTCTAGATATACATATATTAATATGTATACCTATATTATATCTAGATTTATATATACAGAGAAGAGGTATTACACGAAAAAATGAGGGCATTAAAAATGAATACCCATATAATTGTGTACTTTAAAAATTTCATATTAAAAAAACTTAAATAATATATATAATGTATATATATATATATTGTACATATTATATATTGTATATATAAGTATATATACAACATTCATTATAAAATCCGCCATCTATACATATTTACAGATATTATAGGTTCATGTATGTAAAAAATTCCTTTAAACAAAAATTTCAAATTAGTCACAATAAAAATAATAATTATTTCTAAGAAACAAAAGGAAAATATAAGAAAAAAAAATATAAGAGTATAAAAGAAAACTTGAGAAAATCAATACAAAGTGGTCATTCTATACATGATACACATAATGATATATATACTTAATATTCTTATATAATAAACTATACATATATACTTAAATATCTTTACCTATATATATATATATATAATTATACAAGGACCATATTATTTTTCAAGGATATATACTTAAAAAAGAGAAAGGATCGTAAATGGCAAAAAAAAAATTTTTTCTAAAGGAAATTCATGATAATATGGAAAGATATAGCTGATATATATAGTCGATTTTTCAATAGCATAGAATATAAATTTAAAGTAGATATGTGTACATGATATATATGTATATATATATATATATATATATATATATATATATATATATATATATATATATATACATATATATCATATAGTGTCATAATGATTTATATCAGTGAATTTAAATGGCGTTTATATGGTAATATAAAAAGCTTTATAAGGATTTATGGAAATTTTTGAAAAATTTTTGTTCTGAGGTTTAAAATTTTACGTTTCAATTTTTTTATTGAAATTTAATACGCATATAAGTAAAATAAAGGTATGGTATCAAATAAATGAAATCGAACATAACTGCATATATAAATAATTAGCTATATATTTTACTATTTGTTTATTTGAGCGCTATTTTACAATACGTAAGATCTTGCTATTATTAAAACATTCACAAAAATGTTCGCACAATATAAAACTCATTTAGTTTTTATATACTAAACAACTAAACAACGGCTTCGATGCCTCGTTGAAATTGCTCCCCATCATTTTAAATACTTATGTTTGTACTTCTAACATCCGCCCCACGAGTATTCGGTAATCAAAGTAAATTTCAAAACACTATTATTTCCCAAATCTTAAAAATTACATCTTCTCTATAACTTCATCATCATATTTCTTAAGTATATACAAAACTGTGTTTTAACCTCAATTTTCTTTAAAAGCCCGTTTTGAACTCGCTGATGTTATATAACAGTTTTTCAGACAAATATATTTATCAACCTTAAAAGAGTGTCAATTAGTGTTCCACAAATCAATTACAGTGCCGCCTCACAATCGTTGAAGTAGAAACAATATGTACGCATCCTATGTTAACGATCAAAATTTAAATAGTGCAAATTAAAATGACAACCAAAAACTAAGTCCTGCAGTAATGAAGAATTATTTTCACTTTGAACGACTCAAAATTTTCGATATAAGTGCGAAGATGCTATCCATCTCATTTCCACTTAGTAGTTTGGGTATATCCATATCTTTAAAAATTTACAAAACAATAAAATTATGTCTTAATGCATTAAATTCATAATACCGTATTCTATATACATGAACAGAAAACCTACGTCTTAATCCCCAAAAATTTTAAAATGGTAGGAGTATTTTAATTTTATTATAGTAAAAATTTACTCCAGGCATAAAAATGTAATAATCCTTTTCCTCTTATTGCTTTAGAAAATACATACTTCTTTTCTCAAAATTTTTTAATATTAATAATATATATATTAAACTATGTACAGCAATAAAATATTAATTACAAAAAAAAAAATGAAAATTTTCAATTCATAATTTTCTTATAAATTCTCTTAATACAAAATATTGTTACTATTTTTTTCTGTGTATATTCATTTATATAAAAAATCTATGTAAATACATATACATATATATCATGAATATATAATAATAATATGTTCTCCCTAATGGAATTCCCTAACCATGACCTCACAATAATATTATAAGATGAGTTATCTTTGACGCCACCTTAAAAACAAAAAATTATTTATATACAAAAATGAATGTTTCTCATATTTTTTTATATATACATTTTGTTTCAATATAATTTTTTTTTATTTTAAATAACAACAAGTGTTAAATTATAAGAAATTTAAAAATTTTCTAAAATACAAAATACACATGTATGTAGGTATATGTTCTTATTTAAAATACGTATTTTTTGGGAATTTTACGTACAAATGTTTGTATGTGTTTGTAAAAGAATTTTATTTCTTTTTTTTATTTTTTAAAATAAGATTGAAAATATTTTGTATAACCTAAATTATTAAAGTATATAATGTGAAAACAATTACACTCGCGTAAATATTATAAGAGTATTTTCATGGGGGAATATTATAAGAGTATATAGGGTGACCATACTCTAAAAAATATAGAATAATAGACTATAGTCGCTCTCAATTTTCTTACTTTCAAATAAAATTCGAAATAACTAACAATTTGTTGTACTCATCTTTTCTTTTCAAAACTAAACTAATTCAAAATAAATACCGAATCTAGATGCCAGATAAATGCATATAATTTTCCAAAATTTCGTTCCAAGATTTTCTCAACAATTAAAATTCTATAAGGGATAATTTTTACCGAATAACCTAACTTTGCCGAGAAATAAAACTACCAATTTTCAACAGGACACTCTTTGGATCCGTACCATTCATATACATATAATCCAATTAATCCAATATAATCCAATTGAAAATCCAATAAAAAATCCAACAATTTATAATACAAATTGAAATATATCAAAAACTTTTTAAAATTCTTATTTTTCTTATATATACATACGTATAACACGTTCGGTACGGTGTTAAATTATTTTATATATCTACATAAATATAATAATATAATTTTAATATTATTAATTCTATATATATAATAATTGTATATAATATATATAATATATATAATATATTATGGATGAATAAAAATAAGAATAAGAAATAAATATAAGATACAACAAAAAATTATAACCTTCTCAATGAATTTTTTTTTATTGTGAATACTATATAATATATAAAATAATATATAATAACATAAAATACTCTTATATATATGTACCATATACATTTTATAATAATTTAACATACAATGAAACATGTACTTTTTTAAAAACATTATTTATATTTTTTTTTAAATATATTTATAAATATATATATATATAGAGAGAGAGAGAGATATAGAGAGATGTATATATATATATAGAGAGACAGATATAAAAATGATATATACGAAGCATATATAATGAATCTTAAAAATGAAATTTATTTTAAATTTTAAATTAAAAAACGAAAAAAGAGAGAAAAATAAAAACGTAAAATGTATATATATCTATATATATATATATATATTTATATATATATTCTTTTTTAAATAATATTTGAGTATTTTGTTTTCATTATCTTTTTTTTTTCGTTTTTGTTTTTAAAATCGCTATTTATAATTTTATTATAGGTACCTAGATCTATGTCGTTTTTGACTTCCAGTTTGACTATTCTCCAGTTCACTTACTTTACTTAAGGCCATCTTTTTTTTGAAATTAAAAAACGTTTTTTTTTTTAAATATATAAATATAAATAATTAATTTTGTTATCTATAATATATTATATATATATATATAAATATTTATAATATATATATATATATATATTTGTATATAGTATATTTATATAGTTAATAAACTTTTATAAACTCCTGTTTTATAAGTTAAGTATTTTTTTTTTGTATTTTACATATGATTTTTATAATGTTTTTTTAATATTTTGTTTATTTGTTTTTATTTTCAGATATTTTTCAACACACAATCATATTAATATTTTTTATTTTATTTTATTTTTTTTATATATAAATATTCAATAAATTATTTTAAATTATTAATGAAAATATTTTTCATTTTTTGATTATTCTTAAGTATATATATATATGCATTTTAGTATATTTATTTTGTTTTTATATAATATATATATTTATATAAGATGTATATAATATAAAATGTATACACAATATTTAAAATGTTTTTTTTTTTTAATTTTAATCTTAATTTTTATAGTTAAACTTTGTTTAACTTATTAAAGTAGTTATATATATATATATTATATTTAAGATATATATATTGTAAATAATTTTTATATATTTTATTAAAATTAATAAATTAAATATTTTTCCAATAAAAAATAATTTTAAATATTTTTGTTAAATATTTACTTATATATCATAGCAGTAAATTAATATTATTAAAAACAATAGGTAAAAAATTAATTATTCTTTTTTTATGACAATATTTTTTTGTTCAATTTATATATATATATATATATAATTTTGTATATAAATAAATTAATTATAATTTAATAAAAAATATTTATAAATTTTTAAATTCATTTTTCATCCTTTATTATTAAAAAATTTCAATTTAATTTTAATAATTTTTTTTGTTCCAAATATTCAAAAAATGTTTTAAATTGTTTTTAATATAAATATATATTTTTTTTATAATTTTTTTTTATAATATAAAAAATAATTGGCACTTAAATTAATAAAAAAATTCGAAAGAATTTGAAAGACACCATTTTACAGGATTTTTTTTTTTTTTGGTTTGTTTTGGTTTTTTAAATATTATATATTTATTACAATTATTTTTTATAAATTTTTTATTATAAAAATCTGGAAAACTATAAGACAATATCATTAATAATTTTGTGATTAAATTTTATTAAATAGAATTAATTTCATATAATTATTTTATCATATTTAATTGTATAATATGTATATATACCTATAAATCACACATATAAACATAAATGTGTACTACAATATAACAGTTATATTGTGTTTTAAACCATTATCATCATATATATCATTGATATATGCAATATATTTACATATATATGTATTTTGATTTGTATTTATTCTTATTAAATATTTTCGATACCCCGAAAAAAATTGTTGTGTATTTATAACAAATGAACGAACACCAGAAAACAGAAACACAACAAACTTAATATATAAATATATATATTTTAGGTATGTATGTACGTTTAATAAAATAATTTTTAATAATATATTATAATATCGTATAGGTATACGTATTTGTTAACTTAATTTTCATTTTATAAGACGCTATATATTATATATATGTATATATAGATTATAAATTTTTCATTTTAATTTTAATTTCAATTTAAATTTTTTTTTTAAATTAAAATATTAATAAATTTTTTTAATAAATATTTTTTGGTTTTAATTTTCCCTTAATAATACTGGCAATAATAGCACTTTTGTTTTTTTGTTTTTGTTTCTTATATTTAATTGGTATATAACATTTTAGAATGAAAATTAAAAATTTATTTAAAAAAAAAATTAATTTTTTAAACAAGAATTTTTATTCTATTTAGTAAAAAAAAACACTTATAGAAATTCCTATTCTTTTGTCTATAAATATATCAAAAAATCTCTTGAAAAAATTCAAAAATATATAAGAAAAAAAATAAAAAAAAAATATGTTTTTCTTTTTCGGTTTTTTTTTTTGTTTTTTTAATGAAATGAAAATGTACGAAAAAAAAGGAATAATAAAAAAAGATAAAATTTTTGTTTTTTTTTTTTTTTGTTTTTTTTTTTAGTTTTATTTAAATTTTTTAATTCCCATAGCACACACGTCCTGCGAAACTTATTAAACTAATCACTTAGATGCTTTTGCATCACATCGATAGTGTGTAAAAATTTGAAAGAATAATAAAAATACAAAAAATCGAGAGAATTTTTCTTGCTTTTCTTATATATACGTAGTACAATATATTTTGAATTTATTCAGTTTTCTACATACACATACTTATAATTAAAAAGAGAATTTGATGTGATCATCACAAAACCGACTGCATTTAGTATTTCCTTAATAATATTAAGATTTTTTTTAAAAAAATTCTTTTATTACTTTATAGAAAACGGGTTGTACAAAATCACAAGAATATCTTTTATACACTTATTTTATAACAAAATTTAATGAGTTTCAGGTTAATTAACATCGAAATATGAAGTTAAAACTGCAACTTTCAAGTATCAACAAGAATATTTTGAGGAAATCAATTCTAATGAAAATTTTTTTTAAAAAATAAAATATTCAATTTAAAAAAAATCCAGTAATTCTTTTTTTTATAAGTATATATTCTAAGATTTGAAATAGTTCCATTGCTTGAATCTACTTCAACTCAAGACATAATACATATAGTTTATTAATTCATTTGATCCATAAAGTAAATCATATTCGATAAACAAGCATGGTATGCAGAGGGAGTATGAGGGAATAAATATAACGGTATAAAGAAAACCACAAGCGACAGCTTATTAAGCGACGTCTCACATTAAGATATTGTTATTTTCATTGTATTTTTATGATAACACAATACCTCTCTTATTGTAGGCAATGCGGTCAATAAAAAGAAAATTTAATGAAAATTTATAAAGAAAGCTTTTATTCTGTATAACTTTGGGATATTATATATCCCAAAGTTATATATATATTTGGTATATATATATTTGGTATATATATATTTATTATATATATATTTGGTATATATATATATATATATGTATGAGTATATATGTATACTCATACATATATACTCGTATAGTAATATAAAATATTTAGTTTAATTGAACATTAGATATCCTCTGACTTCAATTAAAGCATTATTAATTCACGTTTCTATAATTATAACTCACGAGCTGAAAAGTGTATAAAAGGTGCTGATATTTTAAAATCAGGGATTTGTTAGAAAACATTAATATATTTCTAAAAGAATGGACCATCTATGTATATATGTTTTTTCTTTGTTATCTAAAATATTTTTATCTGTACTTACCTTCTCTATTTATTTTTCCAAATTTTTTTTTTAAAAATATCACATGGCTTGAATTATGAAATTAAATAGAACACGCACGTTATTAAACGTTATACGCAAATTGTATAAAACGTTATACGTAAATTTTCTAATTTTAAATTTAAATTTTGATTTAATATACTTGTGTTCAAATCTAAAACCAAATTTACAATACCATGTTAGATTGTAACTTATACAAATGAATAGACCATATGATTGCAAAAAAAAATAATAATAATAATAAATTCTTGGTAGATATCTACTCTCTTCGTATATGAAATAGTGTCTCCTTGAAATGCGCATGATCTGAAATCAAAAAAGGAAAACAAAATAATAAAAAAAAAAACATAAGATATAGCCATATACGAAAAAAGACGTACTATGTGTTTTTGACATAATTTTTGACAAAAAAGTAAAACAAAAAAAAATATTTAAAATTTTACCTTAATAAATGTTATTCGTACAATAGCTAACGACCAAGTATTGCGCCCATTTTACATACTAAGAAAAAAATTTTATGTGAAAAATTTTTATTTGCATGCATAAGCAAGTGTGTATGTATCCACTTACATACGTTGTACAATATTCAAACTTTTGACACGCAATAAAATTGTAGTAAGATTTCCGAAAAGTACATTTTTCAAGATTAAAATGTTATATCCAAATTTAAGCCCTTTAATTATTAAAAATATGACTCAACGGTGTTGCAAAGTTACTCCTAAAACGCCTCTGTCTAGCAGTTTCTTTGTTGTATTGTTATTTTCTAAACAGAGCCGATACACTTGGTTTCAGAATTTGCTTTTACTTTATTATATCCTACAAGAATTTCTTAATTTTACACACTTATTCAAAACGAAATGTATGTACGAAGGCAAGTATATAGCTAAATAAATTACTCCTTTTGACAAAAGTACGCCTAATTTCTAAAATAAAGTCTAAACATGTAAGTATAACGGTACATGTGCGTCCGAGAAATATTTTTAAAATATTAAGAGGTAGTAAAATATTGAGTCTTTAGAAAGAAGTTCGAATAAATTTAGACGCACTTTTAAAAATAGTGTTATTTATTTAATTCAAACCCAATAAAACTTTTATTTTGAGAATTCTCTATATTATGAAACTATTATCATGAAACTATTTTGACATATCATACTCATATGTAGATACATATTATAAAAATGAAAATTTTCAATAATAATTTATGCCCAGACAAATAGACCAATTACTAAATTAACTATATGAAATCACGCGATTTTCTTATTATATTAATGTAAAATAAATTACAAAAAATGTTCCCTAATATTTTATTGTTAAAATAATAATCTTTTTCTTTATTCATATTTCGTTTTTATTCGAATATAGGAGTGATACCAACCTACTAAAATATATAGATGCATATGTATATATTATATATGTACATTTATTATTATAATAAAAAATATTTTATCTTTAGTTTTATCATGTTATACACAATATTATTATCCTTTTAAATCTAAATATCCTTTTGTATGAATGACACGAAAAGTTTACTTCAAAATCTTAGAACTTAGGTCAAGAACAAAATAAAATCTTAGTATATAGAAAATGGCGCAAGAGATACATAAGTATATTTACCTTTATGTAAATAAAATGTTCTTAAATAAGAAATATAAAATTTTATATACATAGATACTCTCACATATTTAAGGATATTATACAAGTGTACAAGTATGACCTTACATTATTATGTTATATACAAAAAATATAATATGTTATTTAATTATTCATTTTCGTTTTCACACAATCTTTATAAAGTATGTATTTTTAAAGGTACAAAGTGCTCCTATTCTAGCAGGCAACTCCTATAATCTGTTTGCAGAAATAAACATGCGAATTATGTATGTCTATACGTATATGTAACATAAAACACAAAGATGGTAATTATTTTCAGATTACCGATTTAATTTTTTGTAATATAAAATTCAATAAAATATTATACTTGTATTATAAAATTAATAGTAAATTTCATACTTTGCAATAAAATAAATATTCTAATCCACAATATTATTTTAGTTAATTGTGGCACGAAAAAATTAAGATTTTTAAGAATATTAAACTAAATTTCAATACCACAATGTAATGATTTACGTAAAACTTTGGGAATATCTCATTTTTGATTTTAAGCTATGATACTAAGGTATGACAATAACAATTAAATAATGTAAACTCAAACACTCTGTAGATAATGAATATTTTAACAAATAATAAAATATAAATCATTGCATGTAAATTTTTTACAAACACGTCCTTTAAAATACGTAAAGAAATTTTTCATACCTTTATCAAATTTATATTGGATTAAGTATAAAAATTAATTTTCAACAATAAATTGATATTATGTGGAATATCTATATAATAATTTTATATTTATATACTTCATAAAATATGTATGCATGGAAATGTTATTTACATAAATAATGTGATTTCACTGTCTGAAATAATTTTTGTGATGATAATGATATAAAAAAATTTTTTTTGTAAAATAATTCCCAAAATATTTTCTAATGTTTCATATATGTCCTCTTATCCATACAAAATTAATTAAATTTTACATTTAATGAAATAAATTTGTAAATGAAATTTTATAATTCTATAAGTTAGAAGTAGTACATATAAGTAACAAGGAGTTTTAAAAAAAATCAAAGAAGAAGCATTGTAGTAAAATCATTTTTGATGCAATCATATCTTTTGTTATTCCATATAAGAATAACTATAAAAATACTAAAAACTAAATTATTACATTTCTTTTCAATTTTTATTAATACCATACATTTCGAAAACAATTTATAGAGTATTTAATTCAACAATTTCGGTTTTAGACAATACGATTAACTTACAATATGATTAAACAATTTTAAATTTTGCAATAATAGAAATTATTTAATGTTAAGGATTCAAAATCTTTACTTTATTCATTGATCATTTTTTAAGTAGCCTCTTTTTGTTGTTAATTAATAAATAAATAAATAAAATTAATTAAAACTGATTTAATTAATTAGCTTGGAACCAAAATTGTTAAAATAATTGAAACAAATTAAAAAGAAAACCACATGATTTTCTTTAGAAATCAAAATCATAGAATTTAAAAACACAAAAATATTTAAAAGATTTTATTATTTTTATGAAAAATCTATCCTCATTAAAAATAAATTTAACCTCATTAAATGATTTATTAATCCTCCTTAACAATAATTAAAATTAGAAAAGAATAAGATTTTTCTAAATAATACTAATAATATGGATTTTAAATAAAATATTTGATAATATTTATAAATACTATATTAAATTATATACAAATTTATAATGTTTTTTAAATATCTTAGTTTTGTTAAATGAGGTACAATATTACATTTTAAAAATGTAAATGAATATTTTTTTTACAATAATTTGTTAATAACAAATAATAAAGGAATTAGTAACAATTACATATTATATAAAATAATAATTCATTATAATTAATACATTCGTAAATATAATTAATTTGATTATTTTAATCCATTAATCAGGATAAAATTTAACAAAACATTTTATCTTATGTAATAAATATTAATTTATTTGAAAATTCTTTTCAAAAGTTACATACATATAATAATAATAATAATATAAAATATATTCTTATTTTAAAAATAATAACCATATTTGAATAATGTAAAAGCACGAATGCAATGACATTAATAAATTATAAGAAATATTTTTCATTTCGAAAACTGAATACAAGTGCAAAAAAAAACATAATATATTCATAATTAAAAAATTTACTGATACTTTTTTCATATATTTTATCAATAACACTAGAATTAAATTCTACAATCCGAACTAATTCTGATTATAAAAATTTGATTTCATTGATTCCGAACTTACTGTGCCAAATCCCTTTGAAACGTTTCCCAGGTTGCTATCTAAAAAAAAAATGTAACAATAAATTAAATATTTTTAAATTTCTTTTAAAACAGATTTTAGCTTGATCATATAAATGAGTTTATTATAAGAAACGCAAAACTTCATATTTTTCTGGTAAAATTTTATTTTTTTATAAAAAAATCATATTTGAATTTCGAGTAACGTAAATTTTGCATTAAAAAAATATTTTAAACATACATAACACATTTCATTACAAAACACTAAATTACACAATCTAACATACAAATAAAAAAAACATAAAAAAGTAAAATATTAATATGCAAATTGAATATTTAAACTACAACTTATTTAATTCAATAAATATAATTTAAAAATTTATATCCAATAAAATTCTTTATTATCATCTTTTAAACACAGAACCTGAAGAATACCTGCCATTTATGTAATTTTAATAAAATAAATTAATAAAGGGATATCAGTAAAATAATGGAACCGTTGACACGGATATCCTGATGATTACTTAATTCAAAAACCCAAAAGCAGTTAATTGAATTTGTATGATTCGCAAATTTTAGTTTTAAAGGAATAACAATATTTAACAAGAAGATCTCATTCATAGCAAGTAATCTAAAGAAAAAAATCAATTTAACTAGAAAATCTTTCTTAATATGGATAAATAAGAAAAAAAGAAAAATACATAATACAATATTTTAATAGAAATAAAACGAATACACTTTTATTAAATCATGAATAATTAAATAAATAATGATAATTTTAATGTTTTAAAAGTCAATTTACAATCAATATAAAACTTTAATTATTTTCATTTATAAAACTTCATATTCATTTACCATTATTGTTTATTATATTTCTATCACTAATTGAGATATTAAATAATAATATTTTGATGCTTTTTTGTCGAGAATACATGTATGTAGGTCTTCCAAAGCCAATATCAAAATAAAGAAACTTTAATTTCTTAGTTTCATAATTTTTTTTTCTTTCAAACAAAAAATTCATTATTTCTTACAATATCTCCTATTTTTAGAAATCAAAATCTCTTATTGCATTATAAACTTTTCATAAAAATGTATAATAAATCATTCATCTTAATTTTTACAAATCATGCAAAAATGAGTTATTTATGATAATATAAAAACAATACATAAAAGTAAAAATTTATAACAAACTTAACAATTAAAAAAAAAATGTTTCTATAATACAATTTAAAAAAAAAAAGCTCTACCTTTATAACTTTATAAATTATAAAAACTTTGGCAATTTATATTTTTTCTTTCCATTTTATATTTAATGTTTAATTTCCATTTTATAAAATGCAATATAATTATTATATAAATTTACCTAATTTTATAAAAACATAATTTCAAATTCTTTTTTCCTTCGCACATTGTTCTGAGTTTTTTTTTTTTGTTGTTGATTTTTTAATTTAAAAATAATTGAAAACCACATATAATCAACGCTTTTAAACATTCAAATCGAAATAATAAAATAATCGAAGTAAATTAATTATATTTGACTTAATTTAATATCCTAAAATTTCTACTGTACACAAGTTGATGTTTTCTTGGTTTTGTTTTTTTAAATATTTTTTAAACAAAATATTATTTATTTTTTTCATCTCTTTGTCATTGAATTTCTGCTTGAAATGTTTCCCATGGTGCTATCTGTAAAAGTTTACTTCCTTTAAAATTCATTATTCTTATTATGAGATTAATTAAAAATAATTAAAACTTCAACTAAGTTTTTGATTTGATTTTTGAGTCAACCAATAAATGTAGAATATACGAAAATTTATACTAATAAAAATTTTAACTGAATCAGTTAATATAATAATACAATATTATTAATATTGTTATAAACATAATATTTTAATATATAACATTTTAATATATAATTACATATACATATATTTATTAAATTTTTCTATTTATGTATTTATTTATTTCGAGTAAAGTAAAAATTACAATGGAACTGAAAATATTTACTCATATTTCAGAATCATTGTGTATCACAATAAAAATTTTACTTATACGCTGAATAAGTATTAGAAAATTTCGATTTTACTTTTATTTTTCAAATTAGAAAATTTTAATAAAACGAGAAAAACTGAGAATAATAAAAAATATTATAGTTGCTAAATTCAATATTTAATATTTAATTTTTATAACGAAAATATCACAAACATTAATTTTGCTATATTAAAATTTTGTGAATTATTTGAATTATATTGTTTTTAAAAGTTTTTGTGGTGGTAACGAAACTTTTACAGAAACACAAAATTCTACACATTAAAGAAAGAATTAAATAACAAATAGTTTTGATATTGGTTTAGAATGTGATGAATTTGAAACAAGAAAAAAATGTTATCTTACTTTCTTGATATGAGATTTTTTATGTTGCGCATATTTTTTAGTAGCCAAATAAAGTTTACTAAGAAATTCTGGCAGTTGTTTTTGAGCTACCCAGGAAGTAATAGTTGACGGAATCGCTAGTCCTGGATTGTCAAAATATGTAAGAACGTATTCTAGACCTAAAAAATATATTTTGGATAATTAACTATTCTTGAAAAATATTTGATAATTTTTTATTATTTTTCTGTTTTTCACTATTACCTGGTTCATTGAATGATTTGAATGGTTTTATAACCATATAACTCCAATATTCTTCAACTCTTTGCTTTTTTGGGTTAATTGGACATTTAGGATGAGATGTACTTTTATTACATATTATTATTATATTATTAGTTTTATCAACATAATATCGTCGATTATAAACATAATCTCTATTGGCAAATAATTTCTAATTTATAAAAAAATTTAATTAAATTTAATATAAATGAAAATTTAATATAACCTACAGGCCATTGCATTTCCCAATATATTATTTGAGATTTTCCACAATCTGTTGGATCTGCATCAATTATTTCTAATTTAGCTACGGAATCATCCCATTCTTTCCTATATTCCAAATCCGTTTGAACGTGAAGGAAATCGTTTGCCGTAATGTCAGAATATTTGGCATACACTATAAAGATTTTTATAAGTTAAAAATTCATTTTTATAAGTATGTTATTGAAGTTTAAAAGAAATTAATAACAAAATCTACCTTTATATGCATATAGAGCAGATTTCTCTTCTCTTCTCCATATTGTTAAACCTTCTTTTTCAATATATGGCACCCATTCATCATTTTCTACCTGAGGATTGTTACAAATACAATATTCAATACCCTCTACTTTTTCACTAATCCTTTTCTTTTTTCCACATGCTCTACAATAAACAGTATCTGCTAGTAATTTCTTAGCGTAAGCTATTTCATTTGAATAAGATTTTAGATCTTCAGATTTTATTCGTTGAACTCTCCAATCGAAAGCTAACGCTCCCACTGATGAAAACAAAATCCGATTAAAACGTCTTCGAAACTAAAAATATCGATTATGTAAAATTGGATAGAGATACATAAATGTAATTTAAAGCAAACGTAAGTGTGTCATTAAAACATTAATAAATATTAAAGTTTTAGAAGCTAAATGCAAATATTTTAATTTTAAACTCTATTTAATGTTAAATAAGTTTTTGTCATAATACAAAATTAAAATCTGCAATATTTCATTACCGGCTGCTTTGCATTTATAAGAAACCCTATAAATCGCATTTTAAGCTTTATACAACAACATAATTTAATGTTGGAAGTAGAAAAGTTAAATTAAAGTACATCTAAAATTTACCTGTGTCTGGAAACTTTGTAGGAGGTCTAAAAATATTGCATCGCCTAGCAATCTTTGGTAAAATATCGTGAATTGGTATCCTCTTCTTAACCTCTGTGCTAAAATGTATTGTATTTGATTTACCCATAATCCGAAAAAACTTGCTTTCTTTTTATAACACCTATCTTGATTATTATTAACTAATTTTAATTTTAATATATTTTGTAAAGGTCTTGTGTACCATCTTATGTTCATTTTCTTAGTAAATAAATTACTAATCATAATAATTTCTTCTTTTCTGCTCAAGAAAATGATAGCACACTAGAAAATGTTGCTGTTTGTTATCAAGAAGATGTTGCTATGAATTAAATGTCAAATATTTGGGAAACATTTTGTCACTTTTTATTTGAAAAACAACAAAAAACTCCAAAGTCGCCGCTTTATAGACTCAAATAAAAACGTGAAGAAAATTTTTTAATATTATATGTACCTATTTTTGTGAAATTCTAATCCCATTTTGATAACATTTATTAAATAACGATAAAAAGAACAAAAAATATAACATGGGGGACTATGATTCAAATATAAATATTGATGATAAGGAACTGCAAGAATTTCTAATGGTGGAAAAGCAAAAAGCCCTAGTAAATGCCCAAGTGAGTAAAAAATATACATATCAACAAATCCTTGTTATCAATTCAAAATGATAAAAATTTTTAGATACACGAATTCAACGAGATATGTTGGGATAAATGTGTGGACAAACCCAGTAACAAATTGGATTCAAAAACAGAAACGTGCCTTAGCAATTGCGTCAATAGATTTATAGATACATCTTTATTAATTACAAATAGATTTGGCCAAATACTACAGAAAAGTCAAGAAGGAATGTAGTGTAAAGAAATATTAAAGTAATTAGAAAGTAATTTGCCGTTTTATAGTGTTATAAAATTGTAATGAATTTCAAAAGGCATTGATATGTAGGTTCAATTTGATTAAAGGCAAAAATTAGAAAATACCCTGCATGTTTTATAATTTTAGTATTTAATACATATTCCTAATTCTTACGCTACCCCGCTATTTTTATGTGAACTTCTAATTTATAAGAGAAGCATTAATTTAAAAGTTCTGGTTTTGAAACATTTTTCAAACTGCACTTTCAATACTGAATGAAAGCTTAAAAAAAACATCCCTTTTATCCGTATAAAATTATTGATCCCTATAAAATTATTGATCTGTAAAAATGAAAAGCGAAAAGTTTATTCAAATTATTTCTTTATTGTTGTAACTATTATATCCTTAAGCAATAAACTCATATGGGACTGGAGCCAATAGAATTGGTTCATCTACTTTTTTTACGAAATGTGCTTTTTTTGGTTGCTCAGGAATACGTTTTAAGTTAACCATTATCTTCTTTTCTTTTGCTTCCTTTAATTTGCGTTCGTTTTCCTTGACGCGACGTAAGAAGTCTTCTCTACATTTAGAATGACTAATATGTTCAATACGTACATTAATTCTTTTTGGAATAATTCTGTGACGAACTCTTTTGTTTACAATAACACCAACAGCATGTGAAGTTACGTTGTACACTCTTCCAGTTTTACCATGATATGCTTTGTATGGCATACCTTTTTGCACGGCACCATGTCCCTAAAAAATTTTAACAGATTGCTTAGATATTTTTTTTATTAATAAGATAAACATAACTTACTTTGATGTCGACAATATCGCCTGTTTTATATACTTTTAAATAAGTTGAAAGAGGAATGACACCATGTTTTTTAAATGGACGGGAAAACATATCCCTTGTTCCACGACGGTAACCTTTTGAATTGGTCATTTTTTATAACGCTTTGCACCTAAAACAAAAATAAAATAACCTATAAGCACGTGTAATATCGAAAAAAAATAACACTTATTTTTCTATTTTGCGCCATTTAAACTTTATAAAAATACAAAATAATCGATTCTAAATTTATTTAAACAAATATTTTAAAGGGAAAAATATAAATAACTAAAATTTAAAGTATTTTTCCTTTAAGATTTACTTACAACGTCTTGCTTTTATAGAAATTGGTTAAAAAAGGGTATTGAAATTTTCAATGACAGTCCACATCAGCTAGCACCATATTCATATTACACAAAATAACTTCAACTAGCGACATATTTGACATTTGGTAGCTTCTCATCTTTATGTTAAGAATATTTTTAATTATTGTCATTTTCAAATCCCATTCATTCTTTGGAAAGAATTAAATTTAGAATTTTACTGAATAAAGTACTTTGATTTGATCTATTATTACAAGTTTTTTAGTTAAAATGATATTGTACATACTCATATTTATTGTAAATTTAGAAATGATATTTTGTAAATTTTTATGACATTTTCTTTCAACGTTTAAATGTCATATATTGTTTGCTGGGAAATGACTAAGTAAGTTGTATCCAACAAACATTACAACATTTTTAAGCTAATTATCCATTGATAGGGTATGACATTATTAATGAAGTTGTAAAAAGTGAAGTGTTGTGGGTTTTTGTATTCGTAATCTCTTAAAATTTTTCTTGTTTCTTTAAAATTAATTCGAAAAAGAAAATTTTTACATATTAAATTATGGAAGATTTAAAAAATGGGGGTATTGAAAGCGATCCAGCTGCTGATTTCTTAGCAAGGGAACAATCAGCTTTTGCTTCATTAGAATCAGAAAATGATTTTGTACGAATCAACTCTGATAATATTGGTAAGTGATTGAATCATTTGTAACCTAGTGCAATATTAAAATTTCTTTGAAAACTAAAGTGATTTTTATTTTGACAAAACATGGTTTTCTAAAAATTTTATGTCACTTATGTACATCATTATTAAATAAAAAATTTTTGCTTTTGCATATTTAAAATTTACAAATTGGGAGTCCGGATGTAACTATAACGCCCTCTTTTTTTATATTGGAAATAATTTTTAAATGATAATGATATTTAAAAAAAAAATTGAAACCTCTATTAGAAATGGCTAATTTTTTTTAGTTTTTAGTCTTGGAAACATTTTAGTATAACTTATTATTTAGCATTAATAAAATATATCTAGCTTAAAATGGAAGTAATAGATAGATCCATCTTTGCTTAAAGTGATATAAAATTCAAACACCACACTTTATTAAAGTTGGTAACAATAATGGGAAGATAAAACATGTTTGTCAAAAACATAAAATATTCTGATCATATAACAGTATTTTAAAACAACTTCTTTTAGCCCCAACGATTATGGGAGATTTCGAGCAAAATGGAAGTTTTGATATAATGAATTCACAACCACAAGAAAACCCTGGTACCTACCTAATTATTTTGCTTTTATGTATTAATATTTACTGAATTCATATTTTTTTGTTTGTTAGTACCCGTCCGGGATGAACCAGAAAAAATTAAATTGTGGAGAGAAGAACAAAAACTAATTTTGGAGAAAAAGGATGCAGAAGAAGCTAAGAAAAAGGAGGAATTACGTGAACAAGCAAAACAAGAACTTAAAGATTGGTATAGACAGCACGAAGAAACAATATCTAAAACTAAAGCATCAAATAGGTAAATATAAATCAATAAATTTTTACTTAATTTTATTTGAATTTTTTATTCATATTTAAATATATTTGAGTGTCCTTTGAAAATAAAAAAAATGCTGTTTTTGTAATATACATTATGTATTTATATCATTTATATTTAAACGCTAAACCAGTGGCTTAGCTATTATTTTCTTTGCGACACTTAAAACGTTTTTAAATATTTACAAAAAATATTTTTCTCTGTTATTACATTAAAATGATAAAATATGCATCTATTTGGCCTAATTGTTCTCTCATTGTTTATATTTTTTACTCTTTTAATTTTTTACTAACAAAAAGGGAATCAGCTAAGTAAGTATAAAGGCTTATTACAACAATTCAAATATCTTTGATGTGAAATTGTTTAGTGGTTGATATTTTCTTTTAAGTTTCTGCTAGTAAACTTTATATTTTATATTGTAATTTTGCAAAGAAACTTCTGTCTACAAACATAGTTGTATTATCTCATAAATTTTAATTTTTTTTTTTCAATTTTCATTTAAAACACACATAATTATTTCTGTTTTTTGTGTAAAAATTTTATCCACAATTTTAGCAAATAGAATTATTTTTTACTGAAATAGATTCATAGATATTTTTGAGTTTTTTGTAAAAATAGTTTGATTGATTTTTATGTACGACAATTTCATAAATTCTTGATCTTTCTTTTTAGAAATGCCGAAAAACAATGTGTTCAACTTGAAAATGAAGAAATTGAACCAGGTACCGAATGGGAAAGAATCGCCAAATTATGCGACTTTAATCCTAAGGCTAGTAAATCAAGCAAAGATGTATCTCGCATGCGATCGATTATATTACAATTGAAACAAAATCCTCAAACTCAAACGTTAAGAAAAGCGTCTTAAGATAATAGTATTTTTTTGCGTTAAAAAATCTATTGTAATAAATTGAAATTAACAAAACAAAAAAAAAACGTGAAAGCTTAGAATTTTCTTCAATTGCCTTTCATCAAAAATTAATATAATAGAAAATAAATGTAAAATATTCCATTATTATAATTATATTAAAAAAATGAGTTATATTATTATCCTTTGGTTTAAATAAAATTATGTATACAAAAGTATTGGCAATTCCTTAATTTTTATTTAAAAACAATTAACAAACCCTTTTTTTAAATACGTTGTAAGATATAAGATTCAAATAAAATATATAATGTAGAATGTTAAATTTATTTTTAATTTCTTAAATAAAAGTATACCAGTATACTGCATATGTCACAATTTTCTTTTTTCATTGAGTCTTCACATTGGCTACATTTCTTTTATAGCATTTAATAATTGAAAACTCAATGCGTATCTGTTATGTCTTTCTTTTGTTTTTTCCATCCAATCTTCTTTCTTTTTTTTCCATTCAACTTTATGCGCTTTCAAAAGTTCTTCTTTTGTTGAATCTAAAGAATTAATTAACTGAAAAATTAGAGATCTTATAATATTGATATAGACATAGTACGTATTCAAAAAAACAATTACAATATCCTCAATGATTTTTTTTTCCTTAACCTCTCTATCTTCATCAATTTTGTCTTTTGGTGCTGGCATTGCTGTTATCAATCCTATTTCATTTTTCAATATGTTTTCGGTTAACTCTAGCATTTTTTCTCTTTTAGGAGGTTCTAGGCATCGATTTCTTACCTCGCTATATAAGTGCATTCATGTTACTACAAATATTTCATTAAAAAAACCTATTTACCAATCGACGCTGTTTGCTCTTGGCCTATTTATGTTCCATGCACGACAAACTGCATACAAAGCTGTATTTTCTTGAAATTTTGCTAGATCCAAGCTTCGATCAAAAAGTTTCATAACAAAGCTCTCATGTACAGAAGTCGCGTTTTCAGACTTGTCTTGCTTGACGCGCTTTGGAGGTCTCCCTCGTAGAGGCATGTTAATTTTATCATTTTCATCGTAATCATCATCCAATTCAGCTAGATCTTGTAAAATTCCCAACAATCTTCCACGGGCTAGTTGAATTTCATTATCTAAAATTTTAGAGTCGTAGCTTATTTTTACGAAAAGAAAAATTTTAAATTACATACTTGCTCGTCTTTTCGGCATTGTTATTTGTTTTAAAAATTTTTCTTTTATTTAGAAAATTGTTTTTCAATTTTAAAATGCTGATCTTTAACAAAATTGTTGTTTTTCTTTTTGATGAATGTTGAGCAACATAAAGATGTAAATTATGTTTATTGCAGTCAATATAGTGTCATTGAGTTAAATTGACACACAATATTTTGATGTTTCAGCTCTTTATTTAAGTCTTTAGAAAAATTAATACGGCGATTTTTTGATATGTTAAAATTACAGATTGAAAATTTTATACTCATTACACATGAGGCTTCTTTCAAGCTACTCCAGAATTAGTTTTCATTTCTGTGTAACATAATTCTTTATAAACTCCATATAAATAATCATAATAAAAATGATCTCGAAATGTCAATTTTAGACTCCTATGAGTAAAACAAGAATTTTTTCTTTTTTCATTTTTATTTTCATTTTTTCTTGTACTTAACTGTGAAATGAAAAACATTTTAAAACATGTAAATTGGTAGTGCAAACATGTAGGTGAAATAGAATAAATGAAATAAGTGTTCTGCATTTATTGTTTCATTGAATACCACAATACCACAGGGTAAAACAAATTTGATAAGCAGCCAAAATATAGGAATGGTTTTAATTAAAAATTTCTAATAAATAAAAATATTTTTTATAAATAAAAAACCTTTGAAAAGCTTTCTTATTACAGCAGAGATTGAACAAACGATTGGTTGTGTTCTCATTTATAACGAAATTAAATACGAAACTTAAAATTTATAAAAATTTTTGTAAATGTCAAAATAATAAACTCAAATAATTTCTTTTAAACTCTTAAATCTAAAACTTAATCAAAACGCAATGCAGCACTTCAAAAGTTGACAGTTTCAAAATTCAATTCATAATAAGTTAAATTCATTATACAAAAAAAACTTAAATCTGCTATTCAAAATTGAAATAAGTTCATCTTGAAGTGCTACTCTAAAATAATATTTTAATTTCGTGCATGCATGTTTAATTTTAAAGTGCAAATGTGTCAGCAGCTTTCAAGTTTTCAAGTGCAGTTGTCGTAGGATGATGGCTAAAAGTACGTGATAAATATAATCAATATGCAAAATACATTACAAAATTTGACAATTTAATAGTTTTGAGTAGTTTCTTGATATGTCAAGATTAAAAGCAGGACTTCAAAGTGACAGATTCAATATTTTGTATTCAATATTCAAAATTTTTGTATCAATAAGTTGTCAAATAGTAAATTTTGAAAAAATAAAGGTATCGAATAAACACTATTCTGTTTACTGTTAAAGCCGGAGCTCTTAGTTTACAAATATTTTGTCGTCTGTCAAAATTAAAAAAAACGTAATTTTTGAAAGATTTTCTACACATCCATCATCAATTGCTCAATATTTGAATTTTTCTTTCTAGTTTGAAAATCAAACAATCAGCTAGCGTTACAAATGCTTAAATGAAAATTCTTATAACAATTCACTTGATTTACTTTTATATAAATTAATAGATCAGTGAAAATTTCATACCCAAATAGTTAGCCCACTAGGAAATTAAAAGTCAAATTGAATACTACATCATTCTCTTAGAAATTTCTACAAAGAAGAACACACATTAGTTTCTAAAAGTTTAAAAATTTCATCCGAAAGTACTTTGAAAAGGTGTCCAAGTTCTATTGAACTGATGCACTTGAATTCTACCACAGAGTCATATAAGAATACAACAAAATTACTACTTTGTTTATTGGGTAAAAACTTAATTAATGTTTATAGGGACTTTGGAAAGAACTTTGCTTTGGACAAGACAAGAACAGAAGTTTGGTTGGCGGACGACAAGTTAAAAAGAAATATATTAAGGAAAATCAAAATTAATTGAAAAATAATTAAATATAAAAAAAATTAATTTTTGTGTCGCCGGTTGATCAAATTCATAGTGTTTCTAGTTCTTGTCGTAAAGTTACAGTTTTATTAGAAAGGTCAAGTGGAAGTGGAAGTTTATGTACTTAATTAAAAAGACATTATATTTTGACATTCAAATTAAATTCACAATAGGTATTTTTGTGAGATATGATTTGTGAGCTTTCAGTACGAATTACGGTATGCATATTGCACAATCCATATTTTTGTTATCAATGCAGAATATAAGGTAAAGGCTGTAGCCTAAAAACGAAAATTAAAAAATAATAGAATTAAAATACTAAAATTCTTTGGCGATCGAAGTTTGAGTATAAGTGATTTATTAATATAAAAAACCTTAAATGTAGTAAAGGTTTGGATTGGAAATTTGTATCGTTTTTTTTTTCTAATAAGAAAGTGTATCTTATAAAATATTTTATTTTTAATAAGCATATTATTTTTCAAAAATAATTATTTTCGAAAAACTGATTTCTTTAAAATAAAAAATAAAATTTGACAGTTGACATAAAAGTAATAAACAAATTAAATGCTGAAGTATTGAACTTAAGAACTGCAATGCTGTAAAACTAGAACATTTTACTTGACAGTACCATAACATTGGAATAAAAATCATTAGACAGAAGATATCCTCTACTCCATTCGAAGAAAACTATTGATTTCAGGAGTTTGTGTTCACGAGTATGTTTAATGAGGTGTTAAAATTCTCACATGATTTTTGCTCAAATATATTCCAATATTAAATTTTAATTTAAAAAATATAAATAATTGATATAAAAAATAAATAATAAAATTATTACTATTTATTAAAGTGCAATTAGAAATTACAGTAAATTCTATAAAAAATCAATTAATATTAATATTGTGTTCAAATTGAGTGTCAGAATATTTTAAGTGATTTCCACATTCTATATATATTAAACGAGTTAAAAAAAAATTACTATTCAATAATAATGACATCATTGATCCTTTAATGGAGTTTTTTTATTGGAATGCGGCAAAATTAATTTATTTGGAACTATGATATGTTGCGGCCAACTAAAAATTTTTATAAGAATTTTAACAACGAATCTCAGTTGAAAGAAGCTGTAGGCGACGACGACGAAAAAACATAATTCTTGAATAAAATCTGCAATGAGCCATAAGAAGCTAATTAAAAGGTTGCGATCACCCTGGAGATGGATCCAGGTTTTTATTATGAACTTGGTTGTACTTCTAGTTTCAATAAAATCAGGTAAAATAATACAAATACATATTTTATTATTTTTAATAATTATATTAATTCCATCTAATATATTAATGAATGATTTTATTATTGATAATATACACAATATGTACCTATGTACATATTATATACATTAAAAAAAAAAAAGTGAAAAATTATATATATATATAAAATATATTTATATATTATATAAGTATAGCTTCCGACATGCTCAAGGCAATTTTTATATTTTTATGTTTTATTTTAAATTTTCATTTTCTAGGTATTTCTAGTTCATGCAATTTTAACAGTGTTATGTAATATCTATATATACCTAAATATATAGGTATAGTTGAAATGAGATGCCTAAATTTTTTTTTAGGGGTTATGTAGGTATAACTACTAAATTTTGGCCTATTTGCAGCAAGTGTCATTATAACATTAAGAGGTTATGTACGGACACATAGAAGAGTAACTCAAAATAAAACAAATATTTAAAATGATTTTATTTATAATAATTAATTTATTATTTTCTTTTTTTATCTTTTTAAGCTCAATAGCAATTTATGAAATTTTCATTTTAAATAAATTAAGTATTCTTATTTATTAATTTATTTAATAAAATTCAATATAAAATTTTTATTTTGAATTTTTTTTTTTTTTTAAACTCTATGTTAATTTATTCTGCCGGTATTTATGTTCAAAGACACGTTAAAATTGCGTGTATAAATTATTGATTAAAACAGAAAATCATTTTGTATAGTAGTAAAACATATGAATGTACGTGTGAATATAAATGTATGTATATATATATATATTATATTTATGTACATATTAATATTTAAGTATATAATATGCTACATTATGTACTTTTCATCTGTATACATAATATAAAATGATGATTAATATTATATACTGTTTTGGTTAACAATTTTAATTGTTTGTTAAGGATATTTGAATATTTTCTCTCGTCTTTCACTAAAATAGCAAAAAAAAAAATATTTTTGCATATATTTTTTTCTAAATAAACTGTAATTTAAAAAAAAAATTATTTTTTTTTGCACACATTTTTTAAGTCAAGGTTTTTAACAGTAAAATACATTAATATTAATTTTTCTCTCAAAATTAAATAGAAAAAGAACAAAAATTCAATAAAGAATGATGAAGATATTATAGAAGATAGGTAGGCAGATAGGTAGGTAGGTACATCGGAACGTGTAGGAATATATCTATCTTTTTTAATTACATGACATGAATTTTTCTTTATATAATTAGTTAATAGAATATTAAAGGATAAAGACGAAATAAATTGTTTTTTTATTTTGCTTGTAAAATTAAAATGGGTTTTGTATTTAAAGTAAAAGAATAAGGATTTAATTGTACTTTTTAATATTAATATTTATAGATTTTGAATTTTTTTTTTATTGAATTCTTTTTTTGGTAGGTTACCTACTTTTTTTTATCGATATTTTAATTTGATATTATTTGCGAGAATAAAAAAATTGTGAATTTTTTTTTTGCAAAATTTTCTGGTGGATATAGGCAAGATATTAATTATATAAAGATAGTTTGGTAGATAGGCATGGTATACCTAGATAACCTTCAAAACAATCATCAATGAATAATATAATTTTTATAGATACCTATACCTTGATATACAAAATCAAATAATATGTAGGTGAGTAAACAAATAACTCATAAATAATAAGAATCAATACTGAAAATTTTTTATTTATTTATTTTTTTACTCTATTTTTTTTTTGTATGAAATAAATATTTAGGTATTTTTCATTTTGAAATATTTATATGGCCTATTGTCAGGATATTTTGAGGACGATTAAGAAAAAAAAAACAGAAAAATTAGTTTTCGAGGTCGTAAAATACCTAGATATTATATGTAACTTAGTCTTTTTTTTTTATTATTCTGTTTGTGTAAATGAAATGACTTACGCAACTCTTAGTTAAGGAATATTTAATGAAGCTAGGAAAAATAACAATGTTACCGGCAACAGGGAATGTGTATTTTTATTTTTGGAATTTCATATAATATAATATTTATTATATATTGGATTAGGTATATAGGTATAATATGTAAATATTTATTATATAGCAATAAATTGTTATATGATTATTGTTAACTTCCATATTTTCCATAGAGAATTTTAATTTTGTTTACTTAATACAAAAATTTATCTTGAGATTCTCCATAAATATGTAGGTACCTACATCCCTTTATTAAAAAACAAAATATTGCATAAATAGAAATTCAATATACATAAGCTATATTTAAATATAGTCCATTAAAAAATTTGATAAAAAGATAAACTCTGTTCATTTAATCCATTAACTTAGCTATGAGAAAATATTTTGGAATACTTAGGTAGAATCCCGGAAGCTTATCTTTGAATTTTTATTAAAATAATCAATACAATCTTATTAGAAATTCCAAATAATTCGCGTTATTGTGAATTTTCAATCAAAATAAATTTGCGAGTTTGCTAAATAATAAGCGTATATATACGTATGTATATCTTAATTAATTTATTTAAGGATGTAGGTATATCTATGCAATAAGTATTGCCTTATGTGTATTGGAACAAACATCTATTTTTATAAAAAAAATAAGCACCAAACAATTTCTACGAAAATAATATAAAAAAGATTTTAATTATTATCTTGTACAACAAATCTTTATATATATATATATACATATAATGTATATAAGAAAGTACAATATTTTTGTATCACACATACTCACTTAATTTTATGTTATTTAATTCTTGTATATTATTAAAGTACAAAGTAAATAGTATAATAATAAAATTTCAAAAAAAAAAAAAAACAAGTAAAAAAGTAATATCAAATTATTTTAATGGACATTTACATTTAATATCATGTTGATATTGTTATATATGTATATCCATATATATTCCTCATGTATATTATATACAAATCGCTATTTATTTATCTATATATTGCTTATTACTTATGTACGTAGCTACATATTACATATTTACTTATAATTCGAGTTTATTTACAAGGTTTTTTTGTTTTTCAAATTTAATAATTCAGAAATTTTATATACATATGTATATACTTACTAAGTATAATATTAATTTATTAAGCACCTTGTATTTTTCATAACCTCATTTTCAAGTGGATTTTACTTTTTGGTAGGTTTTAATGAGAAATTATTTTTAGTATCATATTTTAGGTGCCTAACTATATGTGCTTTGTTATATACGAATATATTATAAATATTGTATATTATTTCCTTAGGTATTTATGTATTGTAAATTTATTTACTAAAAAAAACCCTATAAGTACTTATTTTTATTTATTTATAATAGTTTAATTGTCCGAATCTAAAATTAAAACTTTCTTTGAAAATCTTTAATAAAATTTACTTAGTATATTTGAAATTAATTGTTTTTTAACATATTCTCAAAATTCTGATATATTTATTTGAGATTTTTGAAATTAGATCTAATAATTGTTAATCCTAGGTATACAATAATTAAATAAGAAAATTTTGTGAGATTTCAAAATCTAAAATTTTATATGAATTTCAATTGAAAATATACTTATTCTCAATTTTTATATTTTAGACAGGTACCAACTGAAAACTATTAAAATATTTATTTTAATAATAAGTATAACCTATGATATTCAATTATTCAAAATTAAAATCGATCAATATTTGAACAAACGTATTTAATTAGTAAATATTATAATATGTATGCCAGATGGGACTTAATTAATTTAAAATCAATTGCTAAACAAAAACGAAGTATCTATATAGTAAAATTTATAAAGTAAAGAAAAAATAACTAATTTGTATGGTAATTATTGTTATACATGATGGAATTAATCAATTTTGTCTGAAAAAATATTTAATTTTCATTGCTAAATGCCACAATGTTATTCAAATTTTTTTTTCCTTTTTTTGTATACGGAATAAGTAAGTAAACATTTTTTGTCAAGAATTTTAAGTTTGGATCATTAAATGCGAAAAATGAAAGATTGGTTTTTTGATTCAAAAATCAATTTAAGATAAAAGTTTTTCTGGTAACATTAAAATAATTTAAAGTTTTCTCAAGACAGAATTTCAAATAAACCTGATTTATCAAATTCGAAAATAGCTATTTTTGGATTGAAGCTAAAAAAAATTTAATATTATAATTTTTTCAATTCCGAAACCATATTTCTTTGATGATAAACTATACAATTGAAGATACGAGTAAATGAAGGTGTCATCTACAATTTTTATGAAAATGAATTTATTGTGTAAATAGAAGTGTTATATGTTTTATATTTCATATGGAAAAAACTGTTTTTCAAAAAACGACTAAGTTTAAGAAATCATTTGTCTTTAAAAGGTGTTATATCACATTTTTGAATTATTTTGGTTTGAAAGAAGGTTAATTTACTCGAAACTTTAAAAATTCTAGTAGACACCTTCATTCTTTCGTGTCTTCAATTTGTAACAACAGTTTTTCAATTAATTTATGATTTTTATTGAAAACAAAAAATCGAATAATTTCCATATATCTAAGTATGTAATTACAATCACATTAAGGCATTGATATTGTATAACAGTCACTAATTTAAATATAACAAAAATAGTTTAATATTATAATTACTTAATTAAATCGAAATGTTGTCTTCCTTATCCACAATTTTGCGTGTGTATCGAATTGCAAAATGAAAAATAAATAAAAAAAAAAAGAGAAAAAATAAATGTAATTACCTAAATCCATTTTAATGAAAATCCTATACAAGTTAAATTTTGTAAGTAAATGATTTGGAATTAAATTTCAATATTTACACATTTTATTTAAGCCAATTTAAATTCAATAAAAAATAATCGAATTAAATCAATTATAAAATTAGTAAAGTAAATTGTTTGAAAGAAGATTTAAATTAGTTTTAGTATAGAGGTGTTTATTTTCTTGTTTTTTGCTTTTATCTTTTTCCTTTTTTTTCGTACTTTATGCGTACATACCTGAACACCTTTGTAAATAATATTGAGGAATAATATTTTGATTTTTAAAAATTTACTACAATGTTGTTAATTAAACACAAAATGTGTTTATTTATTTTATATATTTGAATAGTAAATAACAAAAAAAAAAATTTATTGTAAGTACATAGAGTGGCCAGTTGAAATTTGTTATGAGTAACTACATTAGGAACAATATTTTTTAGTTTACTTATTACTGTATATGCTAAAAAAATAATTATAATTTATAATTTTTGATTTCAATTCTAATTAATTAAATGTTGAGGGTAAGCCAATTTTTTTCTTTTAAAAACTCAAACAACACAAATGCCTTTAAAATTAATTTGTTAATATTAATTTTTTATTACTGAATATGGAATATTATTGCATATTAAACTATAATATAAGTACAACACATCGCTAAAGGTTTAATATAAAATTCGAAGATATTCACAGAACAGGAGATTTTTTTTCTTTGCATAAAAACATTCGAGATTTAGAATTACTGATTAAATTTAGTATCGAGATTTAGAAATACTGATATATAATTCAGGTGATTTTTTAATTGCATTGCAATATTATATATAATAAAAAGAAGAGCTCTATATATAGTTGAACTCTAAATAATTTCAACGCATAAACAGCAGTTTTTTAACAATCAAAACAGTGGTAAAATTGGAATTTAGGTTATTTTACCGCACGAAGTAAAATTGGCGGCGGTAATTTTGTTTGATTTCTGGCAGTCCTAATTTAAATGTTTGTATAACCCTAGGTATATGAATTTTGAAATTAATTGAATTAATTCGCCGCTGAAAATATCTTGTTTTGTTTTATACCTAAACCAACGCCATAATTAGTTGTATGAGTGTCATTTTCATTTTTGTAAAAATTTTTGTAGTTACGTTATAACATTGTAACATACATATGTACATATGTAGATACAAAATGAACTTTTCCATTACACATTAGAGACTGCAGTTATTTAGTGCAATATATGAGATAACTTAAACCACACCTAAAAGTACATGAACGACGTTTTTTTTACTCACTTGAACATTTTATATGGTTATAAAAATTTTATATATATATATACACAATATATATATATATATATATATATATATATATATTTATATATTGTATACATACCTTAAATAATGCTTAATTAAAAGTCTTAAAAATTATTCTAATTTAATATAACAATTATTTTCAACAGCTCATTATTTAATTTGTTAAATATATAGAGAAACACACTTTTATTGGACATCTGTTTCCATGAGATGGGTTAGTTTGAGACGAAGTGCATTAAAGCATTTTATATTAACATCAAAGAGGAAAAAAAAAATATTTACAAAATATGTTCTTGCTTTTTATACCCTGCACTTCGTGAAGGGTATATTAACTTTGGTATGGAGTTTGTAACTACTTGAAGGAGTCATCTGCGGTATGGACATATATATATATTCTTGCTCAGCGTAAAATTCTGCGTCGATTTAGACATGTCCGTCCGTCCGTCCGTCCGTCCGTCCGTCCGTCCGTCCGTCCGTCCGTCCGTCCGTCCGTCCGTCCGTCCGTCCGTCCGTCCGTCCGTCCGTCCGTCCGATCGCACGATAACTCAAAAACGAATAATGCAATCGACACCAAACTTTCACAAGTTTTTTCTTTTGTGCCAAGGACGAACCCTATTGTTATTGGACTAAATCGGACAACGGGTTCGGGTAGCTGCCATACAACTCCAAGAGTTTATTTTAAATATTTCAAAAACTAATACAGCTATAAATATAAAATTTTGTATACATGTGTCCAATTATATTCTACACATGCCCTAAAAATTATAATGGGATAGCTGCACCGGTTCGGGTGGCTGCCATACAACTCCAATAGCAAATTTTTTATATTCGGCAAAATAATAAAGTCAGATTCATGAAACATGGCAGTCATGTGTCCAATTATAGGTCAAATATATTTCTGAAGTTTTAGAGGAATCGCTTGACAGGTTCGGGTACCTGCCATACAACTGCAGAAGTTAATTTTAAATATTTGGAAAAATAATAAAGTCAGATTCATGAAACTTGGCAGTTGGATGTCCAATTATGGCTCAAATATATTTCTGAAGTTTTGGTGGAATTGCTCGTCAGGTTCGAGTAGCTCCCATACAAGTCTAAAAGCTTATTTTAAATATTTGGAAAAATAATAAAGTCAGATTCATGAAACTTGGCAGTTGTGTGTCCGATTATAGATCAGATATATTTGTGAAGTTTTAGTGGAATTGCTTGACAGGTTCGGGTACTTGCCATACAACTCCAAAAGCTTATTTTACATATTTGGAAAAATAATAAAGTCAGATTCATGAAACTTGGCAGTTGTATGTCGAGTTATAGGTCACATATATTTCTGAAGTTTTGGTGGAATTGCTTAACAGGTTCGAGTAGATCCCATACAAGTCTAAAAGCTTATTCTTAATATTTGGAAAAATAATAAAGTCAGATCCATGAAACTTGGCAGTTGTGTGTTCGATTATAGATCAGACATGTCCGTGAAGTTTCTATTGAATGATTTCAGAGGTTCGAGTAATTGCTACACAATAACGAAAGGTGCAGGGTATAATTCAATCGGTTTATACCGACTGAAACGTTTTTACTTGTTTTTTATTTAATTTGTTTTTTTTTTATTTTCGTTTTATTTTTTATTTTTTTCTTTTTTTTTTCCTTTTTTTTTTGTTTATAGTTCAAGAGATATGGGAAAAAATGTATTCTTTAAAGTGAGGAGTGATGTTCCAATTTTATTGTTATTTTCAGCAAAAAAAAAAAAAAAACATTTTCTGGCTACCCGCCTGATTAATGTTTTAATATGACGAAAATGGAAGTGGTAAACAAATAGCTCTTTCTGATTTCATTTTTGTTCTGTATTGTTTTTTAATTTTTTTTTTTCATTTGTTTTATTTTTGAAACCGAAATATACATGTGATACATTATGTCTGAATAAACTGTGCTATTAAACAATGCATAGACAAAAAATATGAGAGTTTGTAGGAAAATTAAACACCTGTACAATTCTTATACTTTTACAAAAACTGAAACTATAACCAAAATTTTTTCTTTCTTTTTTTTTTTTTTGAATTTAAGACATGCATATATACATACATATGCGTATGTATTTATATGGTTCATAGACAATCATTTGTAACTCGTTCATCATTAGCATGTAAAAAACCTTCCCCTGCTCTGGATATTATTATTGGATTCTATCATTCAAATTACTAAATTTTACTAAAAGGGTTGTATCCCAAATTAAATTAAAAATGAAATTCAATTGTTTTTATATAATTATTATTCATTAATTTCATTTGATTAACTGTAAAAACGTTTTAGAATTAAAAATATATAATTGCCATAATTTTGATGGAAGTCATAATTCTGATACTTACGTAGATATTTAGTTGTAGAACCATATTCTAACCAAATATTCCAGTATTAATTTATACATACTTAATGCATTCCAATTAATGTCTTAAGCATAACTAAACAGCTTCATAATATATAATTTAAAATATATTTATAGGTATATTTATTTAAACAAACGTGTAAGAAAAAAAATGCATATTAGGCTAGGAGATTATAACTCTTATACAAAATGTTTTACAAGATGTTTTGAATTCGAATTACATTTGATCCTATATTTGAGCCCTAAAAATGTTGTATTGGACTTTGTTATATAATTTAATAATAATTATTCCACACAAATAATTTATAAAAGAAAGGAGTCTATTAATAATTAAGTAAACCTGAGCCTTTTGCTCACTAATGCAATATAGAAGAATAATACATTCATGTCTCATATTTGATGTATGAAATTTTTATTATGTATATATTTTTTATAATATTCACAATGTAATTTAATATAGCTTGGTGTCGAATTATATTTTAGCTTCGATTATGTAGCCGCTTTTACAAAATTTATCAATTAGAAGAATTAAAATGGAATTTTCAATATTTCATATTTTAATAATAGTAAAAGGATCAAAATTTTTAGTACTTAAATTAAAAAATTAAAAATTGGTAAAATTATTCGAATGATAAACTGAAGATGTATTTTTTGTTTCGGTCTACAGTTTTGATTGTATTAACTTAAAAAATTTGGTTAATTTTGTTCGTAAGCATGTTACTTCAAATTTCGTTGGTAATTTTGTTCGTAAGGTACTCTGTATGTCCCAAAAATTTTCTTTCATAATATAAATAAAAATATGCAATTTTTAATTCTAAAATTTTTTTTATTTTTTAAATTATTATTCATAAAATAAAGAAATTTTGAGAACAAAATTCAATTGTACTGAAATTGTAAAGGATTCCTATAACATAAATTTTATATCTGTTATAAACAATACTACAAAACGGCTTTGTATAACATTAAAAATATAAATATATAGAATATTATAATTCAGTTTTTATGCATTATATATATACATACGAGTACATAGTTCTGTGCCTGAATTATTTAATAATATTCATTTTATATAAATATTTTACATAGCTATCACATGTCCTTTTAAAATCGCGAAAACGACCGTGCATAATATCTTCTTCTTCTTCTTCTTAGTTCACTGTTATAAATTATAATGTATCACATGTTTACTAGGTCTTTATTATGATTTTTGTTATTATTTTTCAAATGCATTTTAAGTTTTTTTTAAAATAAAATTTAATTAAAATTTTTTTTTTTACATTTTTAATTTCATACTTACGTGGTTTTGTTTTTTTATTTTTTTTTATATAATATGGATACATACATATATGTATATATATATATTATGTATAAGGTACATATAAATATAACATTAACAAAATATATATATATTTTTTTTGTGATTGTTGTTTTTATTTTTCTTGTTTTGTTTCAGTTTTTCATCATTAATGTTTTTCGTCGAATTTTTAATTTTTTTTTTTTTTAATTTTTTTGTTTTTAATTTTTTAATTATTTTTTGTTTATTTTTTCACCTTTAAAAAAAAATTAATTTTTGTTTATTTTTTTTTTTTTTATTTTATTTTTCATTATAACCCTGTGGAGATGGAACAATATACTTATTTATTCAAATTATATACACATACATATATTATCATTAAATTAAAACAATTAATTTATGACAAATTGATAATAATTTTTAATTTATTATAAAAAAAAATAAATATATATACTTAGTATGAATTTTATTTTTCTGCACGTTTAGAAAAATTAACTTGAATAAAAGTATTGTGTTGTCCTTTTTTTGTAATAATTTTGTAAGAATCTAGTATGTATTAGGGCTACTGAATTATCCTTGAATGTAAAAATAGAATATACATCGATGGTAGGAGATTCCAATTTAAAAGAATTTTATTTTTATAAGTACATATATTAATATACAAAATTTAATAAAATTAATTTTGTAAAACAATTAATTATCTAGTATACTCGTAAAAGTTATTAATTATATTAATAGCATTTAGTGATGGTAAATAATTAATAATATTATAATTAATAATGTAATTGAAAATATTTATTCTTTTGAATATCTACGATAAAGTGAACTAAATAATTAGATTAGGGTTTTGGTATTGTAGCCTTTAGTATATATATACATATGTTTTTAAGTCAGAATAATAAATATTTATAGAATATATGTATATTTTTCTATTTATCATACTTAATGTGTATGACTGACTTGAAACGTATATGATAGAGATAGTATTAAAAAATATTAAAAAGTTAATTATTGTGAATTTTTAAGATAATTAGGTTAATAAAAATTCGTCGTTAATAAATTAATATTAAATTAAATATTAAATTGAAAATATATTGCAAAATATAGACCTTCATTGTATTATTAATAAATTGTGTTACTTAAGTTTCAATAAATTTGAAACAATTTCGGTTTGACGAAAAGTTTGCCAAAAATTTTATTGGTTTTGGCAGAGTTTTTATTTTTGATTTTATAATTTCTTTGTGTAAAATATACGAAATTTCAGGTGTTCGTTATATAGAGACTCTAATGAATAAATTTTTCTTAGTTCATCGTAGTAATAAATCAAAAACTAATTCCACTGGGTATACACATAGTTCACAAATGATTCGTATTAGTAAAGTTCGGAACCTTATTTGATTTCGATAAACGATTGGAAATGTGATTTGTGTATAACTGCTATACCAAGTAATTTAACGATATTTTAGAATCAAACGTGCAGATAAGTTAAAACTGACCGTTGTTATTAAAATTAGTTCATAGTTGCCATATAACTTTAAAAATATTTTTTTCAAATATTGCACAAAGAATTCAGTTTGAAATTCTAAAATTTTACACTAAAAAAAAAAACATATTTAAATCTACCAATTCTTGTTTTTCAAGAAACACAAAAAAAAAAATCAAAAAGAAAATCAATTGTGAAAGTAACACAAAAGTATAAATTTTGTATATAGCTAGTACCTACTAAATTAACAATAAATGATGTGCATGAATAACTTACTAGGATATTTAAAAAAATATATATATGTATTTTCAGATTTATTTAAATGTTGCAAAATACTATACCAGAAAAATAAATAAAAAAAAAAAACAAAACTTAAAGAATTATATCACGTCCTTAAAAATTCCTTTTAGGTCAAATTTCTTTATTGCGTAATTTGTAATTGTTACATACATTTGCTTGTAACATAAATATTATCTTACTGTTTTATTATTTTCGGCAAAAAAAATATATAGGTCAAAGTACTTTTTTTTGTAAAAAAAAAAGAAAATTTAAAATCATAATTAAATTTATGACGCCCTATGATTTTGCGTTTAACAAAATATTTATTATGAATTATAATTTATATTGTACTTAAGTATTACAATTCAAAAAATTATTATACTTTTTACCTTGAAGAAAGCACATTGTATGTAAAAATATTTCCTCATTACTTATATAGTTTAGTGCTTTCAGTTGTCCTCTTTTATGTTTTATAAATATAGAGGAAGAATATGCATTTTTTTCTTTTCGAAATTATTAAAAGAATAACAATTATTTTAGCCATCTTCTTGAATAAATAAGAAGAAATAAACAAAATTTGATAAACCCAAATTTTCAATTACATATTTTTTTAATTTATTCATTTTTGTATTTTATTAGAAAATGTTTCATACATAGTAAAAATTAATAGGTTTTCTAGCTTATATTTACCGTTTATAAGCCATAGATGTGCTTGTTGCAAAATATTTTGAATATTGACATTTATCGCTAGTATTTGACTCACCCTGATATCGTAAATGTTTTATAGAAAACGTCTCGAATACAAAATCTGTGGATAAAAAATCTCATGCAATTTTTCAATTCAAGTTATGAAGTTTACGTTTTGTAGATATCAAGACACATTTACAAAACGTTTTAACTTAAATTATGTGATATTATTAAAACTGTTTTGGTTTGCAACTTCGATCATGTGAAATTGCTAGTTTTATAATATATTTGTGTCGTTATTAGGACATCTTTTGTATAAACCGAAATTTTTTAATTAAATTTTCAATTTTTAAGTTTAAAGTTTATTTTTGATAAAAAAAAATTTTCTATTCAAATTTTAATTAATATTAAAATTCAAGTGTTAAAAGCGTTTTAAACTAAAAGTTTTAAACTAAAATCATTTTTATTTTAAATTGATCAGCAATAAGTACAATTTTGAATTTTATTAAAAATTTTAAATATAGTCAAATATTCTAAATAAATTTTTAATTTAAACAATGCAGAAATATATAAAAATAAAATTTTTTATTTATTTATTTTAATATTTATTTAAAGGATACGAATTTTTTGCATAGAATTATAAAATAAAAATTTAAATAATAAAAAAAAAATCAATATTTTAGTACAATACAAAAAAAGTTTGGCAATATATTTTGAATTTAGTTCATTTATAATTTGTTTATACTAGTTTATTTTTATAAATTATACATATAACATGTGTAGTACATTATATGCCAATGAAAACAGATTTATAAATTTTATAAAATAAGAGAATTTTAAAAAGGATTATATAGAATAACATTTAAATATATTTAAAATGCATTATAGCTCATTGAAATATTTTTATACAAATAAAAGGAGTTCATATTAATTTATATAACAGATATTTGGAACTTATATACATATATAGATAATACAAGACATATTAAAATATAATTAAAATATCTTATAAAAATATAAAAGTCAACCATGTTTTTTATATATTTATATATATAAATTTTAGAAAACAATTAATGGAATGGTGATTGGGGGATGTGTCCGGTGAATATTAATTTTTTTTTTTTTTTTTTGGAATGGAATGAGATTTTCCTATATATACATATATATTTAATTAAAAATAACCTTGGTTTTATTTTTATTTTAATATTTACATATCATTTTATATAAATATTATAAAATATATATTTACATTTTATTAATTAAATATTCATATACAATATAATAAAATATATTATGGTATTTTGTTTCTACATATATATATATATATCTTAATTCGACAAGTTAATGAATGCTTGTAACAATGTGATCACTTGTTTAAAAAAAAAATGAAAGTACATTAAAAAAAAAAAAACATTTATAACAGTTTGTTCATAAGTGTGGGGATTTTGGTGCTTTGGTTTTTTTATTTTTCTACTATATAAAAATTTTTTATTAATATATAATTTATATAATTTTAAAAATAAATTTTTTAAATTAATAAAATAAGTATAAATATTTTTATTAATAATATTATATCATTTATAAATTTTTACAGCTCAAAGTCATGACATGGATCCAAGCATAGATTTGCTGCAAGAGTTAAATTTATATAAAAATCATTCTAGTTATCCTGGTGTTTCGTTAACATGTAAGGGCTATCATAATAGTAGCATCGCTTTTCGTTTAGAAAATAATAGTAAGTTAAATTTAATTAATTATTTAAGAATTTTTAACGTTCTTACAGAAAATCTATTATTATACTAGCAAAAAAATATATACTTGAGTCTCTATATCTCAGACTATTATTTCTTAGTGTTAAAAACGGTAAAGCAAATTTAGTATACATTTCGAAAATACGTTCGAACATAATAATAACAAAAAATCTAGTTTTTTTTTTTTTTTAATTTCCGGAATATAATTGTATTTTAACTCAAAAACCAATATAATTTGACTATTATATTACTATTCTAATTTATTGGTTTAAAAAATTTATCAGATTTAATTAAATTTTGAATTGAACCTTTGCATTTTATTATTCAATAACTTTGCTGTGATCGTAAATTATTAAATAATTCTATATAAAAGTAGAATCTAAAAACATAAGTATATAGATTAGCCATAGATTTCGCAGTTAACCATATTAAAATTCCACTGTTTCTTATGAATTTTTGAATTTCCAAAGTTATATACTATCTTCATATTATACAAAATACTAATATTTTTTCGGCAAAAATTTACTTGATTGGATAAACTTCCTCTGATTTTTAATATAAAATATTTTTTGTTTTGAAATTTCAGTCATAAATTAGAAAAAAAAAAATATTTAAAAACTAAATTTTTTTTTATTATCGTTCTTATAATAGTTTTTTTTTGTTTTAATATAAAATTATTTTTTATTTTTATTTTCTAGATAGTAGAAGAATGTTAATGGTTCCACAAACAAGTTTGAACCGAATAACAAATTTATTAAGAAAATCATCAGAATTTACTTTTACGGCAATTATTAAACAAGATAAAAGCAATATAGGATCAATTATTGCATTTTCATATGGAAAGTTTAGGTAAATATATTTTTAAAATATTATAATACGATATGAATATTGTATTTTTTAAAAATAATTTACAGGTATATGGAATTAGAATCAAGTGGTAATCGTGATGAAATACGTTTTCACTTTTCATATATAACAGAAAGTGGTCAATTAAATGTTCAAACAGAAACTTTTTCACGTAAATTAGCTGATGGTAAGTGGCATAAAATTGCACTTGCTGTAAGTGGTCCCGAAATACAACTAATAATTGACTGCCATCCCCTATATAAAAGAGTGAATAATTTTATACCTGATAGGAATTTCAGTGCTTCCAATTTGCAATTATTCGTTGGTCAGAGGAATTCAGAAAGTCATAGTACTTTTATGGTAAAATTAATAATTCTTTTAATTTTCAATTTAAAATTAACTTTAAAAAAAAAAAAAAATTAATGTAAAAAGAAATCAAAAACAAAAACGAAAAAAAAAACCTATATATTGTAAATTATTTTAGGGCTGCATTCAAAATGCAAATATAATTGTTAAACCCTATGGGTATGTAACACAGTGTCCCCATATGCATGAACAGTGTCCTTCATGTGCACAATTTAATCTCCTACAACGTACTATAGAAGAATTAGAAAATAAATTGATCAAACTTTCACAAAGGGTATTTATTTTATTTATTATTTTTTTTTTAATTTTATTTTTTTTTTAATTTTATTTTTGGAATTCAAATTAAAAATTCATTTAACTTTTTATAATTTTTTTTTAATTTTATTTACAATATTACTGTTCTTTTGATTTTCCTTTTGATAATTTTCCAAAATTCTATGGTTTTAATCTTATTGCTATAAATTATTTGTTTATATTAAATAGTTGGCAAATGAAATACTTTAATATTATTTTTTTTTTCTTGTTTTGTTTTTTCTTTCACATTTTTTTTTTTTTAAATGAATTGTAGCTGCATGCTGCAGAAACTCAAATATCTCGACTTCAAGAATGTGAATGTAAGATATCTTGTAATATAAATGGAACAATTAGAGAAGATGGAATGACATGGAATAATGGTTGCGATGTGTGTAAATGTGAGCAAGGCATGGTAATATGTGATAAACAGAAATGTGAGCCAACTCCTTGTAGTTATCCAGTATTAGAAGAAGGATCATGTTGCAAAAAATGTCTAAGTAATTCTATTTTGTTAATTTTAATTAATTTTTATTATATTTACAAATTTCTTTTTTTTTTAGAAAATTGTTATTTAAAAGGACGATATTTTGAACATAACGAATACTATATTGAAGGATGCCGTAATTGCACGTGCAGTGATGGATTTATGGCCTGTGCTGTAATTGATTGTCCTGAGGTTAATTGTTTATCTAAAGGTTTAATAGAAGCTAAAAGCGAATGTTGTAAAGTTTGTAAAGGTAAATTAAATAAAATACTTATTTTTTTTTTATATTTTAGCTTGAAGTTATTTTTGCCTTAAAGTTGTATAAAATTTCTTTTTGCTCAATTTGTAATGTAGATTCTTACATATAGATTTAGTTTTCATTTTTGCTTTGAATTAAATTTTATGTTAGAACTTATTTTAGTATTAAGTGTTTTTGCATTCAAAACTCGTTTCTACTGAAAACACAAAATGTTCTTTTTTGGTTTTGCAAATGTTTTCTGTATATTCTTTTTGTATTGTTTTGGTTTTTATTGAATTTTTTATTGAAAAACTCACACTAAAATACATTTTTTATATAAAAATTTCTATTTTCATGTCTCTTTCTATCTTCTCCTAACGGATTAATTACTAACAATTAATTTAAAACTATTTTATGTAAAAATTTCCGAATAAACTTACTAAAAAAAACAAAAAAAAAATGCAAAATGCTTTTGCTAATAAAAGGCGACGATTTTTGTTCAAAAGGACATGCATGTCATGCCAATGCTACGTGTGTTAATTTATATACAAAATATACATGTATATGTCACCAGGGTTTTGAAGGAAATGGGTTCCAGTGTTCGGGTAAGGTTTAACATTTATTTTCCGGTTTTGATTTTTAATTATTTTTTATTTTTAGTTTGCCGAGTAATTTTTATTTTTTATGAATTCGATGATTCACATCGAAAAACTTTATTGAAATTTGAATCACTTAATATTTGCTTATTTAATTTCATTCTTTCTTTTTTTAATGCTATAAATTCCGATAAAAGTTTTACAGAGCTATGTATTTTGTTTAATTGCTATTTTTATTACCTAAAATTTTCTGCATTTTAAATTTTTTTGTTTCAGATATTTTGTAAATATCGATTTTTACATTCCAGTTTTAAAAATACCAATAATAGATGTCGAGTCGGATATTACAAAAAAATTTTTTTTTTTTGACAAGTAATCTAAAATTAAAGAAATTGTAATAAAAATTGGAAATTAGCTTAAAATTAACAATTTTTTTTCGGTTAAAATAAATGACTATCTAGCTATTATTCAAAACTAATTAAAAAATGATAAATATTGTTTCAAACTTAAAAACACTGCAAACTAAAAAACTCAATTGAATTCAAAGTTCGAATAATTTAATGATAACAACTAAAACAGAAATATGTATGTCGAATAATAATTTTAAAATTAGTAAATGTTTATGTCCATAATTTCATTATGTATATAACCGGTTTTTGGGTATTTATTATCTAAGTCTTTCTATATTCCTTCAAGATTTTATTATTTTAATTATTGAAGTAGTAAAATTGATGATTTTCATTTTATTTAATTTACAGATATCGATGAATGTGCCGAAAAAGGTGGCCTTAATGGTAATCACTGCCATTCCAATACATATTGCGTTAATACTCAAGGATCATATAAATGTGAATGTTTACCTGGTTTTACAAGAGAAACATCACTTACTTGTGTTGAAATCAACGAATGTTTATCAAATTTACATAATTGTCATGAGAATGCCAATTGCATTAATACACAAGGTTCATATAAATGTGAATGTAAACCAGGTTATATTGGTGATGGATATCATTGTGAACGTATGTTCTTCATTAAAATTTTAAATTGATTATATACAAATATATAAATTAGATTTTTTTAGCTGTATGCAATCAGACATGCTTACATGGTGGTCAATGTTACAAACCAAACGAATGCTCTTGTTGGTTAGGTTTTATTGGTGAATCATGTGAGCAGGATTTAGATGAATGTGATACGGGTCAACATAGTTGTAAAAATTCGTCAGAATGTGTCAATATGCCGGGTTGGTACTTTTGTAAATGTAAACCTGGTTATCATTCATTAGGGCCTGAATGTATTGATATTGATGAATGTTTAACTGACAAAAGTACATGTCATCCAACAGCTAAATGCATTAATACTGATGGTCATTACAGATGTGAATGTCCATTAGGCTTAGAAAACAATGAATGCAAATTAAGTAAATATTATTTGTTTAATAAAAATATTTTACTTTTATTAATTTTTTTTGATGCAATAACTTGTAAATAGTTCCACTGTCGAATGAAAATTATTTATTAAATATTGTTAAAAATATTTTTATTTCTTTCATGTTTTAGGTTGTATATTCGAAGATACTGAAATTGAAAATGGTGCTAGTGTGTTTCCTAGAAATGATCCTTGTACAAATTGCACTTGCGACAATGGAGTTATTACATGTGAAGAAATTAAATGTAATTGCTCTGCTTGGGAATCAACTCCTGAGAAAACATTGTGTTGTCCCCAGTGCAGTACAAACGCGACTTGTCAACATCAGGAATTGAAAAATGTGGTTTTCAGAAGTGGCGAAAAATGGATCTATCAATGTCAAACTTGTGAATGTTTGGTAAGTAAAAAATAAAAGTTATACTCGTATGTACCAAAAAAATACTTTTATTATTAAATTAAAACTAATGTATAAAAATGACGTTCAACACTTCAGGAATTATTATTTAATATTACGAGTATAATATGTACTTGTACAAATTCTTAAATTAAATTAATCATAATATTTTATATTTTTCTTTTAAGTTCGGTGAATTT
Organism: Condylostylus longicornis; assembly: GCF_029603195.1. Classification (NCBI taxonomy): domain Eukaryota; kingdom Metazoa; phylum Arthropoda; class Insecta; order Diptera; family Dolichopodidae; genus Condylostylus; species Condylostylus longicornis. The sequence continues at coordinate 504,427 of NW_026578032.1, forward strand.
GATTGTTGGCAACTTGAATGTCCCCCTTTGTCCTGTGACAATCCCCTGCCGTTGAAACAAGGTGATTGCTGCCAGCGATGCCCCGATGATCCTTGTAATAACTTAAAGCAAACGAGTAACATCACATCGAATTTGTGCACGTATAAAGGACATCAATTTCCTTCTGGACACATATTTAATGATCCGTCCACCCAGTGCACTACGTGTGACTGTAAAGTAAGTAGCAGTATTAAAATGAAATTTAGACTAAGGATTATTTAATTGTGAAAAATAACTTAATATGTTAATTCTGTATATAATAAGCAAAAAAAAAAAATAATTAAAAATATGCGTACATATTTTTTAATATAAATCTAAAGCAAAACGTGTTAGATTAGTTAATATTAAAAAGAGCGTATTATTATGATTTTTTAGCATAAGTTTATTATTTTGCATTATTACAATTCGAATTCTATAAATATAATAGTCTTATTTCTAATATAATTATAATATACATTTAAAGCTTATATTATAATTGTAGAAAATTAATGGAAATCATGTTTTTCAAAAATTTAAGTAAATAATAATATTTTTTTTTTATTTATAACAACTATTTTAAAATGCTACGTTAAAATATACATTTGAAACATATTAACTATTATGTAACCATCAACATAATTAAAGAAAATGTTTCAATACTTGATTGAGAATTAAAATTTCTATCGAAAGTGTACTAGAAATATTTTGATTAGGAAACTTGCTTAGAATTAGAAGTTAAAAATTAAATAAATTTTAAAGATTTTAAATTGAAAATTTTTATATATAATTTAATTAATATAGGTAGAGTATAACAAGAAAATCTAAATAATTATATAAAATTTTAAATTATGGTCTTCATATTTATTTTTAATGGGATATTTTTAAGAAATAATTTTATTAGGTTTTAAAATTTTTATAGTCTCTAATACATATAATCTTTGTTCCGTTCAGTTAATAATTAATAGCATTTATGTTATCTCATTTTATTAATCTTTTGCTTATCCAATCTTTTGTTTTAAAGAACAAGAAAAGGGATGGACAATTTTGTATAAAGTTAAAAAAATATTTCATTTTATTTTATCTTTTTTAAAAATAAACTTGATTCGTCGTATTATAGGTTATGTAGTTTTGAATAGAGGCCTTGTCCCAATTCATATATTTTTTATCACATATTCGTATTCAATTTATTGAAATTTTACAACAAAATTCAAACATTTTTATTAAAACATATATTTGGACAAAAATTGTGAGATATTTACTTTGCTTACTGAAATAAAGTAAATATTTAAATTACATAAATAATATTATAGTTTTGCTTCTTGTAAAATTATAAGAACATCTAGGTTCATAATTTCTTTAATTAATTATATGAAAGTTTAAATTTGAATTTTAGAATATTGGTTAAAAATTTGAAATAATCATTAAATAATAAATCTTTAGGGGGAATTAAAAAGGTTTTTTAGATGTCAGGGAAAATTTTCAAATATTTTAATTAAATTTGTTTTTCTTTTCCCGTTTTTTTTTTTTTTTGCATAATAAAAATACAACTTTCATTTCATTCAAATACTTTTAGTGTTATTGCTACTAAAAAGAAATTTTAAATAAAAAAATTTAATTTAAAATTGTTTTTTTTTTTTTTTTTTTAAATTCGTAGTTGCTGCATTCTCGAAATATAGTTATAATAATATAAAAAATGCGAAGAGAAATTATTCTCTTAAAATTTGTTGAAATATATACATTAGATCAGACAAAGCTTAAGATAGTGTATATAAATAGTAATTCTGTTTAATATTTATTTTAATTGTATCGCTAATTTTTATTTAATGCTATGTAATATGTAATCGTTTCTTTAAAAAAAAAAAAACAAACATTCAAATACATACATTTAAAACAATTTTTTTCAATTGAAAACGAAAGCTTGATTATATTGATCCATCTGCATTTGAAAAAAGTGCATGAGTAAATAAAAGATTCGATATCCTTCATTTCAAAAATAACAATAAATCCTTGCATGGAAAAATCTCTTTACTTTTCAATGATACCTTAATAATGTTGTATCTTCTGAATTATTTTTTTTTTTCTTTATTAAATATAAGTATAATTAGTTAAAGGACGATCGATGGTCGAATTCATTTAATGAAAAAAAGAAATATTGATTTGAAAACTAATCTAAAAACATAATTTTTTTTTTTATAATATTTTATTCTTTCTGTAAATTTTAATTTTTTTAATTGATTTATTTGTTTTTTTTTTCTTCTTTGGTTTTCATTCGAAAACAAATTTCTGCTTTTTCGTTAAATGTTTTTATAAGATTTTTATCCTAGCATTTTGTTGTATGATGCTGCTATATTCAAGGAATATTTGCAAAAATTTTTATATTAAGATCAAGTAAATTTAATTTTAAAAAAAATAAAATAAATAAATGATTCGTTATAAGTTTAATTTTGAAAAAATAATAAAAAAAATGTTTTTTTTTTTTGTATATAATTGTTCTGCATAAAATCCAAATGTCTTACGTCATAAAAATTTCCAAACCTTTTTTTATTTAAATATAAATTAAGAAATGAATTGATTTTTAAATCTCTAATTAACTTTTTGATAAATTCTGAAAAACAAATTGATTTTTTCTTATTAAATTTTCAAATTTTCAAATAAAAATTTATAATTTTATACAATTCATACTTTAAGTGATTTACTATAAAGGGGATCTAATTATTATCCTACAACCGTAAATCAATATAAATGAGGAATGGAAAAATATTTAAAATCAATGGAATATCAAATAATTATTAATTTGCAGAAATTTATTTTTATCTATATTCTCTTAACCTTTTTATCTACTTTTAGAAATTTCCTGCATTAAATTTTTTTAAAGTGACTTTATTTTATTCAATAATATTATTATTCAATAATAAAATATATTTATATTTTGAAAAATAATTCTCAATTCTGTGAATTTGGAAAAATTAAAAGAAAAAATACAATACATGGTGTATTTAAGAAACAATATCAAAACTTTTTTTTTTATTTACTTTGAAAAAATAAAATTCACAATCTTAATAATTATCAAATTTTAATAAACAAAATATATACATAGAAAATTTTTTTGATAAATAAAATTATTTTTTTTTTATAATAATTCTATATAAAAATATTAAAAAAAAAAAAAAAAAAAAAAAAATGCATAAATGTAAAATCCAATATGTGAATTTTCAGGTTCCACATTGTGCCCAACTGGTGAGCAATTCTTCGTTTTGTGTACATCGGTAAAACTTACACTTTTAATACACACATTTTAATTTTTTTGTTTTACAATTAAAAAATATAAATGCTTTAGCGCAGAATTGTGCTTATTTTCGAATTAGTTTTTCCTTTATTTATTTTTAATTAATTTATATATGAATTATATACATTAATTTATTGTTTTTTGTTTATATATATATATAAATATCATCCGATATCGTATGTTTTTTTTGTACACCTTGTATTATTTTATGATTTTTAGTGTTTTTTTTTTTTTATATTATTCATTATTTAATTTTTGTTCTTCATTTTATCACAACAAAAAAATAATTATTGTTTCTGTTGCATAATTATATTATATGTATACAAAAATATTATATTTAAATATAATATTTAAATTTATATAAATTTATTATTATATTTACTACATTTAATTTTGTATAGATATATATATATATAATATATTTGTTATTTTTGTGATATATATATATATTTTATACTATAATAATATTCAATTACTATGTTGTCTTATAAGAAAGAAATTCAAAAAGATTTTTTTTCAATTAAATTTAATTAATTTAAGTGTTATATTTATGTATTTTATTTATTCGTAAAATGCATTTAATATTTTTATGTTTATTTCTATTGGTTTTTATTTTTTCAATTTAAATCGTAAAAGATAATTGCCGAAAAAAATGAAGTTTTCTTAAGTTGTAGAAAAAAAAATTTCTATTTTAGAAATTATTTTCAATATTTCTAATTCCTTTTGTAATAATTAAAAATAAAAATATTATATAATATATACAATTTAATTATATAAATAATTCTTTGATAAATATATTTTTTTAAGAGGGGGAAATGTAAGTAGTTAATATTGTTGATAAAAAAAAAAAAACAAAACAAAAAATGAATTTTAGTAACTCTATTCTGTTTGCTGTTTTTTTTTTTTTGAAATTTTCAAAATTAAAGAAACAAAAATTCCAATTATAATCATATTAAATTCGGAAATTTTTCAATTTTTTTAATTAAATTTTCATTACATTCCATATATATATATATATATATATATTAGATAGGTTTTTAAATATATATTTTATTTTCATACCTTTTCCTATATTAAAGTAGAATTCTATTAATATTAATTTTTTTTCTTTTTAATTATATTTTTTTTGGGGTAGGGAGGAAATTATTTAATATTCGTCTTTTTGTAGAGTTTAGTAATCAAACCAATCATATTTAAAATGCAAAATAATAATATCAAATGTTTTAGTAAATAAAAAATATTCTTTTGTTTTATTTTGAATTTTTTTTTAGAATAAAAAATTCGAAAAACAAAAAAAAATTCATAATTTTTAAAAGTTCCTTTCCTTCTTTATCGTTTTATTATACTAACTAAATTTTTATTTAAATAATGTATTTAAATGTTTACAAATTTAAATTGTTCTTAAAAATTACTATATTTACTTTTTAAAAATAATTTAAAATTATAAAATTTCTTTTTAAATACAAAAAATTCTAAAAAATAATTAATTCATTATTAAAATATTAAAAAAGTTTTATAAAAAAAAATGTAATTAAAAAATTAAATATATAAAATTATAAAATAAAAAAATTTACAAAAATTTCTTTGAAATATAATAATTTAAAAGAAGAAATATTTCTTATATTTCGTTAATTTTCTATTAATTATTATGATCCTATTTACATTAAATTATTACACCATGATTACTTCAAAAAGAAATTATTTATTTTGTTTTTTTATTATATTAAATATGAAAAAATTTTTAGAAATTTATAATTTTAAAAGTTGGATACAGTAAAATAGGTACAAATTAATTTTAAAATTGAAATTTTTGTTTTTTTTTTTTTTATATACACTGTACAAATTGAAAATAGAATATTGTTTTTTACTTTAAAAATTTGAACAAAGATATAACACTTTTTTTTTCAATATTTGCATATTAAAAATTGTAAACTATTAAAATTGTAATATTCAATTATTATAAATCATAAATACAATTTAAAAAACTTTTTATATTTCATACTGTATCATATTTGATATGCACAATTCTATTCATATAATTTATTCTATAATATTCTCAAAAATTATAATGTAAATTAAAAACATTAAAATTTTATTTGAATACTCTTTAAGTACAAAATAATAGATAAGAATAAATTTGTAAACATTGTCATATATTTCGTAGATTATTGGACTTATTGATATAATTAATAAATTTTCAATAATTTAGTAATTCAAAATTTTTAAAAGTTATAACTATACTCGTATGAGTAAGTTTTATATCTTGTATATTTTAAAGCAATGTATTAAATACTCTAATTAAAGTAGTAATACTTAAGTATTATTTACATATGTAGCTAAATGGCTTTTTTTTTTGTAAATTACTTGAAAAATTTACAAAATTCTGTTTTACAATAACCCTTTTTTTTAATGATGACAGCTTTTAAATTCATAAATTTCTCTCGTATAGATCCTTTCTTGATTATTTTAAAATATAAAATATTAAAATAATTTTTGATAAAAAAAAATAAGATTTATTTTACTTAAATAATTTATTATATGTTTTGTCATTAATAAATTTATTATACATAATAATATATTTTCACAAAAGTAACAGTATAAATTGACTCATTCAGGATTATAAATTATTAATATTAAAGTCAATCAATATAAGAGTTATGTTCTTTTTTATGTGGAGTTAAAATACCTTCTTCTTTAGACCCCGCAACTAATTTTTAATTTTCTTTTTGTTGTAAAAATAAAAATCCATTTTTTCTTTACACAATTAAAAAAAATAAATTAAACTTTACAATGTAAAATCAAACACTTTTTCAACGTAACGAAACAAGAAGAAGTCCTGAACTTGTCAATAAAATTTAAATAAAATTGAAATTAAATTTTAATTCTGATAAATTGCTTTTAAAAATTATTTAATTTTTCATAATTTCTTCGTCATTTCAGCTTCTTTTATATTATTATTATATAATTTTGTATTATTTTATGTACACACTAGATTTTGCTATTTAAATGAAATTATATAAATAATATTATTTTTCTTTAAATTTTTCAACATTAGAAACATAAAATCACACAAAAAGTATTAAACTATTTTTTTTAAGATCACAAAATATTCATAACTCTCTATTTATCTTTTTTCAAAACAAAATATTTTAAGCTTTTGGCAAATTGTAGTAAAAATTAAAACGAATTTAAAAAAATTATATTACAAAAAAAAAAAAAAAAATTAACATATATTTTTTCTCTTTTCTTTGTAGTAAAAATCCTATATAATTTAATATTTAAAAAATTTGACAAAACTATTGAAAAAAATTTATAAATGAAAATGGAGTATAAACCTTCTTTTTAGTTCCCTTTTAAATAATATAGCACAAAAATTTAATACAAAAATATTTTGAATAAATTTTAATGCCTAAAATTACACAAAAACAAAACAAAATTTTAAAATTAATTTACACATTTATTTTATTAGTTTAGTTTATTAATCTAGTTTCTTTTTATAATTCGAATTTTAATAAAAAAAAATTTATTGTAATTATTTTTTTATTTATTTATTTACACATTTTTGATAGTCTGTTTTGTTACAATTAATTTCAATTGGTTTTTAGCTATTTTTAAAAATAATTCAAATTGCTTTATTTTAAATTTATATCAAATTAAGTTTAATTTTATGTGAAAAGATATGAAAATTTTTATAAATTTTTTCATAAATTTTTAATAAATTATTTATTAATTTCTTAATGTTAGATATAAGCGAAAAATTAGAATTATAATTACTGATACATAGATCTAATTTCACTATTCTTAGAATATTATTATATAATTAATTTAATTGTTTAATAAAATATTTAATATGAAATTTATATTTTTAAGACTTTAGTCTTAAAATAGCATCATTAATGTATTATTCATATTAAATTTTCTTACCCATCTCTTTACTACATTACATTTTCTGAATTCATATAGTTTGCAAATAGAAAAAAAAATATAAAATCATAGAGTGTTTCCTTAATTCTAAATTGGTATTCGATTGAATATCGAAAAAACGAAATAATGAAATTTTTATATTGTTTTTAAGATATTTTTAATAATGTTATGTAATCAGTTCGAATTCGAATTATAATTAAAATAGAACATAAAAATAGTTTAACAACATTGTAGTTTTTTAAGATTATACCTTTATGAATTTGTCAGAAAATCAGTTCTGACACAATTAATATTCTTGTATCGAACAATTATATTTAAAGTATATGAGTATAGCATGGAAATAGTTGATATTATAAATTGTTTATATAAAAATTTTAAAAAAGAAATTACAATTTCAGAATCGTATATATCGTTTCATATAGAACATAACTTAAATAAGATGTTATAGCAAAATTACTCCTTATAACAAATTATTAAAATTAGCAATTCAACTATAAAATTCTTTAAGAACAAATAATTATGTTTTTGAGGTTTGAAAAATTTGAAAGATAGCACATTTCTTTTTCAATGTTATAAGAAAAAAGGACAATACGTAGATGTTTTGTACCCAGAACCCGAAAAATAAACACTAAGCACACAATCCAAACATTATTATTTAACAGTTTATATTGTATTATTCGAATAAATAAGAAAAAAATTAACACAATAAACTCTAAGTTCTTGAAACATTTTCATTTCATTATTCAAAAAATTATATAAATTCATTTTTTATTGCATAATCATAAGTAAATAATTTTCGTTGTTTTTTTCTTTTTTCCAAATATTCAATAATTTTTAAATTTATGAAAATATTCTCAAAAAAGAAATTCCAGATAAAAGTAATCTTGGTGAAATAAATTTTTTGTGTAAATTATTAATTTTAAATTTTTTTTTTTACAATTATTACATAAATAAATAATTAAATAAATACCATGATTAATAAAATATTCAATAATATAATATTGTCAGATTTCTTTACATCATTTAAATTTCGTAAAATTTTTCTTCTTTAATTACTAGAAGACTAGAGAATGTGGAAGTATTAATCAATTTTTTAAATAAAATGCAAAAGTCAAAGAAATTTATTAATATACAATATAAATTAATTGATAAAAAGTTTATGTTATGGAAAATAAAAGTTGAAATAAAAAAATTTTAAAAAAAGGTTAATGATTTTTAGAAAAAAAAAACAAAAATAATTAAAAACTTATTAAAAGTTTTTTTTGTTAATAATTATATATTTATTTGTTACCGCAGCCATTACGTACCGAGTACACAATAATATTTATATATTAAATACAACCGACTGTACACATGTCACTTCCAAAATCACACAAATTCAAACTAAAGTCATACAAATACATTTTTTTAAATCTCTTCTCAATAGTTTTTATGAAAATTTTTTGTAACATACCATACTGTACATTATGTGTTGTTTTTTTATGTTATTCATTAAAAAAAATTTAATTCTCTATCAGCGGAGAGTTAATTCTGAGCCGAAACACTTTAAATATGTGTTTACAATTTAAACGTACGTAATGGGGCGGATATGATTGCAATTTAATCAAATGATTTTCTATTAAAAATTAAAATGTTATATTATCTACAACTATTTTATTATGTCCGTGTATAAAAATATTATAATATGTGTGGTTTAAAAGTTGTTTTCCTTTTTCTACCTTCTGTTCTTTATTCTTTTATTTAATTTCCTTTTTTTTTTTCATTCTTACTTTAGCTCAATATTTATTTTCTGCCGTGAATGCACGCTTTAAGAATTTATTTTTTTAAAGCACGAATTATATTCTAGATATACAAATTGAAATTGAATAAAAAAAATAAAAAAAATAAAAATATATTTTTTGAAGTTATTATATTTTTTCTTAATGCACCAAAATCACACTTTATACAAAATATTTTATAATTAATTTCTTTTAAAAATTTACTTTTTCTAAAAATATTTTTCTATTATAACTAATATATAATCATTTTTTGTTTTTTTTTGTATCGTTTTCATTTTATCATCATACATTTTAGGACGGTGAACTCTATTGTAGCGTTAACAATTCTTGCACTAATCTGGATAATGAAATCATTGAATTACCCGCCCAAAATTCCAGTGTATCATCTACCCCCGCTAAAGATGTTTCTAACGATAATTCAACACAGGAAACATCAACATCAAAAGAGAAGTTAATTATTGAAACTTAAGGATTAATTAATTAATTAATAAAAAAAAAAATGAAAAACAAGTAAAAAAAAAAAATTAGGAAAACAAACAAATATAAAAACAATTGAAAACAAAATAATCAACTAACGAACTTTGGTTACTGTTAAAACTGTCGATAATCAATCATAAAATAATAATTAATAATTAAAAATAATAATAATAAAAAAAAAGAAAAATAAAAAAAAAATATGAAAAAATCATAGAAAACAAAAAATATTTACACCAAGCGTACTAAAACAAAATTTAAATAAAGAAAGCAAAGTTATAAATTACAAAATTGAATTCAAAAAAAAAAAAAGGAAAGAAAAAGGAAAAATTCAAGTGTCTACTATCTTTTTATGTCATAACATAATTATAATTGCGATTTAAGAATAGTTTTCCTACTTTCGTCAAAGCCAAAAATAAATCAGCCTAAAAAATTAATAGCTGGCAATGTTTAACCTAGACCTGGCAATGTTTAAAATTTATTATGCAAATGAAAAATTATAACCGTAAAATAATATTACAAAATTTAGCATAAATAAATGTGGCGGAAGTATGCGATTACAATAAATTGAAAACTCGCAATGCAACATGCAATCAAAAGAATTTCTTTTTCAATTATAAGATTGGTTAATGAATTTAAAATTTAAAATTTTTTGTATTTGAAAACATTTCGTGTTTATTTTACACTAATTTCTGTAATATTTTTTTTATAATTTTATGTTTTTTATTTATTTTGTTAGTAAAAACAAGATATTAATTATATTAATATCTGTTAATAATAATGTATGACATTGTTAAAACAATTTTGCCTCTAATTAAAATGTAATTCTTACACTAAGTTTTGACCTATTCAATAATATAATTTCAATTGCTGATTAAATTAGATTATAGATTATTTTCATTTAGTTGGAATACCTTTTATTTTTATAATTAAAAAAATAAATATTATTTTAAATAAATATTTATGGGTGCATTTAGAAATTATATTTTATAAATGATGTTAAAACATAATTTAAAATTTTATACTACACAAATTTTATTGTTTCATTTCTTATAAATTCATTCATTTATTTGCACCAAAAATAAAAATATTCAATTCAATAATTCTATCATTTTTAAATTTTATGAAAATGTTGATTTCAAAATTAAATTGTATATTGTTCATTTAACTAATTACATATTTTTTTTATTAAAAATCTGAAATTTTAGGCAAATGAATTTTTATAACAAAATTGTAATATTAAATTATTATGTTATGATTAAAAATAATAATGTATGACATAAATTAATTGTAGAAACTAATTATAGAAAAAAAAAATTTCTAATATAAAAATCAAAACACATAAAGATATAAAATAATAAAGATAGGAGTTTATTAAAGTAATTGAGAAGAAAAAAAGGAATCTTTAGTTTTTTTTTTTTAATTTAAAAAAAAATTTATGAATAAGTTGAATAAGTTATACATATTTATTTTGTGTTGATTATAAAAATATTTATGTGTATATATATTAAAATATATATACATATATTGATATACAATTATGTATACATGTAAAATATATTAGAATGTTTGTGTTTTGTAGATATTTAGATCTAGATCTAACCTATAATTATTATATATAATTTTATATCGAGATAAGTTTTTACTACAAAAACTCGTTTTAGTGGTTCAATATTTAAAAAATAATAACTAGTAATATAATTAAAGTATGTTGTAAAATACAAGTAAAAATAAAAACAAAAAAAAAACATCAAAATAATTTTAAAAATTGGAAAATAATAAAACAACAAAATTTAATATTTTAATTCGCAAAAATTATTAATTTTTTTTTTTTTATTTCTTGTTATTTATAATTATGTTTATTTTAAGATGTAATTTTCTTTTCTAATTTTGTATAATACATGTTTTTAATACATAAAATTAACAAAAAAAAATTTATACATTAAATAATGTACAATAATAAAATAAATATACACGCATCTTTTAAGCATAATATGTATATATTTAAATGAATAAGTATAAATATGTTTAATACATAATAATATAATAATAATTACTTATATATATATTTATATAATAATTGTATTTATAAAAAAAATAATAATTACTTTAAATATATATATATATATATATATATTAATATATAAATATTACTGAATATAGGAGAAATATGTGAAAAAAAATTCTTGGTAGTTATCGTTGGTAAACGTAATATTTACCTTCGAATTTTTTTCCAAAAAATTAAAAAAAAAAATGACTGGCAATTTACATTATAACAAAATAAAATTTATCGAAAATAGCCAGCAATTATAGATATTTATGGTTATGTTTAGAGTTCAAATTATACATAAACTGCAACGTCAATAACATTTAAAAAAAATATTTAAAATAAAAAACAAATTAAGAATTTTTATTAAAAATCCTACAAAACAAAATTTAATTGTCGAATAGTAAAAAATTATTTGAATATTTAAGATCAAGATCAAAACCGATTTCCTTAAATCCGAAGAAAGTTGCAAATTGAGAAAAAAATCGTAAAATACATATTTTTTTATTAAAAAATTTTTTGTAAAACAAATTATATGTTTTGCTTCGAAGTTGATATTTTCCTTTATATTGAATTTATATTTTATATTTATTCAAGACTTTATGTATTTTTTTACAAAGTTTTAGTTCTTAATAACATGAAAATATCATTTATAGAATTTTATCTATTAGTTATTTAATAAGACAAAAATTGTTTGAAATTTTAATTTTAAACTCCAATTAAATTAATATTAAACTTCTTCTTGGAATCTCATTTTGCAACTCTGAAACAAACAAATTTTAATGTATTTATAAACAAATTCTGCTATTAAAATTTATTACTATACACATTTGAAATTTATTCAAAAGTAATATGAAAATATTGAAAAAGTGTTGTATGAAACTCTATAATTAAAAAATTTATAATAAAATAAAATCAAAACAAAAATTTAATCATAAAGAAAATCAAAAAAAATCAAAAATTTAAAAATTATGTATTTGCATAATATTTGTTTTAATATTGTTATAATTCTCTGTTTTTAAAATAATTTAATTAAGAGCCTTATATTAATGCACCAAATGAAACTAAGAATCAAATTTATTAGTGTTACTTATTATTTAACAAGAAAATTGTTTAAATTAAAATATTTTTTTTTTGTTTCTTTTTTGCTTTTTCTTTTTCAATTGAAACCTCAGTTTTAAAAATATTAAAAATTAAGAAAAATATTGGTATTTTTCGTACCACTAAAAGGATTATTAATATTTTTCTAATTTTTATTTTCAATTGAACTTGAATATCGAAATGTCGGCCTAGTACAACAGTTTTAAGTATCAAATGTATAAAATTTTTGTATTTAAAAAAAAATAAATACTTACTTTTCATTTTAAAATTGTCTATAAAAATGCACTATAACTAAGATTTAAACAATTTGTGCAAATTCTTATATTTTTTTGTAAAAATTTTTAATGCAAACGAATACATAAAATACAATTTTGTAAAGTTTTTTGTGCTATGATAAATTTTCTAATTATTTTCTTATCAAATAAATCGTATTTCAATTAATTTTTCTATTAAAATATTTAGATTATTTTGAAAAATCAACTTAGTTACTTATTCAATTAAGTTAATCTTTATTCAATTATAATTTAATTCCTTATAAAACAAAAATTTTTTATTAAAGTATCATATTTGAACTACTATTAAATATAAAAATTTGGTATTAATTAAGTTGAATTTAAGATTTAAAAAAAAAAACTTAAAAAAAAAAACTGTTTAAATATAATCAAAAGAAATTTGCACCAGAGAGAAATTCATTCTAATAATAAAATGAGTTTTGTATAATCAAATTCTTAAAGAATATTAAAAAAAGAAAATGAAAATTGATATATGTGGATGCTCTGAAATTTTGTAAAAAAAATTTCAAAAACAAAGGAAAAAAACGAAATATTTTTAATTTAGAAATAAATGGAAAACATAATACAATATAAGTGTAATTAAAAGAAAAAAAGATAATAAGTGTAAACCTTTATGGCAAGAGGTATAAATTGAAACTTGGAAGCACAACTGTCGCCTATTATTTACAATAAAAAAACATAAAAATTTAAATTAAATAAAAGTTCATATTAATAAAATATTTTACTGGATATATTATATTAAAATCAAACTAAAAAAATATGTAATTATATATATATATATATATATATATGTAAATATAAATATATATAATAAGAAGTAAAAAGATATAAAACGAAAATAGAAACCTTTTTAATAAAAAATTCTGAAATGTTAACGAATGTCGCATTGAAATACATTTAAAATGTTTAAATACATTTCATACATTTTCAATTCGATGTTCTCCAATCATACATGTTTGATTTTCCTTTTTATTTTCATTACAACAAAAGAAAAGTTATATACCAAAATATTTAAATTTAAGTATTAAAATAATAAAAATTGAAATTGCATAAATGTAAGGAAAATTTGAATTGTAATTACAAACAAAAAAAAGAAAAAAAAAATTAACAAAAAAACAAGGAAAAAAAATTATGTTTAAGAAAAATCACTTATTTTGGAATTTGTTGTAGCAATTTTATTAAGCTTTGGGGAAAAAAAAAATTGAAATGGTAAAATTAAAAATTATATACAAAAAGTAATATATAAAATAAATTAATAGAAATATAAATTTTAGAACATTTTCTGTGAAAATGTGCTGACTGAAACCGAAAATCAACATAAAACAAATTGTTTAGTTCAGTTGTTACACATATTTAGAAGAAAAATAAAAGTTATAACCACACATATGATTTAAAATATAATATGTTAAAAATAAAAAAGGCAAAAATTTAAAGTCGTAAATCAAAATGTATGTTGTTTAAATTTGTTTAAACAACATTTATTGCGAAAATATTTAAAATCCCATAAAATTCAAATTAAGTAACAAAATTAAATTCTTAATGAAACAAAAATTTACCTACTTATATATTTATTATCAAAAGAAAAGAGGAAATTGTATACTTTAATGGGATGAGGCAAATTATTTTTTATACTCTTTTTTTTTTCTATTTTTTTCTTCATAGCTTTCTTGCCCTTTCGTTGCATATTGTTAGATTAAATATTATTAATTTTTTTAATTTAAATCATAAGTTCAATTGAAAGTTGCTTTTGGCCTTATTACAAAAAAAAAAAATATTAAATTAAAATTATATTAGGAAAGAGATGTGACATCAAACTTTTTACAGGTGGTATAGGTATATCGCATATTAAAACTAATTAGACTTACAAAAAAATTAAAAAATACCATCATAAGAAAAATCCATCAAAATAAGTTTAAAAAATTAATAAAAAAAAAAAAAACAAGAACCTGTATGTACATAAAATTTTTGTAAATTTTTGTTCCTTTTTCTATAAAATGCATGACTTTTTATTTTATTATAGAAATATATCTATTCTTAAAATAATTTACATTTTCAAAACCAAAAAAAAAAAATGATAATAAATTTGACATAATTAATTAATTAATTAAGAACATATAATCATATTAATCTATAATTATCAACAAAAAAATAAAAAAAAAATTTAATGTTTTCTTTATCTAAATGCATTTTGCACCTATTATCAATATTAAATCTTAATAAATTAAACAAACAAAAATAAATAAAAGAAAAAATGAAAAAAAAAAAAAATACCAAAAATTTAAAATACACTGATTATTTTTTTCAATAAATGATAAAAAATATTAAAATTAATAATAAAAACATTTAAAAAATTATCAGTAGCAATTTTTTGCATTTTTATTTTTTCAATTCAAATATTTCATATTTAAGAAAAAACATATCGTTTTTATCTAAAAATTTAATGCAGTTAATTTTTTTTCTATTATAAAATAAGAAAATTTGTATTAAAAATATAAATAATATATACAATGTAAAAAATAAAAATGGGAAAACTTATTATAAATTAAAAAAATATATATTCAGTCTTTTTGTTTTTTAATTACATTAATAATATATACATACCTGTTTTTATTATCTATATAACAGTATAACACATTTCTTGAATAAAGATAAATTATTATTAAAAATGATATTCAACAAAAAAAGAGAAATATTTTAGTATTAAAATAAATAAGAAATTAAAACAAATAATTCGGATTTTATTACGAATTTCAAAAATAATAAACCTTTCCCGAATATAATATAAAAATTTATATATTCTTTAAGACCCATAACTTTAAATGATGGAATATTATTCAAAAATATTGTAAAAAATTTTCAGAAAAAGAAATTCAAATTTAGAAAATGATTTTATTTATTGAAAATTAAAAAAAATTTTTAATAATATTCTATCATTTCAAGTGATTGATGCATTTTATAATATATTAATTTATTATATTAATTAATCATCATACCATTTTTAATAAATATTTACATTGTAATTATTTAATATAATATTTAAATGCTTAACGGAATTGTACACATATTATTTTAATTAAATTATATACGATATATTTAATTTGTTTTTTTTTTTATATTTTGTAAATTTTTACGAATTCTTTTTGAGTTTTAAAAAATTTTTCTTTTAAATACCATAACAAATTTATAGTAAAATTAAACATTTAACAAATAATATTGGTAAAAAATTTGAAATTATTGTTCCTTACGATTAATCAGTGTATTTAATTTTTTTCTATCTATTTCTTATTCTCTATAGCTATATATTTATCTATACTATAATCTATTTTATAAATATTTATTTTAATTTATTTCTTTTATTTTTGTTTTTGTGATTTCTATAAACTAAAATAAACTATAAATAAAATATTCAAAATCAATCGCAAAATATGACAAAATGAAAAAAAAAAAAAGTAAAAAACGCAAATGAAAAATTTAAATTAAAAAAGAAACAAAAAACCTTTTGGGTTTTTTATTCAGCATGTGTCGTACCTAAATAAATTGCATAAATTTAATATACTATAAAACATATATTTATATATTTAAAAACAAAAATACCACAATACTAGTAAAACAAAATTTATTAAAATAAATTAAACAGAAAACATTAAAATATAATAAAAGTTAATAAATAGATTATATTACAATTATTTATATATATATATATATATATATATATTTATATTACTGTACATACACATAATACAATAAAAATATAATAAAATGTAATTTGTACATGTGTTACAAAAAGAAAACAAAAATAAAAAACAGTCAAAGGATTTAATTAAAATTTAAAAATAAAAATTATTGATGACGACATTGCAATAATTACATAGTTGAATAAATTTTACTCCAAAAACTAATGCAGATTTTATTTTTTTTTAAATTTTTAATATTTTTGTTTTCTTATTTCTTTAAAAAAAATCTATTTTGGTTTTCTTTTTAATTTTATTTGGAAAATCAAAACATTTAACAAAATAAAAACATGATTATTAACAATTATATATGAATATATATATATATATTTATATGTATATATGTATAACAAGAACTTTGAACAGAAATTATTAGATTTTAGATGTAGTATTAACAAAAAAAAAAATAATGAAAAAAAAATTATAAATAAAAATAAAAAATTAATAAATTGTATCATTATGCGATTAAGAATTAAATATCTAGTGCCTTATTAATTTTTTTGGCCATTGTGCGAAGACAAGATATAAAAAAACAAAATGTAAAATTTAGTTTAATTGATTTTTAGTGTTTTTTTTTTTCAATTTTTTGTATTTTTTTTTTATATAAATTCTCCTTGAATATTTTATAAATTGAGCAGCTCCCTTTCGCAGCTAAAATATTAATATAAAATTATTTGACTCAAGCTATAGTAGTATGTATTAAATTAATAAAGAATTGAAGAATCAACGAAATAAATAAACAAAACAAATAAAAACATCGAAATGATTTAATTGCATTTATAAAATAAAATAACAATTACTTTTGTTTTAAGTTAAATCAGAAAATAAATTTTATAATTTATTTTTAATTAAAAATTTTAAAAGATTTTTTTCTTCTTTTGCAAATAAAGAAAAATTTTCAAGGAGTTCAAAAAAATGCATTTGAAATATATATATATATATATATATATATATATATATATATATATAAATATAATATATTATATATACAATATGTATTAATAAATATATTTATGTATAATAAAAATAAATTTAATATAAATTGTGATTTTACAACTTAAGTAGAAAATTTGTTAAATTTTTTTTTTGTAGAAAATTTCAATCATGCTTTAATAATATTTTCTTATTTCTTTTAAATAAAAAAAATTTTTTTTAATCAAATATTTCAACTTTAAATAATATAATTAAAAATTTTTTTTATAATATTTATATTTTGGGTTTTTTTTTTATTAAAACTATGTATTTTTTTTTTTCTTTTTTAAATTCACTAACTTTCGTTGTAAAGCCAATATTTAAAAATACATAATATTACGAGTACATATTATGTATAATATCAATCATAAGTTATTTATATACAAATATATATAATATACAATAAAAGATATAGAATTGAAGAAAACCAATATTAATATTTTACTGGGATAACATTATAAACATTATTGTATTTACATGTTATATAACAATTATATTTATAATGTATGCATATTTTGTCATGGTATTTTAAATACAAAAATATTTTATATTTGATGATAATGAATAATTAAAATAATAATTACAAAGAAAAAAAAAACGAAAGAAAAGAAATAAACAAAAACAAATTAGAAATTTTAGAAATATAAAATTTAAAAAAATTTTGAAAATATTAAAAAAAAATAATAATAATAATGTCAAAATGAAACAATATTTTTTAATTTCGTTTAAATTAAGATATTGAATGAAATCAATAAATATACTTACTTATTAATAAATCAACAAAAGAAAATATTAACTAAAGGTAAAATATTAATTAATAGATGCCAACAAAATTGATAAAATAAATAAAAAAATTAATGTTTTTACACAAAATAAAAAAAAAAAACAACAAAGTTATTAATTAAAATATTAGACAAAAAAAAAAATAAATTAAAAAAAAAGTAATTTTCTCAAATTCTAAATTCAAAAAAAAAAAATAAAATTTAATAATTTAGTCAATTTTATATTAAAAAGAATAAGATTTCACTGCTCAATTATAAAGAATTTTTATGTAAAATACATAAATAAATAATTTCCATAAAAAGAAAATTTTAATTGACAAAAAAAAATTAAGTATATAAAGGAAAATAAAACATTAAAATTTATCGTAAATTTTAAAATATGCACTTATATTTTAAAATAAAAATTATTTTTTTACTAAAATGACTGATTTAATCAAAAGTCAATTAGTAAACTACTTTAAATTAGAATTTATTAATCATTTTTTTTTATAATTGTATTTTAGCGAAATATTTTTAATTTTTATTTAAATTACACATTTTTTTTTTTATAAACATCAAAATTTAATAAAATTAGTAATATTAATTAAATTCTTAATTTTTTTTTTTATATTTTTTTTTTTTTGGAAAATACAAGCGATACAATATTAAAGTATATTACACATATTTCGAAAATGCAGCTATATTATAAAGCAGCTATATTAAAAAATAATTATTAAATACTTAATAAAATAAAAGCTCATCTATACAAAAATAATTATTAACTATAAATATTATTATAATCTATATATTTATTATATAAATTTCAAAAAAGAAAAAAAAAAAAACAAAAAATAACTTAGAAAAAAAAAAAATATCTATATTAAATTTTTAAGTTTATTTGAATACTAAAAAAATTTTCCTAATTATTATTTTTAAATTTTGTATCGCAATTTCGATTTTCAAAGATTTTTAAACCCATATATTATTTTCTAAAATGTATCATATTATTGTTGGTAGAATATTATTCAATTAATATTTATTTATGTTTTCAATATTATAATTTCAAAATTCAACATTAATTTTGATTTATTAATTATTTTATTTCATTATATTATTTATTTGTTCTATTTGAATAATAATCTAATCACTTTATATGATGGTAATTAAATTATATTTATTTTAATATATATATATATATAATGGGTATTCACTGATTAGTTCAAAATATCTTGTATCAATGTATTGATGTATCAGAGTAAAGTTTTGCAAAACTGCTACAATAACAATTTGTATGTAAAAAAAAAAATTCCCTCACTAGTGAGTAATGTGCTCTGCTAAAACGTTGTCTATAAATTTTTTTGTTCCTCAAGCAAATTTCTAAAAATGACATTTAAAAAAAAAGAAATAATTTGTGAATTTAAAAAAAAATTAAATAAATTTTCTTAAATATTTTCGAACTATAAATAAAATTAAAAAAATATACTTAATGATTGTAAATTTTTTGTTGCAATTTTATATCGAAAATTTTCTTCGGTCGTTCACTAGTTCGAGGAAAATTATTTTTATTTTCCTCTTTTTTTTTTTTGTTTTGCACTAAAAACGTCAATATGTTAAAACCTCTTTAATTTATATAATTTATATAATTGAAAAATATTTAATAAAAAATTTTATATTATGCTTTAATACTCTAATAATTATATATAATGAAACAAAGTATGAATTATCCAGAATATATTAGGAAAAAACAGAATATTAACAAAATTTATTTATAAAAAAAAATTTTAAATTTTTAAAAAATAAAATAAAAAAAAAAATTGTTTCTATTTGTTTTTGCAGTGTTCTTATTACTATAATTTCTCTTGCAATTAATTAATTAATTTTATTAAATTAAAAACAAAATATCATAAATATTGTTCGTTCCTAAAAAAAACATAAATGAAAAAAAAAATAATAATATGCATAATATGTGAAAATAAAAATTTATAATGACAATAATGATAAAAAAATTAGATCAAATAACATTTTTCTTAATTTTTGATGTTTTTTTTTTTAATTATTGTTAATTTAATTTTTTCATTTTTTTTTAAATAAAAATTAAATAATTGAATAAAAATATTTTATAAATAAATCATAAAAAAAAATTTTTTTTTTTTTTTGTAAAAATAATAATTGTCATTCCATATATAAGTATATATATACATATATATATTTTTTAAATAATTTTATTGTATTTTAATTTTTTTTCCTTTGTTTTAATTTTCATATAATAATATATACCACATATTTTAAATAAAATATCCAACTATAAAAATATTGTTTTTTTTTTAAGGTAGAATTTAAAAACTATATATATAAACAAATTATATATATATTATACGTATACAAAACAAAAAATAAATATAAATGAAATTATATTTGCATAAATCTATAATATTCATAATTGTATGTATGTACATATATATATAAATGACTTGTATATTATATTATAAAATAAAAGAAAAAAAAGGGACAGTAAAAAAATGAATAATCAAGTGTAGATTATTGCAATTGCATAGAAATAATAAAAAAAAAAACAAATAAATTTACCAAAAATAAAAGAAAAAAATTTTTCTATTTGAATAAAAAAAAAAAAATTGAAGAATACAAAAATTCATTGCTACATTTTCATGACTAAATTCACAAAAACAAAAAAAAAAAACAAAAACAAAAAAAAATCAAAAATAATAAAAAAATGAAAAATTTCACGTTTTTTTTTTTTTTTTATTGGGTATAATAAATTAAAAAAAAAATAATCATTTTTTTTTTTCCGTTTTTAAAAAATCCATGTAAAAAAAATTTATCAATTATAAAAATAAGTAAAAAAAAAAAAATACTAAAACCAAATTTCAAGCAGTATTAAATGCGATAGAATTTTATCACCTGAAGAAAAAAAAAATTACTTTAATGTTATTGGAATATATTGATGAAAAGCAAAAATAAAAATAAAAAAATATATATATATCTCTTAATGTGTTTTATTTTAAAATGATATTACCGAATACGGCGATTTCGTTAACTTATAAATTTCTCTGGAACTGGATTTGGTACCACACCTGACGATAACGTATTCGTCGATGTTTTTTTTATATATACTCAATTTTCGAGAAGTGCGCATACATATGTGTTACATTACATTATACATGGGCGGACCAAATATTTTCATTGCCAAATTTTGGGTAAAATTCGCCATATATAATATGCTCATTATAAGGGGGTTGTCATTGTCGAGAAAGTGATGACATTTTAACAATTAATTTTTTATTAATCTAAATAAAATTATTGATTAAATTAAATACAAAATTTTATTCTTGATTTTAATGTGATACGTATTCTAAGCAATTTTGCTCAAAGTTATTGTCTTTTGCAAAAAAGCGAAATATTTCAAGCAAAAGATTTTTGAAGCAACGTTAAGCGCGTAATTAATTCAATTGAAGCCCGTTTTAAGAATTATGATATCAGTAATTTTGTGTTCAATTAAATTTTTTTGATTTCCCATAATTTATATTAATAGGTTTATTATGTACGGCGAATTCATTATATAGCGTATTCATATATAACGTTTGAAATTATGTAATTTTTTTTTGTACAATGGCAGCTTTGCAAAGAATTGACAGTATTTTCAAGTAAAATATCGCAATAAAATTCTATACACCTTTAAAAAAATTCGTTTATAAATCATATTTTCATTATCCGTAGATACTTCATCTTGTCTTATTTTCTAATATAATTGCATTCGTTAAACTTGTTAAATTTGCGAATCGATTGGGCGAATTTCCTGCACATAATACTTTGTTACATTAGCTAAATTTCTTTGCGAATCCGACATACATAATGAACACATAAAAAAATTTTTAATAATAATAATTATTACTAAACCATAAAAAGATAATTCCAATAATGAAGTAAAATGGAGATTTCAGAGTTACTGTTATATTTGTGTTCTGCATGCATATCCAAGTTGTTTCGGCACTTGAAATAAATGGAACGGCGGAGCCATTTGTACATAAAGTTTGAGTATTTTTAAGGTGAGAAAATAGTTTTCACAAATCTAGTGTAAACAATCCGTTACTAAAATATTTCGATTTTGCATAAATATTCAAATTTTGAATTTTTGTCGTAGATTATCCTAAACAACCATGAAACTAATTTTTTTTTGACAACCGCGTGCGGCATATACTAATTTTAATAGAATGTAATTTTTTTTAATAATATTTATGTAATATGCTTCATTTGACAGCTTAATTTCTAAATTCAAAATTCATAAAATGTGGCAATATCTTAAATTTATTTTATTTACCATTTTGCTCTTATCTGGCCATACATTTTTTTGAAGGTAATTTGAAAGTTTTCATTTCTAGTGGGAGTTTGGAGTTATAATTTTTTTTGGGGGGATTATGAAAATCTAATTTATTAATTTTCTTTAATAACTGGCTAAAAATATTACAAAGTGTAAGTTTAATTTGATAAATATTAATAAATTGTAAGTTAAATTTCATAAACTACTTGCAATCATTCAAATAATACCAAAATAATCGAAATTAGGCTAAACATTGCATATACATTTATGAATGTAGTTATTCTATACATAGTTGCGATACATAAGTGACAGTGTTGAAATGATTTTGACAGTAGTTGACCTATTTTTGTTTTTCAATTCAAATAAAAACCAATAATCAAATCAAATATTTTAATAATTTTTTTATAGTAAATTTGATTTCAAAATTTAATTAAACTTATTGTTTTGATAAATAGTGCCTTGGAATAAAAAAAAGTGGTAATATTGGATGTGTTATATATAAAAGATTGAGAAATACGTTTACAAGAATTTATGCACTAAATAATATTAAGTTAATGTAAGGGCAATTAAAGTTTTGTAGGTCAAGAAAGAAGGTATGGTTGGTTTTTGTATTAGGAATGGGATTAAAATAATTTTTTCAATAAGTGAGAATTATTATTTTTCATTTAAAATTAAAGAAGAAACATTAATTTTTCTTATAATTATATTTTGAAATAAAAATAAGTGAATTAAGTTTAAAATTTAGTCGTAAACCTATTAACCTAATTTTTTCTAACTCCATAAAATGTTGATATCCAGTATCTTTAATATTATTGTGTTATGTAAGATCAGTTCTGGAATTCGTAAATATCTTGTTGTAATTATATTCTACACGAAAAGCACCTATCCTAACAAATCATCAAGGTACTCATACTGAGGTATTTATTTGAATATTGATTAAATTAGTTCATGGTATTGAGAGGGACGTAGGTGGATGATGAACTAGATCAAAAAATTTTTTTTTATTCCCTTTATATGGAAAATTAAATACATGTATGTATGTATACGTTATAATAGTTATATGTGGAAGATAGCCTTATTTAATTGAAAAAAGTAAAGTAGTGTTTAGTATGTTTTATGTAAAAACACTTATCATGACCTTAATAAGATAGGCTAGTTTTACAAAAGAAGATATTATGGCAATTAATTTAATACCGGGGAATATTTAACTATTAAGAAATTAATAAAAATTTATTTCAAAAATTAATAGATTTTGAATTAAAAATTTGATTATATTTGTTTTTAAGGATATATTTTTGTAGATTTATTTATTTTTAAAAGGAATCATTATTATATTATTATTTAGTATATTGCAATATAAATAATTATGGTAATATGCATATAACACCTACCTAAATATCTGTAGTGTTTTTAAAAATTCATTAATAAAATAATTTTTTTTAGGCACATAAATGGCTAAAAATGATACTGCACCAGAGGTGGTGACTGCCTTATTAATGGCTAAAATATCAGCTGGTATAGAAAAAGTTAAAAATGAAGCTGCTGAATTACAAGCAGGTGTAGATAAAATGAAGAAATTTAAATGTAACCATTGCGATAGTTTTGAAACCGACTCAAATACCATTTTTTTGGAACATGTTCTTCAATGTTCTTCAACAGCTGCAGCTAAAAAGGAAGCCGAAGATGGGGATTCTAAAGGAATGGCACAATTACCTGAAAGAGAAGAACGTTCGTCTTCTCAATCTTCAAGAAAACTGTTTGAGTGTGATGTGTGTTTAATGAAATTTTCGAATGGAGCCAATATGAGACGACATAAAATGAGGCATACTGGAGGTAAATTTTGAAAAAACAAAAACGTATTTCTATTTCTTCCTATTTTATAAACGTTTACCTAATATTTACAGTTAAACCTTATGAATGTCGTGTGTGTCAAAAAAGGTAAAGTAATTTTGATTTTTGTGAATAATTCTGACTATTTACCGAATTATTTTCAAAAAATATTTTTTAATTATAAATTAATTAGGTACTTAAAGTTATTCTAAGTTATGTAACATTGTCGTATTAGCACTTTATAAAAATAAATGTATTTAACTTTGTATTTTTTAAACAGTTTTATGAATTTAAAAAACAATTTATTCAAATGACAATATTTTTAAGATTTTTCCGTAAAGATCATTTAGCTGAGCATTTTACCACTCATACTAAAACTTTACCTTACCACTGCCCAATTTGTAATCGTGGATTTCAGAGGCAAATAGCAATGAGAGCTCATTTTCAAAATGAACACGTCGGGCAACATGATCTTGTTAAAACTTGTCCTCTATGCAGTTTCCGAGCTGGTACAATGAAATCACTCAGAGTGCATTTTTTCAATAGGTAAATATTAAAATTTAAAAATTTAAAAATCACAAAATAGAAAGTTGTTACTAATTTACTTATTACTAATTTTTAAGACATGGCATCGATTTAGATAATCCAGGTTCTTCTGCATCATCTTCACTTCTTCTAGCTTTAAATCCATCGCAATCAAATCTGTATTGTTTGCCTTCAACATCACTACGAACAACCCCAACTACAGTTGTAACACCAAGCTATAGCGATAGTGGTGAATCTTTACGATCTACAGATAATGCGACGCCTCCATTACATTTTCTAACACCCCACGTGGAAATTTCTATGACAGAAAATGTTGACACATCAAAGGTAATCCTTGTCATTTTATCTTTTAGATTTTTTACATTCAAGCTCAATATACATGTTTAAAAACATAGCAACCGGCAGATAATTATAAAATAGCGTCTAAACAGGAAACAACAAACGACTCACCAGCATTGCCTCCTTTTGTAGATTCAAACAGCAACATATCTACAAGCTCACCAAAGTCAATTAATCTTGAGAAACAATTGAGGAAAAACTTTCAAATTGAAGACACCATTACACCGTCAATTAGCTTAATACCTATTAAACAGGTAAAATTAAGCAAAAGGCTCTTGAAAAATCATTGATGAATCATATATTTTTAGGAGCACGAAAATGATGAATATAACAATAATAACAGTAATAATAATCAGAACATTATTAACAATAATAATCACAATAAAAATGATGACCAAAATGGGACCGATTTGGGAAAAGAATGTCCGGAGTCACTGAATAATAGAAATATAGCGTCAACGATAAAAGTAGAAATTTTTAAAAAATTTAATTCATAAAATTTGTAATTTTTGTTAAATAATTAAATTTTAGGTGTCACCTTTGAAATCCCTATTAAGAGAAGATTTAAAAAGAAGATTAAATGCTAAAGCGAACAATATTGCAGTTCGCAATTTTAGTGCTGCTGCAGCAGCTGTGGCAGCAATAACTAACAATAATAACAACAATTGTATGAATAATAATACTGAAAAACATAGTTTACCAACAGAAATAATTTCGTGCAACAATATAGGAACATCTAATGGAATGATCACTTCAAGCGAACAAGAAATGGATATGTCTTCTCTAAACAGAAATTTGCAATGTTTATTTTGTAAAATTGAATTTCCTGATCAAACCTTATATTTTCTTCATAAAGGGTGTCATAGTGAAAGTAATCCCTGGAAATGTAACATATGTGGTGAACAATGTGGTGGTGTTTATGAATTCAATTCACATTTACTAAGTAAAAGTCACCAATGAATTTTTGATAACATGATGAATGCATATATGTTACCTTATTTATGACATATGTATATGATAATACATACTCATAAGAAATAAATAGTACTAAAAAGTAAAGCTAACTCAAAATATTACAAAAACAAAATGTAATTAAATTAAATATTTCTTGGAAAAGATGTTTGAACAATTTATATAATATATGAAAATACATTTGTTACAAGAAAAGATAATATACTGTAAATAAGATTTCAAAATTAAAAATATTATTATATAAATTAGTATCTATTGGAAAAAATTAGCAAATATGAAATAAATGCAATTTATATTTATTTATATGTAAATATCGATAAATAATGATTGTTATTGTTACTTATATGAATAATATAATAGGAAAATTTTCAAGTCTTTCACATTCCTTGTATACTGTTTTCTTTATTGTTTTTTTTTGTGTTATGAAAAGGAAATGCAGTTTAGTTTAGGGAAAAATCTATTTTTAATATTCAAAAACATTAGACAAAAAGAAAATGAATTTTATATAAAATTAAGAATAATAGTACTTAAATATGAAAATATGTATATTTACAAGATTATAAAAAAAAATTTAATAAATTTAAATATTTACATGGTTATATATTTATCAAAAGACAATTTTAACACGTAGATTCCATTATTTTTTTATAAAATGCTAAAAAAAAAGAGTTTTAACCTTGCCTACAAAATAAATAGAAAGACCAAACTTTGTAAAACATTTCATTGTAAGAAATGTTAAAATTTGTTGAAATAAAATATATTTAAAAATTAATAAAGAAAAAAATATATATGTATATACATATATTAAAAAAACATATTTATCGAATGTATAACAGTACTTATGATATAGTATATATACATATAAAACAAATATATATACATATATATATATAAATATATATATTTAACTGTATAATATATAAACTGTTAAATAATATTAACATGTTATTCGATTATTCATAAATTTATAAAATAGTTATACTTATATAAAGTTGTTAAAAATTAGAATTATTAGATTAACTTTTATTGAAATTGGTTTATGTTTTGTTTTATTTCTTTATTATGTAAAATATTTCTTGTTATATTATATTAAAAAAATTAAAATGTTCTATATAAAAAAAAATTATTATGAATTCGTTAAAAACATTATTAAGAAAAATACATAGATTTAAATAGTTATTCCGTCCAATAATTAAAAATTTATTTTCTTTTATTTCTATTTTTGTTTCTTATATTTAACTTTTCTAATTAATTTCGAAACAACTATTAGTGAAAAGAAAGTAAAACTAGTGCAGTGTGATAGAAAAATTCCGCAACTTAATTTTGAAAAAAAAAAGAGCGAAAAAAAGATTTATATAAAACTATAAAATAAAAATATATATAATCAATGTTATTAAAAATAATGAATAAAAATCTGTTACATCAAAACAAAATTTAAAGAAAGAATACTAAATCTATTTTATTTTATCATCTAAATATTTCAAATAGGACAATATTATGACATAATTGTTTTGTATAACTTTTATTTAATATCAAATCAATATTAATTTAACTATTAATATAAAATAATACATACATACATTCCTTTTTCTTTGGTAACAATATGTTAATAATATTATTATATTGCTTTCTTGTTATTTTTTATATTTTATATTTCGAAAAGAAAATTTAAAATTTAAAAAAAAAAAATTAATAATTTTTATCGGCAAAAATTCTACCTCGAAAAATTTTTTTAAAAAAATATCTGTGCCAATCAGTGCCCAACTAAGATGTTTTATATTTTGGTATTGTACGGAAAAACGATATTAAATGAAACATCTTTGTGTAATAAAACCATGATAATTAAATATAAAAATAATAACTGAGTAGAAGAAAAGTGCATATTTAAAAAAAAAAAATTAATAATCTGCTCTTAATAAGAAAAAAATATAAATTTAAATCGCAAAAACAGAATGTTATTGTTATATAAATACAATATATAGATGCATTATATACATTATAATAAAATTTTCAATTTTAGAAAAATTAACATAAATAATTTAAATGAAATGCAAAAAATAAAAATAATTTATAAATATACATATATACTTATATATGTAAATATATGTATAAATGAAAATTTTTGAACAAAATTAATAAATATTTGAAAAATAAAATAGATATTTTAAAAATTAAAAATAGATGATTTTAAATTAAGAGAATTAAAATGAATTTTCTTTTTTTTTTTTTTTACTTTTTTCTTTATCATATTATTGCTTTAGAAAAAATTTCTCGCTCTAAATAGAAAAAAATATTAAAATTAGTCAATTTTAGCTCTTAAAATTTTTGTATAAAATGAAATTATATTGTTTCTGAACCTTTATATACATAATATATTACCAATTTTAAATGATTAACTTATTAAATTAAATATTTTTCAGGAAGGCTAAAACAAATACCTGATAATAATCTAATAATGAATTTATGTATATTGAAAATTTTATTATTTTCAAATATTATAAAACAAAAAAAAAAAAAAAAACGAAAAAAAGAAAAGAGAATCAATGATAGAAAAAAAGAAAAATATAAGTTTCAACAGAATTTTAGAGTCAATTAAAGTTTAAGTAATTAGTGCAAAAAATTATAAAATAAAGTAAAAATTTAACAAAACAAAAAAAAAACAAAAAACTTCTTTTATTTATTTATAAAAGATTTTCTTTTGTTTATATCTATTGTATTATAAAAATAAAAATTAAAGAAAAAAAAAGTTAATTGTTATTATTTAATAAGAAATTATTTTACAATTACAATTTAATTTATTCACTCAATTTTTGGCTAAAACAAAGTGATTTGTAAAACTTTAAATTATTTTAGTCTATTATGTAATTTTCTAAATGTGTTCTTTTTGTTTGCTATTATTATGAAATATAAAATATAAAAATTTTATATATTTTTTAGTAGTCACACTCAATTTATTTTTTTATATAAAGTAAGAAAATTATTTATGTTGAAAATTTAATATTATATTAATCACACCAGCATATAAATTATTGTAACCAAGAAGCTAAAATAATTTTTGTTAAAAAATTTTTTTTAAATTTAAAATTAGTTTTTTTTAAAAATGCTGTTCAAAATAATTATACTGTATTTATTAAATATTTTCGTATACACAAATACATACAATAAAACCAAGTTTCTTTTTAAATAAAATAAAACAGAAAGGTTTTTAAAGTTTGACTAGAAATATGTAATAGATTAAGTTGCTTAACTCAATTAATAAAACAAAAAATAAAATTAAAAATGAAATAAAAAAAAAAAAAACAAAATATAATCTCATTCGGTAAGGTGAAAAATGTTCAAATTAATAAAAAACAAAAAAAAAAACCAAAAAAAAAAAATACATTTAGACAAAAGAAACATTACAGCATAAAAAATATTATCAATATAAAATTTTCCATTTATATTTGTAGAAAATTTTTCAAATTTATTATATTAAATCAAAATTTTATAGTGCAATATAAATTACATATATATTAGAAATTTAAGTAAGATCATTACTTCCGAAATTAATTACTATGAAATGTTGGAAGTAAAATTCTTAAATTTTTAATTAAACAATTTATAAATGGAAAATTTTATAAAATAACAACATATTGAATTCTAGTTCTAAAAAGAAAAATATAAAATAATAAAAGATGAAAAGTGTAAAAAAAAAATATATTAATTGAAGAAATCAATCCATAGATTTAAATACACTCATAACAGTTCTTTGTAGATTTAATTGTTTTCTCTTCACATTCTATTTAACTTTAAAAACGAAAAAACAATGAAAAATGTAAGAAAATTAGTTGAAAATTGCATATGAGGCGCTAAACGCAACTTCTTTTTTTTTTTTTTTTTTTTATTTTGTTTGTTAAATTTTTGAAATATTATTTTAATAAAACTTATTTTATATTATTTAGGAGGAATAAAGTGTGTTATTTATATTTTATTTTTTAAAATTTTTTTTTTTCAAATATCGAGCTTAATTAAAATTCATCGTAACTTTTATGTATCCTTTTTATAAGATTGATTTGTGTGGGTTATTGCACATCTTATTGCTTTCTACTAATTAAACTGAAAAATGTCCTCGACTCAGCTTTGTTTTTGAGACTGATTCTATTTTCTTTTCAATTTTACATTATATAGATTTCTATATTTATTTAGATATAATGATTCAGATGAAAATGGAAATTTTAGAATTCAAAAAAATTGCTTATTTATAAAATAGGTCAATACGATTTATTAAAACATCATAATTTTTTAAATTTTGTAAAACACTTAAAAAAAACACTTGCGCAAATTAAAAAAAATTTCAAAGTGAGATTTTTTTTTTATCAAAAAGAAAAAAAGCTAATCAAAAAAAAATAGTTTTGAATTTCTTCTGTTACTGGTGCCATATTTTTATTTTTTGTTATATTATTTAGCAAGGAACACTCCACATCATAAACTTCGTTGCTGGTTGAATCACATCAAACAATGTTTCTAAAAATTAATTAGATTCCAATTTTTAAAATGCATTTTCTTCTAACCTATTTATAATTACCATCAGTATTGCAGCCATGAAATGCAACATACTTCAGTGTTTCCCAGGGTAATTTGCTCAATCCTAAATTAGTAACTTTTTTATTATTACTTACATTTAATTCTTCTAAATGGTCAACCAATTCTGATTTTGATATATTGTAAAGAAATTTATCTGAAATCTTATTATTATATAATTATTAGTTTTAATATTAAATTTAAAACTATATTTAAAAAAATTTACCTTTGTATTTGAAACATTAAGATTCTTTAAAGCCAATTTTTGTAAAGAATTGAAACAATCATCTGATATTTGTGAACCAGGAATACTCAAGTGATTTAATGATGTACATGAAGTAGCTAAATTTTCAATAAATTGATCATTTACAAGAAAACAATTAAATATTTCCAATTGTTTCAATAGTCTTAACTTCGAAACTTGTAATATCCCTAATTATGTAATTTATTAAATACGTAATTTAAACAGAATTTTGAAATAAAAAATTTACCTTCGTATGATAAATTTTTTGATGTTCCTTTAAAATATAAAGATTGTATGTTGGTGCTTTTCATAGAAATATTAAGTAAAAGATTATCATCTGTGTCAAACGAAACAAGATTTAGATTTGTTATTGCATCATTTAGAAGTATTTGGAAACTTGGAACATAAATTTCTTGTAAGCAACGTGTAATAAAACGAATAATTTTTGTTTTTAAATGCCTTGGTAATTTGATAAAATAATCATTGTTCTCATATAATCTCATGTTTCTTGCAACGCATTTAATGCACCTAAAATTTGAACAGACAAATTTTATGTAGGTGGGTAGAATAGGAACAAGTATAAATATTATTATAGTTTTGTGTGCGAAACATTATTTCAAACCATTTCTCACATTGAAAGAAGTGTACTTGATGAATTCCTTAAAGGTTTAGATTTTTTTGATTGCACCATTTTTTTTAAATTTTGTCTTTTTTATCTTTTTTTTTTAGACTTTTTCTACATTGCACAAAAATATAAATATGTAAATTGTTTATTTTTTTTTTATATTGTTTCTATAGTTTCACTTTATTTGACAATTGGATTATTTCTTTACAGGGGTACCAATATATAAAATTAAAGAAATATGTGCCAATTACGGTGCCAATCTCAATTGAGTCAGTAGACGGTAGATTTAGACAGATTAATTACCATAAATTTTTTCAGTATTTTATTAAAGATTAAGTTATTGGTTACGGTTAAATTATACATCTTTATTTCGTTTAAGCTTTCTGTTTCAAGAAGAACTTAGAAATATTACAAATTAGGATTTAGTTTTGAATAATATTTAGAAGAATTTAATCATAAACATTTGTTTTTAACAATTTATTTCATGCAAATGTTGGCCATGACTATATGTTAAGAGTTATGTTTGAAATCTCGAATATCTCCAATTTACCAAATACACATTTATCTTTAACTTATATCCTTAATTTCATTGTAAGTATATGGCCGAATGTCGCATGCATGAAATTCTCGTATCATACTTAATTTTGACATACATTATTTTCTAATAATGTAACGCGACAAATTTTACGAGCTTCATATAAAAAATGTACTATGAAATATAAATTTTGACAGCCGCTTGAAGCGTGTCGCGCTGTTTTAATTACATCACTAAATTCCAATTACATATTGAATTTTTATTAACTTAATTTTTTTATTATAATTTAAAGTTTAATCTTTTTCTGGTGCTGAGATTATATTTAAGTATTTAGATAATTCTTATATGTATGTATTATGTGTATTGTTTACATGCAATATACATAATGAGATTTGCAAATTAAAAGGTCAAAGATTGTAGATATCGCATTTTATTGTTACGTATTTACATACATAAATACATTACATTATGTATGGATGTATATCTACAAAGGGTACTCTGAAATATATGTATTTTTAGAAGTATTCAAGTATTATTGAAAATAAAGATTGAATTTTTTGTAAATATATAAATATTTTATTACATTAATTTAGTTTAATATTGTATCTTATTTGTATATGATTAAATTAAAAATGAATTACATAATCTAATAATTAATTATATATATATATATATATATATATATATATATATATATATTGAATTATAAAATTTAAATTTATAAAATATTTGGACTAAGCACATTTTACATTTTATATTACATTTTTAATATTAGTTTCAATTTATTTGCTACTTATTCTAACACCTAAAATTATGCAATAAACTAATAATTTATGGCAGTATAAAGGTACTATATGGATAATGCCATAGAGTATTTAAATTTAAAAATGTTTCTTTTTTTTCAGATTAATTGCAGACAAATGTTTTAATACTACAAAAAATATTCAATGAATATCACAAGAATTCAACAAATTATTTTAACATTTTTTCTTTTGAGTTGAACTATAATTATGTCTCATAGGCGAAAAATTTATTTATATGTAAACAAATAAATGGAGCCTAAAAATATGTTATTTTTCAAATATTTTAAATATATAATTTGGTTACCTTATATCCGTTTTAATCATAGGTAATATTATATACATACACGCTATGGAACGACATATATATATATATATATATATATTTTTATAAGATTAGGAAGAAATTGTAGTTATATAATATGTATGTTATAATATATATAATCTATAATATATGTGTTATGATATAAATATAATATATAAGTATATGCAATAATAATAACATTATAATAATAATATCTTTAACTTTTTATAGTTACATATATATATATATATATATATACTTATATACATATATATATATATATATAATCAATATATCCGTACGTACTCGCGTTATTTTTTTTCTTACCATTTTCCTTTCCTTTGGTTATAATAAAGTCAAAGCTCTTCTTAACATTCATCTATTATTTATATGCCGTATAATTTATGATAAACTTAATACAATTAAGTAAAGAATACATTAATAAATCAAATTTAGTCATGTACACAATATTGTTTAATTTTTTTTTTATTTTTTTATTACCTTTTTTTTTTTGTTTTTGTTTCCGCACCTTTTTAAATTATAAGACAATATATTCATTGGTATATACCTATATGCTTATGTATAATATGATATATAAGAATGTATATGTATATTGTATGTAAATATTTATCTATATGTTTCAATGTTTATATTATTATACAATATAATAACAGATATATGTGTATTTCAATATATATATATATATATATAATTTTATATATATAATTTATATATCAGATTTTTTTTCATTGTATATATTTTCTCTCTTTATGGTCGTGTAATATGCAACAAATGATTGTGTAAAGTAATTATATACAATATTTTTGTTATACATGTTGTTATTTGAATGTTTTTGTATGTATAGTGCTCCTCAAAGTGGGGGTATATAAATACCTAATATATAAGATGACAAAAAAATTCTCTCTCAGTTAATAAGCATATATATTAACATATAATATCTTATATATTATCTTATATACTAGAATTATATATATTTCTGTATATAATAATAGTATATAACAATTTATTTATCATAAGAAATATATACATGTTCATATATATCATAATATAGCACTATATGTGTTAATTTATAACACTATATGTGTTGAAAAAAAATTACAAATAAAAAAAAAATTATTTTACTTTTCATTCTTACTTTGGTATTAAAGGACTTTCTTTTCAAATTTTCACCAGTATAAAATTTATCCTTATGTTGTTCGGTATTATTATTCTTTTACTCAAGAAAATTTGTTATATGTATATATATATAACATAATTAAATATTGAAAGAAATCATTATATATTTTAAATCTAAATAATATTTTTTTTTTGTGTTCTTTTGTTAATATAAAAATTTCCTTTTTTTTTATATATATTATTGTTATATACATTGAACTGTGAAATAACTTGTTGCTATAATAATTTTTTTTCGGCTATTTAAACAGAGTATGATAAATGTATATAATATATGTATATATACAATATATCAAACAAACATAATTAAATAATCATGAAATAATGAAAATTTTTTGTGAATTCTTTTTTAATTTTATTCTATCATTATTTAATTCCATAAATTATGAAAAGATATATTTGTAATTATATTAATATTAATTTTAAATGATATTTTTTTTTAACAAATAATCAACATTTCATTATAGTACTTATATATTTTAATAAATCAAGTATATATTATATACTTCTAAATAAAAAATGTGTAAATTAATTTGAAAGAAAATATTAATAATAATAAAATAAAAAATTCTAAACGTAAATTAATAATAAAAATAAATAATAAATAAATATTTAATAGCTAAAAAAAATTTAATTTAATTAAATGTAATTAAATATTATAATAGAATAATTCCAAGTATTCCAAATTAAGTGGTGTAACTAATTGAAAATTAAAATAAATAAAATAATTATTTTTAATTTTGGTTTCTGAAAATAATTCTTTTATTATAAAAATTTTTTCTTTAAATTACAATATACTGTAAGAAATTGTACATGTATATAATAATAAATTCTATATGAAATTTGTTATACTGTTTTATATACGAGTATATGTATATATGTACTTAATGTTGAAATCATGCAAATATATTTAAAATTTAAATTAAATAAGGACTTATGGTAAGATCTTCTATTCAACATAAGCAAAAATTAAAATAGTTTGCAATTAATATAAAAAATACCAATACCAAATTCTACATTACTACAAATTTTGACTGTAGTATAGAATAATAGTATATTTAGTAAGGAAATAGTATTTTCGAAGTTTTTTCAAAATTAATATGAAAGTTATTAAAAGGAGAAGATTTTTATAGAGGGTAATTAGAGGATATGTTTTTGTAGGGGGTTTTACCCATAAATGTTTTAATAAATTGTTAAATACTTTATTATATTATTGAATTTATTGCTCTTTTATTAAACATATTATTATAAATTTAATTACAAATAAATTTACTTATACTATATCTACATTTAAAAAATTTCAAACTTGAGAAGTGTGTATGAATTATAATGGGGTTTATTCTGAGTATCGAATCACTAAGTAATAGTTATAATTATTGTAATCGTAAAAATTCAATATTATTATTGTAAACACAAACCAATTTATACAAATTATTCGTGTCTATAATGAAATTTTTGAAAATTTTACGATAAATCTCACTATCACTTAGTGTTACGGATACTCAGAATAACTCCCAATATAATATTGCAAAAAATAATACAAATTGTTTGTTTTTCTTCTTTTTTAAGTACTTTTAAAAGGATTAATAAGATCCTTTGATTCTTTTTTTTTAAATTTCAATTTTATTGTACAATATATATATATATATATATATATATATATATATATATATATATATATATATATATCTATATATATATATATATATATATATATATATATATATATATATATATATATATATATATATATTAATATATATATATTAAAATAGTCATTATTTATTAAATTGAAGAGAATCTTAATTGGCAACATTATGCAATTAAAATTCTTTTCTTTATTATTTTTGTTTTTAATTATATATATATATATATAAATGAAAACAAAACCGTTAATAAAATATACCTTAAAGCATCATTCTTAAGGATTTGTTTTTTTTAACCTTCTTATATATAAATTTTTTTGTTTATTTATTTTTTTGCTTTTTATTTAAAATAAAAATTTTTTATTTGATGATGTTAATGATGATAATGAAGATGATAATGATGAAAATTATATTAATATTATTAAAAAATGTTATCTAAGAGAACCAGTTTTAACCTTTTTTTTTTGGTCTTTTATATTCCTTGTTTTTTATTATTATTCGCATTATTTTTTACTATATATACAAGTACATACATATATATATATATTATTTTGAAAGTTGAAATTATTTGTTTATTAAAGGCTTATTTAATAAACTCATATATTAACAGATATAATGTTAAATTATGCTGAAAATTATGTATATATATATAAATACATATATATATAAATATATATATAAATATATACATATAAATATATATATATATATATATATATATATATATATATATATATATATATATATAAATATATATATATGTATATATATATGTATATATATATTTATATATATATTTATATATATTTATATATACATTTATATATATATGTTTGTATTATTGTGATATATAATTTGTACTTACATAAGATATATGTATATATGTTATATAACATGCAAATTCATATGCAATAATAATATTCTTAAATATTTAAAATTTTATTTATATATACATAAATATAAATATGTATGGTATATAACTATTTAAAACTGTTTTATAAAGTGATAATCATACACCTTTATTCATTTATAATTATGTATGTTAGATACATGTATATGGTATATATATAAACCATATATATACATATATATATATATATATATATATATATATATATATATATATATATAAATATATATATATTTAGTATTTCTCCATATATATGTATATATAACACTATATTAACTAAATTATTATTTTATTATGTATATCCAATATTAATTCATGTTCTAAATTAGACGTTTTAGAATGAAAAATAAAGGATCAGCAAATAAAAAAAAATTTTTTTCAAAAAAAAAAAAGAAAATTCTGAATAATTTTATAGAATGTATAATAGTGTATATAGAATATGTACTTATCTTTCTTGACATGAAAGCAATACTATTTCCGAAAGGCAAATAATATATGGAAATTTTATAAAAGTAACATGCTTAAATGTAAAATTCGAGTTTAAATGCAATCATGCATACTCCAAATAACATAAGAAAATAGATTTTTTGTTTTTCTTAAAAGTTTTCTTAATTTATCTATTTTTGGTGTGTACCTAAAAATTTCTGTACGTCAAATTGACATATTTTGAGTTGACAGTGAGTAGATGTCAAATTGTTAAATAGGTTTTCCTAGATTTAACACGTTTTCGATAACAGTGTACAAATATCCATGTTCGACTGTAGTTAAAATTTTCAAGCCACATTTTTCGTATATTGTGTAAAAAATCCTAAATTTTATTTTTTTATTAAAAAATTATCACATTTCATTTGAGTTTTTTTCAATAAAAAAAAATAAAATCGCTGCTCTCATTTTCTCTATTATAGGACATACTGGTATAACTATAAAAATTTTTTACGATCAAATTAAGAAAAAAAAAATAAAGTCTAAGCCTGAACTTTTTTTATGCCAAAGATAACAACACTATTTATGGCTACATATATATATTTATATATACCACAAACAGGATAGTCACTTTGTATGTACTTATGCACATAATATATCCTTGTTATAGAGAGCATTATTCATTATAAAAATAAAATAATAAAAATTATATAATATGAGCTTTTATCACGTTTTATATACAAATATACTTTTATGTATATGAAGGTGTCTATTATAAAAATTTTTATACTTGTATATACATATATATAAACCTATTTATATTTAATGTAAACAATTTTTTCTTGTACTTAGTATATACAAAAAAAATTACTTTAAATAGTTTTTCAATATTTAAATTTCAATTGTTTGGCCATTTTCATTATCAAATTCTCAATGAGTATATATACCCTACCTATATACCACTTATATATATGCAACCTCAGAAATATGCGAGATTCTATATTAAACATAGGAGTTTTATACCATCTCATTTCGAAATATACTAAAAATTAAATAAGCTATATATTTATATATTAAAATTTATTTTAGTTTTTATTTTAAAATTAGTAGTAGTGACATTATCGAAATTGTTCATTCAACAATCAAGAAGATTTCTTATCGTCACTGATGATTCTTGTGTGTTTCTTTTTACTTATTTTTGTTACCTTAACAATAGAATAACGGCCCTGAGCTTATGTATAATTTATTTGTTTTGTATATATTCACATATATTATATAGAAACAGGGTGATTCAGTAAACAATTAATGATTGTTTTTTATATATATCAACTTTTCGTTTTTAAGGCATCGCATCAAAAATGGCTAAAATTTTTGTATTGAACTGGGTTTTAAATTGAAAATTTTCGAAAAATTTCTCGTACATTTTATTTGGGCCCTAAAATTCGTAACATAGAAATCGTTTTTATGCTATACCTCCTATATCGTAAAAGATTTTTTATCGTTGGAGGGGTAGAATTAAAGCTTATATGGATGTGTCCAAAATTCTGTAATAAAAAATTTTAAAATTTCTGAAACTTCCACAAAAAATTGTAGGGATAAAAAAATTAAAAAAAATACATAATGGAAAAAATTGGTGTTTTTAAAAATTTTACCCATTTTTGATGTCCTAAACAATGAAATATAATATCGTAATCTTTACTGAATCACCCTGTATATAAAATTATATAATACATAGAAAAATTAAGAGAAAAGAAAATCTCTAATAAATTGTTTTTTTTTATTCATGGGGGGGCATAGATAGATATCTTACCTATTTTCTATTTTTTATCGTTTCTACTTTTTTTTTTACTTTTCAAATAAAATGTGAAGTGAAAAGTTTTAATATTGTTATTTGAGCATGTCAGGGGAATTTGATCCTCTTTTTTTCTTGCTTTTGTTTTTTTTTTGTTGTTGTTTTTTTTTGTCGTCTTCAATTTGACTAACTTTTTGTTTTGTGTTTTGTTTTTTGTTTTTTTTTTGAGAATTTTACTCTCCTGGATAAATATTATTTTCATTTGAAAAATTTTGTATACATATACATTTATATTAGTATATATACATGTATTTGAGGGTGTGTATATTTATATATATTTATATGTATATGAAGTATTTGATATATTGTATATAGCAAATGTATTTATATATATATGGCAGTAATAATGTATACTTATGTATGATCTTATATATAGGGCTATGTATTATGTGTTAAAATATGGATATATATATTATAAATAATTATATGTA
Organism: Condylostylus longicornis; assembly: GCF_029603195.1. NCBI lineage: Eukaryota > Metazoa > Arthropoda > Insecta > Diptera > Dolichopodidae > Condylostylus > Condylostylus longicornis. The sequence continues at coordinate 544,359 of NW_026578032.1, forward strand.
AATGTAATGTAATGATATATTTGAAGATATATACGTATATATATATATTGCGTAGATTTTGTTTATTATTTAATATATATGCATATGTATAAGAGTAAAATATTGAGTAAAAATTATTTTTTTATGAGATAATTTTTTAAGAATTAAATATCACAATTTAAAATTTATATTTAAGACACAAAAGACATATATAAAATTTTTATATATACAATATATATGTATATATATGTATATATATTAATATTACACAGTATTATATTTTATTTTGAAAATTATTACAACTATATATACTTAATATATATATATATATATATTAAGTATATATAGTTGTATATATTATTATTATTACTTATTATGTTATACAATAATAATAAATAAATTTATGGTATAAAACATTTATATTGTACATGACATTCATATGTATGTGTATATGTGAAATTTATATTTCATATGACATCTTAATGAATAAGAATAATAATAATAATATTTCTGTTTTTTCTTTTATTTTTCTCTTAAAAAACATATGATAAACATATTTTTTTTATAACAATAACAACATGGAGAATATTATATTGTGTATAAATAAATAAAAGAATAATAATAATAATAAAAATATAACAGAAAATTCTTGTAACAGTCATGTTTTTAAGACAGCATTTTGAATACTTATATATATATATATATATATACATATACATATAGTGTTAGTAAAATCACCTAATGTACGGGTATATGGGGATGGGATTATACTTATACTGATATATATATATATATATATATATATATATCCATATGCATGTACATATGTATATAACAATCATATGTGTTGTAATATTTTTATTTAAATACATTCTTGTACACATATGTGTAGTATTATTCAAAAATGTATGAATAATAAATGAATGAGAAGCAAAACAAAAAATATATAAAAGTTAAAATATTTTTCTTGTTTTTTTTTATTCTTGTTTTTCTAAGATTTTTGCATTAAATGTTAATAAAGGACACAACAAAAATCATTATAATAAAAGAGCAACAATCAAAAGGAAAATGTAAAAATATGTGCAATTTAAAATATGCATGAATAAATTGTGTGTATGTATGTAAAAATATAGTGTAGAAAATTTATGTTGTGTAAGGACTACAAAAGGATAATCGTATATATTCATATTATGCATAACGTTTTATTTTCCATCGTTATCACGAAAAAAAAACAAAAGATTTAATAAATAAAAGCAAAAAAAAATCTGAAAATAATTTGGATTTTGTTTTCCTTCTTTTAATTGTTTTCCAGGATTTTTTCTTTTTTGTTTTTTTTTTTACATATTACTTATTATTATTTAGCTTTTATTTTTTATAGTTGATTTACATATATTGATTTCATATATTCTTAGTATTTTATTCTTAAATTTTTAAATTTAAGTAAATATTTAATGCATTAAATGTTTAAGAGAAATCCCAATAAAAATTAATAATATTTTGACGATTATATTAATAATATTATTCGACGATTTCCAAAAAGTGGGATTTTCCCATCTCCGGCCTACTCCCATGCAATAAATAACATGCAATAAATATTGCACATTACCCACAATAAATCAGTTTCTTGCAATTTTATCATACCCAATGCAAAATTAGTCATAGAATTAAAGATTAGAATTAAAATTTTTTATATCAATAGGCTATCAAATTAATTTCACTGTAAATAGAAGAAAAAATTTTTGGAAAAAATTTTTATTTATTTTTTTAAGATTTGAATAGCGCCCTTGTTTTCCGGCATTTATTTTAAATATTTACTTTGAATATATGGTAAAGCCGGCACTGCATGCATTCCTAATTCTTTAGAAAATAAAACTGTGATATGTATATAGCTCTATTTCGATTTTATTATACGAAAATTAAAAGTTATATAGAAGTTTCTTAAGAATTTAATTTATTCTATTTAGTTATGTCGTAAAATATGAAATTAAATCATAAAACAAAATTTATAAATTAATTGATTTAAGATATTTTATATTACCAATTAAAATTTTATGGTAAAATATTACAAATGAATAATTTTCTACGTATGTAATATATTGTTTGTGTGGGTTTAGTAAAGAAGACAAAAAAATTTTGTTTCTTTAATTAAAAGCTATGCATATTTGGAGTTTTAGACCTGAACTTGACGAGTTCTATGAAATTTGCACTAAAATTATTAATTAGTATCCTAAAAATTTATATAGTATAGAATCCGCTCTAATATTATTATAATCTAATATTCTTAATATAGTTGGTTAATTAAGATAATTTGGAATTTTTAATTTTTCACAATAAATTATCGTTGAAAATTTTATAAAAATTAATTAATCTATCTATATATATATATATCTATCTTCTATCCATCCAATATCCATATGGGAAAATGAAACCGAAATTTTATATGGCCGCCCCTTACTAAAAAATCGCTCATTTGACCGCTCAGTTCATATAATCGCTCAGTTTTAGAAAACAGTTGACGAGATGACTAAAGATCTTTACAAATTGGTTCGAGGTGTTTATTATACCAGTAGCATAAGAAATGGTATTACCTTTCTTCTAAAATTGCAGTCACGGGCGACAGGTTAGTTATAGTGGTATATAATAAATATAATATGAAATTTAAAGGATTTAAAAAGTCATGTAACTATAATTTATATTTTTTTTTGTTGTTTTTCTAATTATAATAAATATATATGTATATATACCTTTTAAATACCTATATATACATATATAACATCTTTATAAACGAAAGCATATGTACACAATTTCATCTATTTTTTCTTTGACTTCAACTACGTCTTATATAATATGCAGTTAATTGTATTTTTGATGCATATAATCCTCATCTTCATATATGAAATTTATCCATATATATATATATATATATATATATATATATATATATATTTATATATGGATATTATATGGAATTTTCACTATATATCCACGGGGATATTATACATCTACTTGCATAAAATCAATATTATATATAAAATAGTTTTTATACCACTATGTATGTTTGGATAATCCATATATATATTTCTACAAATATATTTTTCATGCGTATATATATATATATATATATATTATAGACATGGATATATGCTTAATATATGCAAGGCGGTTTATTGAATTTAAAATATTTTTAATAAAAGGTAATTAAATTTTCATTTATTGATTTTATGGTCTTTATTAAATTACTTTTGAAAAATTTTTTAAATGAATTTTATGGAAATATATATATCGTGCGTAGCTATATGTATGTATATGAATATATTATACATATACAAAGTATGAATATTTATTAAATTTATGACGTTACAAAATATATTTTGCTTGTATAAATAATTCAATATTAGGGGTAATATGGTTAAAAATATAAATTACAATTAATTTATATTTGATAAATTGTGTATATGTACTTGATATTGGGAGAATCCAAGTCATATAGTATGGACTATATGAAATGCATGAGCCAATGATTACGTATGTTGTGCAAAATTAAGTAGTATTCGTAATTAAGCTTTATGTACGAATATGAATAAGAGGGTTCTTAATGGCAGACTCTACGGTAGCATTGATTTTTTTCGTTTAAGTGACGCTTTCTTTCATTAATCTACTAATTCGCCTAGTGGTAGTTGCATACTTTTATTGGTTTGGTTGTTCAATTTTTAATTTAAACATTAATACTACTAATAATATCATTACTTCCTCTACCTTTTCAATCCATAAATGAGGACGATATTAGTTATATAGTTAGTATAGTAGTTACTGATAGCCACGTTTGTTGGCTAAGTGATGTTTATTTTGCTATACTAAATGTTTGTGATATGCAGTCGCCTAATATATAAATTTCGAATTGTATAAGTTATTCGGTTACATATATAAGGAACATAAATTATTTATATAAAATCCAATATATACTTTGTTATCTAAGTATATATGTTTAAATAATATGTATATAAATTAGGAAATATTCAAGCAATTCCATATCTAAAAAATTTTCTTTATGTCAAAAATCATTAATTTTTCTATAAATAATTCAACTTATTCGTTAAGGTATTCGCCTTATTTCAGTAGTTTTCAAAAAAAAAAAAAAAAAACAAAATAATTGAAATTTTTTTTTCCAAGGAATGGAATTGATTTCATTCAGTCCTTCCGTCTATATGTCTATACAATCTTTAAAACAAAAAGCTGAAATACATAAATAAATCTTAAAGAAACTTATTTCATTATGAAGATTTTTACAAAAAAGTAGTGAGTGACTTCCTGTATTTTATGGCAGCATAGTCAGAAATTACAATAACAAAATGGTTCTTGAAGTTGTCCATTATCTAAAACCCGTATTTTGTGACATTATTTTTCTTCGAGATTTGGTTGTAGTTGTATAAAATTCCGAAATTTTTTTTTTACACCTTCCTCCTCCTCCAAATTTTCACCTATTGTGAAATTTTGTGGAAATTTTAATACTCGGCATTTTATATTTCCGAAATTGCATACTTTTCCAAATTTCAAGCAAAAAGCTTCTTTAAATTTTTTTTCATCCTAAATGTATGCAATAATTTTATATACATATTTTAGTATATTTGCTTTTTAGAAAAATATTTTCAATTGTTTAAGGGAAAAGTGCTACCTTACAAACCATTGGTTTTGTTTCCATTTTTATATATTGATTTTTGCTATATATATATATATATATATATATATATATATATATATATATATACATAGATAAAATATTCGATACACATGAATACCTCATTCAAAATGTCAATTATTTAATATAAATTGTTATATTATAAAAATGAAAATTTTGAATTGATTCAGTAAACATTAAAACACTGTATCCTTAAATATATACATTATAATGTACAAATATAACCAAGTGTTATGACATAAATTGTTAAAATTTCAAGCTATATATATACGCATATAGTGTCCTATATATAACAATATTTCTGGTTCTATATTATGACGCGTATAGCCAATAATACGAGTACATCTATAAAAATTCATTTATTTTCAACTAAATAAACCTTTATTTAGGTTTATTAAGGTGTAAATAAAGGCTTAAAACATAATTTTTTTTTTTAAAATATAAAAACCCTTTTCGCCATTTATAATTTAATACACTGCCACTTATCTGTTTTTCAGGTAGACATTTTCAATATTATATAATATACGGCCTCAATAAATTGATTAAATTTTTTACGGTTATAGTTTTGTAAAATTTTAGAGAAGAAAATGATAAGATCCCTGTGTATAGGGTTTGTGTATGAGTACAAATGCGTGAATATATATGTATATTTCAATATATTATTGATAATTCGTACGAATTATTAATGATTCTATATATTTATTGAATTTGTATAATAAAGATTTTCATAAAAATATTTCGAGTTCTATTAGATTTCTAAGACAAAAAATATAAGAATGATTGGAAATTGATAGAGAATGATATATGATTGGATTAACACAACAAAAACGGGAAAAAATGCAGTGTTGATTATTTCAATTCAGTGATATTGGTACGAATGATTTTATAAGAGTTATGTAATAGCTCTTATATGCATTTACAGGCAAGAGTTCTTGCATACAGTACTCATGTTATGTTTTGTTATTTAATATAGAAGCGTAAAACGTTTTATTAATTTTATTTTAACGAAATTTGAGCACGGTAAATTTGATAGTTTCCAATATATTACCAAATTGTTTTTGAAGTTGTACAACAGCTGTTATTACCAATAATAAACACATAATTAAATTTTATCGAGATAGTGCCTTGGCTAAAAAAAAATTTTTATACTCTAAATAACAAAGTTTGCTATATATGACTATTTAGCTCAATAAGAGAGTTAAAAAAGCTAATCTTTAATAAGATTATTTAAATAATTGCTAGAATTTACATAAAAATAAACTAAATTTGTCGAATTCCTAACTTTGTTGCCAATTATACCTTACAGTTTCAATAATACAATTAAATTGTTTTTGTAGTATATTGTAAATATAAGAATATTTTAAATTTTATTATATTTACTATTTAATATAAATATGTTGACATTATTTTATTTTAAATAATTTACTTATTTGTACTTATTATTTTAATCCTCTTATAGAATAAATTTTATTCGATTTTCGAGAAAAATATTTTTTAACTTCGCCTAAAAGCCTGCAATATTTATTATATTAAACACAAACTCCAATATTCAATTCTTTTTCTTCAATTATTTTTCAATTGAAAATATCATACTGATTTCTTATCCTTATTTCAAACATCCCACTCGAAGAACATATATATATATATATATATATTAATACATCATTATATAATTATATTTATACACTCATTTTATACAAAAATGTCAAAAAATTGTAAAATTTTCCTTTCCATCTTAAATAAATACTATAATGAAATTTAGAATTAAATTAAAAATCCTTTCATTAAAACCGCATATCTTTATATGACATTTTCCAAAAAAAAAAGCATAAATTTAATATAAGATCATAATGTGATATATATGTATAAGTATATGTATAGGTATAAGTATATGTATTGCCTGTTTATACAAGTGTATGTATTTACGATTACCAATGGAAAAATTTGTTAATATTAACTTAGAAAAATTTTCAATTTAAAAATTAAATTTTTTTTTTTTGATTTTGTACTATTAGAAAAATTTTAAGCAATATTTAAAAGTAAAGATCCCGAAAATTTTTGAAATGAAAAATTTATAAATTTTAAAATGATTTTATAATTATTAATAAATTAATTACTTTAGAGTTGATTATATTAGTGAAATTCTTTCACCTACGTCATCTTCTAATAAATTAGAAAAATATAACATATAACATATATTTCGTTAATCATATTAAGACTATTATAAATGCTCTTCCTACATGCTTTAAAATTCTGTGCACCGCAAACATTTTAATAAATTTCTTAATAAGACTGGATTCGAATTGATTTTTTTAATAAATTCTTAAATTCCTTACAATAGAGTTTTAACGTTAAGATTATAGAAATGAAATTTTTATTCAATTAATTTCAATTACAAGTAAATGCATCATGGTTGACTAATTGAAAATTATAGCTGAATAGCATCATAAATCGACCTCTTTGTATTTCAACCAAATTTAATTATAAAATTGATATCTAAAAATATCGTGATTATCTTAAAGGATCTTCCGATATCCCAAATATGTATATGTATATGTATTTCATAATAAAAATATAATTTCACTGTCCATTATCTTTAATATTATTATTTTTGCTGAAGTACTCATTCAATATTTTTATTAATTTACATCTTGTTTTTTTTTTTCATTTATAATTTTCGTTCCAAGTTAAAATATCATTAATATAAAAAGTAGATAATGTAAAATATATTATTACTGTATATTATAGTACATTTTCTACGTTATAATAATTTTTATTAAACTACATACATACACGTATACGTATAAGAATTTATTAAATATATCTTATGTATAATAATGATATATATTATATAAGTATGTACATATATACATATAAAATGATGGCAATTTTCCCTCTCCCATTTTTATTCTATTTGAGTTAAAATTCTTTTTTTCTTATTCTCTCTCTCTCTCTCATCTCATTTTATATAATTTTATTAAAATTTTACACTCACTTTACTTTTGCATCTGAGTAATAAACTATACATACAGTACGTAATATATTATAATACATGTATATACACATATAATAGTATATAATAATGGGTACATATTTACTAACTATGTACTATTTACATTAAAAGGAAAAAAACTTTAAGTAGGATGATATCCAGTCAGAGAGTTAAAAATAGGGAGTGGGAGAGAATGAAACGATTACAATATAAGAAAATTTAATAATTGCAATGTACACAATACATAATTATTTTCTGACTTATTTGAGAATGAATATTGTTATATACAATATATGTATGTATGTATTGTATTATTTTTTGTTTAATGTCTTGTGAATTGAAATTTGATGTTGTTGTTTTTTTTGTAAAACAACCTGTGGAATATAATGAAATTGTAATGTGCACTTGATTTCATATACAGAAAAACAACAAAAAACAAAAATTAAAAATTTTCCTAGGATACAAAATATACCAATATATAAGAATATATAAATGTGAATTTATTTTTTATGTATGTATGTATTTATATTAAAATATTCTATATAATATTATTGCCTATGTGGATGAGTGAATATAAGTATTTTAAAAGTATAACAGTTATTTTGTTTTCAGTCTGATTTTGATATTCGAGAGAGAAAATATTGAGAGAGAAGAGAATATTTTTAAAATATTCAAATATATAATGTAAAATAACAATAGTACTTTTGCTTCAATTCTATTTATAAGAGAAAATTAAGAAAAATAAGAAATTTGTATAACAGTTTAAATACTATTCCTGTCCTCCTGTGTTGTATATTTACATCAAGTCTAAGTATATTCACTTACTGGCATACATATATATGTATATATTTATATAATTATTTTCATATTTGTATATACAAAAAAATTTTGTATACTTATTCGAAAACATTCTAAATTTTTAAAGAAATTTTCTGAAATTCTCTCAAAAATTATGTAAGTATATAATGTATAAATAGTTTTTTACACTTCAATATATATCTACATATATATATATGTATATATTAAAATTTCCAATATACTATGTATATCTAGTTTAAAATTTCACAAAATAAGGTTAGTTATTGGGGTATACACAATAATTGTGTTATATTTTTGACCGTCAGTCTTAAATATTTTCTCAATTAGTTAACAACGAAAAAACTTTCAATAAAAAAATATAAAAATTCAAAAAATTTTCTTCCATCGAATTTTTTTATTTAATTTTTTTATTATTTCATTTGTTTTTTTTTTTTAGCAGCTACTTGTATGTACCATTTTAATTGTTAAATACACTTAGAACCAAAAAAAATTATTTATAATAAAATATTCAAAAAATTAAAAAAAAAACAACAATAAAATAAATTTTTTTTTGTTTTTCTTTTTCACTAATTTTGTTTTTCCCAAAAAAAAATTTTTTTTTTTTTGTTAATTTTATTTTTCCCAATTTTTTTCGTTTTTGGACATTGTGCGTATATATGTGTGATTTATGTATTTAAAAAGGTGAAAATTTGTGAAAAATAAATTAAATAACAAAAAAACAAAAAAAAAAATAAAAGAAGGAAAAACAAAAGTGAAAAAGAAAATTTGAATTTTTTTATTTTTTTATGTATTTTTGGTTACTAATTTGTAAAAGTTGAAAAATTAAAAAAAAAAAATAAATTCAATTTTTTTTTTTAAATAAAAAATTATTAAATATTATATATGTGTGTGTGTATGTACCGTATGCATTAACGGAAAAAAAAATTTTGTAAATAATAGGGTGGAGAATGACGACAAAAGATGTTTTTTTAAAAAAAATATAGAAAAAATAGAAAAAAAAACAAAAACAACAACAAAATAGGAAAAAAATAAAAGAAAAAAAATTGAAAATGTGAATTTTTCTCAAATATAGAGAAAAGGTTAAAAAAATTTATTCCAAAAGAACAAAAGAAAAAAATAACAAGAAAATTTTTATTAATCAAAAAAAAAAAGGGAAAACAAAAGAAAAAAAAAAGTTGACTAAATTTTTGGGTTTTTTCCGCTTTTTCCGTTTTTGCTGTACAGTTGATTTTTTCCTATTTGTTTTTTTATTATTCCTTACAAATTCAGAATAGAAACTATTCGAGCATGAAAAATTTTTTTGAAAAAAAAAAGGAGAGATAAGAGAAACGAAAACAATACAAAAACAATAAAAAAAAAACTATAAAGAAAAAAAAAGAGAAGAAAACAAATTTTCACGTATCCCAGGTAAAAACTGAAATACATACATATATATCTACATATATATTATTATATATATATATATATATACATATATTATATATTTTTCTGTTTTTGTAAAAATTTTTTGGTTATTTTTGTTATTTTTATATAAAATTTTTTTTTCTTAAAAAACTTGTGTGGTTTATCAAGTGAATCGAAAGTGTAAATCTGATTTCTTTTGAATTTGTATAATATAATTTATGTATATGTATATATGTATATGTATAAAAATCTTATTAAAATGGAAATATTCTAGTCTAATCTAATTATTTAAATATATATAATTTATTTATTTAATATTTTATTTGTATAATGGTTGTGTTTAATAAAATTGATTAGATCAATTAAGATAATCAACTATCTTAATATTATATACCTATGAATATACGAGTATATATACATTTTATGTAAAATTTTCTAATATCAAAATTTAAAAAAATTATTAATTAATTTTAATATTGTTAATTTTTATTAAATTTTGTATTTATGCATTGAATATAGTAATTGAGCTATTAAAGTGTTATATGGCTCAAAATATACATATATAGAACAATTTTGTTATCATAATTATATAAATTTTATTTAATAAATGCGTACTCTTCAAACTTATGTTGGCAAGGAAATATTAGTTGTCATATTATCATTTATGCAAAATTTCAATATTTTAATTTCAATAGTTCCTAAGATATATAACCGAACAAATATTTGAAGTAGCATGACAACTACCCGAACCATTGCCTCGTTTATATTCAATTTAAATAGCGTTGACAGCATTTACTATATTATAAATTATTTGTGAAAATTTGGTGAGCTTAGCTAAATTAGTTTTTGTGTTATCGTTGGCAGGGATGCACCATGTGTTAACTATGTCTTAAATTTGTTGTTTTTTTTAGTATAGTTAAATATACGTTCGTAATGGTAATAATAAAGCTTTTATATATATATATACATATATTTATTTTTAATTAAAATACCGAAAATGTTGTATATGAAATAGGAAAAGTAACCGACAATATGATTATATATATAATGAGATTAATTTACATTTTTGATAATCTTCAATTAATTTGATTTTTGGTGATTCTAAATTATATATATATGAATTGTAAATAAAAACGGAATTAGAATCAAATTTGAGTGCATCTAATTATAGTTTTTATAATTAAAGTATTGAGGGCAACAGTAAAACAAATTTAAATATTAAATTTTGATAATTCGTGAGGTTCTTATGCGATAATTATGCGATTATAGAAATTTTTATAATAAAGTTTTTAAATTGTAAATTTGTTATACTAATGCTAACCATAATAGACTCAATGTTAAGCAAATACAATTTCTCTCTTTGTTAGAGAGATGAAATGTAGATTTTGAGAAAGAATTGTAGATTTTAAGACAAACATTTTAAAAGTTACCTCTAATAACTTCCTTTCATCCCAATTTTATTGAATATTAATGGAAATAACTTACAAATTATCAAAATTTTATTATATTAAGATTCTAGTTGGAATTAACTTGGAAACATCGTATTTAAAATTACGACCAATTTAAAATCGGTTTATTGAAAATTTGGAATTTTGAGGGCATTCGGCTTAAAATGGTAATTAATCAATTTGTTTTGCCGAAAAATTTTCATATTGTCAGTTTTGAAATTTTAAATACTCTCTTATATAAGCACTCTTATTCTCTAAATTTTTACTCAACTCTTATTATATTAATTTGAGTGTTAGTTTAAGATCAATAACTTTCTATATAACACATAGCCAAATTAAACATAACAATTAAGTGACAGAACTTTTCATTAACCTTATGCTTTTTATATTGCCATCGTTATGTTCTCTCAGTTGTTATTGTAAATTTTACTTTAGTGTTAACGTATCTTCCACTAAATATTATTTATTTATATTGTTCTTGTTATTGTATACAGGGTGATTACATTTTATTAGGGCCGCTAAAATCTTAACATAGAAATGGTTTTTTCTTCTATCTGCTGCACTTAATGGCTTAAATTAAACCTTGAGAAAGTAGCCAAAATTCTGTAAAAAGCAAACTTCGAAGTTTCAAAAAATTTTGTGCGACATTATCGGGTTGTTGAAACCTAAAAAAATAAAAGAAGTGAAAAATTAGATTTTTTTCAAAGTTCGAATGCCTGGTATTGTGAAATTACATAAAATACAAATTCAAGTGTAATATGCTTGCATTTAGTATTTTGGAAACCGTTGAGATTTAACAACTAGTTCGGAACAAAAATTTAACTCATTTTTTATGCTCTTAATTATGGTATACGTTATGTCACTGATTACTGAATTACCCTGTATATTATGAAGTACATATATTATACAAACCTCAAGTTTATAAACTAAGTATTCTATTCAGTTAAGATAAAAATTATCGGTTAATATATTTAATATATCAATATGTATACTTAATTATTAACATTGTATATTAAGAAGGAGTGTAATAAATAAAATTATAATAAATAAAATTATAAAATACAATAAAAATAGTAGCTGTAACATAAAAATAATAATTATTATTGTTATCGTTTTTGTTGTTGTTATTTATTGTTATCTTAACAAGTTATTAATATTATTACTACATGATTTTTATCTTATATACATATATATATATATATATATACATTTATTAAGATATTATTCATAAAAAGGGTTAAAATAATTAATTTTAGTCAGCTAACTAAAAATTACTGAAAATTTTTATGCAAACAATATTACTACATAATTTTTATTGTGTTTTATGATCAGAAACAGAAATTCTTTTGAAATCCTGTTGAATTCATGTCAAAGTGACATAAGCATATTGTATTTCGTATAGGATGACTTTGTATAAAGAACACAATATTATAAATTGTGTTATCGTTTAGTTAGAGAATCACAATAATGGTAAAATTTTTGTTTAGTCAGCGCTTACAAATATGCAAAATTTTTGATGGGTTTAACGCGGTTTATTGCAAGGAACAATTAGGCCATACCAGTCTGTTTAATGGATTATGTTTAATGTGAATTTAATAGCCTTCCATTTTTGTTTTTCCATTAAACAAAATGTACGGACTTTTCTTTACATTCAATTTTCATGAAATTTTCATCAAAGCAATTAAATGTCAACAAAAAACTTTTAAAGTCTAATTGTGTGTCTCTCTTTTTTCTTCTCACATTTTATTCATTTTCAAATTAAAATTTTCCATTTTTCCAATAAAATTATTAATTTTTTCAATTAGATTTTTCCATTTTTTCTAAAATTATTAATTGAATACATTTTGTATGCATCTTAGAAAAAACGAGATATGCAATTCAAAACGAGGAATATTTTTCTCTCACTTCAAAATTACATGAAATTATACAAATATATGATAATTACTCACTTTTTTTTCACTTGGCGAATAAAATAGCGAGATCCCAGATCAGGCTCTTAGTATGTAAAAGTTGACTTCATAGTTTATAAGTTTCAAAGTTGAACGTCTTCCGAAATACCAAAAAAGATTTTCAGAAAATTTTAGTCATATTTCGCATTTGCTTGTGTTGCTATCTTAACTCTCTTACAAACAAATAATTTTAATATTTCTTGCTAATATAATTATAAAAACGAATTTTCGCTAAGTTTTTTTTGTATGTTACATATAGTACTATATAAAAAACTTAGCGAAAATGTATATAACTGCGGTATATCAATTATGTTAGGGTTAATTAGCTAGTTATATATTTTATTTATTTAATGAAATATATTATTAAATTTTTTTAATAACAGAAATTTCTATTCATTCGCCGAAAATCTCCAAAAATTTTAAAACTATTTTAAATGAATACCTTAAACCAATTTGAATTTGTACAAATGTATGTACCTTTTTTTTGCGTATATTAACTGTATTTTTAGCACTTTTCCAAAAAAATTTTTGAAAAAAGTGCTTATTAGTTTCACTCTGTCCGTCCGTCCGTCTGTCCGTCCGTCCGTCTGTCCGTCCGTCCGTCCGTCCGCCCGTGGGCACTTTTTTTGTTTACAAAACTTCTACACCCTTGAAGATAGAAAGCTGAAATTTTATATGTACATAGATCTTTACTAGAAACTTACTTCCGTAGAACAAAATTTTTACCTATCTCCCCCCTCTAGAAGTTATACCCCCCCAAAACCTTAAAAATGGCCTTTTTTAACTATTTGTTGCAATGAAACCATAAGCATTTTTGAAATTTTGCAAACGCAGAAAGGCAGTGGCTTGCTTTCCCTAGCGCAGTATACTACAGTTAAACTTTAGAAAAACAAAATGGCCGCTCAAATTTACCGTTATCTAAAGTCCTTTTTTTCCAAATTTTTGATGTCGTTTTTCTTCTAGATCCCAGCCTGTAGAAGCTTGAAATTTTAGAGACTTTTAGACATTAACAAATAGTTCATTTCGTTGGAAGAAAATTTTTTTCCATCTCCACCCCTCTCAAGTTATGGCCCCTTGAAATTTGTAAAATTTGAATTTTTGACACCTCATATTTCCGAAATCGCATGTTTTTTCAAATTTTTATAAACGCAAAAAGCTAACGGTAAATTCCATGACATTAAAAAATATAATTATTTTCCTTAACTCACACAATTAACCCTTAAAATCGAGCATTATGTTAACACCTTTTTATATTAATTTTTGCTTTATTTCAAAGACTGCATAAATCGTTCATCCTAAAAATATGCAATCCTAGAAAGAGTTTTGTATATGAATGAAAATAATTTTAATAGTGTGATAGGTATACATAGACTGTATTTAAAAGCAGAATTTTCACTTGTTGAAGGGAAAAGTGCTACAATACAAACCATTGGTTTGACCCAACTTTATTTGTAATACATTTTGAATATAATAAATTACAAGGACATTTGTCTATCTATCATTTTCATATATAGAGAACACCTCATCTTTTTTCACGCCCATTTTCATATATATATATATATATAAATATATATATATATATATACAGTCAGTATATATATATAAAATGTAAAGTATAAAAAAAAAGAAGTGAAAAGAGAAAATAATATAAAAATAAATAAAAAAAATATAGTAATAAACTACAATTTATATTTTGGTTATTTATTATATAATATTGCACGCATATACATACATACACATACTTGTGAATATGACGTTGTTATTATTTCAGATTTAAATAAAATATATAACATGATAATATATAAATGTAATGATAAAAATAATCAGAAATTTTATTTAATAACTTATTAATTTATAGTAATGAAAGGATTCCAAATCCTTGCTTCTATAAAATTATATGCCCTCACCACTCATATATTTTTTTCCTGGAAATTGATTAAAGATTCATTCCTGCAATTAATTTGCCACCTTATGTGCAACAAGGTGCAGGAAAAGTCTGATACCTTTTTAACAGGCTGTAGTTCGAAAACGAGTATATCTGCCCTTCCCCTACCCCCATCACGTTTTTTGGTGGGAATTGATCAAAAATTCATTCCTACTTCAGTTGTGTCTTTAGTTCTAGTCAGCTTGGGTTTTGCCATGTTTATTTTGAGACCGATTTTAAAAGCTTATTACATAAGAAAAGTTACAACTGAATTTTCAAAAATTCGGGATTTATTCGGGGATTCCCATTTTACTTAATTAATTTCAGTTAAAAAACTGTTAAAAGGAACAATTAATTTATTTTTTATAAAAGGTCGACATTCTTACTGTAACAATGATAAAATTTTCTGAAAATTACAATATTTTTTTTTTAAAATAATAAAAAATAAATAATGTTCTCTATGAAAAAATTCTACTCTTTTTAAAAAAAAAAACACAAAAACGTTAAATATTCTTTAATTGAGTGTTGAATATACAAAAAATATGTTACAAATTTTTCTAAGAAATTTCTATATAAGAAATTTCTGTAAGAAAAAACTTAAGTTCTTTGAAAGACACAAGCGAAAAGTGAATTAAATAAGTTTGAATCAAATCTAGGGTTTATAAATGAGTACATTTTTCCTAAATTTATATGAAAGTACCTTATTTTCCTTGAAATTATATTTTATTTTTCTAATACATATTGTGATTTATCGTGTTATTGCATACTTCTAGGGAGGGAGGGGAACACAAAATTTTTAATAAGAATTATAGTTATACGTGAAAATTTTATTAAATAAAATGAAAACTGATTCAAGATAACGGTAAATATAAACTGCCATTTTTTTATAGTGATAAACTCGGTCAGCATGCCGCACTTCACAGTTTAAGAGAAACTAAAGTCACAATTTTTGGTATGTGTTTGCCAAATTTAAAAAATATTTGTGATGTCAATTTCAAAAATACCAACTTTCCCGAAAAAATTCCGAGATTTATCATAAAAATATATTCGTGTACAATTATGTAGTTTTGAGAGTTAATTTTTATCTTTCTTAAGAGGTGAAATTCTTATAGGAGAGAATTCTAGAAGAGAAATTTTGAAAGTTCTTAAGAGAGAAGCTTTGTAGATCACAAACAGATGGAGACGAACAAAGTAAAAATAATATGCCTATATTTTTTCGTTTTGCAAATTCTCTATGAAATATGCTTAAAAAATACAAACAATATACCATAAAGAGAAAAAAAAAGAGTTTCTTTTTTTAAGTTTTCGCGTACAATCACTTACATACTTACATAATACAGAACAATAGTAAGTTAAATATGTAAGGATGTGTTTGTATATATGTGATAATATATGAATTTAAATTTATAGGTATATATTTTGTTCAAAATAATAAATACGTAAATATGTATGTAAATAACTATGTACATATATACATATCCTATGAATTAGAGCATATTGTGAATTATTTAAGTACCAATGAAATTTGTATAGAAAAATCATCAATATTTTTTTGTTTTTCTTAATTTAAAATTGGAATATGAAAATTTAAAAATGAATTTTTGTAAATATTAAAGGAAATATTCAAGTTATTGGAACATAATACGAGTATAAGGGTCATATTTCACTTAAGTGAATATCCTTGATAGCAGATAACAGAAATTTTGGTAACCAAATCCGAATACTAGAATGATAAAATGTAAATTATTTTGCTTATTTTGATGAAAACATCTCTGATAACTATTTTATCTACATATATACGTAAATCAAATAGAAAATTAGAGCAAATTTAGATTTAGTGTGCATATTTCGCATTATATCCGAATATATAGGAGTAAAACAGTGTATTAAAGACGATTAATCAAAAAAAATAATAGGTATTTAGGAAACATTAATGTAAGTGGGATGTTTAAAACCTATTTTACTTTTAATAAACTCTCTATTGTATAACAGTTTTGTAAATCTGAACAATGTAAACACATGCGTTAATATATTATTTAGATATTTGGTGAATTGCGAATAACAAGTTAAAATTAGGATTGTCACTTTTGAAAAATTATATGAGCTAAATTTTCGCAAAATTAAATGTTCTAGTATAAACAAAAATTTTATGGGCCAACAGAAATTTAATCAGAATTAGAGCTAATTCAGTCTTATATTGTAATAAACATAAAAAGTTTTTTAACCAATTTTCTTTCTACTTAAAAATTTCATTATAGTAATCGTTTTTTATATCGAAGTACCTCTATTTATACGTAGTGTCCAATTTGAATGAAATTTTATTTTAAAATGAAAAAATGTCATAATCGGATAGAACTTTAATTATTTTTATAGAATATAGGAGAAAAACAAAAAATTTATAATGACAATTTTCAAAAAACAAATCAAATTCGATCAAATTCAAAAAAAGAATGGGACAATGAGGCTTAAGATTGATTATTAAATCAGCAATAAATGATTATAAATGTGAAGGTACAAAATGGAGTTAATTTTATTCATTTAATCCAAAGTGGCAGCAAATGGATCTAGCTTATAATAATACATCCACAATCCCGTTATTTAAATACATTCTATATAATCATACTTAGACACACATAATTTCTATATTATGATATTATGATAAACATTATAAATTTAAAAATAAATTTATAAATGAAAATTAAATAAAAAAAAAAATATATCAAAAATTTTACTACGCGTTGTGTAACTAAGGAATGAAAAATTAGTTCATTAGTGTGTTTATAAGAATGAAATTTAATGCTATAATGTCTTTAAAATATGTTTATTTAAATATTTTAAATCACATTATATGTGTATAAAAATATATATACATATGTATATGTATATGATGTTTATATTATGTATATTGTTTATTAGCCTACAGGAATGGTGAATTATTGTTTTTCCCTGTTTATTTTTTTTTTTTTGTAATTTTATTTTTGAAAAAAAATTCAACAAAAACAGCTAAAAATTGACTGGTATTCTAAGTGGGGTACAATTATTTTTATATTATTAGATTTTTTTTCTCATTAGATTTTTTTTTTCATTCTCATAAAATTGAGTTTTGTAAGGGAGACTAACTCATACTCTCATATACTCTTCAAGTTTTTCAACTGAAGTAAATTATACTTATATAATTTGTTTTCTAAGAAATTTAGAAAAAAAAAAATGTAGCTATGATGAAATGTTGATGAAACAAAAACAAGAATAATAAACAAAAAGAAAAAAAGCCATTTCAAATTTTTCGTCTTTTTTGACATTAATTTGTTTTTTTTTTTTGTTTTTCTTTTCATATTTAAAATATAATATGCTTTATAGGTACACCTATTTTAAGTACAAATAAGAGAATTTTCTTTAAAGTAAAAAATAATTCAATGATTTCGTAATTTTTTTTTTTTCGTATAAACACAATTTGCATATCATTGTGTTATTCGTATGTAAAATGTATATTATGTAATACTCGTATGTGTATAAGGTGTCAGAAATTGATTTCTAAAGTGATAAGTCCCATAGAAAATTTTTACTTTATTTATTCTTTTATAATTTATACAAATCCTTTTAAAACTTAAAGTATGATTTAATTGGGATCTTAAAGCAACAATTTATAGTGGGAAATTGAAATGGAAAATTATTATATTGTGTAAACGACCCCATTATATCGTAAAATGAAAAATTCTAGATGATATTTATTTGTATTTTGAATGTTAAAATGGTAATTTTTTCCGTATTTTTAAATGGAAACTTTTTCTAAAATTCCAAATTTTAACTTAATTTCAAGTCCAGATTGGAATTAAATAGAGATGTTAAATAATTCAATGTATAAATTGTCAAAAAAAAAAATTGAATAAAATTTGAAGTTGAGAAAATTCTGTTATTGAAAAAACCAGTTTTCAAAAATTTCGAAAATTTTCAAATGTTTTTTACAATCCTATTGTAAGATCACATTGTGCTATTGCGTGAAGATCTTTTGTATGTTTAGAATCAGGAAAGAAGTAATTAAAATTAATTAAAATTGCTGTAAAGTGATTTATATTGATATCAGCCTAAAAGTATGCATTTTTTTTTGTAAATTTTGTTGAATTTGTAGATTAATTTCAATCATATGAATCTATCCTATGTATAAATTAATTAATAATTTAATTAGCTTTATATGTGTACATGAAGGAAATTGATAAATTTTGCTAAAAGGTAAAATAATTGTTATTATGTAATTAATTATTAAAAATATTAAATTTTAATTTATATGAATAAAAATTTCATTAAACTTTTGATTAAAATTATTTATTTAATAATTCCTTAAACTCATTCACAAAAATTCTTCAATATATGGCAACATTTTAAAAATATTTCAAAGAACAAATTTTGACATAATTATATTAAATGTGTTAGTAATGCCAGAGGGTATAGATTTAAGAAAATTATTGTTATAAGTACGAAATTTTTCTTTATAAGTATTGTATTTGACATTTATTTTCTGTCACCTGTAAATTTCATACAAAATTTTATCTACTAAAATTTAAATAACAATAGTATACATACTCGTAAATAAATATATTTTGTACGATGATAAATAGAAACATATATACATACACGTAGAAAGAGAAAGAAATGGAAATTTCAATAATTATATTAAATTAAAGAGACTTTATTTTTAAAAGAAGTTAATTTTCATTTTCTTATTTTTTTTTTTGTCATTATGAATCTTGTTGTGATTCTTATGCAAATGTAATTTTTCTTAGAAAAGCAAAACAGCAACTAAAAGAAAAAGTAACAGAGAAACAAAATGAACATTATTCTAGCTTTTATTGTCATGTACTGGTTTACATTATGTATAAATAAAAACTTTTATTAATAATAGGATAAAAATATAATTATAGTACTGTCTTATAAGCAGATACGTTTTAGGGAGGTCATTAACATGTTAATTAACATGAACTTTTGCTTTTACACATTTAATTTTTTAACATTGTTTTGGGTTTATGTTTTCTTCTTTAATTACTTTCTTATATTTACATACAAAAATGAAATATTTAATGTATTATTTTTAATTCGAAATAATTATATAAAATATTTTCATTCACAATTATCATTAAAATGTCAATTTTGTAAAAACAAAAATAAATTGTTATTTTCAATTTTTAAATTATTCATTTGTCATTTCAAACAATTATACTTTCTCTTGTACTACTGGCGCATTTAAGCAACTCAAGGTTGAAATTTATATATGTAATATTATTTTAATTTACATTCGTGTATGTATGTATAAATAAGGATATTATTGTAACATGAAAATAAGGCATTAAATATAATTAGCTACATTTTGTTTTATTTGCTCTTTTTTGTTTTTTTTTTTTTGAAAAATTCATTTTAATATTTATAAATTTGAAAGCGTTTGACAATAAAAAATTATTATAAAAAATCAATTATAAAATTGATTTTATAATTTTCGTGATAAATTGTACTTACATACAATTTTAATTATTTGAATTCTTCATTTGAATTGAGTTCTGTAAACAATTAGCCAGGTTTTAGTACCAGTGCCAGCCCGATGAAGTCATTTTTTGCTTAATTATCTTTGATTACAAATTATAATTTTGTAATTTGTAAAGCTAATAATAAAATGTAAGTGTAAACGCCATGTCCTTCAATTTATAAGTTATAATAATTTTTTATTTACTTGGATATCTTGGATAATTTAATATAATTTAATATAATTTAGTAAATATAATGTAGTTAAATAAATTTACGAATAAGCAGTGCCGGATCTACCATATAAACAAAAGTAACATTTTGCAAAAGGCGCCGGAAAACGGAGGCGCTAATTAAATAATAAAAAAAAAGTAAATTTTAAAGTAAGAATCGTGCTTACAGATAAGTGATTTATATTTCTAGACATTATGGGTTTATTGTATATTTTCATTATCTACAACATAATTTTTTCAGATCTCTGAAAAATCCACAAAATTATATTTTATTCTTCATAATTAATTCACAAATATAAATTTTGTTTTTTTTTTGGTAATAATCATATAATTCAGGACTGAATGGGTTATTAATTTTGTTGTTTTTATATGAATATATTATTTTCTGCTTACTAAGATTTATATTTTATATTGAGATTTATATTTTTAAATTTACCAAATGTTACCAACATAAAACAAAAACTAAAGAGAAAATACAAGAAAAACAAAGTTATATAATTATGTACGTAAGAATACTTATATACTTTATGTGCCTTTAAAGACAATCTTTAACTTTCATTTAAATGTGTCTTATTAAACCTAAGGGATTAAATGCCATAATAATAAATAAGATTTTCTTTTTTCAATCTTTTTACTATAAACATTAGATAGATTGTATATAGACATACATTTGTGGTATATATGTATATAATAAACAAGAGTATGTAAATGGTTGATTAACTTATATATATAACTATACACACACGTAGATCTTATATACATATATATTTTATTGATGTGTGCGTATCTAGAATATTTTATGCAAAATATATTCTCAAGTGAATTCAGGTGAAAAAAAAATTTTCTTTTATATGAAAAATTGTCACAGTATTGTAAATGAAAAACTTGGCAATTTAAATGAAAAAAAAAACAAAACTTTTGATAAATTTCCAAAAGAGAAGTAACAAAAAAAACAACCAAGAATTAAAATAATATTATTTTACATTATGTATTCCGTTATAAAAGTAAATAAGTAAATGAAAAATAACAACAGATTATGTTCTTTTCCTAAGCATGTGTTTAATTTTTCACGATTAAATGCCTCGACTACTTTATTCTTCAAATATTTAAAGGTCTTGCGTTGAAGTACGTTATTTACATGAATTAAGCTGGGGCAAAGTGAAAAATAAAATATTTTATTGAGTTTTCTCAACAATTTCTTGTTCTTCTTTTGATTCTTCCGATTTATTCCTATTCATAATTCGTACTTGAATGCCTCTAAATTTCTATTCACAATTCTTCTTATAATTCAAAGTTTAAGTCAATTTCGAAATCATTCACAATATTTAATCTATTGGAAGAAAAAAGTGGTGTATAGATCACATGAAAGTGGTTTGGATATTTTTAATTCGAGTTGGTAAAATGGATTGGTAAAATTTTTAAAGAATTGAAAATTTCGTGTAGTTTTTCTCACTTTCAAGTCTGAAACTCATTTCTGCAGGACTATGAGAGTTTATAATATTAAATATTTATTTAGTATTCCTGAAAGCAAGTTTTTATTGTATATGCATGCTCGAATTAAAGTTGTACTTAAAGTCGGATGTTGTTGTAAAGCTAACCTTTTATAACAATTCAAACAATACGAAAATATTGTTCGAATATCACACTTCGAACTTTGTAAATGGGAATGGGATGTACTTTGAAAATGGACCACTGTTTTAAATGGAAAACCTCTTGTAAGTATATCTAAGAGAAAAGAGTAATCTCTTTATTTTCCATATATAATCATTTGGGGCCATCTACCGGAATAAACTACTGTAGATACCGGAATAAGCACAAATGTAGTTATGGTAGTATTGTAAAACTATAGTGTTATACGAAATATACTGAAATATTTAATGTTTTTATTTATAATAATTTCAATACAAAATATAGAAAATTAACTGCGCGTAAATAATATTTTTACACTAGAAAAATTAATATTGTGTACAGTAGAGTTTCTCTGCAATATCCTTAAACTGTTTTTGCTTTTGTCCATCATCCCATTTAAATATTAATTAAATTATTATTAAAATCTTAATTTTTTTATTAATTTCTGTATTTTGTATAAAATTAGTCTGCAATTTGTAAACGTAAAGTATGTAGGTTCTTAAAAGTATACCAAAATTCAAACTCCAATATTTTAGAAATACACGCGCTCATTCATTCGATTACATTAGAATACATTCAAAACCGTATACGTACACATATTTGGTGCGTTATATATTAAAAAAATATAGATTATTTAATCTTAAAAGATAAAGATTTTAATAAATTAACAAAATATTTATTTATTTTGTACCCTTTTTTTTTAACTCTTTGACTTGACTTTGTTTAAACAGAAAAACACAACAAAAATAAAAAAAATTTTAATTTGTATAAATGAATCATAGAACTTTTTGGTTAAGCCATCCCTTAAGTTAATAACTTACTCATAAAAGAACAAATTTTGGCAAAAAAAAAAAAAGCAAATATAGTTCAAAAATAAAAAATGCCACTAAATACGCAAAGTATACAATAATCCTTGCCAGAAAAAAAAAACAAAAAAAAAAAATTTAAAAAAGGACCACTTTGAAATATTTTAATTTTATGTTTTCAGGATTTTATATAGTATGTATTAGTATATATGTACAGGGTGATTTATACAAAATTTTATACATTGACTTGGAAAATTCAAATATGAAGTAAATTTTAACTTTTTAAATGTGTAATTATTGTTTCCAGAAAAAGAAAGAGCCTTCAATTTAAAAGTTTTCGAAATTGCCAGTTAAGAATTCGAATTTAAGATGTTACCTAATTCAATATTCAGCATATTTTCGAAAATGGAAAACGTTATAAAAATTATGGTCCGATTTTTACATATTTTTGATTCTGAAAACAATATAAGCTTCTTGCGTTTTTAATTAAAACTATAAGATTGGAGAATATTTTTCAGTAACCAGGTGGAACTCAACAAATTCCATTTTTTATTTTCATCATAGAAATTGAATTTCGATGCTCTAGGAGGGTTTTATGAGAAAAAAAACCATGCATACAGTTTGTATCAATCCTCAATTCTATACACAAACTCTTGAACTTTGATAAAAAGAGGTTCTTAACTAAATTTTCATTTTCAAATTTTTAAGTTTTTAAACGACATACGGTAATAAAGACTCACCCTGTACACAATAATATATACATATATAGTTTGATGTCTTTGTACCAATAATGCTGAATATTTATTTTAAAACGAATACATTCTCATTTTTTATACTATATTATGTTAACACCTACATATATATATATATAACAAAAATATATGTATATGTATAACACATAATTTGTAATAAATGCCGCCTTTCGCACCATGAAAAATAAATAATTTTTCGAACAGTTTTTTTTATTTTTAATATCTATGTATGTGTGTATGTATGTATGTATGTGTATTTTAAACAAAAAGTGTTAAAGGTTTTTTTGAGAAAAATTTATAAAGGATTCTTTTTTTAAAAAAAAAAGAGAAAAAAAATTCAGTTGCCTTTTCATTTGAATGTCATAGTTCGAGGAGCATATTTTTAATAAAATATAGGGGGAACTCTATGTTATATGTGTGTATAGAACTATATAGCACCACTATTATGGTAACTATGCTACTTTTAACGATATTAAAATATAATTGATTGTAAACGATGCTTGTATAGCCACTAAATAATTTATTTACCATAGGTTTTCATTTTAAAATATTTTCTCAGTGATATTTGTATATACACACGTATGTATATATTATGTACTTTCCCACGCATCTCTCATATAGAATAAAAATATAGTTAATATACGCTAATATTATAATTGTTAAGAAAAAAAAAAATATGAAATCTTTCGACACCCTATATTCTATATTAAAATCTTAAAATAATGCTTATTAATAAAATATATTTAGAGAGAGAGAGAGCTATATTGAAAATAATATTAATGTCAGCGTATATTTGATAATGAAATTGTTATATAAACAATTTCTCAAGTGAATGTTATTTTATAGTTCTAGAAAATCTTAAATATTGTAGAATAGAATCATGATTTCGAAAAATACATTCTCCATTCAGATTATAGCGAATTACTTGTCATTCTCGTCATCCGAAAACATGTTAATGTCTAGTATGTGACCACGATTTTCTATAGCACTTTAATTGAGTAGGAAAATGTATCATTCTCTTTATTCTCTTATATTCTTATTGAAGAATTTTCCAAAATAAATTTTAAAATTTTTAAAAATTAAAAATTAATCTTTTACGATTTTTTTCACCATTTTTTGTTTTAATAATCGAATGAACAGTTTTGCTTGTATTTTTAAAATACAAAAAATTATTTAAAGAAAATTTTATTGAATATCGTAGCAGAATAGTCACCGAACTAGTTGCAAAAATTTGAATTATTTAATAAATGAATGGTCGATGAAATTTTAAATTCGAACAGAAAGCAAAATTTAAAATTTTGGCTCTCATTTAGAAGAAATAAGGTTAACGGATGCTTTTTTACAAAAAAGAAATTAATAAAAGCTATTTTTGTTGGTCTATTTGTAAAGAATTATTTGAAATAAAAATTAAAAGAATTGAGAATATGGCAGTAAAGAGAGTAACAGTAACAAAAAAGAAACGTCAATCAATTTTTGTAAATTTTCATAATTAAAAATTTTAATTTGCAAAAATTTTGCAAAAGAGAAAGCAACGCCACTTGTTTGCTACTCATTTATTTTTTTTTTTAAGTAATTTTTAAAATGAGACTGTCATTTGTTTAACGAGAACACTTTTCAATGAGCAAATCCTCTCAATGAATAAATGAGCAGTGTTTTTGCTGCAAAAATTTAGGTAATTTTTTTTTTTTTTTTTGTAAATGAACGTAAATTTTTCTCTTTGTACATACTGTGTATACATATATACCAATATAAAAATTTTATAATAATTTATTATGCGTATACAATAATAATTTCAACCAAAAAATCAACTTTATTTTTTAAAATATCGTATATACCTTTATGAAATTTTCTTCTCCTACGTGTTTTTTCATCACAAAAAGAAAATTTGGTTTATTTTTCCCTTTTTATCGAATATTTTTTTTTTTTATATTCAAAGTGAACCTTAGCAAAAAAAAAAATTTTCCTTTGAAATTTATATTATATAATAAGAAAATTTTTAATTTGTTGAAAATTTATACCAAGTGTGGTATACCTACTACACATACCATACTCTAAATTTAAAAAAATTGTAAGAATTTTTTTGTGATTCTTTCAATAATGACATTTTTTTTTTTATTTTCAAGAAATAATTGAAAGCGCTCTCTAATAGTTGACGTTTGAGTTAAAGAATTTGTTAAATTAAATAAAAATAATTTAATATTTTCTAATTATTATTCTATTTCTGTTTATATTAAAAATTGCAACCTTTAATGTTAATAATAATAACAATAATAAACGCTTTTTTAATTAAAGGTTTGCTTTTGAAATTAGTTTTTATAAGAACACCCCATTAAATATTTTATGAGCTCTTTTAAAATAATGAAATTTTATTTAATTGAAAGAAAATGTTTATTGTATGCCAAGAGGCATTACATTATTGGCATATATTTATATACATGTATATGTGTATAATTTGGTATCCTTCTAAACTGTGTGTACATATTTGAATTAATTGTTTCGGGGTAATTTTATAATTTTGGTTTTCGTAATCTTCTTTTTTCTTAAAATATTTTCAATTTTCTTATTACATTGAGCGTAAAATACGTAGTGGTAAGGATAGTTTTTGGGACTAAGACCAACATTGTTTAAGTTATTTAATTATTAATGTAATTAATTGTAGTTAATTGAAGAAAATGATTTTTTTTTTTGTACCTTTGGTTACCTTTTTTATTTTTCTTTAATTCGGTCTTGTTTTATTCCTTAAATTAGCAAATTATAATGGCTTTATCTTAATTAATTTTTTTCTTGATCAACAATTAATTATTATTTACGATATTTTTAAATTTATTTTTAATTTTTAAAAAAAATTAAGAAAAAAATTGATGATTTACGTGATTATAAAATATTACGGTATATATACGATATCGCTATAATAATAAATATTCAAAGGTAATTTTTAATTAAAATTTAGAATTTTGCTTATTTGAAAATTCAAACACTTTGTAATATTTGTTTAAAATATTTGAAATATTCAGAAATTCACTAAGAATGAATTAAATTTCAAATTTCTTTGATTTCAAAATTACTGCTTTGTATTTTTGATTCAAATTCGATAAATTTCAAAAACGGCTTTATAAGAGTTTTTACATTGTATATAATGGGCCTAATAATTTTATCATTATATAATAACGAGAAATGTTAGCAAATGATACTCGTGTATAGTGAGAAAATTTGAAAACGGTCTACCAGTAATTTCAATTTTATGTAAAAATGGCTAAGAATTCACTGAAAAACTCGTTGGTTTTGTTGATTTATTGTAAAACGAGAAAAAAATAGAGTTGACCTTGTCAACTCTGTGATACCCGTACGAATTCGTTATCCTATGTGCGAATAAAGATGCCATAACTGACTATGTAGTTGCCGTATATTGATTTATGAAAAATTTCAGTACAATGTGTTTTTCAAAATACTGTGTGTGCCAAACTACTGTTGTAAGTTGTATGGCAGCTACCAGAAAGAGCCAAGAAATTTTAACGAATTTTATCAAGCACATCGGCCCTACTAATATATTCCCTTGTGTGAAATTTCAATACCATAGCTTTTATAGTTTCTGAGATGTAGCCAAATAACTTTTGCAGTTGTATGGCAGGTACCAGAAGGAGCCAAATAATTTCAACGACTTTTATCAGACACATTGGCCCTACTAATATATTCGTTTGTGTGAAATTTCAATACCATAAATTTAATAGTTTCTGAGATATAGCCAAATATATTTTGAAGTTGTATGGCAGCTACCCGAACCGGTACTCCGATCATGTCCAATTTAAATAGGGTTCTGGCACTTAGTACAATAAATCATTTGTGAAAATTTGGTGAACTTAGCTCAATTAGTTTTTGAGTTATCGTTGGGACGGACGGACGGACGGACAGACAAAGCTAAATCAACTCAGAATTTGACGCTGATCAAAAACATACACTTGAGTCTATATCTAAGACCGTTATTTCTTAGCGTTACAAACGGTAAGGCAAATTTAGTATACCCTTCGAACATACGTTCGTACGGGTATAAAAATAAAGAGACTATATAATTAGAAGAAAGCGGCAAAGAAGAAGAAATTCTTCTTAATCGCGGATAAAATTTAATTGGATTGAAAATTCAAGATCGGAATGCAGAATACCGCTGAATATTTTTCCAAAAAAATTCTTTGTAAGAAATCCAAGTATTCTTACATATGTAACGTATATATGTGTATGTCAATAAAGTGAGAATAAAATATAGAATAAAAATTTTTAATTGATTTGTAATGAATGAGAATGTCAAACAGTTTTTAATATTATTCAATAAAAAATTATTTTTTCAATATTTTTTTTTTCTTTGTTTCTTTCTTTATTTCTGTACAACAATATTTTATTGCTTTATGTTTATAGCTTTGTAAGCAAATATTTGACTACAATTTTATTAATGCATATATACACGTATATATAAACCATACACATCATAATTATAATTCAAAATATATATTTTGTGTAAGAATATAAAAGTTTGCAAAAATAATTTTTTTTTCGCATTAAAATACAAGGTGTATATGATAATAGACTGTCCAATAAATATTCTGGACGGTTCAGGATAAAGAAAATCAGAAAAATTTTAATTTTGAAAAGAATTTTATAATTTGGCAACATGTTCTCGAATAAACAATTTTTTATCACGAATATCGAATATAGATGGAAAATTATGAAGGCGAACAATGATAATTGTTTCTAAGCCGGAATAAATATTATGCACCTGTAAATTACAATGAAACTTGAAAGAAAAATTTACTTTCCAAAAATATTTAATGTCATACGACACATTATACTACGAGTATATATTTGTAATTATTACTACAGCCATTTCAAAAATTTTTAAAATTCAGAATTTTTTATACAAACTTTCATTTTATATCTCACTTTTTCAGTAAATCACCAATTCTTTGTCACTTTCTTAAATCAGAATTCTCACTCGGCCAAATTTGCTTTATTTCAGAACAAAGTAATAAGAAGTTGACTGGAAAAAAATGAGATACGTAACACGAAAAATAATTTAGTTCCCACAAAATTTATGAAATTCTCTTTTACTGACTAGAAAATAATCACTTGAAAAATAGGCACTCTCAATCTCTTTTCATTTTGTGAGTAAAATTTACGAATTACAGAATAAGGACAGGACCATATAACAGGTAAATTTGTAAATTTGTACAACGGGGGCAACTTAAACAGGCAAATTACGTGAGTTATTAATTTTTTCGGAATGTGAGCGTAATAAAAATAAGTTGGTTGTATTTTAAGCAATGATACACTCTGTAATTTTATAAATTCTATTTATATTGACGAGTATACAAGCATGTATATACCATTATTCATTATATTTGTAATATACATAATAATCATTGTTCGTTTCATTTATTTTGTATGTATATATATGTATATATATGTATAGACGATCAAGGTGAAGAATTTTTTATTATAGAAAATAAACTCTACTGTTTTAAGGTAATGAAAAAGAAAATATAAAAAATAAAAAAAAAAACAACAAACATAATCATAAAAATGTAATGCAAAAAAATAAAAAAAGCAAAATAAAAGAAAAACAAAATGAAAATATGAGAAAAATTTAATGTTATAATAAGATGAATAGAACTAGAAAAAGCATAGAGAAAAGAAATGGAGTACATTAATCGGAGTAAAGAACGTAGAAAATTACCTCAATAGAATTCTGATTATGATTATTATTCAAAGAAGAATTTTATTGTAATTTGTTTGCATAAGTGCTGCTTAAATAAAATAACAAAAACAAAAATAAAGAATGGTTAAATTTAACATTATAAAATAAAAGGGCACATTGTCCGTTTTTCTTATTACACTTATACTCTTTTGTATTATTATGTATATGAAAGAGTATATTAAAAAATAAAGAACATTACAAGGTATATAATAAAATATATTATGCATACATGTATAAAATTTGGTATACTACAGTAAAACAAATTTTAGATTGACAATTTAAAATTAACATTGAAAAGGATAATAGGTAAATAAAAAGTATTGATATTTGGGAATCACAAGGGACAAAATAATTCAAAACAAATTTCAATGACATCTAGCTAATGAACTTGAAAAGAACGGCTCGTTATGTCTTTGCTGACATATAAATGACTTATAAATAACATAAAAATTCAGGTTGACAAATCACAGCATAGAATCAATTATAAGAATACAAAGGAATATAAATTTAAGCGTTACTGTATTATTACCTGAGCGAATAATTGATATAATGTACGTATATATATATATATAATAAGGTTCTTTATCCTGTCAATAAATGTGTCGTATAAAAAAATTAAAAAATTTTTCTTCTTGATTTTTATTCTCTACCCACATTTGACGTACAGAATTCTAAAATGATTCTTTTATTTTTGAAAAGTGAAGAGGTGAAATGTCCCAAATTAATTGGTATACGAAATAATACATAATGTATACATTAATATACAAACTACATACTAAAAGGCAATTAAAAAAATTCAATTCTTAAAATACAAATAAATTCCTAAATAAAATATTTTGCATAATTTTAGGGAACTGTACAAAATTCGAATGTGCACAATTTATTAACATTGGAAATTATTTTAGTTGCCGCTAATATACGTCAGCTGATACTCTGTTTTCATTATATACAATGAATTATACAATGTAAGCTATAGTTATAAATTGAGTTGTTTTTTTGAAATGGAAAATAATGACAAATTCGGTCACACTCCTTCTTTTTTAATAAATTTCAGAGATCAGTAATAGAGCGTATCGTTCAGAGAGTTGCTTGATTTTTAAAATTGTTATATCATATAAGATGTAGGCTTAATTCATTCTAGAAAATATGAACCGAAAATTTTAGAGATGACACGGAATTTACTGTAATTATGAAATGTTCACAGAACCCTGTTGCCATTAGTCCAATTCTGAATCGAATTTAAAATAAAAATCTTGATATTACAGAGTTGCTGTTTAAAATGTTAAGTACAAACAAGTTACAGAGCAGCATGTACATGTCTAGACCGAAAGATCGATATAATCAAAATAGTTTGGTTGAATATGTAAAGTTTACTTTTATACTACCAAATTCTACTACAAAATTCACTTAATTGACTTAAAATTTTCGAGATTTTATTTTATTTTTAATTAATTACACTCAATTAAACTTTAAAAAGTGATATAATATGTATGAAGAAAAATTTAGAGCTTCGTATAACAGTTTGGTACAAAACTGTATTGTATGGAATAAAAACGTGTATAAAATATATGTTGATATAAATGGAACTATACTCTGTAAATGCATTCTAAAAATTTTAAATATTAAATTAAGGTATAGTCCTAATAATTATTCAACAAATCATTTTTATAACTGTTATATAACATTGCCATATATTCATTTTATACGTTTTCAAACTACTTATGTATATATTTACACAAAATTTGTATATATACGTTGCATTATAAAACAATAAAAAAGCAATAATATTTTATATAAGAAAATTTTATTACCCCAACTTAATTGATTTGTTATTTAATATTATATAAAATAGGGTCTTAATATAGCTAATTTAATTTACTAACCAGTTCATATAATAATTTGTACACATATAGCTTCTATATAATTAATATAGGATTTACTATTGTTGTTTTTGTTAAGCTTTATAATAAAATATATCGAAAATGGTGATTCTATGTTCATTTATGTGAACTGATAATAGATGAAAGGATATTGTTCAATCAATTAAAAAACAAGAAAAATAAAAAAAAAAATTAATATGGATATAAAAATATATAAGTATATATATTTATGATTTCTATATATATATATATATATAAAAAATATAAAATATACGATCATAAATGAACGTTTTAAATGTTCACGTAATACTGTTAAATTTGTATTTGAACTACTCAAAATTAAAGTGGTTTAACTCCAAAAATGACATTTCGAGATAAATAAGCTTTAATAAATTTTCGGAGCAAAACTTTTCCCTTAAGTTATTTGGGTACAATTTTATGTGTATTGAACATTCATATTTGTCGGAAATGAATAATTGCGAAGTCTTTCACAGAAATGTATTTAAATAGCCAAGAAAATTTAGGTTTAAAATCATTTCCCGCATTCATTATGAATTGAAAGCATCATTCCACAAAATTTTCCAATAAAAATGTTGGGTAGTCCTGCAATCTTTTTCAAATATTCTTCATTTACTATTCGAATAAAGAAAAGCAATTACGCTGTTTGTTAAACCATTCCCAGCCAAGCAGCAGCAAAACTTTTGTTTATAACATTATTTTTTTAAGTAGAAATCCCGAGAATATACAATTACTTTGAAATCAAAAAATTGTTAATTGAATCATTTTATATTTGAGCACCTTATCCCACTATAAAGAATTTTGATATGTAAGCAATTTTTAAAAACCATATTGTATTATATGAACATTGAGCACATAAAAAAAAATTTTTTTTTTTTTTTAAATAAAAGTAATTCACATTATTTAAAGGCACTAGGGCGTAAAGATTTCAAAAGCATTTTGTATAAGGAGAATTTATTTCGCCCGGAGATGAGATCTGGTGTTTTTTTGTTTTTTGATTTGATTTTCATTTAAAGTACATTTGAAATTTTGTAATCAATTTCTTTTAATTGATCAATCAAATCTCTGCTTAAATCCTATATCTTGTATACATGTTAAATTTTTGTATCATATTAATTGTTATATTCAGAATATAAGAGAAAATTCTATTTTAAAAGAAAAAAAAAAATTTTTTTTTTTTTTTCAATTTTAATTAAATGTGACATACACGTATATAATATGCTGTTCTATTTATATATGCATGTAAATCTAATAAGGTTTTCTGTATATTAATTGATTCTTTGTAAAATTTCAATTTCCTGTTTGAACCATGAAATTGTAATATTTAGATATAAAAATTTTTTATTTTAATTTGGTTTCACCGTAGTACATATATATACGAGTATGTATAATATCCGTATAACAATTGTGGGAGAATTTGTTCCTATAGATATGAAATTCTCCTTTTATATCATCAATTTATTTATATATAATTTCACAACATTTGTACATGGATTATATATATAAATCTATATTTTATCTATATGAGTGGAAATTCCGTATAAAAAAAAAACCTTCCTATATAGAAAAAATTTTTATTTATTGTCATTAAATTAATCCTTTAAAAAGTAAAAAAAAAAAAATTCTTTTTCAATTAAATTTGATATTTAATGCACTGTAAATGTCATATCTTCAATAATTTATATATATATATACATATATATATATACTTAGATTATATAATCTAAACTGTTATATTCATGTAGATGAGCAGATATTTTATATATTCTCTTTTCTGTTTTATACCATTAGGGAAACATAAGCGACCATAGAACTTGTGTTTATCGGAGTTATTAAAAAAGATGAGTTGAGGTTGCTGTAATGTTGTGGAATTAGATACCAACCCTTAGAGATTAATCTATTATCTACTATGTTTTCTGTTTCATATCATTTTTTTTCAATTGAAAATAAAAATAAAATTGAAATTTTTTTACGTATTTTTATCCTTTCATTTTTCCTTTAAAAACTTTAAAATTAAACATTTACAAATAGATAAATATGTATGTATGTATGAATGCGTGGGACATATGTTTTAATGTGATTTTCATTTATATATATATATATATATATATACGTGTACATGTTATATAATTAAACTTTCTAAATAAAAAGTCTACTTGAAAAACTTTTTTTGTTTTCATATTTCCTTTGCAATTACACAAAACATATGTATTTAAACATATATATATATATATATATATATATATATATACAAAATTTTTTCTTATTCTATTTGTTGAGGGTTGCCATTTTGTAAGCATCAATAATAATTACTGGTAACATTAGCAATTTTATTTTATAACTAAAATAACTCGCATTGCGTGCCTGTTACGATCTCACCATATGTATGTGTATTTTTATATATAACCATATGTATCATATGTTTGTACGTCGCATACAAAAATTTGGAAGTGCATTACATTTATTTCTAGCATTTCTCGGCACTTTATAATAAAATTTCCTTCAAAATTCGTTTAAAATAAATAAAAATATTTCAGTTGATTTAAACCGACTGAATTATATCCTGCACCTTGAATATTTGAATAAATTTTGAAAGTATTTAAAATTAGCTTTTATGGTTGTAGGAGAGTAACTCGAAATCCACGAAAACTTCACGAATATGTATGAGATATATAATTGTGCATATGACTGCCAAGATTGATGAGTTTAATTTTATTATTTTCCCAAACATTTGATATATTAACTTTTGAAATTGTATACCAGTTACCCGAACTTGTCAATCCATTCGAATTTAAGGATATTTCTGAGTTATAATTGGATACACATCTGCCAAATTTTACCCAGTCCATAATTAGTGTTTGATGTATTTAAAATAAAGAGATTATTTTTAGTTATATGGCAGCTACTCGAATATGTTGTCCAATTCGGCTCAATTAAAATATCAGCCGTTATTAATAGAAAAGAAGCAGCTTATAAAAGTTTGATGACATTTGCTTAATTCTATTGCGTCATTACCAATACTAATTACCTTACATATATGGTAGATCCGGCGCTGAGTATAGCATAATATTCATATTCATTATACATAAATGTTTCAATATAGAGGAAGAAATTAATAGGTAGTTATTTACTGTTTAAAATTAATATAAAATGAAGATGATCACAGAACACAGTGCAATCGGTCATAAAGAGGCATATGTATAGAATTATTATTCAAAAATTTTTCTTTTGTTTGAATAGCAAGAGATGTCGCTATTTTATATTCGCGGTATTTTTCTGTAATAATCTTTGCTATGGTTATATTGCATTTTTATGATTATTTGCTTTAGGGCGATTGGTAACCCTAATATACCTTATCATTTATACATTAATATTAAGTATGACATTGTATGTTTTTTTTTTCTCATATATGACATTTTATGTACATATATGTATAAATATTATTATACGATGTGAAAGTAGTTATAACGTTACGTACAGGCTAAATACTGAATGAAAATTTTTGAGTTTTTTTTTCTTTTCTTTTGGTTTTTTTTTGAAATGTTTTCATTTTCTGCTCGTTGTATATTTTTAGGAATGTAAGCAGAACAAGTTAAAAATACTTTTTTTTTTTTGCCTTTTTAACACTTGAAAATTTTATGATTTATACACGTTAAGTATGCAATGGAATATAAGTACATACTTAGATCTATAATATATATACATATATGTATAGTATATAAGTGTAATTTTGTGTATATATAAATGTACATTTGTTATATAATATATAAGATTAGTTTATGACAAAATTACAAAATTTTTGTGGTCATAAAAAAGTGGAAAATTTTAACATTTTATTTTAGGTGTTGCGAGATTAATAATTTTTTTTTTGTTAAGGAAAAATAAAAATTTAAATAAAGAATTTTTCAAATAAATTGTAAAAATTTTCCAGTATGCACTACAGAGTTAACAATTTTTGTAGGTATGTCTGTATATGTGCAGATTCCTGTGTTTTTTACTCGGCACATGCAATTCCGTTGAAATAATTTTAATTTCAATTTAAAATTTGAATTAAATTCAGGATTTTTCTATATTGTACCGAATTCACAATAAATTTCTTTTGAAAAATTGCATTTTGCCATGTTGTTGCATACAAGACTCAAAACAACAAAAAAAAAATACCAAAGAAAATTGTGTTTTCAACAGTTTTAAAATAAAAATTAAAACTGGAAAAATTTTTTTTTTGAAAAAAAATTTCAAGAGAATTTTAAATATTTTGTTTGTAAGCTTGCTAAATAAAATTTTCTTTTGAATAAACCTATATAACTACATACAAACATGCATAAAATTTTAAGTAAGAAACAATGAAATTGTCGGTTTAATGCCTGTTTCGGATAAACGCAATTTTAATTCACTTTATACACTAAACAAGTTTTTTTGGAGAGGAGAAAGGTAACGTCTTTCATTATTCCCTCATTTTTTTGGGTGAAAGGTTTCTTAATTCTTTGGTTTCTCCTATATTTTATCATGTTTTGCATGCCAACTAAATTTTAACGCGGTAGTTTTCTGAATTTTAAATATTTTGTTATTATTTAATATTTCAGACAATTCTACGGACCATGAGGCGTTAAATTTAGTCATAATAAGAGAAAAGCATTGCATAACTTTAAAAATTCTTCAAAATTTTCACAAAACAATTACCAAACTTCAATCAACTATATAGCTTTATTGTTTTTTCAAAAATTTAATATTAATGGTTATGGTTGTGTGGCAGCTATCCGAGCCATCTGTCCTAATTTTCTCAATTAAAATAGCAGCTGCCCTTGGTAGAAAAAAAAGCAACTTGTAAAAATTTGGTTGTATTTACTTAATTCCTTTTTGGGTTTTCATGCAATCGGACGGATAATAAGTAACGGTAATTACTTTTTTACTAAGGGTATAGTAAAAATAGTAAATACCGTTATTTAATTTGGGCGACTTCAATTAAATTTACAGAGAAATTTTCTAGTAATTAAAACTTCTCTGTAAATTTAACTCAAACTCATTTACCCGGAAAATTTCGTTTGTGGAATTTGCCTGAAACAAGCACTAGTCCGACAAAATGTATTTTATGCGTGCCTGATTTATATATGTATACACACATATTTACGGTATATTTTTTGTTTTATAGTTACAATAAATATAAAAAGTACATACAAATAAAAATACGGAATTTCAATAAATATTTGACTTGCCTTTTGCGAATGAATTTTCAAGGATTTGCAAAAAAAAAAAAAAATATTGAAAATATTTTTCTTTATTGTATGCTTAAAGTGTTATACGTATATTGGTTTTAAAGGTTATAAACAAAAAATAAGTTAAAGAAATAAAATTTATTTTTGAAAAAACAAAAATATTTTTCATTTTTATCATTTTTAAATTTACAATATGGTTTCAATTTTAACGTGTAGTGTAAAATTCAGATTAAAAGATTGTTTCTTTAATAATCGCAATGCATTTCAATTATTTTAATTGTAACAACTAAAAGTGTGTGTATGGTAGAAATTTTTCATGAGAAGGATAAACATTTATGCTCCAATAATTAAAAAAAAAAACGCTTACGATAAAATGTACGAGTATTTTTGAATAAAAATTGCAATTTTTAAGCGTCATTGCTTTTTATTTGCATATAGTTTGCAAAAATCTGCTTACAAACACAGTTTGAGTGAATTTTTACTGAGTGTATTGCATATAATAAGGGAGGTTATGTGGTGACAACGAATTTCGTAAATTTGCGTGGAGGTCACAATAATTGGAATTTTACTTTCGGGCGATGTTTCAATTCTTGCTATTTTTAAGAAAACAATCGGCGGATTTCGATAAAATTTCATGTGTATAAACTCCGTCTGACAATACAGGACATCAACTTTTGTAAAATTAAAGAGGCATTTTCAGCAATTAGACTTTTATTACGGACCGAATCATGTTGAGAGAAATAATCAACCAATTTCCATAAAATTTAGTATTTCAACTCTGTATTTATAAAAATGTTGGAGCAGTAGATATTTCAGAAATATTATGTCTCGGAAATCGGACTTACACTATACTAGATTTTACGTGTTTTACTATATTTATAAAACTGACTGACGGAATTTCTTGAAATTTAACATTTAAATACTGCTTGTTAATGAAATTAACTGGAAAATTTTGACAGAAAATCGCAGCACGAACCAAATCCACTTTTGTCTGGCCTCATTAATTTAAAGGCAACTTATAATAGGTTTTATGAAATGGAAAATAAGTATTTAAAAGACATTTTCATAAACTAAACTATAACAATTCGATCGGATATGTGCTGTTCACATCAGATTTCTGTTTATTTAGCTTCGTAATGCTTAAGATATAATTTTATAGCACTTGATTTTAATGAGTCTTTTTTTTTTCTCTTTAGAGGTCTTCAGGTCTTCACACATATGAATTTTTTTTTTTATATTCTGCTATTTGCTCTCCTCTCATTAAGATTTTTAATTTTATAATATTTTTAGTGTATAAGTGATATGAGTGTAGAGTATCAATGTTCAAAAGTGTTGGAGAACGAAATCTGTTTTTAATAATAAATTCTTTTAAATAATTTGGTTTTTATATAAGATGCATTAAGTGAATATGTGAAATGAAATGATGCAATTATGAGTTTAAAAACCAAACAATCAAAATTTGCAGTAATTGCTTATTTATATAAAGGTCTTTAAGTGTTATTATGAAAATGTTATTTTAAGGTTAAAAATAAATAAAGTCGGGAATCAGGATGCCCAATTATGGTTAATTCTGCAGAACTATAAAAAAATTAATGGGAAATAAATAATTCAATTTTTAAAACGATTTCTCTTTTGATATTACAATAAAACTCAATTTACCGAAGTATAGCAATACTATCTCTTCTTTGTAAAAAATTAGTTTTGGCTGAAATTAATAAGAATTTTATAAAATTTTTAAGATTATCTCTTTTATACAACCGAAAAATTGTTATACTAATATAATTAAATTTTCAAAATTTTGAAACTTCACGAATAAATTCAAGTTGGCAATCATATAAAAAGTACTTGCTTAAATATAATTATAACCCTTGTTAATCCCAATTGTGTCCTATGTTTTAAATACGTTTTGAACTCTTTAAGAAGAACAATAAATCTTATAATACGTGTAATTATGATAATTCCTGTAAAAAACAATATGGAGAACAATTTTCTGATAATTTCTTCTTACCGCTGTATTTCGCAGTTAATAGGGAATCAGCCACAATTTTAAAGCTGTACATCATTGATTCGAGTCGAGTTTAAGAAGAAAAAATTTTCTAATTATATTTTTCCGTTTTAACTAATTTATTTGCGGCAACGTCATCCATCTGTTTCGCAGTTTTATAGAATAATTTCCTTTCTTCATTTTCTTAAGAAATCTTTTATTATTTCTCTTATACATTATACACTTATCTTTAGTACATTGTCGCATATAACCTTTATTATTTTATAATAAATTCTCTATAGTATAAGTGTATAACATTATACGGGTGTATTGCAATAAAGTGTGTGTTAAAAGTATTTTAATAAATTATATAAAAATCAAATTAGCATCATTTTGTTTCTTAACACGTATAAGAAAAATTAATGTAATCAGTAGAATATTTTTTCAATGTATGTATATAAAATAATAATTTAATAAAAGAATACACCTTTATATTAATTGTACTCAAACACATATACACGTGAACTTTGCGTATTTAATTATAATTTTATTCTATTCTAAACACTTGTTGTTTTCAACCTTTTCAAAAACATTCTAAAATAAAAGATCTGTGAAGGAGAAAATTTTGCATTAGAATTAAATTTGAGTGATAATTACAAATTATGGGATGAGTACACGAATACGAGTATAACAAATTTTGTGATTAGTTTAGAACTATTAAAAGGTTAAAGATTAATTGAATTTGAAACAAATCATTTGAATAATTTGAATTTTATATTCGCAGCAATATCAATTGTTAGGGAATTAAATGATCAATTAATTATTACTTACTCTACTTTTCTAACTTACTTGTGAAAAAGCTCAATATTTTCGTATAATGAATTTCATTAGTATTTATATTGTAAGTAGATAATTTTGTTCAGGTTTTAAATACATATTTTAAAAAATATTCTCTGAATAATAATGTTAATTAAATTCAAGATGCACGATGCTATGTAATATACTATTTGATAAACAACATTAGCTTATAATCTAATTTGTAAATAATAGGAAGGACATATAATGCACCTATAGTCTATACCATATGCTAAGTTCTAAAATTTTTC
Organism: Condylostylus longicornis; assembly: GCF_029603195.1. Taxonomy (NCBI): domain Eukaryota; kingdom Metazoa; phylum Arthropoda; class Insecta; order Diptera; family Dolichopodidae; genus Condylostylus; species Condylostylus longicornis. Next base: position 584,442 of record NW_026578032.1, read on the forward strand.
AAAATCTATATTTAAGAGTTATGAGACTGGAGGGTATCTTATCCTTTCCGTGATCCGGAATGCCTTGTAATACAAGAGATATTGTATAGATCCATGAAGATCTATTTATATTTCCTTGAATAACATTAAGATAAAAACAATTAGGAAAATCCTAAATCAATTTCACTCTTGAAATAAAACATAAATAATCACTTTACATTTATTTTCTGTTAAAATCCCGAAGGTATATCCAATGTACCATATAAAAATTTTCACTTCTTAATTTTAGAAAATCACAATCACAAAAGGATTTATTTTATATAAAAATTTTTATTTCGAAAAACCTACACTTGAAAATTTTATATAATTTAAGATTATGAAATTAAAGGATAATTTTATCCTTTATATTTTAAGAATAATATAAAAAGGTCCTTTAAATTTATATATAGGAAAATAATAAGAAAACAATTCTAACTTTATTAACCATATTATTCGATTTGGATGAGATTTGAAATTAATAAAAATTCGAATATCTTAAAAACTTTTAAATGTTGAACTTAATAAAATAAATGTTTAAACTTTGCATATTTCGAAAATCTATTTTATAGGAAATTGTACTCAAAATTATTTTTTATACTATACGTATTTATGTAGTGTAATAACAAAGGGTAGTTAGTTACGTAATAACGTCACCTCATCTGAAATAATTTAATATCTATATTGAGAGCAATAAAAATTGCTAAATTCACACTCTCATTTAAAAAATACTACGTCCTACATTCATATGGGAATCGTATAAATCGTATACGTATAGTTATACTTTCTTATACTTTGTGTGTCTATATAATTTAATACAATAGACTCACATACATATAACGTACATGCATATATGGGTATAAAACATGGGAAAACTAAAAGTAATAAAATATATTTTATTGTTATTGGATTTCTATATTTTGTAATTTTGATTTTTTATAGAAAAATAATTGTAAACGTAGCTTTGAGATAAATTTTAAGTTGTCCTGATTTTTTTTTTATAGGCTAACAAAAACAAAAAAAAAATAAATAAAAAAATAAAGAAAAAGTACTTTAAAATTTATAGTCGTCATGAAAAATACTATACTTACTGTTCTACTGCTTCCTTTTGCCTTATATCACGTGGTATCAAACAAATTTTATTACTTTGTCTGTAAATTTTGTATTTGTACTTCATTACATATGGTGTGAAAGAGCATTCTGTTCTATTTTAGAAAATGGAGCGCACCGCGTTCGAGTTAAGCTGTGATTTCATATATGACCGATTAATTGCCGTAAGGAAGCCCGATATGTCGAAATTTTGGAATGAGAGTAAAACAATGGTTTGCGTGCCATTTAATAAAATTGTAATTATGGACAAGTTTACAATTTTTTGCATCTATATGAGATTTATTGAACAATTATCAGCTAATTCAAGACATAATTAAAAAATTTTTCTACAGAAGATTTTTAAATGAACTTATTTTTGGAAAATCAGTACGGATTATGCACAAGAATTCTAAATTATTGGTAAAAATGAGATTAGTTTAAAAAAGCCCTCGCACTTCTTAGTAAAATGAAAACTCTAATATTTTCTATGGTACATATGGAAAATTTCCCACAGAATTCAATTGAAATCTTATAAATTTGGTCAATTATTGTAATCATTATTAAGGCTTTCGGATTTAACATCGATTATAATAAAAATAATTTAAAAATGTTGCATGTTTTGAATTGAAATTCAATATTTATTATACAAAAATGGTGGTTAATATTAGAAAATATTTAAGTGATTAAATTTAAATGTTTTTTAAGTCGAAGAATTATTATTTTTTTTTTTGGTATTAAAATTTTATATTCCAAGAAAGTGTTTGAAAGTTATGACTGAAATTTCATATGAATATGAAGTTTTTTTTTTGTTGCTTTTCTAAGAAAAGAAATTTTAAAACACTTGCACGCTTTCATTTCTTAGACACATAAATGGTATAAATATGATAAATATGGTGAATATGGTAAATATATATTAATTTTTTATGAAGATTTTAAAAAAGAAAAGAATTTTTTTTTTAATTTTCTTGTTAAATCTGAAAAAAAACAATTTAAAGAAAATATTTTGTTTTTTTTTTTTTTACAAGAAATTCACAATAATTACAAAATCGAATGTCTGTTTATTAATAATTGAAATTTTAATCATATAATTGTTCTTAGTCTTATATAAGACTACATACATATATATAAGTACATCTTATATGTACTTTCATGCGTAGTCGGTAGATGGTGCACGTGTCTCACCATACTTCCATTTAAACGTAATTTTTTTGTTTTGTTTTCAAATTTTTACATAGAAAAAGAGAGAGAGAGTGACAACCTCACATTAAGAGATTAAGAAATTGTTATTTTCTCATCATTAAATGATGATATTTATAAGGTATACCTATATAAAAATATTTTTATAAATAATTGACTTCAACCCCTATAATGGTATGTTGTGTAGTGACGCTTCTGTCACCTTTATTTGAGAAATTTTAACACAAGAAAAATCTGGTTGAAAGTAGGTGTTAGACACATGCTTGTCATAGAAAAAAAAAGTACAAAAATAATTTATTATGTACCGAGAATTGGACAAAAAAGAAATTATTGAGTGTATTTCATAGAAAATATCATGATATTAGATGTAGTTTCTTACTTAATGACTCTTACTTATATTAATGAAATTTACTTAAATTCATTTGGTATGGCAGCATTATAACCAACGTAAATGCTATAATCAAATATTTCTTAAACAAAAATTTTAAAAAATATTTAGCTTTTATAGAGCTGTTATAGAGCCATCTGAAATGGAAATTCAAAAGTAAATAATTGAAGGCCTTAAGCCTTGGTTTATTCTAAAAATTCTCTACAAGCTCTCCAAATTTTGTTTATTAAGGAAATCCAAAATATTTTTGAAATTTTTTTGGTACATAGTAAAGGTTAAGACTTAAGAGTATATTATTCTACGCCATCCATAACTAATAAATTTTTCTTGAACAGGCATATAAGAATATTTTTGTAGAGAACAGAAGCGTCAGTTTTGGAGACATGAAGACGATTATATAGAGAGAAGAGTAGAAGACAATTCATGACGAATTATTTTAGTTTTTTATTGTGTTTTTTAATTTGTTTTTTTTTTTGTTGTTGTTAATTTACACTTTTTTTTGTAATGTTTTTAATTTAAGGTACCATATGTGAGAAAATTTTTTTCCATTAGTCAAGTGCAAAAACAAAAAAAAAAACAACAAAAACAAAATATTTACTTTTTATAAATTTTATTGTTTGTAATGAAGAGAAATGAGCACACATTTAAAAAAATTTTCAGCAAGAAGTAGGAGGAGGATTAAACCAATATTCCAAAACAATGAACCATTTCCGAACAATTTTTTTCGGATTTGTTTTTTTGTTTGAATAAAAGAGAGTTGCCATAAATTCTTGGAATTTTGGTGAAAAATTAAAAATAGAATTGAAAGTGAGATTGTAAGATGAGAAGAAAGGAATGATTAAAGCTATTTGATTATTTTATGACTTTTTATATTTTAAAAGTGTTTGATAGATGTCATTGTTGAAACACTTTCCGAGAACGCCATCAATCTGATGATTATATCAATTATATCAATAAAGTTATATTCAGTTAAAGTACTCATTTTAATAAAAATATTGGTCTTAAAAAATAAACCTTTAGGCGTAGTTGTTCGTTGGAAAGGATTTCCGGAAAAATTATTTTTGAGCAATTTTTTTTTTGAGCATTTGAGTGATTTTTTTGAGTAAATTTTATTTGAGTGACTTTTTTTTTTTGCGATTTTATAATGATGCATTTTTGATGACTTTCTCATAAGTGAAAAATGTGAGTGAAAATTTTTTGAGTGAAATAACTTTTGAGAAAATTTTGAGTAACATTGAGCGATTTTTTAATGAAATTGTTCATTGATTTTGTATGTACAGAATTTGAAGTGGTTTATTAAGAATTATTTAGTATTTCAGAAAAACACTCATTTCTAAGTAATTTTATGAGTGAAATAAAACTCTCCACTTTTTACATGCTGTTTATAAAATGTTAAAATTAACCCGGATACTAGAATTGTTTTAATCAACAGAATTTTAGGATGTGACTGGAATTGCAATCCTTTCGGTGACGTGAGGAAGGTTGTGATACGATTACGATTACTGATAGGTTGTGATAGGTATATAGCAATATAATTTGACACGGATACCCATTTATTAAAATTCAAGTTTAAGAGAAAGGAAGTTTAAAAATTCTGTACCGTTTTCTTATTTTCTATATACAATTGGTCCCTTTATTTACAAATTATTTTTTTATTAATATTTTTGATTATATGAAAATGCTTATAACTATTACAATAAAAATAAAAAATAAAAAATAACAATATGTGTACATCATTTATCAAACCATAATTTTTTTTCTTTCCTTTCATAACATTTATTTACTTTTACATAAAGTATATACATTTATATAAAGTATGAAGAGATGAAAATCAAGAATAAAACTATATGAAAACAGGAAAATAGAGAATAGAAAGAATGACGTATGTTTGTATATTCAAACATCATCCGTCATCTTAAAAATGATCCAGGATAATTTTGGGACATGCAGCAAACAAAAAAAAAAATTGTATGTTTTCTATATGTACAAGAGCATTTTTCTTCTCTATATAAAAATTTTTGACAGAAACAAAATTTTTTCTTTTTATCATCGCATAGCAATAAAAACAGGAAAATAGTATAAGGCAACAAAAAAAAAAAGGACGTGCTCTGAAATATAAATATCCTTGTTTAGATTTAAAAGAATCAAAAAAATAGAAAAAAAATCATGAAAAAAATTATAAGAATTAAAATAATAAAAAAGAAGAAGAACAAACATTAAAGTGAGATTTTTTCTTTAATGGTATTTTATTATACCAAAATCAATTTAAGTGTAGCCCTCATTAAAATGTTTATTGTTTTCCAAAAAAAAAAAAAAAAATCACAAAAAAAAAAAAATAAGTGAAAAAATGAAAATCGGATAAAGTATAAGAACAAAATTCAAACTTAAGAATATTTTAAAAGCACATATACTCAATTTTTTTTTTTTTAAATATTTTATTTAAAAATTAGAAAGGATAAACAAACAAAGAAAAATTTTTTTATTCCAAAATATCCTAGGAAACAAGATAAGCTTTAGCTATATAACAAGTGCTGATTACATCATATAGTCAAACAAAATTTTTTTTTATGGAACTAAGTAAACATTAATTTTTAATACCCGTACAATGCGTTATAATTCTTGTATTTCAAGGTCTTACGCTTTACATTTTAATATTAACAATAAGTTCTGCAAGATTTATTTAAGAAATGGATGCTAAATTAAAAATATGTTGAATTTTTTTAAAGATTTTCAAGACGAAAGTAAAGTTTTTTCAATTTTCTTTTTTCAAATTTAATAAATTCGTAGAGCATAAGTTCAAAGTTTTGTGGAGATCGTATTGTGAATTTTTATCAATTGTAATATTAATAATAATTTGGTTGCTATTGTGAATGGAATTTTTGATATTTTCTATTTACAAAATATTTTCTAAAGTAAAATATCAGCACAATCAAAAAATTTTTTGTTCCGTAATCTCGTACAGTTTTCTCTTGAATTTCTTAAATTTAAACAAAGTTACAATAATAAGGGTTTACAGTCACTAAATTACAACGTAATATTAAAACATGGTACATACACACATATAATAATTTATACAGTCTTTGATATGTCGTAATGAATTTTAATTTATTTTATTGTAGTTGTTTTGAATTTCTCAACAGTGACCTTTATAATAGTACTCACTATACCGATTTAAATATTATTTATTATCACAGACTTACATTAATAAAATTATTATTGACTTATAGCAGGGTAGCGGTGTTGGTCCCTTGTAATAGGGTGGCTGCTGATTCCTTCGTTTGCTAACCCAATCTTACGTTTATGATAAAGAAAATTATTTTTAAAATTCATAGTCAATATAGATTCAATGCCATAATATCATTCCCATTTTAAAATTTTTTTAATTTATTCTATTAAATAAAGTTTTCTATAAAAAATTTTTAGAGCGCTGTATTTTTATTAATATCCGCTCTTATTGAAAATTTTTTTTTAAGTGATACCGTATCTAACATTTATGGTAATTCCAAAAGAATCAATAAAATTATCAAAGTTAAAATTAATAACAAGGTGCACGTTAATAAATATTTTATACACACGTACGAAAATATCAATAACCATATAAATCAATATTGAAATTGACCTCCTTGTGTGTTTATATGTGTAATAGGATACCGAAAAGGAGAAGAATGAAAATCAACACGTGCATATTATTTATAAAAGAAAGATAATGATGATTTTGTTTAAGTACAAAGTTAAAATTTAAATTTTATGTGGTACATTAAATTTTACACTGTATTAAAACCTTAAATATACTGTGATATTTAAACTGTTATATACTTATATCAATAAACACACTTGGGTTGCAAAAAAAATCACTTCTCATGTAATGAATTCCCAAATAATTACGATTCCTGTTCTCAGCATCATAATTTTCTCTGTGTATAATATTTTTAAAATAGTCTCATTAAAAGCATAATGATACTGAGCCATCCATATACGGTGATTAGGGGTATGCAATATAATATTATGTATAACAAATTAAAACTGAAAAGTTTCAAGATTGCAAAGTACGGAAAATAATAGTAGACAAATCAATAAATCTCTGATTCTTGTAATCAATATGTCAGTAAATTTGATTTGATTAATAAATATCTGCTTCAATAAAATTTGTACGTTAGATATCAGTGAGATCTTTCCAACAAAAAATAATTCATATATGACTATATTGTTCGATTGTTAATTTTAGTATTTGTATTGTATTTTTTTGCTATAACTTCCGCATTTGTGAATTTTCTATTAGAGTTTAAAAGAGTTAGTACAATATTTTATGAGAGTGGAATTGAGTATAACAATTGTTTTGAAATGTAATTTTACCACCCGTATGAAGCACAACTTCAACTACGAACGTTTTAACTACAACAACTTTAATATATACGCTATTTGAGCATTGGAATTACCGCGGCTGCTGGCACCAGACTTGCCCTTCAATACATTCTTGTTAAAGGATTCAAAGAATGTACTCATTCCAATTACAGGGCCTCGGATTCACTTACTGCACACACTGAAATACTCACATTTTAAATCAAGTATGTTGATTTCTCTAAGACCGCACAATTGTTCTGCTCATTTAAACAGTCGGATAAAATAAAATTATGAGATCATTTTTTTTTTTTAATAAAATTCCAATTTATGTTTTAAAAGAATAGAAAATTAGGATTTTTTTAAGAAAACAAAAAAAAAAAATTATAATTATAAACGTGTAGTAATGTAAAATGCATCCCTTTTAATAGAAAAAAAAAAACAAAAACAAAAAAGTAATCCTAAAACAAAAAGTTTTTAGGACATTAAGTCTTTAAAAAGTTCAATTTTTTTTTCATTTTTGTTTTTCTTTTTCTTTTTCTTATTAAATAAAACTTTTCTTTTTTCTTTTTTTTTTGTTCTTTTTGCGCTTTAATGAATTAATTGAATTTTTATTTTTTAAGGGACTTTCAAGATTTTTAACATTATTAAAAATTTTTAGAAAAGAAAAATAATAAAAAAAAAAATTCCAGTTTAAAAGTGTGAATAAAACATTAAAGAGTTCAATAGCATACAACATGAATGAGTCCTTTTTTTTCAGGATCCTTCGTTTACATTTCATTAAAAGTGAAAAGGAAAAAAAAACTTCTTTTTTTTTTAATGGTCTTTAATTTGTAATGAACACAATCTTAATATTATCTATAATGATGGTTTTTCTTTATAAACTTTTAGTTAAAATCTTATACAATATTAATGTAAGTGTGTATGTATATATACAAAAGGATATTAATGTGATCTTAAAATAATTAAATGAAATTTTAATAAATTTTTTTAAAAAATTTTAAATGAATTTAGATTTCTAAATTCTAACCCCTCTCCCTATCTTTGGATGGAACATACGTGTTATAATTAACCATTTAAAAGTTAAATTATATACAGGGTGTTTTGAAAAATAATTCCAGGGATGATTCTATGATCTATTTCCAGCAAAAAATTCATATGGGTTTAGGACGTGCAGATATGATCGTTTTCCATCTGTTCTGCCTGTGAAGAAAGGTATACCTGATTTTTTATTAATTTAAATGAATGCTCATAAAGTCGGAATTATGTGTTATTAAGTAATCATCATGGCTTGCTTCACAAGTAATTGAGCTCTTTATTGTGTATATAAAGTACATACATACGCTTTTTTGCTGGAAATCGATCAAAGAATCATTTCTGAAATTATTTGTATCATGCGAAACATCCTGTATATATATGAATAAATTTGCTCATACATTTCTTTAATACAAACCTAGATAAAATTCTCGGTATTTTCGGATAAAGAAATCAAAAAAATTTTTTAAAATAAATTCTATACAAAAAATATGCTCTACTAATTTATTTTTTACCATTTTATTCACTTAAAAAAGCACTAATTGACATATTTCCATATATATACAAAATTAAAATAAGCACAAATAATTAGCACAAATATACACACATAATTATGTATTAATATTTAGATATATGTCAGTATACGATAAATATATATATGCATAATATTAAAATTTTACATTTTAAATTTCGAATGAGGACAAAATGTTTTTTTACAAATAAAATATTTTAAATGCTTCCTTATATATAGAAATATGTAAAATTATTTTAACAATTTTGAATTATTTTTCGATAATTTGATACAGTCAGAGGTTCTAAACGCATTCGGGTACGGACTGTTAAAAATGTATTGTGGCTGTATACGTATAAATATTTTGGATGACACAGTTATTAGGCTACACCGAAATATACCGAATTAATAAAATTTTTTTCTCAAAATTTATGAATATTAAGAATATTTATTTTTCTGATGAAATCTAATTACCAAAATTATTTTTCTTAGAAATAAACTATTTTCTTCCAAATGACTACAATAATTTCGAATTTATGTCATGGTTAGATTAACACATAAAATATATACGAGTATATATAAATTTCCCGATAAATTTGATTAAAATGTTTTATTTTGGTCTCAATAAACATTAAACTTCTCCTATATTATGCCATATATTTTAAATTTTGGCCATATACAAGTAAACACTTAAGTATAGAATCGATTACAAATATTGCAATTTTTAATTGGGTACTATAAAAATTGACGTCTTATACGAAAAGTTTATAAACTCATAAACAAAATATTCATTTATTTTTGTTTTTATATGATATATATGTAAATAGCACTAATATTTGTACACATACATATGTATGTATGTGTGCATTATATATTTTTAATATTTAAATTTTCTTACATTATTTATTATTACTTTATTTTCTTAAATTTTCGATAAACTTTTTTATATTTTCATTCATCAGACGGAATTTTAATAATTTTGGTCCTTATTATCTATAAATACTTTCATATTCATATATACATACATGTATGAATTAAAAATGTATTTCAAATGTTTATGTATGTATATAGATATGCATAAATTTGAGAAATATAAAAAAAAATTTGCCAGCAGGTTATTTATGTAATTTGAGTTTTTTATTACTTTCTATTCTAAAAGTTACTTAACATTTTTGTTAATATATACATATATATACATATATTAATATGTATATGAACGAATATATGTGGATATGAAGGATTAGTCACTCTATGTGTATTAATAAATCCATTTTAATGTGTTTATGTATTTTGGGCACATAAATATAATGTTATACATTATCTATGTATGTATATATATACATGTATAATGAAAAATTATATTTAAATTTCTTTGATAATTTTCTCAATTTTTAACATTTATAAATCAGTATAATTCTTACTAAATTTATTATGTACATACATATATATATATTGTATATAAATATTTATGCCACACATACATATATGATTTGTGTATATATATTTAAATAAATGTACATTATTTAACACAAGGTTGTCCCGAAGTGGTTTTAAAGCTCTCCCGAAATATTTTCCTGAAAAGTTTTTTTTTTGAGAAAAAAAATTGTTCGTGTGTAGGCGATGAATTCGGTCATTTACGAGTAGTTTTCGATGTTTAAAGAAAATCAGATCAAAATAATTCTGCTAACAGTTAGCAGTTTTAAATCTGTTGAATTACAGCAATACATTGTTCACAATTTTTGTTCTGTTTCGTAAAACAGACCTACATAAAAATAATGTTGGTATTGTTTTGGTACATATTAGACTTACCGTTTTCGAATAGTAGCTGCTTAAACATGAAATTTTGAATTAGAAGAATGAAAATTTTTTAAGAAATGTTGATTATCTCGAAAAATATTCGCCAAATTTTTTTTTTAATGCTGTTCCTCCTAAACTTCGTTTAACATAATTTTTATGTTATACGTACCGCTCTGTCGCAAGTAAAGATATTTATTTATGTATTATTTAAATTTTTTCTCTTATAATAATTTTTGTTACAAAATTTAATCCTTAGTTGCAGACCACCCTGTATAATTTAAATTTATATATAATTAAATAGAAGAAAACTTAACTTTTGGTCTTGACAACTTTTTATATACATATATGTATGTATATATATCTGTAGGCAATTAACCTATAGCATAATATTTGATTTTACTTGTTAGCTTAATGTAGGACTATGTAGTTAATATATATATATATATATATATATATATATAGTTAATTTTCTTTTGAACTGCTACATATCTGTATATAGAAGAACTCTTTGTATATGGAAGAAATTGCAGAAATTGTAAATATTTGTAAATATTTGAATTCATTTGTGAATATGTACATATGCATAATGCAGAGCTTTATGTAAAATACATACGAATACATAGAGTAAGCTCAATAAATCAATGGCTAATATAGTTTTAATTAATTGTTCTGTAATAAAACCGGTTGCATGTTGAGTCCAGACTAACTTGCATACATGTATATTGAATAGTACTTTTACAATTTAGTCTTATGAAAGATATTTAAAAATGAAATTTTTTTTATTAACAAAAAAAAAATCATTCTGAGAATTGATGTGTACGTCCTCATACAATTCAAGTGCCAAAATTGAAAATGATTTTAACCTTCTTAATTAATTTTAAAAACCCAAACACAATCTTAGTATAAGAATAATTTTATCCTAAATAAATTTAATTTTACGAAATTTATATATATGTAAATTATGTACACCCAAACTGGTTTTTGAATTTTCAACATAAAATTTTAATTATTTCATTTTATATTTTTAGATTGAGACCAGAGTGTTTTCTTCTTTTCAATCAAATATAAATTACTTTTGAAATTGAATATGAAAATTTATTGACATCTTTTTTGATTTTCTTGAATATTTCATTTTTTTTTTTTTAATTTATTCCTAAGAAATTTCGATTCTATCTAATTCTATATTTACAAATAGCTATATGAATATTTTTTTTTTAATTAAACTTGGTGAATTTCCTGTGAACTTTTATCATTTATTATAAGATTTAAAATTAAATTCTATATTTATACGTGAAGAAAATCAATAAGTTACAAAGTATATAAGAAGTAATTTGTGGAATAAATATCTTCCTCTTATTAAATTTCAAATAATTCTTATTTGAATTAATAAAACCAAGTCACAGGAATGACACATATGTAAGAATTTATTTTAACAATTCATCATATGTATATGAACTCAATATTAAGCCCGATTATATTGCTAAAATTATGTTGCTAATATTAATAATAAAATATTGCCTACAAAATATAATAATTATGTAAATTACAAAATTTTATAAACAATAATAAAAATGTTGCTAATAATAACTTTTGAATAATTATTCTATGACTCTAATATGTGCTTTTGTGTCATTCGTAATAATTATTACTGTTAGTGTCATAGAATGTTAATAATATCTTTGACAGTAATTTTGTATCGGTAATAATGAAGCAGACAAATTGCAACAAATTTTTGTTATTTTATTAATATTATTATTGAGAGAGAATTTTTAATACTCGACAGTAAACGTGTAGGAAATTCACAATAATTAGTTTTTTCTTCTACATTTATTTACAATATTTTATAATAGTTTTTTGTTCTTAATAATGATGTCTTATAATAGAATACGATTTTTAACTAAAATTGTCTTTATAATAATTAATCAATAAATTTCATAAATTAATTATGAACTATTAATCTATAAATAAAATTTAATATGAATTTAGTTTTCTAATTTGATAATAATAATTACCGTCGAATCTTGCCTGGTTTGCATAATATTTGCTGATAAACATTATTTTTACATATTTAAGTTTAATATTCAACAATGTTAATTCAATTTAAGGCCAATATCATACATATATAATTTCAGGTTTTTTTAAAATCATATATACAGGGTGTTTCACCAACAACTTTGCAACCATATATAATCAAGTAGAGGGTGAAAAATGCGTGAAGTTTTTGTTCAGAACATAGTGTTAAATCGCAACCGTTTCCCGAGCTACTGAGAATTCAAGAAAATTTGGAGAAATTTTAATATACATAAGTTTTTTTGCTTATAACTTCCGTTCCAAAAGAGATAAATGTTCCAAACAAATAAGCCTTTACTAAAGAATAGCTAGTTAATTGTTTTTCATGTTTTTTTTCGGAAATACAAGCATTCGAACTTCAAGAAAATTCCAATTTTCCTCATTTTTAGCACTTTTCCAAAAAATTTTTTGAAAAAAATGCTTATTAGTTTCACTCTGTCCGTCCGTCCGTCCGTCCGTGGACACTTTTTTTGTTTACAAAACTTCTACACCTTTGAAGATAGAAAGCTGAAATTTAATACGTTCATAGGTCTTCACTAGAAACTTATTTCCGTAGAACAAAATTTTTACCTATCTGCCCCCTCTAGAAGTTATACCCCCCCAAATGGCCTTTTTTAAATATTTGTTGCAATGAAACCATAAGCATTTTTGAAATTTTGCAAACGCAGAAAGACAGTGGCTTGCTTCCCCTTGCGCGGTATGCTATAGTTAAACTTTAGAAAAACAAAATGACCGTTCAAATTTACCGTTATCTAAAGTCCTTTTTTTCCAAATTTTTGATGTCGTTTTTCTTCTAGACCCCAGACTATAGAAGCTTGAAATTTTAGGAGCTTTTAGATATTAACAAATAGTTCATTTTGTTAGAAGAAATTTTTTTTTCATCTCCACCCCCTCTCAAGTTATCACCTCTTGAAATTCGTAAAATTTGAATTTTTGACACCTTATATTTCCGAAACCGCAAGCTTTTCCAAATTTTTATAAACGCAAAAAGCTAACGGTAAATTCCATGAAATTAAAAAATATAATTATTTTTCTTAACTCACACAATTAACCCTTAAAATCGAGCATTGTGTTAACCCCTTTTTATATTAATTTTTGCTTTATTTCAAAGACTGCATATATGCGTCATCCTAAATATATGCAATCCTAGAAATAGTTTTGTATATGAATGAAAATAATTTTAATAGTGTGATAGGTATACATAGACTGTATTTAAAAGCAGAATTTTCACTTGTTGAAGGGAAAAGTGCTACAATACAAACCATTGGTTTGACCCAACTTTATTTTTTTTGACTTTTTTTTTTGTCCTGACAATTTCTTCTGAAATCGTTTTTGAAACTTCCTAATTTCTCGATAGTTCGGAAACGGTTCACATGTTAACATTATGTTCCGAACAAAAATTTTACTCATTTTCGACCCTCTATCCGGTGGTGTATGGCTCCTAAGTTGTTGGTGAATCATCCTGTATTAATATAATGCCTTTTTCCTAATTTGTTCCAATACACATATTTTAGGATCATCTCATTAAACACGAAGATTTTAATGTACATAAGATAAAATGTAAGATAAAAAATATTCTCCCAATATTATAACACATGTATGTTTGTATATGTTTATAGACTTTGTTCATAAATTAATTAAATTTTTATATTGATTTTTGATCATTAAAGTCTTAAAGGAATTTTTTAAGTCTTTATATACTTACATACTTATATTTTCAATATTTTCCATATTTATTTATTACGATTTAATACATAAAATTTTGATTTCTTTTTTTTTTTTTTTGGTTTTTTGCCTTCTATATAATAAAAATATAAAATTCAATAAGTATTGAAGAAATATAGATAGAATGAAATCATAAATTTGTTCTTGTATCCAAACACAATATCATAAAAGAAAAAATCCAAATCAATATTATATTTATTCCCATAACAAATTGAATTGAATTCATTTTTATTTTACTAACTGATACAAAAATTTTTATTAAATTTTTCCTTTCATTTTTTGGTTTTTTATTTTTATTATTTTTTGTTTTACGAAAGTTGCGCTTTTTCAAAAGATTTTGTATTAAAAAAAAAATTTTATTTTTAATGAAAAAAGAAAATATATATTGAATTCGAATAACGTATATATACATATTTATATATATATATATATATATATATAAGTATGTTTATATATATATACATGCGTTATATATATATAAAATGTGCAACAGTTTAAATATTTATTGTTTTCATTATAACAATAGCCAATCCATTAATTTTAGCAGTATGTATTGTTGAATTATTCGATGAATAGAAATTGAATGGAGGAAAGAAGGCGGGACAGAGTGGGGGAATGGAATTTAAACAACAAGTTTTATAATATGAAAGAAAATTGTTGTTTTTTTTTATGAATGAGATTTTGTTATTTTTTTTGTCGTTTGTATTGCAGACTAAAATGAAATTAAAATAAAAAAATGTATATGTATAGCTATATAATAAAAATACAGGGTTATGCCGTGTAATTTTCTCGATTTCGAGACCTAATTTACAACAATTCTTTTTAATATGGAAATTAATCTTATAAAGAACTTACATGAACACAATTAAGAGGTTTATAGGCGCAATTTTTTCTTTTCAAGAATGAAATTTGAGGTAATGCCAGAATTAGCACAAAAAAAAATTTAAGAATTTCTCAAAAATATGGAAAATACGAAAAATTTCTATTTCTGGTGCATTCTAGTACAACGTACATCCTACATCCCATTAATATATTGAGACAAAAATCTTAAAATTGTACGTAAATGCACTAATTTTTTCTATTTAAAACATAAAAAAATTTCCAACACAAAAATTATTTTTAGAAAAACAAAATTGTCCTTGGAATATCTACGTTAGAAATCATCACATTTTTTTAACCCCCCCATGGCAAGGTAACAATAATTACTATTTTTAATTATTTTTTAAAACTAATTTTTGTAATGAAAAAAGTAAGTAAATATCACAGTTATAAGACTAGCTCTCCTAATTGACTTTCATTTTTTTGCAAGAGCAAATTAATTTGCCAACTTCTAGGCTATATTTTTTTTTTAAATTTACAAATTAAAAAAATTGTCAATGTAATTTGAGAATTTTATCAACGTAAGAAATTTAAATGTACTCAACAAGTATTTTGACCGTAAGTCAAAATGAAAAAATCTAATAATATCTTACATTCCTATTGTAATAAACGGGAAAATTAAAAACACAATAAAAACAAGTACAATGTAAAATATCGTAAAAATTTTTTTTTTTTAAATTTAAGATTGTGCTATTTTTCATCTCCTTTTTTCGTATAATAAATTTAGCTTTGAAGTATTTTTGGTTCATTTTTTATTGTTGTTTTTGTTGTTTAATTTGCTTTTTCATTTTCATACTCGTCCTTTTAATTTCTAGATGGTAAACTGTTATAGACGTACATATGTATCTAAATATATATATGTATAAAATGTGAAACATTTCTGTTGATTTTCCCTTAGGGGTTATTTTCCCTTGGTTTCTTTATTGTTGAAAATATTTTGTTTTTTCGTTTTTCTTTCATTTTTAAATTATAATGAGGTTAGTTTTTCATATTGTTCATCTAATTGTCTGTCATATCATTTTTAAAATTTTTTACAATTTTTTTATATATAAAAAGCTATTTTTTCCCTTTTTGGATATTAAAAAAATATGCTAAAAACATTTCTCTTCAAAAAAAATAAATTTTTTTTTTTTCACAAAAATGCTTTGAATGCATAAAATTTTTTTTCTTTTTTAATTTACTGTATACGTTTGTATAAAGAGAAAAATTGCATATCTTAAGGCGTATACGTTATGCTTTAATTTTTTGAAATTACATATGTGTGTGCTTATGTAGTTAATACAGAACAGTGTTATGTAAACGATGGTATTTAAAGGTTATATGGACATCTTTTATATGTGTATGTGATTGCATATATGAGCATTTATTAAAATTTCTATGAATGCTTTTGGGTATTTAGTCTCGTTTGTGAATTATTAAAATATAAAATCTTGAATTTTCTTGTATCTTAAAAATAAATTTAATATTATGTGTAGCTACATTTGACACGTTTTTAAAATGTTCAATTTTTAAAAAGCGAGCTCTAGATGAATTTTAAAATAGAAAATTGGAATTTAATTTTGTATCTTATTCGTAATATTTAATGTACATCATGCAAGCCTACATTACGAGTATATATATTAGAGATTTTGTAGGTATTTTTATTAGATTTAAATAAAACAAGATAGACGTGAGCGTGCAGATTTGTATAATTTCGTAATTGTATTCGAATCTGATTAAGAGCACAATTAAAATTACTGACATATTTGTGCACACTTAAATAGTTTTCCAATTGGATTTGTTTACATTATTAAGATTAATTCAACATGTTCATTTACTAGTCAGTACAGCTTAATTGAAATCAAAGATCAATTTCAATTCCAGCTTATCTTTATCGTAATAATTTTTATTACTGCAAACACCAATATATTATTTAAGATTTTTCACAAGAATCGGGCATTTTCTCTTAATTTTCCAAGATTTCTTAATATTTCTGCAATAACAAAATAAAATTCTTTCTCATATACTGTAAATTCTAATAATATGTACCTGTATTGTAAAAAATCAGATAACTGATAATTGTATTTACGATAAAATTTTTAATATTTATTTATTTTTTCAAAAAATTTATACAATTTTTATTGCTATATAATGTTTTTGAAGTGCATTAATAACAACTATAAAAAAGAAAAACTTTTTAAAATGAAACATTTTAATTGGTAAAAACGTCACAATTCAAAAGGATTCAAAGAAAATGAACTAAAGAAACAAAAAAAAAATCATAAAAACGAAATTGTAGAAATAAAATTGTAGAAATAAAATAAAAAAAAAAAATGAAAATGACCTTTGTTTTCTCAACTACTTTAAGAATTTTTATTGAATTTTAATTAGAATTTTGCTGATATTTAATAAAATAATAAAATTTTACGATTTTATTATGAGAAATAAAATTTTAATATTATACGTTTGTGTGTATGTGTGTGTTTGTTTTTCTTAATTATTTAACATTTTAACAAAAATTTTTCTCACATTAAATTCATTTTTCTGTATAAATAATAACCATCATATTGTTGTGTACGTGCTTATTAAATTGTAGAGAGTTAAGAATTTCAAAAAATTATACAGTGGAAAAATATGGGAGACTACTTAACATTTCTGTATTTAAGATACTTAAAATATTGAAAATATATTGTAAATTTTTACTGTTGCAGTGCATAAGGTTCAAAATTTTCTCAAATTTAAAATTCATTTTGCATTAAGTATTTTAATAAATGTACAGAAATTGCTTATTAGAGTAGGGAGGATAAGAAATTCTAAAAAGTAAATTTTTGCCCTAAATACTTAAATGTACCGAGTGTAACAAATGTCCTAAATGAAGAATTCAAGGCGCGTATAATATAATTTTCATTTTTTAGTTTTCTAAAATAATTTTTCTTATTTCTTTTGTGAAAAATTTGATTTTAGTCCTTTTTCGATATTTTTGTTGTATAATTTTTTTTTTATTATTATAAGGGCTTATATGTTGATGCTTATGTTAATATTTAAAAAATAAAATTGCCTTTGTGTCACAAATGTATTTTAATATTTTAATTTTGATTCAAAGAATTACTCTACGACTTCAATAGTTCTAGTCCTTAATAATGTAATCTAATAAATTGTTATACTTAGTATTGTTAAAATTATTAAAATTATTATTTTATTATACTGTAATTTTTATACTGTTAATTCCAATATAGTTTTATTAATACTGACATTTGGCGTATTATTTAGAGCTGTAATAAATTAGAACGAAGGCACAATAAGTAACTGTTGTGCTATTTAAAATTGAGCAAAAACGACATATAATTTGTATAATTTAGCAAATTATTTCTCCTTTCACAAGCAAATTAATTTTCAGAGAAATTTTCATTTTACACGGCAATCCGGGTATATTTTAGATTTTAACAGTTTATAGATATTAATGAATATTTTATTCTATTAGAACAAAATTTCTTTGCAGGTTCTCCTTCTCACAAGTTAATATGTAGCTCTATTTTTAGATATATGTACAAAATAAAAATTTTTAGTCTCACATTTCGTCGACATTTTCAGATCTATATATCTAACTTCTCTAAAAGCGAACATGTAACTGTAACCGTCCTCTTAGACAAAACTATAACCTTCTATAACCTATAAGCTTATCTCTGTTAACTAGAAATATAACTCAAATTTTATTTTAAAAATTTTTCGAAATGTAACACTGAAAGATTCCCTCTTAGATTATGTTAGGTTAAGGTGTCCCGGCCCCCCCAAAAAGTACACATATGCCAACTAGACCCGATGAAGTACCACCGTATCTCTTCTTTTCCGCCTCTGTTTCGAACCAGCCCGAGCTCCTCAAAAATCGGCTCAAATTTCTAACGCTTACAATCGCTAAGTCCGTAGTGCGCTCGAAGAAATAAGACCCAAGAAATCTCTGCCTGGAGTTCGTCAGCGCCGGACATGAGAAGATTTCTCCTAAATATATGCAAAATTATTTGATAATACAAGAATTCAACATGCTCATTATAAATTTTAATAACATAATTTTCATTGCATAGACTTAAAGCTTCATATAATAACGCAAGTTCTTAAATGAAAAGCAAAATTTCCAAAAGAACTAAGTGCAATTTCACAAGCCATGGGGTTGGCGATTGTATCTTGTTTTAAAATATCTTTTATTACGAACATTTTTACAAACAAATTTAATTGAATATTACAATTTTCTCTACTGTGTATACTTTTATTCAATCCTATATATTTGGGTCATGCGTTACACCTTATTACCTTCAAATAACAATATAATTTTTATGTTGTGTTCATATTTTGGTTAGTGGTTTAATTATATACGACTTGAGTTTTTTTATTAAGTTATAAAAATAAATGTAAACAAATTAATTACCATAGATTTTTAATAATTTAATACTTTTTTTTAGCAAAAATATACACGGGCAAGGTTTGTGTTTTTCACAAAAAAAAAATGAATTTAATAATTAAAATTTAA
The DNA here is from genome assembly GCF_029603195.1 of Condylostylus longicornis. NCBI lineage: Eukaryota > Metazoa > Arthropoda > Insecta > Diptera > Dolichopodidae > Condylostylus > Condylostylus longicornis. The sequence goes on from NW_026578032.1 coordinate 603,987, forward strand.
CATGATATTCTTTTAGCTTTGTTATACCCCTTTATTATATTTTATGCATCCTTTTTTACGCACATTTTGTAATACAAAACCTATAATTCAAAAATTTTACAGCATATTTCTGTTTACATGTTATTGTATGAGTGTATGTTTGTATATTTTGCTATGAAATCAAATTATAGGTATATTTTTGTTAAATGTATGTATAAGTGAGTACTCGTATATAAGAAAATATTTATTTTGGAATATAAATTTAAATTTGAACTATGTAGTATAGCTATACGGAAAGGATGTATAGCCTATAGGCTATATTATAAGGTACCTTAACATTTTTATAAAGATTTTATGTTTCAATATGTTTCATATTATATAGAAAGTAAATCAAGATGAAAGTTTATTTCATATACATACATATATACCTAACCCAATCTACCAAAATTTGTCCTTCATTTTTTCAACAACAATATTATATTAATAATAATAAATATGAACATATTTTGACAATATAGGAATTCTTTTCAAAAAAATATACAAAAATCTATGCCAACATATTAATACAGGATGGTTCGGCTTGGCTGTAACAGCCCTCGGGAGATGATTTCTTGGAGTTTTTTTTGTAAAAAACTCATAAGTAGTGGAAGTAGAGACTCAGACGTCTAGTTTGAGCGAAACCGGTTTGAAAAAATTCTATGTCACGAATATGCACTCTAGTTTCGAAGCTGTTGAAGTTACAATAATGATCGGATGGGAAGCTTATTTTTTCAATTGATAGACCTACATAAAAATATGCCAATCATTGGTGTCACACTTACTGCATTCGAGTTACAGTCATTCAAACATAAAATTTTAGATTAGAAATCTGAAAAATTTTCTGAAAACATTAATTATCTTCAAAGTGTCCGCTATTCTTGTTTTGGTTCGAAGCGCTACGTCATATTATAAAGCATTGTTATGCATAATCTTCATGTCATATGCGCCGTTTGTCAGCTAAAGAAAAAATTTTATAATTAATTTTTGCGATTACTGTGTAAAATAGACTAAGGAGTCTTCTTTAAAGGAAACAGGTGGAAACATTAAACTCTAACGAGTCACCAACCAAGCGCGTTTAGATTAGAACCAGACCACCCTGTATATTATATATTACTTTTTTATATATTATATAAAAGTTAATAAAATTTTGCAATTTATTCCATAAAATTTTGTTTACATAACTCCTATAATTATGCAAATTTTTATATTTTGTTTTTTTTTCTAAATTTATTCTTTCGCTCTGTTAATAGAAAATTTCCTAGCTATTTTCTTATAGCTATTCACAAAAAAAATTTTTTTATGAATATAAATTATATATTTTGTATAAATTATAGGATTTCCTTAATTTGATCGAGTTATTGTTATAACTTTCGAAGTATAAATTTTTGTATATTTTTAGGCGTGTATGTGTGTTATAAAATAATGTTACGAAATTTAAAAATTTCAATTCCAAATTTATATTAAATTTTATTATTTATTGTGTGTATATTTAGAATATTACTCTTAAGTTTTTTTCACCAAATCACTAAGCATATGCCATTTAAATCCTGAAGTTGTCATGTATTTGTCGGTATGAGCAAGTATAGGAGCGGTGTACTTTGTTTTAAATTTAAGTATTAATCAAGTTTACTAAATGCAATTACAAATAGGAGGATCCATAATTATTTCATATGTGTTTTTATCATTAGATACGATTCGAAACCCTATTTTTTTAAAGTTTTCCAATTAAACATATGTAATATTGTAAATATGCAATTTAATAACAATTAATAGTTCTTGTTCCAAACATATACTTAAATATTTTACAAAAAATACCACAACTTAATTTGTAATCATCACGTATGTATCTCCTCTGTCATTATTATTTCATTCACTATTCATGTATTATACTTAATTTTAACCTATGCATAACGGGAAAACAAATTAATAATAATTTAATTATATATTATATTCCTTAGGTTTCCAATTATTATAAGGTAATTTTTAATATTTGGGAAAATATATTGGATGTGGTTTGGTTTTGGATTAAACATACTAAATTAGCAACTCTGGTCCGGTATGTGTTTTAATAAAAAATTCATTTTTTCCAAATAACAAACAGAAATTTTCGGAGTAATTTTCTTTATGAACTTATAAAACTTTTAAATTTAAATATAAAATATTTATTTAAAATAAAAAACAATCTGATGTGATCAGCACATATCCGACCGCAAGGTGTATATTGTTCATTTTAGTAAAAAATATTGCAAAAGATTGTGAAAATGCCATTTAAACATTTCTTCCAAATTTTAAGAACTCCAGCAAATTTTTAGTTAACATACTTAGAAAAAAAAATAATTTTGGTTCCTAATTGAGATAGACTTTATGTCATCCAAATTGCCTGGAAAGTTTTTCAGTTTTTGGAAAGTCTTCAGATATCAAACAAAACCCAATCATAAAGTTTCATAAAATTTCATCAATATTATTTACATAGACATGTTAAAAAAATGTGAAAGCAGCCTTTAGTGAAAGTTAAGTTTTCGAGCCCTGATAGCGCCAAAAAATGTGTAAATTTATTTCTTTAACACACTGAATTCAATTTATAATAAATTTCAAGAAAATTGGTTGATTTTTTCTATTTATATGCGCGAAAATGTAAACTTGGCCCAAAATGTAAACTTAGATAGAGTGACAAAGAGATAGGCAGATAGGCAGATAGACCGACCGATATTTCTCTTATAAATAGTTTACTTATGTTTCCCTAGCATTGGGAAACGCAATTTCGGCCGAAAATTCCACATGTGAAATTTGGTGCCATCACATAACCTCCCTTATTGTCTGAAGTGCGGGTCATGAATAAAAAAATCATAAAATTGTTGTTAATTAATTTAATTAATTGTTTAAGTGAATCGTTACCTTTATATAAAAGGGTTTCTATTGTAATTTTTATACCTTAAAATACTATAGAAAATTTAAAATTTAAAATTTTATCTCCCTGGTTTTGTTATTGTTTTTTTTTTTTTAATATCAAGGCTCATATATTAATTTTCCATTCATTTACTGAATATTTTCAATTTTACATCCTTTGAGTTTATTTTTTTTTTTGTTTATCTAGCATCAGTAACGTTATTACAAAGAAATACCATTTTTACCAGAAAAAAAAAATTTTTTACCATAATTTACCAAAATAATTTTTTTTATATTTTATACATGTTGGTATTCAATTATTAAATGCTGTTGTAGTCATGGTGTGGGGATTAACGTCACGAATTTTTATGGTTTTTAGCACTTTTCCAAAAAATTTTTGAAAAAAAGTGCTTATTAGTTTCACTCTGTCCGTCCGTCCGTCCGTCCGTCTGTCCGTGTGTCTGTTTACAAAACTTCTACACAGTTGAAGATATAAAACTGAAATTTTATATGTATATAGATCTTTACTAGAAACTTATTTTCGTAGAACAAAATTTTTACCTATCTCCCCCCCCCTAGAAGTTATACCACCCCAAAACCCTAAAAATGGACTTTTTTAACTATTCGTTGCAATGAAACTATAAGCATTTTTGAAATTTTTCAAACGCAGAAAGGCAGTGACTTGCTTCCCCTAGCGCGGTATACTATAGTTAAACTTTAGCAAAACAAAATGGCCGTTCACATTTACCGTTATCTAAAGTCCTTTTTTTCCAAATTTTTGCTTTCGTTTTTCTTCTAAACCGCAGCCTGTAGAAGCTTGAAATTTAAGAGACTTTTAGATATTGACAAATAGTTCATTTCGTTAGAAAAAAAATTTTTTCCAACTCCACCCCCTCTCAAGTTATCGCCTCTTGAAATTTGTAAAATTTGAATTTTTAACACCTTATATTTCCGAAACCGCAAGCTTTTCCAAATTTCTACAAACACAAAAAGCTAACGGTGAATTCCATGACATTAGAAAATATAATTATTTTTCTTAACTCACACAATTAAACCTTAAAATCAAGCATTATGTTAACCCCATTTTATATTAATTTTCGCTTTATTTCAAAGACTGCATGTACTCGTATGCATGATCCTAAATATATGCAATCCTAGAAATAGTTTCGTTTATGAATAAAAATAGTTATAATAGTGTGGTGGATATATACAGATTGTATTTAAAAGCAGTATTTTCACTTGTTGAAGGGAAAAGTGCTACAATACAAACCATTGGTTTGACCCAACTTTATTTTTTTTTGTATAATTTCCAAAACTGTTAGTGTATATATTTGGTAATTTTATATCTATAATAATTTTACATATTTTATAGCATGAGTTTACAATAGGTCTAACTCATATTAAAAAACCTTTATTTGGGAAAAAAATTATTTATAATTTGGACTTGTTTTGTATGAAAGGATTTTATCTATTATAAATATTTTTCAATATTGTTGAATTAATTTTATGTTAGATAAGTATAGGTTCCAAAGAGAGTTATAAAGAATTAACTTTAAGAGAATTTTAAAATATACTATACTAAATAAATAAATGAGAGAAGGAAGGGAGAGAAGTGAGTATCACAAATACTTAAAATTGTGAATTAATTCACCATTATAATTATTATCGTTCTGACTTAAAGAAAACGAGAAAAAAAGTAGAGTTGACTTTGTCAACTCTGTGATACCCGTACGAATTTGTTGTCCTATGTGCGAATAACTAATGTGCCATAACTAACTATGGGGCAGACTATGACTTTAAATTGCCGTATTACCATATTAATTTATGCAAAATTTCAGTACTATGTGTTTTTCAAAATACTGGTTGTGCCAAACTACTATTGAAGTTGTATGGCAGCTACCAGAAAGAGCCAAGAAATTTTAGCGAATTTTATCAAGCACATCGGCCCTACTAATATATTCACTTGTGTGAAATCTCAATATCACAGCTTTTATAGTTTCTGAGATATAGCCAAATAACTTTTGAAGTTGTATGGCAGGTACCAGAAGGAGCCAAGTAATTTCAACAACTTTTACGAGACGCATTGGCCCTACTAATATATTCGTTCGTGTGAAATTTCAATACCATAGCTTTAATAGTTTCTGAAATATAGTCAAATAACTTTTGAAGTTGTATGGCAGGTACCAGAAGGAGCCAAGTAATTTCAACGACTTTTATGGGACACATTGGCCCTACTAATATATTCGTTTTTGTGAAATTTCAATACCATAGCTTTAATAGTTTCTGAAATATAGTCAAATAACTTTGAAGTTGTATGGCAGGTACCAGAAGGAGCCAAGTGATTTCAACGACTTTTATGAGTCACATTGGCCCTATTAATATATTTGTTTGTGTGAAATTTCAATACCACAACTTTTATAGTTTCTGAGATATGGCCAAATAAATTTTGAAGTTGTATGGCAGCTACCCGAAGCGGTACCCCGATCACGTCCAATTTAAATAGGGTTCTGGCACTTACTACAATAAATCATTTGTGAAAATTTGGTGAACTTAGCTCAATTAGTTTTTGAGTTATCGTTCGGACGGACGGACGGACGGACGGACGGACGGACGGACGGACGGACGGACGGACAGACAAAGCTAAATCAACTCAGAATTTGACGCTGATCAAAAACATACACTTGAGTCTATATCTAACACCGTTATTTCTTAGCGTTACAAACGGTAAGGCAAATTTAGTATACCCTTCGAACATACGTTCGTACGGGTATAAAAAAGAAAAATAGGTAGCGGAAGAAATTTTGAGATAAATTTTATGATAGGCTCTTATCCTACTAAGAGAAAATATACTAATATTAATGACGTTTATTTGAAACTCTCATTTTTCAATTGATTTTTTTTTTGCTTCCTGCTTTACAATTTACACTTACAATTAGTTTCCGGTAATACTAAAGAAACAGACACTAATTTCACTTCAAATTTTAATATTAATTTCACAACTATTCCATGACAATGACATTCTTGAGTGTAAGAGATGGAAAGAGAACCAATACTGTTATTAAAGTACATTATACTATTACCGAACGAATATTATTACAAGCAGCAATAAAAAAATACTATTAAATCAAGTTCAATAAAATAGAATAATAGACTAAATACAAATTTCAAATTTAGTTATTAATTTTTAAAAATGATAATTACCATTTGATTGCCCAAGAGATTTTGTGTAATTACAGTGAAAGCCCGTATTTGTTAGGAATTCTCAATTCATTCCAAGACTTCTATTACAAATTCAAAATCCATGATTTTTTTTTTAAAAATCCTTTTGAAGTTCATTAATAGCATTTTCTCTGAATTATTTTTCTGTAAAATTAAAAAATTAAATTATATAATTTATGTATGTGTGAATGTATGTATGTTTATGCAAATTATAATTTTTTTATGAATTTAATAAATTATATTTTGTATGTGCATTGAAAAACCCTTTGAATTTTTTTTTTTTTGAAACTTTTTATTCAATTAAAAAAAAATTTTTTTTTTAGTCTTCTGAAATTTTTATAAAGTTTTCTAATTACATTTTTCAATTTAATTTCAGGTTTCAGCAACTTTATTTATTTTATTTTTATTTTTTTGATTATTTTAATATTTTCCACATTTTTGTTTTTTAATAATACCGAGACTAATACCATAAAATCTATTCAATTATGGTTTTAATGGATTTTTGAAGAAAAAAAAAACAAAACAAAATGAAAAATCGAAAATTGAAAATTCTCATGCTATAAAATAAAAAAACACAGAGAGAAAAAAAATTTAATTATCATTATTACAATCTAGTAATCATCGCACATTTGTCAACAAAATCAACATATTAAAAATAAAATAAAATAAAAAAAATTATTATAAAAGAAAAAAAAATTAAAATCCGAGAAAATTGCAAATAAATTGTTATATTTTTTTTTTGTATTCAATGAACATTTTCAATAAAAAAAACAGAAAAAAATCGGATTTTAAAATAAAAAAATAAAGGACGAAAATTAATAAAATAATCACCATCAGCACCAATAAAGAAACAAAATGGATGAGGATTCATTGGATAGCAGTAATTTAACATTATTTTTAAATTACACTAATTGGGATAATGAACATACCATTGAAAATAAAACTTTAGTTAAAAATAATGGACCCACAAATATAACAGATTTAATGGATAATACAGCAATACAAATTATTTTTGGTTCATTATATACATCAATATTTATATTGGGAATATTTGGGAATTTTCTTGTTTGTTATGTGGTATTTAGCAATAAATCAATGTTAACTGTTACAAATTTATTCATCAGTAATTTGGCATTATCTGATATAATGTTATGTATATTGGCAATACCATTTACACCATTATATACATTTTTAAAAGAATGGATATTTGGAAAAGTTTTATGTCATGTGGTAAGTTTAGAAAATATTTTTTTTTAAGAAAATTATTATATGGACATACATTTTTTATTTAATTTAATTTTAATTAAAATAATTTACATAATTTATTACAGATTTTATAGTAGTCTTAATAATATTCATATGAGGTCTTCTATGTTCTGGAGTTGTAAGACCATTCATCTAAAATAACAATTACTTAATTTGAAATAATATTGATGTGAGCTAAATCATAAATTATTTCTCATCATACTGAAGCTCAATCATTTGCAGTTTAAATTTTCTTATTATTTTTAATTTTATAAAAAAGTCGAACCTAGATGGAATATACCGATATAGTTTATTAGATTATTCATAGAAGGGAGTAAAATATTCAGGGAGTAAAATTTGGAAAATAAAATATTTTTGATTTTAATAATTTCGGACTTCATTCACAGACAAACGATTCAGATTAACACAATCAAATTTATTCAAATTTCTGATTAATCATAATTGAAGGTTTGCAATTACGGTTCACTGGACAAACCCTTTAGTTTCATAACATAATTAATTTTTATAGTTTTGAAAAATTCTACTGCAAATTACAAACATTTTAAACATTTTTAAACAAAAAAATTTCTAATTTTCTCAATTAGGCAAAAAAACCGAGAAAAAAACAAAATGATAGTTGAAGTTGACACATTATTAGAAAAATATCATTTATGATGATTGAGATTCGGTTTGCATAACGTTTAGAATACAATTTCTAAAAAGACGTAGAGCAAAAACGAAGATTAAGCTTTCACTATTAGAAAATTGTTGTTGAATTTGATTTTCGGTTTCTTTAACGGCAAATTGGTGTTATAATAATTTCATATCATTTTCTACATATACAAGAAATATTTTATTTATTTTAATAACAGTATTACATGTGCTTAACATTTGCAGCAACTAAAATTTAAGGAAATGTGCAATAATTTTTATAGTAGATACGTTCACCCACATATAATCGCACATTATCAAAGAATCACCCAATAGAATTTATATATTTCATTATTTATAGTATATACTAAATATAATTTCTAAATTTCAATTAGTTTATTCAATTAGTTATTTAATTTTATACATGAAATATATATTATATAATGGCTCAATAATTTCGAAAACAACACAAATGGTGCTGCTTATACAAGAATCATCCTATGCACTTGTAATATATAAGTAGTTTTAATGGCGTCTAGTCTAAATGTTTTGCAATTTATTCATAATTTTAAATTATATGAATTTTTATATTTCATATAACACTTGTTTTTCTCAAATATTCAAACTTTTATATAACTTTTAAAGAATTTAATAAGAAAAAATATGGAAAAAATAAAATTAATTTTAATAAATTTTCGATTATTCAACAAAAATATTGGAAAACCATTATAATAGAAATTGAATATTTAAAAAATATTCAACCATATTTTTTTTTTTTTGTAAAATTGTATAACATAATTATTGTGCTTAAACTTCTTCTCCTATTTTTTTCGGGTCTATATGAAATTCTCTAGTAATTTTTATAATATACTTTGCTTAGATTCATGTCTACTTCTGTAAAAATTAAGGATTTTATAAATAAGTTTTTGAATACACATAATAATACTTAAATAACGTATATATTATTTATACGATATTAGGAAAGTAGCCAAATGTAATAATTTTTTATTGAAAATTTCTATGGTATAGAGCAAATATGGTTTTTTATTAGTCTGTGTGTATCGTAAAATCATGTGATATAAATTCAATATTTAAAATAAATTTTGTTTCTTTAAGTATGTAATAATAAAAAATATAATATTATTTTTCTGTTTTATATACTATTTTTTTTTTATATAGTTAGCCCTTTTGTTTGAAATTGCCACTCCAAATGTGGAAATTCTTTGAAGAATAATCTTATATGCACACATGTAAATTGTATGCCTATTTAATTTTCTCTGTTTTTCTCTCTATTCTATATATTATTACACATATACATATATAATCTTGAAAATATAGATTTTATATTTTATATTGAAATCCATTTTGGATGAATAAATAAATTGTCCTTGAACTTTATTTTGTAACTATAAAAAAAAAAAACTTTTACGCTTTCTCTCTTGTATTTTTTTTTTTTGGTTTTCTCATCGCTTCCAATAACTATTTTGCTACTTATTAAATATTGAATACTTACATATATATATATAAGTATGTATAACTACCACATCAGCCTTTTTATATTTAAATATTATTAAATTTTTATTAAAATATTAAATATTTAGTCAAATATTTGCCAAATATTATTCGATAGCCGGTTGCGTGTTATGTACAATTTAAATTTTATAAAAGGAAAATTATCCAATGGTTAAATTAAAAATTTATGTTGATTAATATACGATGGTAACTTATTATAATATATGAATGACCCTTAAAACATATTGAAATTCATTTGAAATTCCTTTTGTGGTATTGCAAATACATAGTTATAATTTTTGTAGCTGTAAGTTCTTTAAAAATATTATTTAGGAAAAATTGCATATATTTAGGGGCATTTTATTTATGCTATAAATTTATTAATTGAATTTTCTCATAAAAGGATTATGTAATATTATTATTCAAATATATTATACTTTTGAGTCTATTCGAACACATGTTTGTCAACCTGGATACTAAATTCAATAACAATTTTGCAACTAAAAAAATGAAAACATATGCTTAAAATTTTAAGTATTGTAAAATATTTATCGGAATCATCTTGTAAAATACAAACTTTCAAATATACTTTTATTATTTGTTTTTATTTTACATATATATTAAGACGATGTCATTAAAATGTTTTAAGTATCGATAATAAGTACCAAATATAAGTAATAAAATCAAAATTTTTGCAACTCAAAAGATTTAGATAATACTCGTAAAAATAGGAAAAATTCTATACTCCTACGCGTTCCTATATATTTATGTATGTTTCATTTGTAAAAACATATGTGAATGGCATAGGTGTAAAGTAATAAAATTCTGTGGTGACTAGCAATAGCTGATATTATTGGTGGTTTTTAATTTTATGTCAAGTTCAAATTTTTTCTAGATTTTCAAAAAATAATTAAGAAAAACTAATCTGAAACTTAAACCTAATTTTCTAAATGTTGACACGTCATTTCATCCAATACTTAAACCTGATTTGAATTTGACCTTTTTGAGTTGTTATGTACCTTATCAAATTTTAATACCTTATCAAATAATTTTTACAAAATCAAATTTACAAGATGTAGGGTATAATTCGGTCGGTGAAGGCCAACTAAAATGTTTTTACTTGTTTTTTTTTTTTGTGGTTTCATTGTAAATTTTTTTGTAATTTATCATTTTCTAGTTTAAACATATTTTCTGCTATTAGACTTGTGGTTAAAGACCAAATCAAAATTTAATATAGGTGGTGTTGTTGTTTACATTCAACCGTTTTCGTTAGCCTCGCACAAGACTTTTAAAAAATTAAATATCAAATTTATTTTCAATTTTGATCCCTGATTTAGAATGTTAAAGATAATGTGGTAAAATTTAATAAGAAATGAGAAAAGTTAATAACTTTTTGAGATTTACTCATTGCAGAGTTTTTTGACTCTCATTAATTAACGATATGAAAAAAATTTCCTTTTGTATAACAATAATATCCTATAACATTTATATTAAGGGGAAATTTATATTTATAAAATGATTTTGTATTTATAAAAATATGCTTATTTAGTAAATTACCAATTTCTTGTATATTAATTATAATGACTTAACGGAATAAAATATAAACTGATGTTATCCTGATTTTATTTTAAAGATTTCTTGTTGCCGGAAATAAGACAATTTGAATAAATATTGTATAAAATATAATGACGAATTTAAAAAGGATCTTTATCTCATAAAATAATTTTGGGTGGGAGTTTATTAAAAATTAAGCGTGCGGTGCTATGAAATGAAAATATAAAACGAAACAGAGATAATATCGATTTGGTATTATTATAAATTTTACATATACGAGTAGTGGTATATATATGTATATATGTATATATATATGTGTTTAATATAATATTTTGGTTTTGAGCTTCTTTTATTTTCTTTTCGCATAATGAATATGGATTGGATTCCCTTTATATAACCATTACCTTTTTTTTATATAAACGTATGGAATATATTTCGAATGTCTTTAACATGATTAATGTTAAAGATTCAAACAAGATTCTAAAATTTTCTCAATTTTATTTTTTTTTTTGGTTTTCTCTGCTTTTTTAAATAATATAAGAATAAGATTGATGAGATTGATATGTTTGATTCTCGCGTTTCTTGTATCATTCATATTCCACTTAATTTAAAATTTATCACCTTCTCTCATCTCTTTTTCGTATTAACATAATTTTCTTTTTCGTTTCTAATTCAAAACAATCTTAAGTATAGAAAGGAAAAAGGAAAAAAAAAAAATATTTTCTCTTAATGCTTGATTAAATTTGCGACAATTCTCGATTTTTTTGTTTTTTTTTTTGATACTTTAAAAAAAAAAATTTTGTTAAGGCAAAATTTGAATGAAATACTCGTAATATTAGCAATATTTGGCATTATACCCATATTTGAATTAAAATATTGTTTCCAAAATATTAAAAATTTCAAATATCAAATTATTGCAGAAAATTTTATCGAAATTATTTAAAAATACAATTAAAATTCAACTGTTTAAAGATATCTCATAAATGGGTTTTACAACACTTACTCACCGAGTGAGAGAATAGTGAGCAAACATGATATACAACGTATTAAATTTTTGACAATTGAGAGAAATGCGAATGAGTACATTTTCTGAATTATTTATTTCGCTCTTTATAGAAATTTGAGTAAAAATTGCAATATTCATTTTAAGCCAAATAATATTCGTTCTTGCGAGAAAATTGTAATTTAACCTTTAACAACTAAACTTCAGTCTTTGTCAATATTGAATACTTTATTATATTAAGTTTTGGGAGACCTTTTTTTATAGAGTTTTTCAAAACCTTTCCAACGTTAAACTGTAGTTTATTACCATATTTGTCTAATATTTTAAATCCGAAATGGTATCAAATTTAAACACCAGCACCGATTCCGAACCGATTTAAATCTCTAAACATAAGTTATTTATGCAAATTAGTGTTTATTAGAGCATACAAATGCAATATCAACCATTTTAGTATTAAATCACAAATAGGATTATATTTTAAAACGAAACTGCTCTCATACTCAACTTCAACAAGTTCACCACATTTACATATACACACATATTTCATATTTTTATATAAGAACCCAATTGAAAGGTAACATGTTTATTATTTGCCAAATAAATTGGAATATATTATATATATAGAGAAAATCTGATTAAATCTTCAAATAAAATATTCGAATACTACTGAATATAATTTGAAATAAAAATATGTACATATTTAATAATAAATTCAACACATTCACATGTCATATATAATAATATATATACAATGGTTTATACAAATGTAATAATAACACTGCTTATTTATTGTATATTTTATATATGCATCTCGTAATTTTGATTTTTATTTATAAATATTATAGTTTGTGTAATATTTTTTATTATACAAATCCATTAGAATTTTTTTCTTTTGTTTTTCACCATAAAATTAAATATTTTTTATTCAAAAATTAAATAAATACACCATACACACCAATAAATTTTGGATACCTATTAAAATTTTATTACTTTTATTGGTCATCATAAATCGAGATGAAATATAATTGAAAATTGAATGAAACAGATTATAAAAAAAATTTTAGTGAGTAATTTTTGACCACATGCAATTTTTTGCAAAAAGCCCCCAAACCGTCTACCCCTCCCATTGGAGTTTGAATTTATAGCGTTTTTTGAATAATTTTTTTCATTTGTGAATTAATTGTAAATAATGACGGAATATATGTATAACAGTTTTATATTATGTATTAAAAAAAACATTAAGAAAAGAAGAGATTCAGCAAATATTCGACAAATTCAACAGATATGTGTGTATATGTGATCAGCTAAGAGTAGCAAAGAATAAGAAATTTTTCGTCTGATAAATTTTATTTATGACAAATGTACAATTTTATAGTTCGATTTGCATTTAATTTTATTAAAAGTAGAATATTTTACAATTCCACTTCTTCAGACAGACGTCGAACTCGAATATTTTGTGTCTATATCTCCAAATACCTCTGGTATAACGGGTTGAAAAGCAATCATATAATAGTCGAACGTTCATTTGTATACTAATTTCTTGTATTGATCGCCACCAAATTGATCTCTTCTGGAAGGGTACTATCAACAACCATAGTGACTAAGTAAGTTAAAATGTCAATAGAATTGCAATTATACTTTTTTATAACATATTCCAATATTATACTTTGTTTCACTTTTTGTATTAATTGTGTAACCAATTTAATATTATTTTCCACAGAAACTTAATCTATAGTATCTAAATTCTAAATCAATTCTATTATATGTCTCTTCATACACATATATTGTGATATACAAATATAACTGACCGAATAATTTACATTCTTATAACTTAAGAAATTTAATTTTAGATTTCTTAATAAGTATGTTAAGATAAATTAAGAAAATGTGTTATATAACAACTTTAATAATTCCTATATAAAATATTGATATTCGATATTTCACACGCGTACTCAAATTATTGTTACTTTAATAAAATTCAATATTATTCAGTGTATTTTGCCATGGGAGAGAACATCAGAAACAAATTCATAATATTTTAAGTTTTCAGTTTTTTTTGTTTTTTGATTGCTGTCCTCTTTCTTGTAATTACCTAAAAGCAAATCGGTGTGTAAATGTCAAAAGGTGGTAAATAAAAAATGAAAAAGAAAAAAAACTAAATAACTTTTACTTACCATTATTCTCGTTTTACTTATATAAATCAAATTTCCTGTTAATTACTTATGAGCTTTACGACGATGACTTCTTTCTTAATTTTTTGCCTTTTCTCTTCTGTATTTATTGTGTAGACCATACCTGTATATTAAACTAATGTATACTTATTTATCATCTACACTTACACACATACAAACACACATTATACTATGTAATTTTGTAAGTAGCTTTAAAAGTCTTTTGTCTTTATATCTTTATATTGAAGACTTTCTTTTCAAGAAAGAAAAAACTATTTCTTATTTATCATTCAGACTTCAGAGATTGATTATGAAAAGGAAAAAGTAACTAAAATTTTCTTTTTAGAAATAAATTATTAAAATATATATTTTGTATGTATTTATGTGTATATTTACCCGTACGAAGTGTTGTTCGTTTAGGTATTTTAAATTTGCTGCTCCGTTTATATTTCTGAGAAATATCAGGTATACCTGTATACATTTTCGCTCAGTGTAGAATTCTGAAACGATTTAGCCATTTTTGTGTGTACGTTTTAGTGGTAATTAAATAACTAACCAAATTAAGTTTTCGTCTCTGCCTAGACTTTTTTGCAGAGACGGTGGTGAATGTGTTTTGAGTAAGTAGCTCGCCTGTGGCCCCGAGAAATACTTTGCTTTTCCTGGTTACAATGATACAAATTGTTAAGAACCTGGAGATGAAATTCACAAAAGATCTGGTGGGTCGAAGTGAGAAGAGCCTAAGGACACCAATCACACAAATGATTTTCGCTGAATTGATGAATTGACGGTGATATAGATACTAATTCGGGTATAGCTGGCAATATGATTTCAAAAATGCTTCAATACTGAAATTTAAATGATGACGATTAATTTTTATAAAAATCATTGAGATTGTAATACTCATTATTTGACAGCTGGTAAATGTAATTTATTTCACTATATCTCAGATAAACACTAGTTAAGGCACGGTGAAACTGAAATGTAGCATAAGTGAATTTAGTACAGTAAAACCATTCTTTCAATGAGAGTAATTGAGATTACAAGAGCTCTTGTAACTGTCAGATTACATACAAGTTTAAAAATATTTTCATATTTTAAAAAATTTATCAATTTACAGTGTTGAGGTTCACTGCGACTATCACAAGCGACTATATAAAAATATTATCGGAATGGTACAAAGAAGTTGTGGTAGTTATTAGACAAAACTCTTAGAATTATTCATTCGTACGAGTATATCACAGAGTTGACACGGTCAACTCTCTACCTATTGCCATTTTTATTTTTATTATTATGTACACATAAAAAAAACTTCGTACATCATAATGAAAATGACTAAGAATGACTTTTAGAAAAAATTTTTTACTTGTCATTCAAATAAAATCTAATAAATAAATATGAAATTCAAACAAAAGTAAAAATAATTTTCTTTTTTATTTTCTCTCTCACTCTCTGTCTGTAACATTTTACTCTCCTGTCTTAATGTGACATATTTAACATTAATGATAAGGATATCCACCAATTGTTAAATATGATATAAATATAGGAAAAAAAATTACGTAGTGAGAAGAAAATTATCCTAAATAGTTTTTCTAACAAAGCTATAATAAAGTGTGTATATAACATACAAACACATACAAACATATAAAGTAATTGTATGTGCATGTAAGTCGGTATAAATTGGCAATGAGATGAGTAAAAAATATAAAAATATTATGAAACAAAAAAAAAGGAAATAACAAAAGAGAAAAGGAAAGATTTATATGTGCGTGTCATATATTTGAGATACAAGTCCTTGTTAACTTTTTAGCTCATTTTCAAAAAATTTTAGAAGAAATGTGCCTACCATAGTTTAACTCTGTAATGTCTGTCACAACTACTGAAATTAGTAGCTTTTATAGTTTTGTACACACAAATAATTTTACTAATTAAATTTTTTTTATTCCAAACAAAATTTGTATTCATCCCCATCTGTAACGGCTCTGAATTTGAAAGCTCTTAGAAATACTTGAAAATGGAAATCTTTGAAAACCTACTGTGTTCCCAAATCAAAAGAAATTCATATGTCTTATAAACCTAGAGGTGCGTGGCAAACAAAGTATATTTAGCTATATTTATTTATTTATTTCAAAGAATGCCCCGGAGATAATTCTCATATCGTAGGTTTTATAGTTATTTTGAATTGACGTTTCAGATTAAATGCCATCTTTAGTTGGGTTTTCACTAATTTTTGAACAAATTATTGTTCTTTAATGGTAACTCAATGGAAAAGAGTCAAATTATATGGTTAATATTTTATTTCACTATAGAATGAAATTTCTTTGCATTTTCCATGTTCTTTTTGTATTGTCCCCCCTTAATTAGCCATTTTATCCCAATTCGATATTATATTAGTTTCAATGCAATTCAATTAATACGTATCAAAATAATATTGTCCTGCACTATTCAATTCGCAATATTGATTTGCACTATTCAATTTAATCTTTTTGATAATATAAATTTTCCTCCTAAATTTATGCAAAATTAATAAGAGAATTATTTAAAAACTTTTAAAGAAAAATGTGCTATTTTGAGCAACTTGGGTTTGGACGACTATACCACCTATACAAAAAAAAATGAAAAAAATCAAATATATAAAAGGAAAAAACAAAATATTCTTTTCATTAACTTTCCACTTTTCCAATAATAAAAAGAAGAAAGAAAAAACCCGTTATACACAAAGAAATGAAAAATCGGGTATTAAATTTTTCAACATTTTTGAATTCTGAAAAATTGAATTGAATTTGAAATTCAAAATTGAATATTATTTATTTATGGTTGCCAAAAAAAACAAAATTTGAAGCACGTGTATTACGTATACACGCATAAATTCCGAATGCTTAAAAATTCAATTTAATAGATCTGATATAAGAAAACTGTATAACAATCTGATTTTCCAAAATTAGTTCTTCTTTTTTTTATTTTTTTTTTAATAATACACTGAGAAAATAAAAAAATTTTGTGTTGGGATTGTATTTTGTATATACAAAAATTAAATAATGTCGAGTATGAGATTGAAAAATTGAAGCCAATACTGAATGTAACAGATGTTGTACCTTTTACAAGAAAAAAATTATTTTATTTTTTTGCGAAGAATAAAATTTAAGATTTGAACCAATTTATTTCGGTTGTTTTATGTTTAAAATTTTGTCGGTCTTCGCATAATGATCAGTTATTCTATTAAATGGTGCCAAATTAGGAGAAAAATCAGACAAAAATTAAAAAAACTTTAATTATAATAAAAAATTTCTTAATAATTAAAAACAAAAATTTTAAAATTTATTTAAAATTTAACAAAATTACTCAAAATTTCCCCTATTATTAAATGAAATATGGCGTTATTCAGTTGTAGTCCTCCTCACCTGCTAGACAAAAATATTATAGAAAACAAAATTTAAAAAGTAATCCTAAAACCCCAAATTTTTTGAAAATCTTATTTATTAAAATAGAACCTTAAAAATCTAAAAAAAAAATTTTATAGAAATCGAGAAAATTCTACATGGGAGAAAAGTTTCATATTCTTTTTTTTTTTGGCTTTCTTCATTCTTCTTTTAATATGAAAGTGTGTATGATTGTCACTCAGCTTTAATCAAAATTTTATCAATCAAAATCTTTAGCCAAAAATTTATTTTAATAAAATTTTCTTTTTTTTTTTTCATTTTTATTCTTCGGTTTTTCATAAATAAGGATCTTTACGACTAAACATCAAAAAAACGAGAAAAAGAAAAAAAAAATATTTTATTATCAAATTTTTTTTTTTTCTGTGTATTGAAAAATTTTCTTCAATTATAAAACTCTTAACAATTTTCATATGGCACTAAACCAAAAAAAAACTAAACTCTCCCTGTTTCTCTCTCGGTTGTTATAAGAATACCTTTTGTATTGAATTTCCACTGGAAAAGATGTGAATACCCTTTTTTTTTCTTTCTTCGGTTTGTTTTCTCTTCTTCGTGTATTGAAGGAAAAATTTATTTTAAGAAAAATTAAGGCAATCAAAAAATTTTCTTTTCATTTTCATTTTTAAGGAACATGGTTTTTAAATAATCATTTTTTTTTTTGTTTTTGTTCAATTCAAAAAGGAGTACTTGAGAAAAAGAAAAATTGCTTCTTTAATTTTAAATAATTAATAAAGGATCACTTAAAATATGACCTTGCAATCAATGATGTAATATGTATAATAAATCAATAATTATATAATACGGAAATTTTATATAATATTATTTTTTTGTTTTCAATAATCAGAATTAAATATAAAAGTTTTTAAAATAATGAATGAAATATAATAGCTTTAACTATTTCGTTTAAATTTTTGTTGAATTTATTTGAATCGAATTTAATACTTTCGATTCTCGAATTTCAACTCTTGACAATTGATTCTCAATTCAAATATTGTTCGATTCAATTATCGATTTTGTTTGATTCTACATTCTATGTCGGATTCTCGATTTAATTTTAAATTTTCGATACAACTCAATTCTTAACTCATTAAGATTTTTGATTTTCGATAATACATTTATAAGTTTTACAAAATTATTATTAAAAGTGGGGGAGGCAGCAAGTTAAATCGAGCACAGCGAGTAATAATCAAAAGTATAAAACAATATTATCAATAATTTTTGCACAATTAAATAGAGCAATTATACAGGGGTCTTGTCAAATGAGTAATATAATTTATTAATAAAACATTTAAGATTTAATTTTTAAAGAAATTATAATAATAGTTTGTTTTAGATTCATTCACTCAAATAATCCAAAATTTTTCAAGTTCAGATTCATTCACTCATTTCACAATCCAAAATTTTTCAAATTAAAGAAATTTTTAAGAATTATAATTAAAAAAGTTTTATATAAGGTTTGTATAAATTTACTCATGAATTTCACAAATATTATGTTATAAAACTTTTGAAGAAAAGTTTATTAATGTAATAAGATTAAGCTGTTAAGAAAGGATTAAATTGTTAAGGTCATCTCTCATGGAATTTTATATAAATTTTTTGTGTACACGAAACAAAACGAATCTACTTATACATACATACATGTACAACATAAAATGTGTGACATACAAAAATTGTATCAAAATGAAATAATATCCTTTTTGAGTTCAACTAAAATTAGAAATACTAGCATAAATTATTTTTTAGACTATAAGACAGTTTATGTATATTATTAAGTGTATTTACTAAAATATTACCCTAAAAATTGTTTTGAAAATAATTTTAAACCTTTTATTTGTTTTTTAAACTTTATCCCTATGGAAATTTTTGTTATATAAGTTATGCAAATGTAGTAGACTTTTTAACATCAAGAAAAATAAATATATATAAGTATTTTAATTTCTATAGTGAACCCAATTTTCATATCACATGGAAAAATGTCCAATAATTTGTGATTTTAAGGAGGTTGGGAAAATAAGCGGACTTGCTATAGACTGAAATTTTTTAAAAATATGAGGGCATTTTGTTTAATGCATAAGTACCTACCTGAAATATTAAATAAGAACATCGAACTCTTAAAAAAAATAAGTAAAAACTTAGAATTAGAAAATAGTAGTAAATTTCTGTATATTAAATATGTTGATACCACGAAAAAGGACAGTTAAAAATTACAATAGCAAAACGGCTGTTGAAATTAACTACCATCTAAGACCTGTTCCTCTCAAATTTTTGATATACGTGTGGTTGTTCTTCTAAATAATAAGTTGTAGACATCTAAAATTTAGTCTGAAAATTTAGCAAATTGTTAACACTAACAAACAATTTCTTTCGTTAGAAGATAATTTTTTTTCCACTTCCATCCCCTATCAAGTTATTTCAGCTAAAATAATTTTCATTAAGTATAATTTTTTATTTTAATCGGCCTAATTTGCTGTTGATTTCGATTATTATGTGAAAAATTCATTCATTTTTTTTTTTATCCTAAAAGTATGCAATAATTTGATATATAATATGCATTTGGTAAATTAACAAAAATAATTTAAATTATAGCTTAAATTAGATAATAAAATGTAGTAGATTGCTTTTTAAAATAAAATATTTTTACCTCTTCAAGGGCTTAATATCCTTTTGAACAAACTATTAGTTAGACCCAGTGATTGAGGATTATCCTTCTGGGCCTTTGCAAATTTTTTTTGCCGAATTTATTTTATTTGATTTTAAGTATATAGTTAATGAATACGCGAACGAAAATATTAGAAGACTTCTTAATTTAGTTGCCTTATTATATAGGGTTAATATTAATCGGGTTCGACTGTAATATAAATTTTAACAGAAATAAAATTTTATTCAAAAGTTTCTATTTTTCATTGTCTATAATTATTCACGATTTTATTCAAGAAATGAACCCAAAAATTATAGAAAATGTCTTTTAAATACCCAAAAAATTACCTTTATAAATATTTAATGTAAAACAAAAACAGTAGAACAATAAAAAAAAAACCATCCTTAATGTAAGTATATATAAAATTTCTGTGTAAAAATATTACAAAATTTTTAAAGAGTATATTCTGAGATTCATTCACTTAAAATATAAACAATTTGTCATTTTTCTTTGATATAAAAAAAAATTTTCATAATATTATTATTAACTATTCATGAAATATGAGAATACCCTTAAAGGACTTTATAAATCCTTTTGAATTTTAATGATATTTAACTATATTTAAAAATATGTATATATATATATATATATTAAGTAAGTTTCAAAATATTTGTATAAATATTGTAATTATGGACTATACCTACATTTATTTTGAATTTATATAAAAATTTCTTAACCACATTATTATTATACGGGTACATAACGAGTATATGATTATGGTCTACTTGTAAATTTTTGTAGATTGAATGGGGGGGGCCACAATCTATGGTCCACTTTAAATATACATACATATATGTACCTGTTTTACATAGACCGTTTTAACTTTTTCAAATATGAAATAAAATTTAAACCCAACAAAATATGATTTCGGGTTAAATAAAAATTATTCAGAAGTGAAAAATTCATGGAATAACTTTTTGAACATTACTCTAAAATTTGTTAATTTTTTATTACAATTACGTAAATTTTGCTTAAAAAAAAACATTCTATTATTTTATGAGAATACAATAAACGAGATTTAAGATTTTAATAAGAATAATTTTCAGGTATAAAATCTATAGAGCAATATTTTTGAAACTAATATGCCGCCGCCGTGTTAATATTATGTATAAATATACTATACATTATAGACTAACCGCTGTATTGTAGAGGGCTTGTATTGTACTGCTCTCACCTTCTCCTATATATAGTTACCCGTATACTTTTATATAATATCTTTACAAGACATGCACGCAATTGCTCCTGAATTCCACACATTTTACACATCTGAAGCAGACCGGAATGAACTCATTTATGTGCTTAACCTATTCAAATCTCATATCTATATTTTCTATCTCCTTTCATTTTGTTTTTATAAATAGAAATTCACTATATTCTAAGTAATTGAAATATAATATATGACAATTTGAACTTTAAAATCCTAAAGGACTGATAAAACTCGCATATGCTTACTATTCAAATCACTTGAATGTGAATATGTATATAGAGATAGAGTATACACTTATTGTATAACGTATAACAGCTCGAGTACAGGAAGTCAAAGTTGAATTTTAATATTTTACTTTTTATTTTTTTTTTTCAGTTTTTAATTTAAACCACAGAAATTTGCTTAAAGCAATATGCAAAAAAAACTTATCTTTTGATAAAAATATGTAAAAGGACTAACTTTTTCGCTTAACTGTAAAAACTTTAATGAAAAAAGTTTTTTTATTCTGTAAATTCCGCGAATATTGCTATATGTGTGAGAAACTACTTTTTGTAACAATTAAATTTCCCTTTGCTATAAAATTTTTCCTTTTAAATTGTAAAAATTTAAATTTTTTTGAAAGTGCTGCAAATTTGTAATGTTATCAAAAAAGTGTAAATTTTATTATAGGATTTTGTCTCAAAGATATGCATTTGCTTTTAAAGAAAAACTTTAGAGAAAATTGTAAACGAAAAGTTCTAAAAAATTTTTTATTTTTCTCTCATAAGGAAATTTTTTAAAATGAGTTATTGTATCAATTTAAAACTCACTTTGTTTGAAAGAAAATATAATTTTCGCTGGAAGGCTCCTGACGGGTGTCGTAATATGAAGCTGTTCCTCTTATCTTACTTAAGACAGAGCTGTTAAGAATGGAGGGAAATTGGGTCTGTGCTATTACTTTCTTTTGCGCTAGTCATTATCTGTTGAAATTTCATTTGCACAAGCTTGGACTCCGTTTTATGTACATTCTGCAGGAATGATAAGTGCACGACCCTACATATTTTGCGTCCTGTCCTATATGGTATACCTATCACGGGGCGCAATGGTTTTTTCAGGGCTTTCTCAGTATTAGGCTATTTTTTCTGGGACCGAAATATTATAAGGGGAATATTGAAAGGCTACAATAAATCATAGTTTCGCTGCGTTGGTTGAAAAGGGGGGTGTTTCTTTTGCCCATATCTCTCTTCAGTCATTTACAATCTACATAAAAATACTACGTAACTGGGCATCAAAGCGCTTACTTACTACGCTATTTTGGTTTCTGATTTAAAATAAAATTTTAGTCACTGTTACATTTTTAATAAACTAATAAATTCAAAATGTCACTTTTTTATCACAAATGCTGTTATGTCAGAACAATGTCACTTTGACAACATATATCAATTATATATACATATATTAATAACCACACCACAACATTCAATGTTTTCAATCAAACATAAAAATATTAAATAAAATTTATACTTAGTATTTTAACCGCAACTTTTATAAATTTCATAAGAAATATACATAATTAGAGCATTGCCGTTCTATATGCATATATACATAAGATAAAATACAAGAAAGGTTGTTATACAATTTTTAATTTCTATTTGAATTTGTACATTATACACACTTACATTTCTTTATTTCTAAATGTTGATGAAGTAACACTTACCTACACTGAAAAATCTAATTAAATTGCGGTCTATGAACAAAAGAAACCTACATTTTCAATTTCCGTCCATTCGTATAGCATCATACACACATATATATATTTTCTTCTTAACTGCTTTGTGTTATACTAAACTAATATACAAATTGTTTATTTTATACATCTACCATAATTATTGTGATATTAATTGCTATAATGTATAACCTACGTACAAATCTATGTATTTTTGCATATTGTTTATATATACGAAATATGTACACGTCTGTTGAATAATTATTATATAAATGGTAATTTATTTTTCATTTTCTTAAGTTGTAAAATACAATCATGTCTTTTATTATATAAGAATATAATTAACCTAAAATTGAATTGTAATTAAAGTTAATTGATTTTTCCATAATTTCATTAGAAAATTTTTCAATGTTATTAAGAAATTTCATGAAAATTAATTATGTATAATATTTATATTGGCTCTATTGATTGTATTCTCTATATATTATATTGTATAATCTCTATTCTTATATGATTCTATTTTGTTCTTTGAATAATTACATAAAATATATTAAAAATACTTCAAGGTATAAATGATGTGATGAATATTTTTCGATGTTATTCTATATTCAATATAGTTCTCTGCTTCAACTCCTTCTTAAATTTTGTAATATCATATTATAGTTTATTTGTAGATTGTATATAGAGATTGATGCCAGAGTATGAAAATAATTTACAAAATGAAATTACATTTTATATCCTTTTATATTTAATCCAATCCGTTAATTGATTTTGAAATCCTTTATTGACATCCTTGTTCAAATTAAGGTTTATATATATGTATTTAGAGTTTTATGTATGTACTACAAAATACCTGAAGAAAAAAATTTTTCTTGTTTATTTTTTACTGGGATTACAAAATATAATGTATAAGATAAAATTCCCACAGTAGAGACACTAAAAAAAAACATTTTAAAATAAAATATTTAGAAAAATATTAGAGAATTCTAATGGGAACATTCGCTTTGAGTGCAGTTGGAAAGCTTTTGTATATGATATATGCCTTTGAATTTATTTTTCACAAAATATTATTCTACAATAAAATGTGATGATTTAAATTTATATACCATAGTTCAGTCATATTTTTCATTCAACATAATAGTTTATATATCTCGTTCAGCGCTGTTGCAATCTTCAGCGGAAAGAAAGTGGTGTTTCTTGAACGCATTAAAATAATTATGCCAAAATTTTGTTCACATTTAAGATTTGCGATGACCTCATGGCGCGACTTCCTTCCTGCTGCCAAAATTTTCGGGAATCTATATCAATCTCAGTTACACAAAATCTGTATATTGCGTATAGAACTATATTTAAAATATTTTCTTCAGAATCCATTTTTCATGAGGCATGATATGTTTAATAAAACTGTATATTTCTTCCCGGAAAAATCTCCCGGAATAAAAATCATAAATCCTTTTGAAACATTTTTAACAAATATTCTGTACGACAGCATTTGTGTGTAGCGGTCATCATAATATCGTAAAATTGGAGTCTCGTAGCATTCCTATATACGAATACCGCTACCTATATTATAGTTCTACCTATAAAAACAATATGCTTCCTTTATTCCTCTTCTCATTAATATGTGGAACAGCGTAATGTAAGGTGCCACTAAGTATATATAGTAATTCTAATATAATATAATCAATCTTATACAATAATTAATTTTAAATATAAATAAATTTGTAATATAAAAATTATAATTAAATTGATAATTAAATTTAAATCTAAGTATTTAACATTATTAAAAAAATTGTTAATAAAATCACACAAGTGGGTATAATCACCCATTTATATAACCACCATATGTGAAAACTCAATTTTAGTAAAACAAGACCTATACCGATAGGCATTTAAAAATAATAATTTTGAAAAAAAATAATTTTTTTAAAGAAATGATCGCGGGATTAACCTTGACAATTTCCCAAAATTTTAAGGTGATCTGATGAGCAGTTTATTAGTGATAGAGCCGGTCACTAATAATTGCCGATTTTATATTTCGGATTTTATCTTTTACGCCAAAAAACATATTTCTCTTATACGAGATTTTATATTCATGATTTTATTAATGCAAATCATTACCAGCCTTGATTTTTTGAACTATATTTGAATTCTGCATTAAATTATAACTATTTATTCACTGGATTGTAAATGTTCCTATGGAGTCTATTTATATTTCGTTTTAAAGCTTTTATAACATTAAATCTAAATGCATAGTAAATTATTTAATATTAAGCATCTTTAATAAATATTAAGCATCTATTATACATCTTATTAATTTTGACATTAAAATCGAAATTCTTAATACAAACATGACAGACTAATCTTTATGTTATTTCTCTTGACTTTCAATACCTTTTAGAATTTTGTTGTTTTTTTCATCTTAAAACACAAAATATAATTTAAGATTTAATTCAATCAAAATGTTAAATACAATCAGAAAATTCTCTAATCATGCAATTATATGTGCTTTATTATTTTATATATATATATATATATATATTTTTTTTATCCTGATTTTGGAATTATTTCAGCTTAAGTATTTCTCCTAATTGGTTTATAAAAATCATTTTCGCAGAAATTTTAATATAAATAGGATAATGAAAGAATTTCCTGTTTTTCTTTTTCTTTTTAAAACAGATTAGTAGTTATTTAAGAGGGGTTATAATTTTCTCTTCAAAACAAAATCAAAAACACAAAAATAAAAATAAGAAGAAAAAAAAATAGATATTTATTTATCGTAGAATTCGTTTGAAATTTGATCCCAATTGGAAAATTTTTGCGCGCGTATAAGAATTTTCGCATTATGAAAAAGTAAAAAAAAAAAAAAATTTTTTCAAGTTTAGGATTTTTTTTTTTGTTTTTTTTATTTTAAGACTGAAATTGCTACATTTTTCTCTTCTTATTTTCATTAAATATTTTTGTTTGACCTTTTGTATAGAAATTTTTATCCTCCAAACTAAATTACTAATACTTTATACTTTTTTTAAACTGAAGAGGCCATTTTAACTCATTCTTTGAACAAGAAAAGAAAAAGGTGTCGTTTACATTAGCTCATGAATTTTCTTTAATTATAAAAAAAAATTTTTTTTTTTAATTTGATATTGGACTCTAACTTCTATTATTAATTGAGTATAAAATATTGAGAAATTAATTAGAACAATATGACAGGAAAAAATTTATTTGTGTACTTTGTCACTTTGTCCATCACAGTACTTATTTGAAAGTACTTTAAAATATTAAAGAATTTTAAAAATTTTTATGTTTTCCATAGTGATTATATTTTTTTTTGCAAATTTTTGAAATTAACAAATTTCTATTAAATTGAAAACAAAACAAATTGTCCACTATATTACATAATTTTCTTTAATGATTTTTAAAGATTTTCCTTAAAAATTTTTAATTATTTGATATTCGTATTTTAAAATAGGGATTCGTATCATGTTTCTTTAAATTAATAGTTACATACAGGCCCGGTTCTAACTTATTCGATGACCCAAGCGGTTTCCAAAGAGTGCGTTCCAACCCTTTCAATTTAGCATAACAAAAATTACAAAAATAAACTTTCTACATTTTGTATAATAATAATTTTCTTGTTACTTTATCATGTTGAATGCAAGATTAAAAATGGAATTATAAACTGGAATTTAAAGACAAATAAATTATTTGTATACAGATACAACATGTACTAATATCAACGTAATTTCGCTGCAAATAGAATGAAAAAAAATGTTGAAAAACATGTAATGGAACGAATTGGAAAAAATTTTTATTTTTCTATTTTGTGCCCCTGTTTTTTCGACGCTCATTCTAAATGCTTAATTTGCATGTGTGCTTGCTCCGACATTGACTACATAATACTAATTATGATATATTGTGCTCTTAACAATAACGTCCATGTAATTTAAATTGAATTTAATTTGATAAATAATTTACTAAATCACCTAGGAAAAGATCTAAGAATATTTTGATTTTATAATGGTTGTTTTTAAAAACCGAGTCCTCACACAATCTAGAAAAAATATTCTAGAAAAAAAAAATTGATACACAGATGAAACAACAAATTAATACTTTACCTTAACAATTTTTCCAAATATCTACATTAAATGCCATGAATCTGGTGCAATTACCACCTACACGGCAATATTGTTATCACAGTAATAAGTATTCTCTCTAAATAATGACATTCTCATTCATTCTTTCTTTCCAGCATTTTAAATTAACATTTTATATTGAAAATCTTATTTCTTAACTTTTTATACAAAAAAAAATACTCAGCCTCCTACTTCCCACTAAAGCATTTCCAACTAAAATTCCATAATCCTACAATCAAAACTGCTTGAAGCACACAAAACTATTATTTGACTTTGAAATTTATATTTTTCATGATCCCATACTTAGCACAAATGTCCTTCTTATCTTACTTGTCCCACTACATACAAACGTATAAATATTATATTAAAATTGTTTTATTGTATTTAGAAATCCGTAAGTTTAAGTGTCTTAGACTACGAGTATTAAATTAACTGAACATATAACTAGATTTAGAGAAAATAATTTTATAATAAAGAAAAAAATTAAATAAGAAAAAAAAGAATTAGACAAAATCAGTCTATTTATTTTTATGTGTTAATAAAAGGCATAAAAAAGATTAAATGAGTGTTGGGACGACAGAAAAGCCAGAAAAAAGCAAAAATTTCCTTAATAAAAGAAAATCAGATTTTTATCCAAAAAAAAAAAAAGAGAAAAATAAAAAAAAAGAAAATTTGCTCTTAACAAAACAATTTTGAAAATTTTCCGGAAATTATTTGTGGCTTAGAGATTTGGTTTTTTTATTTTCCTTCTCTACTATTTTTATTGCATTCTAAGAAAATTCAACTACAATTATATACACACAAATATGCAACATATATGTACACATATATGAAATACACTCTATTTCACTTAGAACAAGGTCAATTTAATTTATCTTCTACATTTTCTCAATAATATTATCAATATTTGAGAAGGAAATTTTTGAATTATAAAAGTTTAATGTGTTTTTCTCGAAAAAAAAAAACAAAAAATAATAAAATGAGTTTTATGGAGAAAATTTCTTTGTCAATCAAAGAAATTGTAAAGTATAAAGTTCCTCATAAATTACAAAAAATGAAATTTGGAATTTTACTCGAATTACTTTAATGTTTTCCAAATATTTTAATTTCTTAAAGTTGTGAAAACAAGTTCCTGTTTTAATTAAATAGAATGGCAACGTATACTTACTCTGTTCATTTCAATCATGTTTCAAGAATATTGTACAATAAAATACAAAGCTTATATCCTATCTCTTAGAGTTGCCATCTCTTTAGCGACTAAAGTTATAAGAGATTAAAAATAACTCTATAAAATAAATTGGCTCAAAATTTCACCTTTTATTTTGGATTCCACTTGTATATTCTCAAAAATTCAATTTATATAAAAAATATATTATATAAGATCCCTAAAAACACCACCAATCCAAAAAATTTCTAAATAAAATTAATTTCTTTATACATAGCTTTATTTTAATGAAATGTAGTGTAAATTGTAAATTTTTTTTTTCATTTTAATAAAAATACACGTATACAAAGGTTCTTTCTTACATATTATAAAAGGAATAACAAGAAAATAGGCAAATCCTTGTAGAGGGTTACTATTATTATTCTAAATCATATATAGAGGGTTACTATTATTATTATTATATTCCAAAAAAGAAATAAAAACAGGAGAAGAAGAAAAATAAAATCTTTACAATAATAAATAAATGTAAGGACAGATTTTTATATATGTATACATATATGTATTATGAATATATACGATTATACAAAAATATAGTAAAAAGTCTGCCCATAATTACTTTAAATTGAAAAGGACAAAATATATATATATATTAAGGACACTTGATGTAACAATAAAAATTTATTTATATAAAATTTTCTTTTGAAAATTTTTTCTCTGTATATATATATATGTAATATATATATAGCATTAATGTGCCTTTACAGTATACACATGGTGTCTAACAAATAAAGAATCAATTTTATTACCTCATCTCTGCAAACTGCTATTGTTTTTCTAATAATATTGTGAACCACAGTTAAGTGCTTAACATGCATTTATAATAGAAAACAACAAAATAAAGAATTTTGTTTTTTGAAAAATTATAAAAAAAATGTCTAACCACAAACAAGATCAATTTTTCAATCAATAAATTTTAATTAATTGTAAAAACTAGAAATTATTATATAGCAATTTGAATCAAAACTAACAAATTGAATTTATTGTGAGAAATTTTATCTACTTATTTAAGCATATATACCCTGTCCAAATTCTATATATAAAATATTTTATTTAAAAACAAATTTCATCTTCATTATGCCTTATAGCTATCTGTTTTATATATATATAAAATAATATTGAATGATTACAAAAAGTTTTTGAGAATATATTAAAGATTTTTATTTTATTACATTGTATTGCTATTAAAAATCTATTAACTATTTTAAAAGATTTTATATACATATACATATAATTTAGAAAAGACAAACATAAATTAACAATGGAAAATCATACATAGTTTTTATGTCATTAAAATAAAAGAATAAATCTTATTCACAATAGTTATTCAACAAGTTACATAATACATGGAATATATTTTTTGATTTATTGCTTTAATAAATTTTAGTTTTTGGGGTCCAATATTTTAAATCAACACATTTTATATTCAATTGTAAATTCTTTTTGAATAAATTTTCATAATATTTTTAATGGTATATATATAATTAATATTTTTATATTGTAGATTATAGGTCAAACAATATATTATATACACTATTACCATATTTATATTTCTTTACAATATTTGATATTAAATATCTGTGATCTTTTATTGCTATACGTAAGTTTTTTTTTTTGTATTACTTAAATAAACTTTTATTGTATACTTAAACTTTATTATTATATTAATTTAATTGTTCTTTTGCAATCATCTATAAAACTATTTTTTGTATATGACAAATAATTTTTTTTGTTTTTAAAATTTTATTTTAATTGTCAGAAATAATTTCAAATTAATTCAATATACATATAAATTAAAAATCATTAAAAAATTTTATGACGTATTGTGAATTCAAACATGAGAGAGAATATTGAAAATAAATGTTGCGGAACTTTGTTTCTGGACATTATCGTTCGTTACAATAAATTGTTAATATTGAAAATTTGATTTTATTGAGTATGAGAATTTTGAGTTACTCTTATAAAATAAAGGTTAATTATAATTTTTAAATATTTTTTTTTATTTTAATATTAGGAATTAAATCTCTAATAAAAAATTACTAATTTTTACTTATACAATTGGTGTGTCTTTTTAATACAATATTTTTTGTATCAGTGTTTACACATTAAATATTATTCATGGATTTTGTATCAATGAGAATTGGATGCCATTCCATTAAACAAAACCAACTTGACATTTAAATGCATTCAATTTCCAATAAATTTTGATTATATGATCAAATATATTTAATTAATATATAATTTTGATGATAGATCCAATAAAATCCATGAACAATATTTGATGTGTAAACGCTTCCTTTTAATGACTTCACAAATATTTCGAAACAAGGATATTATTTATTTGTTCATATAAATAAATTTAAATTCATTTTAGGATTAAAATTTTTTGTATGATATTACAATATAAAATTGCATTTATTCAATATAAAAAAAAAATATATTCAAGTAGACCATATGTCTCTAATATTAAAAATTATTTATAGTGTAGGATTTAAAATAAATACAGGTGAGATTAAATATAAATAAATTATTTTGTTATTTAAAAGTATATGCAATGATTTTAGAAAATTCAAATGAATATTCAATTTATATATAGGATTTAATTACCATAAATATATAATTTATATTTAAAATGGAAGATTTTATAAATTCAGAATTAGCAGGCAATAATAATATTATTATCAATTAATTTTAATATAAAATTAAATAAATTTTAAATGCAAATATTTTCAATTTAATTATTTAATAAGTGTAGGTTGCAATTTGACATATAAAGGCTTTAATTTGAGTAGTCGTATGGCAATTTTATTCTACATTCTATAATTCGTGAAAATGAAATTATTAAAAACTATTCTAAGATTCAATCTACTATTAAAAATTTTTACTAAATTAATTTTTCTTTTAATTTTAGAAATTTTATGGAACAGTATAAAATTTAAAAAAGAATCAATTGTTTTGTATAACACTTTGTATAAAACTCACCTCGTTTCAATACATAAACTATTTACATAGGTGCTTATAAATCAAATCTTAAAGAATATTAGAAACTTTCTCTCATCTATTTTCTTCTACATTTTTAATATTAATATTAATATTCTACAAATTGGGGTCACCTTATATAATTTTCACAATATACAAATAAAAAAAAAAAATAACAATTACATTTATTGTAACTAAATTTTTTTTTTATTTTTTATAAAAATTATTTGATAATAACTTAATTTCCTTTTTATCTTCTAAATTATTTATATGTGTATACAAAAACCTAATTACAATGACTTTCAATTAATTCGTAGAAAATTTTTCTTATTTTTGTATTCCTATACATTTGTATATTGTTAAGGAGTATACAAATATCCTTTTTATTGATAAAATTAAGTAAAATTGCAAAATGGCCAATTTAACCTCATATTATTTAATGGATGTTGTAATTATAGAATTCTCTAGATATTTTACCAAAAAAATTTCCATATATACATATATAGAATGTGTGTATCTATAAGTAAATATATTATTTTGTTAAAATAATTAATTTTATATAGAAGAATTATTTAAGAAATTATATAATATAAAAGAATGTGTATATAGAGAAATTTATATTACAATATTGTATTCTTAAAATACTTTTATTATTTTGATTCTTTTTGTTCTAAATTCTATTAGAATTATGTAATTCGTGTCCTTTATCCATTATACAAGGATATTTGTATATATTAATATTATTTAAAGAAATTTTTATCAATTTTACCATAAATCTTTTCTATATACGTAAAAGTAAGTCAAAGAAATAAATTATCCTGAAATTGTACATTTTTTATATATATTTTTTATTTATATATGATTAAATAGAAATAAATCACGTATTTTATATTAATATATATAAACATACCCATAATCGTAAAATTCAGGAGCTTAATTATAATATTATATACATACGCATATATTTA
Source organism: Condylostylus longicornis (assembly GCF_029603195.1). Classification (NCBI taxonomy): domain Eukaryota; kingdom Metazoa; phylum Arthropoda; class Insecta; order Diptera; family Dolichopodidae; genus Condylostylus; species Condylostylus longicornis. The sequence goes on from NW_026578032.1 coordinate 636,592, forward strand.
TACAGTTATAATATAAAATATATATATCAATCTATTTAGGAATTGATTTAATGATATACAAGTACTATTTTATTATTATTTAGGATAATGTTTAAGTAAAACAATTATTTTCAAAGTATCAAATAAATTTGCATTTTGTCTATATTTTAATATAATATTGTATATGTATATTAAAATTAAATAATTATTTCTTTTGAAATTTTTGTCTAATTTATTAGATTTCATTTAATTTAGAACAATATATTAATTGCCTTTTTATTAACGGTTTAGGCATATTATATATATTAATTTCAATTTTCAATGAAAACTACAATTAATGATGAAATTTTAAAATGATTGCAATTTTAATTAATTATTGTATAGTAATTAAACCTTTCTAAAATTGAGAGCTTTTCTTCTCAAATTTTGGTTTATAAATTTTATTTTTAGCATGAAGTTCATTATTAATTAATATTGTTTTGTCATAAGATATTCAGAATGCTTTGGGGTTTTGATCATTTTAATCAATTAAATATCAATTAGATTTTTGGAAAACTGGAAAATATTTTACTGAATTATAAAGAATTTTTATTTTACCTAAGAGAATTAAAAAATTTTCATTGCATACTTTTTGGCAAATATAATTTTTTTTTTACAATTGCTTGTACATAATTTTTCTTCAAAATTTTAAGAAATAATTTGTAAATTAATTTATTTGAATTCAAATTATTTGCAATTTTTTTTAAATAATAAAATAATTTGTATTATCAGATTTTTGAACAATTTTATGATTTTATAAAATAGTGTCTTATGCAATTTGTATATTTACAACTATAGAACTGGTTCTCAGTTAGTTTGATTCCCGAAATAGTCTTAGTTAATAAATAAGGAATAATAATAAATAAGGAAAAATACCATTGTAATAAGGAAACTTGCTTATCCAAAACTATTTAAATAAGGAATTGATCTTATAGATAATATAATTCAAGAATTAAATTTATATGAAAAAATTATTCTAAATTGAATATAATAAAATAAAATAAATTTTTTAATAAAAATTTTTAAAATATTAATGTTTTTAGAGAAATAATAATAATAATTTCTTATAAGCCTCACTAAATTCAGAGTTTTAATTAAGTAACTATTTTTCGTTGATATAGAACCTATTTCATTCATATGTGTAACTAAAATATGAAATTTAATTAAATTGAATTTTAAATTATAATTTTCAGATTTAGAAAAATCTTAAGCCCATATAACTTTTAATTTTTTATTCACATTTAAATTTATTCACTTGTTATTTTAAAAAAATCATAGAATTATGCTTGGGCCTTTAGAGAAAAATTATAATTTTCAATAAATTCTTCAATAAAAATATATAGACTTTAAAATTTTTGAAGGACCTCTTTTTCAATATTATAGAAAATCTTAAATCTTTTCTATCAATTATTTGGTATTTACCATTTTAATTTTTCTTATTTTCATTTAAATTCTGTAACAATTTCAAGTGGTCCTTATTTTATCTAACATTTTCAATTTTCTTCATTGAAAATTTTTTGCTTTTTTTTTCTTGCGCTCTTAATTTGATCATAAAAATTATAATATTATAATAATTGAAATTTGAAGATAAAAATTATAGAATTTCTCTTATAATAATAATAAAAATAATAATAAAAATAAAAAATTTCTTATATAACATGTAATTTTCTTTTAAAATATAAAAATTATGAAAATTTAATTGAAAAAAAAAAATACTTGAACCAAAAGTTAAGAATCTCCTCTTTTTTTTTTTTATTCTTTAATAACTTTTGTCTGGCTCCTTTTACTTATCCATATACACGTATATACACAAGGAGTATGTATTTTCTTGAAATTGTTCATATACATATATATAAATATATAAATGTATAACTGTGTATATGTATCCGAAAATAATGAATGATGACAAGTGGCGTCTCTTGTATTCATTTTGCTTTTTTAAATTGCTAAATAAATGTTTAGGAGAATGAAAATGCAGTCATAATTTTTATTATATAATTTTTTTTTTTACTTTATTTTATTTGTTACTTACTTTTACTACACCTTTATAATAACCGCACCTTCTTAAGTCATAGAATAGAATTTGTTTTTTTTTTCCTCATTTATTTAATTCCACTAAAATGAATTCTTTCTTGAAAATTTAAATTGCAAAAAAAAAATTATACGCAATATATAGGCAATTATATCTTGTATATTGAATAGCTATTATGAATTATATATATATATATATGTATATAAAGAAAATAGCCATTTAAAAAAAAATATATATTTATTTATGTATTTTACATAAGTGTTAAAAATAAAGAGAAAGAAAAAATACGGTGGTAATTTATACTAATAAAATATAACCTTCGTTTAAAATAATGTTCACATAAAATATACGTACCCATATATAATATATATATAGATATATGTTAATGTTAAAATGTATACAACTATGTATATATAATTTGCATATATAATAATATTATTGTACAACAAAGTTGTTAATTATTATAGCAATTTTTTTTTTTTTATAAAAATGATGGACAAATGACATTTATGTAAATACACAAGAGGGGACCGAATATTTAAATATGGATGAATATAGATATACGAGTATACAATTTTATATAGTTATATAAATATTGTATATATATATATATATACATATAAACTGGTTTCTAATAACATTTCAAATAGCCATAATTAGCCATTTGTTTTTCTTTACACGTATCGGATTTTATATACTATATATAAATTTAATAATATATACCTCTATATATATGGATATATATACATTAAATATGTATTTATATATTATATATTACAGTATTCCTCTTTCATGTATATGCATTTTTATTAAAAAGGACTTTTTATACATACATAATTTTATAATAACATACTTTATATTTTAGTCAGTATTTATTTAGAAAAGCTTATATACGTGCCCGGTTTAAGATTATGAAATTTATACACTAATATACATATATATATATATATATATATATATATATATATATATATATAGTTATATATATATATATATATATATATAACAATAAATTAAGAATATAATAACTAGCTTATACTTGATATCTTTTCATATTTCCATGTAAATAAATTCTAATATTTTATATACATAACATACGAGTATAAATATGCTTATTATAAGAATATGAGAGAATAATTTACGATATACAAGTTTATTGAAAAAAATGAAAAATAGAAAACAAAACAATTGTAGCTGTAAAATATTATGAAATTTAATATATGTATTTAATATATACGTACATATAATTATACAAGGTGTCTCTGATAATAAATGGGAGCGGATGATCTCAGTATAGTGATGATAAAAAATATATATATAGAAAAAATGTTCAGTAACAAATTAAATTATTATTATATTGTATTTTACTATAATGGATCGTTTATATTGAAAGTGATCTAAGTCCATTTTTAATTGATAATTAAATAATACAACGTTTGGTAATTAAATGATAATATGTTGGTATAGGTATTTGTATTCCTTGTTACAATCACATAATGTTAAAAAATTGCAAGTAAAATAAAAAGACATTGGAAATTGCAAATGGCCTTAAGTTACTTTCAAAATAAAACGACCCAATTAGTGTATGAATTTAATACTGAACTCATTCTGGCACTTTAATTTTGGAAAATATTATGAAATTATTAAACCAAGCTCAGCAACATTAAATTATCGAGTTTTTTTTTTTAGTTCTTCTAAAAATTATCCTTTAAATTATCCGTACAGAAAATTCATATTTTTTAGAATTTCATGCAACATCAAGAATGATAAATTCCTGTTATTTTTGTACAAAAGGAAATATGAAGTTGTTGCATAACAACTGAAGAAATAAAGAATAAATGAATTACGCCTAAAAGATGGCAATTTTTTGCATATTAGAAAATATTTTTTGTTGTGATTTATTTTGCTATTATTTTTGTTGTAAAATTATAAAATGTCTATTAATAATTTTCTAATTTCTCTAAATTATTCTTTTTGCTTCAGTAAAAAGACTGGTATATTTAAAATATGAAATTTTTTAATATTGTTAAGAACTTTTTGAGTAAAATACAGCCAAACATCTTTGTTTTAACAAAAATAAAACTGGGACAAAAATTTTATTCTCTTCCAATACATAGTTAAGTTTTAGATATGCGTTTTCTGAGAAAAAATATCCCTGTATTAACACAACCACATCCACATATATTTTAAAATCAAAAAAATTTACCTTAAAAATTACTACAATTCAATTTATAACAGTTCGATTTTGATATTATGCTATACATATCAAAACTTTTCAAAAATAAATAATTTATAAGCTATCTAAAGTTCAACAAGACTTCAAACGATACTTGTTTCAAAGAGATTTTGAAGTCTCTTTACAACATGCAACAAAACTTTACATTGGAATCATTTATTTCGTTTAACATACATATTTTATAGAATATTCTAAATATGACATATGAAATAAACTTCACATCAATCTTTCGATGTTTCCTCCAAAAATAACATACAAAATTTAAGACATATTAATTTTTTTTTTATTTATGAATAATTCATATATGTATCTATGTATATCTATATAAATATTTAAAAAAATATATTATGTTTGGTTAAAAATTTTGGACAAGTTCAAGGATAAAGTTAAAGATATTATAGACGCATGTAAAGCTATTTACAAGAGTTTGAAAATTTTTTCCAAGAACATTCAAAATTTTCAAATAAAAAGAAAATCTTATAATAAAAAATGAACATGTACTAGAATATAAAACATTTTTGAAACAATTTAAAACTTTAAAAAAATTATTCACTATGTTAGAAAAAATTGCATACTTCTTGGGGTATGTATTACTCATTCAACTTTAATATAACTGTTAACTTAAATTTTAAAAGAAAAACTTTTATGCAAACATTATTGTAAAACTTTGTAAAAAATATGACTCTGATTTAAAAAATATTTTACTGTCGGTTTGGTAAGTGTTTACAAGTTTTAGTCTGATATTTTTAAAATCTGTAGTAAAACTTTTTTTCAATATTGAAATTGTGAAAACATTCAATTTTACACATTCACTTACATGAATGTGTAAAAATATCTAATTTGGGGGACATAAAAATCAATGGGTTTAAAAAAAAAATATTTGAATTTCAATATTTAGATGAGTTTTCGGTAAAATGCTCGAAATTTTCCGTAAGAAAGCCGGGGGAAATTGATAATTTTACTTGAAAGGATTTTTTAATTATTTTAGAATAACAATAATGTTAAAAGTAATCCAAATGATAAGCTCCCTTTAAAATTAGATTTTCTTGGGTTATAGGCATGTTAAATTCATAGAACGTCTTTTACTTTTACGTTGACTAAGGCTTGTATCACAACAATACTGTCATTTATTTTCTGAAAACTATCACCAAATATTAACTACATTGTTAATAAATTGTGAAGTGAATTTTTATTACCAAATAAGTGAACTTTCTTATTATGCAGCCAATTATTTCATAATTCTTTTTCAATTTTAATACTTACATAATTATAATAATTACGTAGTCTTGTTCAAATAATACATAGGGAAAAATACGATTACCATATAAAATATTCCAATACCATACTATAAGTGTACATAAAAATGGTTCAAATATTAATCTCTTAAATAAAAAAAAAATTTCATTATTCATGCATTAAATTAATGAACAAAAGGCAATTTCTTAACAAATTGCCGATCTTTTAAAAAGTTTTAATTATATTTCATTGGCATTGTACTTTTACTGAACCTAGAAATTATATTTTTTTTTTAATTTTAGATGTACGTGCTTCTATACCTTCTTTGTATTTTGTAAATGAATTTTTTAGGAGCGCATTAGATTCTTTACATTATATTTGGTGTTATAAAAAAAAAAATCAAATACTTCCCAATTATTTGTAATAAGAGAATTTTAAAATTACTTGACATTGAAAATAAAATACTTATTACGTATTTGCACATACATATATACAGTATACATGTATTTATATATTGCACACTGAAATAAATTTAAAAAAAAAAATAAATTTTCGAATTCATTGATTATTAAAAACAATTTTTGATGTTAACAAAAATTAAAGTGACTGGCAACATAAGAAATTTTAGCTTTTGTTTTTTTTGTTGCTTCTTTTTTTTGCGAAAATTTAACAAATAAATAAATCACGTTTAGTATTGACGCATGAATTAACTGATGTATACTCAATATAATGTTGTATTTTAAAATTACAGTAAAACTTCCATAGAATGAACAACAAATATACCGAAATTTTCTGTTTAACGAGAAATTATTGGTGAGTCGGTAAATTTTTAATTTTAGTCGGGTAAAAAATTCTACACATAGTGATCCGGAGGTTGCGTAAATGTTTAACTAAGTATTTCGTTGGAGTTTCTTAGGAATATCATAGAGGATAACGTAGCGCATTAAAACTTTGAAAAATTTTCCATTTTCTAAACTGAAATTTCACACTTAAGCAGCTATTACTCGAAAACGCCAAATCAGTCATTAAAATTACCGCTATGTAGATCTATTAACTGAGAAGAAAGGTTGCGGAAAAAACATTCAAGCTTCAGCAGTTTCGAAGCTGATTTTAATATTTGTCAAATGGAATTTTTCAATTTGATTTTCTTTGGACCTCCAAAACTATCGCTAGACGTCTCTAGACGTGTCGGCAGCTTTACCATCAATTCCAGACCACCCCTTTAGCGTGCATTTAAATTCATTATAGCAAAATGATTTAGGTTTCCGTTTCTTATAATTTGTTTTTCCATATTATAAAAAAAATTAGTACACAAAAACCTAAAAATCCAAAGAAAAAATCAGAAATTTTACGTGGAAACATTTTAAAATAAGCACTAAGAGGCAAACATAACATGAAATTAGCTGTCATGTTCAAGTTTAGTTCATACATTATTCCGAATTTCTCTTAATATATGACGTAGCTTAAATAAGCTGTATTGGTGTATAATTTTTAATTAATTTTTGTTGAGCGAACTCCTCTATATTACGAACAAACAATTTGAATTTTGAGTGGTTTGTTATATGGAAGTTTTACTGTATATGCACACATGTCTAGTATACAATAAGCAACATAAATACGGATACAGACTTTATATTAAAAATTTTTTTCTAAACAATTTCATTATAATTTTAATAGCAATTTCCTTCTTTTACGTGACTTTAGATGAAAAGAAAACAAAAATTGTGTATTCGAAAATTTTATTATTTCTGCTAGAATCAAATTGATTCCCTCTAAAAGAATTTTTTTTTTTTTTTTCATAGACCACTTATTTCAGACAAAATTTTACTTTTGTTTTTTGTTGTTTTTGTTATTTCTTTTTAAAAATCCATAATGGAATTAAATATTAAACATTTGTAAAATTCAATTTTTTTCTTTTTCTTTCTTTAAGTTGAAAACAACAACAATAGCAACATAAGAAAATTTCCTTTTTTTTTTTATTTTTCTTATTTAGGATCTAAAGGAAATAACAATTTAAGTACCTATAGATTTATAGAAAATTGTATAAAGCTAGGCTATATAAAAAGTTTTAAAATTTTTAAAAAAAAAAAATGGGAAAAAAAAAGGTTAGAAAATTTTCTAAAATTTAAAGAACACCGAAAGAAAAGAACAAAAAATATTTTAAGAAATATTTTCACGTTCACTTGTTACAAATTATTATTCAATATTGAACAAATTTCCAATTTTTCTTTTTTTTATTGTTTTTAATTCGAAATTGACATGAGATGTCGAACATATTTATTGTCATTACGTCAAATATTTTGGTCGACTTTTGACCCACAAAATGACTAATTGAAATATTTCAATATTTTTATCTTCCTGTGTACACACCACATTTTAATCTTTGGTTGGTTGGTTGGTTGACGTCCACCGCGACTCAATTAGCTAAAATATGTCGGTTTGCATGACTACCCCGTCATAGAGTGTACGATTACAATTGGTCTATTTAAGCCATTCGGTTCTCTTGAGGAATCTATCTAAATCCCCGACGATAACCTTCAATATTTCGTCTGGCTCGTTACACTTGCTTTGTCTCACATGTCTGACACTCGTAGAGATAATGAAAAGTCTCCTTCTTTTCCATTTCTCGGTACCTATGGAACGTCAGATTGAAGAAAAATGTAGTATAGCCGCATGCTCTCTCAATAAACGGTATTTCGTGTAGACTGTCGTAAGGCCGGCAATGTTCTTTCCCCTCCCACCCCCCTGAAAGATATCGTTACGAGTCCATCTATTTGTTAAGTCATAGTACTCATATTTTGGGCCATATTTTTCTTGACGTTCCGCATGTTGACAAAGTTTTCCACCCATGTGAGAGAAAACTCATTTTAACTGCAACGAAGTGTATTTCTTTATAGTCCCCGTTTAATGATATTATTTTATTACAAAATACAATGACAATTAACTAATTTACCATTTTTTTTATATATTTTTAATTTTAGGTACCATATTCTCAAGGATGTAGTGTTTATATATCAACATTTACATTAACAGCGATTGCAATAGATCGTTTCTTTGTAATAATATATCCATTCCATCCGAGAATGAAAATAAGTAGCTGTGTGTCAATTATAATTATAATATGGATATTGGCATTAGTATTAACATTACCATTTGGCCTATTCCGTCATGTATATACCGATACAGATGATATAACTGGTCTAAATACAACATATTGTGAAGAAGCATGGCCTACAGAGCATATTCGTAAAGTTTTTGGTTCAATAACATCAGCATTACAATTTGTTTTACCATTTTTAATAATATCATTTTGTTATATTGCTGTATCATTACAATTGGCTGGACGTGCTAGAGCAAAACCAGGTACAAAAACATCACGACGCGAAGAAGTTGATAGAGATCGTAAAAGACGTACAAATCGTATGTTAATTGCAATGGTTGCAATATTTGGTTTTTCATGGCTACCAATAAATGTTGTTAATATATTAAATGATTTTTATGCAAAAACCGATGATTGGAAATATTATAATTTAATATTTTTTATTGCACATAGTATTGCAATGTCATCAACATGTTATAATCCATTTTTATATGCATGGTTAAATGAGAATTTTCGTAAAGAATTTAAAGTTGTATTACCATGTTTTAATCCATCAAGAGGTTTATCAACGAATATTGAATCAAGACAACGATGGAAACGTGAATTAACAATAAATTGCCAAAGTGAACCTCATCAAGAATCATTACTAACATCTAGAGTATCAGTTAGTCAATTATCAATGAAGGACATTAGTCAGGGATGTACAACAACAAAAAATTCAACAATACAACAAACTGTATTTGTATCATCAGATACTGGCCAATCAAATGTTAAAAAAGGCCAATTTACTGAAACGAAAATTTTACCCAGCGGTGTTATTGAAACTAATTTTGAAAATAAAAATAGTTTGTAAGATTAGAGAAAATTAAAAATATAGAGAAAAAAAAAATAACCTTAAAAATACATAAAGAAAAAATGTTTGTATACATAAGATTTAGTAATTTGAAATAAAATATAAAAACAAAAATATTATTATTTTTTATAATTTTTGAGAAAATAAAATATAAAAATGTAAAACGAGAAAACTAAGTAATAGAAAAAACTTAAGTTGGAATTTTTTCAAATAGCTATGCCTTCTACAAAATCTAAGAGCAAAAATCTTAATTATGAAAATTTTAAAAAATAAATGAGAAATGAAAAAGGCAAAAATTAAATTAATTTATAAATTATACAATTAATAATACAATTGTAGATAGATAGATTGTTAATTTTTTAAAAAAAAAAAAACAAAATAGAATTAGAATTAAAATGTACTTTGGTATATTAAAAGAAAAATTAAATAAAAATTTAAAAAAAAAAAACATATTCCAAGAAAAAACAAAAATGTATTTGTGAAAAGTGTAAAGAAAAATTCTCAGAAAATTTTTAATTTATATTTTAAATAATTTTATTTGTAATTTTTATCATTATATACATGAAAATATAATTTTATTTAAGCTGAAATTAACAAATTTAATGTCCTTCCAATCTTATAAACTCAGTTGACTGAATCAGATCATATTAGTTTAGTATCATTTTGTAAATCTGTATAGGGAAGAAAACCATTATAAAACTCTTCACCGTAAATTTTTTATTTAGCTTCTAAATTTATAGCAATTAAATAATTAAAATTTTACTAACTTACATTAATACTATACGAAATGGTCGGATAACTTGCAAAATTGTAAAATTTTACTCAATAGTTAAATGATTTTAATAGGTAGTCGCTTCGGAATCACTCATAAATTTAAATTTTTAAATATGATTTTTATTAAGAGTATTTATTAATAGTACAGTTTTTTTATACTAGTATATTTTTGATCCAAACCTTGGATTACGCTCGTTTCGTATTATTTAATCCCCTCAGATCTAAATAAGACACTAATTTCTGTTGATGCAGATTTTATTTGATTTTTTAAATCTACATTCTCTGTTTGTAATTTGCAGATCTCGTTTTGTAACACCTTACAAAGACCCTCTAACTCGGTTATTCTCGAGTCCTCAGTATCCAATTTACTCTCCTATATAAGACGCCTTCTCATATTACCCTCTTGGGTTTTCATTTTTTTGTCTTCTGCAAACTTATTAGACTTTTTCTCGGAGTTATCATCCTTAATTCTGCCATTTTTCTCGGCAATCACCAATGGGGATGATCGCATGACCCCCCATCTACTTCTAAATGGACCCATCAACGCCGATCTACTATGCAATAAGTGGTCTCCCAGAACCCATGAGGCCATCATCCGAAGAGTGTGAATTTTCCAGCATTACTGGATTACCACCTCGGGTATTCAATCCTTGTGTTTTGTTCATTGTATTTGTTTTGTTTTATTTCGGAGTTTTCTTCTCCTAGACTTTGAGAATAATTCCCTCGTGCAAGGCAGCACATAAAATTTCTGCCGTCCCTCAGGGATCAGTGGCAGACCATAACTTAAGTAAACAATGAGAGCCGCTCATTGAGAGTCCGTCGCGTCTAGATATCTATTTGGATTTTAGTGGACTCTTACCACAAGCATACCATAAAACCTTCATACAACTACAGAACACGATTTATGATGTAGCCAAAGGACTGCGTCAAGGCAACGAATTTAATATTTTATAATTCAGTATCTCTACTGAATCTATGTGAACTACTGAATACTGAATCCAACAGTATCTCTACTGAAATATCTATGTAGCTTTATAAGTTCCTGATGTGGTGGTGTGTTCACCTATTGAAAGTAATATTTCGCTGGTTCGAGCTCAATTCGAACAAAAATTTTCTCATATTGGCTCGTTTCTTTGAATAATCATAAAAATTCTCTAATGAAAACCTTATTTCAGAGAGTCGTATCCCAATAGTAAGTAGCCTATTGTATAGAAATAAAGTCAATTGAAAAGAAAAATGAAGAAGGATGTGATAAAGCTGATAACTATCAATGCGTTATTACTATTTTGGCCTGATGTACTAAATTTGAATAATTATTTTAACCAATTCTAAATGAAAAGATCAAGGAATAAATTTTCCAAATGAAAAGAATAATAGACTAAACGTTGGTTCAATAATGCATTCAAAGTAGTTTAAAAACAATAACCAGTAAATCAACCAAATTTTAGGTGAAATTAAAAAACCGTAAATGGGAAAAATTCCGAAGGTTTCGTTAAAAATGTAAAAATCCTCATAAAGCGTTTTTTACTTTCCATAGGAATAGAATTTATATAAAATGTAACATATTCTGAATTTCTAGAACAAACCTAAATACAGAAATGTAGAAAATTTTTATTTTATTAACTATTTAACTGGTTGAGGGTCATGGTCATTAAGCACAAAACACTCTTAGAATAGATGATGGGGCCAAACGAAATTTCGTACAATTATTTTTGATTATAAATAAAAAAAATTTCAATTAAACAATTAAACATTAAATTCAATTTGCAAACAAACAAAATTAACTTTTTATTATAGTAGAACTTATAACTATTAACTTGTAATAGCAGAATATGTACACAATTAATGGTAGCCAATTACGAACAAGTACGCATAATTTTTATTGCAACTATTAAAACTCAATTCAATTTCAAATTATGTATTTGTATACGCATTAAAAACAAAGTAGTAAATTTGCATATGTAGTACAACAATTTATAAGGGCATTATATATTTTTGTACATAGATCTATATGCACATATAATATTTAGCAATAAGGATAATAATAAAAAGGAAGCCTTCTAATCGAATTGTACTATTGTAGTCTACAAATTTTATCGCATATTAAAATTTTGTCCAACAATAACTTTCATCATTATTCGTCAATTGTGATACACAATGCATATAATAATTTTATTACATGTTATTCAATTGTATTTCTAATCGTTTCGTATTATTTGAAGATATCATTATTTCCTATTACAAGTATCCCATGTACTAGACATATAGTATTATAATTAAGGGTAACGAGCCCTACTTCATTAAATTTTTATAGATTTTTATGTTATGCCAATTCAAATTTGTTTTTATTTATACGAATTCTGATTAGCACTATAACGGGAAAAGGAAATTTTTTATATATTTGAGAAAAATAAAAAATTTGAATGATGCTATTTGGAATATAAAAAATTATTTATTAGTAAATAATAATATAAAACTAAAATAATAAAGTTGTGTTATCTTTGAAGAAAAATAAACATTTTGGTATTAAACTCTTAATACGTATAATAAAAACTTAAGAATAGGTTTTTGGAATCATTAAATATTAACTACTTGGGTGAGACTGCGTAAAACTATAAATAATTTAGTTAACACTTTTTTCTGGATTTTAATAAAATTAGTTGATAGGATGTTATGGCACATTTTTAATTTGCCGCACTATTTTTACCTTAATTTTTTTCTCAGGCCTACTTTATAACTTAAGACTACTACCATCATTTCTCAAAAAATATTTTTAAACGTTCAAGCTTTAAGTACAGAAATGTTTATTTAAAGAACTCACTTTTATACTTTACAATTTGCAAAGTTACAATATCTATGTTGGTCCGCCATATTTTTTAAAACAAGGACAAAATTTTAACCAGCCGGATTCATTATTTCAGTTGAATAAATAAGTTGAATACACATAAACAACCTTAAAAAAAATTTTACCTTGTAAAATCGACTTATATACATAAATTTAATAATTTCTTGTGTGATTTATAAATATTAAATTAAAATTTAAAAATAATAAAATCGAATTAAACAATTGCGTAAATATACACAAGAGCCCCGGACAATATTTCAATATTTAATTAGCAATATTTCAGGTCGAAACATATTCCATTGAACTGTGTGCTCTGTCATCAGAGCATCATAATAATAAAGCAGAGTCTTTATTATGTTAGACAGTAGGGCTCTTCTTGGGGCTCCCTCGTCTAATATCATGGGATGCAGACTGCTAAGGAAATGCGTTGATGTCCTTGATCTGGCTAGGTATACCAGTTAAATAATTCTAATGAAGGTGCTGGGACATTACGGTATATGCGGAGATGATAGTCTCGGCTTGACCCTGAAAGGGTTGACCACCCTTTTCATTGGGCCGAAGCCATGACAACGGCCCTGAATTGTTGGGAAGAACGGAAACTGGTCACACTCGGTCGTCCAGATATGAGGGTATTGTCGGGTGTATCCACTGTACCCTGCCTTCCAATGGTCCATCTGAAAAGGATGGCGAAGAGCGCGGTGTGCCGTCTCTGTCTTGAAATGCTGTAACACTTATTGTGTGAATACAAGACCGTGACTCGCCTACACTTGAAAAGCTTCGGAAGGGGCTTTGAAACCACAATGGAAGCCTCGCGACTTGAGGTTGCTGCTCTACTGTAATTTTTCAGGGGCTCAGATATAGTGCCAATGTAGGTGGTGATTGGAATCACAAAAGATCCTATGGGTCGACGCCAGAAGTGCTTAAGGAGTTTATAGACTTTAACTAATATATTGTTAAAAATTATCGTTTTTAGTAGTTTTACTGTCCAGAAAGTGGCCAGAAATAATTATCTCCACAAAATATGTTCGTGTATAAAATTTTCTATTTCAGCGTCTCAAAGTTTTGTAAACAGTCGGACGGCTGTGGGGACAGACGAACGGGCTTCGGCAGAGTAAAGGTAATAATTACATTTTTAAACAAATATTGAAAGAGCCGTCGAAAAGACTCTTATTATAAGTTAATTAATAAGAGTCTTTCTAAAGTTTATTTAACATGGCACCGACCTTAACGATTCCTTTTTGAAATTCTATACATAAGGTAATAAAGTAAGTATATATGAAAACTTTTTATACTCGTATTATATTAAAATTATTCATTTTCTTGTGTTTTTCGCGCATTCGATAACAAAATCATTATTGTTCAGTAATTTGCTACTCCATAATGACTACACATTAAAAAAAAATGATTAATCTACTGCCCAATAGATGTCTCATTTATTTTTTATTTTATAATGTAGTACCTTTTCTCCATTCCAATATAGTAAGGCAAGAATGGAAAATTTTATTTGCAAACAAAAATAGAAAATTCAAATTTGCTATAGTTATTTTTATACATATACATAGCTGTAATAAATAATGCACACTCGAAAGCAGAAATTACAAATTAATCAAACATTTTTTTTTTCATTTTTATTATATTTAATTTTAATATTTCAATATGTTTAAAATATTTATGCGATATTTATTGTTTCCTTTTCAAATTTTATGATGTATTCATCAGTGTAAATGTTTGTATAAGTAATTCCAAATAATATGAAGGTTCCGCCTTCATACATAACATATTTTTGTTTTATTACGTTGTTATGTTTGAATGTAAATAAACCGTATGTTTAATTTGTTAAAAGCTTCTTATCTACTAATTGAAATGGTAATTTGAGGTAAGGTGATTTTGTTTACAATATTCATAAATATGTGTATTTTTTATTACTATCACTTCATATTATGTAAAATGTGTGTAAAATTGGAGTTAAAAATTTTTAATGCGATTAATCCCTTACAATAATTTGTATTAAGTTTGAAATTTATTAACATATAAGTTTGTGTGTCTAAAGCGCAAAAAGTTCTGACGCAATGTTATAGCCTAAGTGTAAGGGATTTTATCTATATTCAAATATGATGATTTTCAGTTTTATGGTTTGTTTTTTATGTCAATTCTGATTGCAATATTTAGAATGATCAGGAACTAATGATCCCTTATATGATCTAGATATATATCTAGCGGCGCATCTAAATTAAACAAAATAGCAAACTTTTTTATGATAATTAACGTTTTGGAAAAATTTTCCAATTTCACAAGCTTCGAAACTGTTAAGAATATTTTTCAAGCAGAGTATTTTCCTATCGCCCTTATAGTCTCCGGAATATTTATTTTTTTCCTATAAAACTCCAAAGAATCATTTCCCGAGAGCTTTATTACTAGTTCATATTTGCGATAATCCTATATAAAGTTCTTAATTAATTATACCCGGTTGCATTGAATGCTATTAATTTCCTTCATTTGCAGTATTGAATTTTAAGTTAAGAAATTGCCATCAACCAGTCACCAAGCAACCTCAACACAATGATGTATTTATTGCATTCTAGAAAGAAAGACAATAACTACATAATTCAAAATTTTAAAGAATAGATCCATTTTCATATGCTATACATTTTTCCAATATATTGCGTTCAAGACAAACAATTCTCATATTTTTTATATTTTTCATACAAATTGCATTCCAATTCTTGCCAAACAAATCCAGTCTGTGAGCCCCTATTTTAATGACCTTTAATTAATTTTTTAAATCAAATTAATTTTTTTTTAAATGTGACCAAACGTGTCACTTTTAACTCATTGTTTTATTTTTATACGAGTATTATATGCGTATAAGTATAACAGCTTCATAATGAAAAAAAGAAATAAGTAAATTTCCGTTATTTTTTATATCCTTGGTAATTTTATGTACCTTGTATATGTTCTTAGAATATAAATGGTCTATTTATTCGGTCATTTTGCTTTTCCAGTTGTAAGCATTTTAATGATTTTAAAAAGAATTTTATTTTTTATTTTTTCTTATATATTCTTATTTTATCAATGTTATACAAAAACCACGTTTAACTACACATAAACTCTATACGCACATTTATTCATAAATACATATATAATTATGTCTGTGTATGTGAATGTGACAATAGACGTCATAATAATTTTATCATTAATATAAGTAAATTTCCATATAACAAATATTATTTATGTGTAAATGGATAAAGTAAGGGGTGAGTAAAAAAATTTCCTTTTGCTTCATTTAAAGTAAAAAAAAGTTCTACAAATCGAAGCGCTACGAGTCAATAATATCACATTGTTATCCGATCAATATTGTAGGTCAACCGATCAATTGCCATTTTAGTTCTATTTATATGGGACTGAAAATGTTATATATACAAAAATTTAAAATAAAGATCAATACACAATTTCACTGAGAAGTTGCGAGTCTCGAATCCTACTCAATTGAATAAAAGTCGAGCTCAGGAGCGGTTTAAAAATTTTTTATCAGAATAACGTCATTGCGGATCAAAATTTTATTTCCTTTTATAATCTCACTTAAAGTTTTGTTTCTTTCTTTCCAAATTTTCAATGTTATTTTTAGCAAATTAAATTAAAATTCAATTTTACTCATCTACACTGTTTAAATATTTACAATGTTTACAGAAATTCTTAAGTTATTCCCTAAGTTTTTGGTTTATTTTGAAATATTTATTTATTCTATACGTATTCATCTCTTATTTTAAAATATGGCTATAAAATGATGAAAGGTGAATAAAAAAAAAATCAAATAATTGCAAATATTTGTTAGCCTCTTGTCATTTTTTACTCGGTATTAGGTACCAATGATGCGTAATATAACATGAAAAGATTTTTTTTTTGGAACTCATATACTTTCACATTTAAAAAAAAAATACTCCAAAAGACTATAGAGATATAATCTGTAAATGTTAATATTTTCAAAAATTTTAGAGAATTTATTATTTTTCAGGACGTCAATTCCATCGTAGACTAAATAATACATTAAACTGCATAGCAAGCGGAAGAATTATGAATGATACCTGGTTTCGGTATTAAAAAAAATGCATGATACGGTACCGAATCGAATAAAATATAATGTCGAAAACTATTTTGTATAATTTTTAAAATTTTTAAATTAAAAATAGAGAGTTTAAGTTATAATTAAAGAAGGTCGGAGTGCTGGAAAAGTCTTCCGGAACTTTGGCAGGCCAAAAAGCTTCTGGAAGATTATGACTAAATTTAAGAAGATTATAGGGTTGGATATATAATCAGATGATAGTGCTCAACGGGGTCTTGTCCAGTCACTGCAGATTTTCACCTCAGTAGGCCTGGAAAGTGGAGAGACTTGCAGATTCTGTGGGGAGACTATGGGGAGATCGCAGTACACTTTCACCCGTAGGAGACAGGAAATACTGAACAACTTTATTCTCATGGCGGTAGAATTGCGGTCTTCTAAGCCTCGCAATTTGCTTGAGGGAGGTGAGCGTCAAGAGTGTGTTTTAGAGTATACCACGCATTCAAAGAGGGCACAATAGATCCTTACACATAAAAGAAGCTTTGGCCAAAGCAAACTTAGGTCAGTGAATTTTTCACTCTTATTTCCTTGAAATACAGTACAATATAAAACTATTGCCAAAT
The DNA here is from genome assembly GCF_029603195.1 of Condylostylus longicornis. NCBI lineage: Eukaryota > Metazoa > Arthropoda > Insecta > Diptera > Dolichopodidae > Condylostylus > Condylostylus longicornis. Next base: position 654,366 of record NW_026578032.1, read on the forward strand.
TCGAGTACATACTTAACGTAATTCACAACATTATAAAATTAATATCAATTTCAGAATCTACTTTAATATTTCATTAAATATTTTTTGATACAGAAAGAGAATTCTGAATTAAAATCGTCATTCTAGGTACAAAATTATTAAAACATCAAAATGTTTTCTTTTAAAAAAATTTTTTATATTGAATAAAAATTTTATTTTTATTTTTATAAAATAATTTTATTTTAAATAAAATTAGAATTTGCGTTTTTCTTTTCAATACAAAATATTGAAAATCTTTTCAATTGAATGAAAAACACGAAAATCATTTGTTAGAATTTACTTGAGTACTGCTTTGAAAAAATTTTCTCTTTCACTTCTACTTTTCTGCTGTTTTACAGTTCTTTTTTTTTGTTTTTTTGCACTTCTTGTTTCAATGAAATTTACGCACTCCTTTTAGAAGTGTTTCCTTAATGTCGTAGGTTTAAGATTTTCTTGGTATGTTTTACATTTTTTATTATTTATTTATTTATTTTTTTCCATTTATTGTTAACCTGTTATATTATTGGAAAATTTGTCTTCAATTTACGGTAAATAAGGATAATATTATGACAATGATCAAAAATAAAAGAAAAAAAAAACCGCAACCCAAAAAAAAATTTTTTTATTTTACTCGAAAATTGAATTTAAATACCTTTATAGTACGAGCCTATTTTTTTCGATATTTAAGTGTTGGAGAAGATTTTATTTTTAAAAATATTGTATAAATGTAAACTTGATTTTTTTAACAAAATATATAAAAATTATAAAGTATATTATGAAATTGATAAAAATATTTATAATGCCGCAATAAAAATATGATTGAATTTCGTATTTACTGAATATAACCATAGATGACATTGCATTTCATATTCTCTTAATTTTGAGCATATACAATTCCATTCTGCTATTATTTTTTTCTAAGTGTACAAAGCAATATCGTAACTTTTTTTTTAACTAAATTGCTTAAAAACAATGCAATCGATTTATTAATATTACTAAGTAATAATGGTGATTTATAAAAAATAAGAATGTTTGTGTTCCTTGTTTGAATAATTAATATGTTTCATTTGAATGTTTTACATTCATACTTTACAGCTATGTTTACATGTAGTTGTAAATGTAAATAATATTGTAAATTTGATTTATATTATTGGATAAGAAATGCATTTAAAATTTTATGAAAATTGATTTTAATATTTTTATTGACTGCATTTCATATATAATTTAAAATTAGGGGAGGTATTGTGATAGAACCAAATTCTACATGTCGAATTTTTCACAGGAATGTAGGTATACTCTTATAAGCGCAATATAACGAAACGTAAATAAATCAATTTTAGAAATCTGTTTATCTGTTTGCCCTGTGTCGTCGATTTACTCGTATATACCATTTATCTGTCAGTACACTCGTTCTATTCCACATAAAGTTTCGGCAGAACTGATTTTGATTAAGAGTTATTTCTACGATTTCATTATGGAAATAGAAATGAATTAAGAAATTTTTGGTATTTTGCGGGGGGCCTCAGCAATGCCATCAAAAATTTTTCAAAATTTTCAATAATATCCAAAATTTCTTCATTATACTGTCAGTTTATCTACTTCAGAACTTACTCAAATTATATTCAAAATTAATTAACTTATAATTTAACTTTAAAAGACACATAAAGATCAATTAAATTTTAAAATCAATAAAATTGACATTATTCGAAATTTGATAAGATTTTTAACTTTATCACTTAAAATAAATTTAATTATTACAAAATTTAAAAAAAAATATAATAAAAATTCAAAAAGAATATTTTCTTTAAAATTACAAAAAGATTACAAGAAAATTTCCAAAAAAAATCTTAAAATTTCACATTTATTACATACATATATCAAAATAAATTAGAAAACAAAACAAAAAAGGTATCAATCACGTTTCAAAGGTTCAATTTATATTTGCCATGTTTATATTGAATTATTTTCTTTTATCTTCAATAATTAAGTCAATATATTTATACAAACACGTAAAGTAAACTTAAACAAAAAGGAATTAAGTTGGTATACAATTCCCAGAACAAAATTTTCTCTTCTATATTAGAAGTAAATAAATATTACCGAAATGTTATAGGTAAAAAAGAAAAAGAAATAAGAAAAAATTTAGAATTCAATAATCACTAAATTATCTAAAGTATGCATGTATTAAAATAGAAAAAACTGTTTATGTTTATTAAGCTAATAATGCATATTTGTAACAAATTAACAAAAAATTCTAATATAAGAAATTAAACAAATAAATATAGACCTATTCATTCAAAGTGTTAATATACCTCACTTACATAATATCAAATTTCAAAATGGTATATTTTCTAAATATTTATATAGAAATTAAGTCTCAAAGGTCTATGATACAAAATAACCTATCACACTGTAGGATATACGAAGAACAATATAAATAAAATTATCAAAGTATAGAACATGTAGTTTTCTACTTTTGCTAATATCGTACAATAAAACGAGGGCTTATAGGGAAAACTCTGTATCCAACATAAAAAAAAAAATTTAAAATATTTTACAATTAATGGAAAAACCCATATTAAATTCATGTTATTAGAAATTTTAACTGCAATATATTGGAAAATAAAATATAATTTTTTTCAATTAGCAATCTACAATTTGAATTGAATTTTCAAAATTTTCAAATTATTTCAATATTTTGAAATAATAGAGACATTTCCCCATATGCCCTCGCAAAAAACAATTTTATTTCCAACGAAAAATAAAAGGATTAACATAAACTCAAACTTAAAAGATTAATTTGAATGATACGAGCATATTTAACATAAGTGACTCTTAAATTTTGGAATAAAAATCATATTTTTCTATGATTTCATAAACATCTCATATTTTAATCTAAAATTCTTGTTAAATTATGTTTTTTGTTTTATAAAATATTTTATTATTATGGACATTTTAAATATGTTTAATAGTTCTAAGAATTTTATATGAAATAAGAAAAATCATAATATTATTATACGTAACGTACGTTCAGCACATATACATGTGAATTCAATTATGTCCACCATATTATGTAAAACAATTTCTGTCTTAGAAACACAATTTATTCAACTGATTAGAAGAGAAAGAAAAAATAATTAATTTTGTATATTAAAATCGCTTGACTTACTCAGGAATGTGCTACTTTTGAAAAACTACAGTACGAAATAAAGAGTAGAAATATGACGCCGAATATTTTAAGGAGTCGAGTGGTAAATATAGACTTTTCAGTTTTAAAAGTTTATGATATGTATAAATAAATGTTTCAGAAATATGAAATTTTTTTATAAGAATTAGCTGGCAGGCCAATATTCAAAGATATTTTCTAAATTTAGTTAGTAACAGGCAGTCCCATATAAAATTATAACAATACTGGTTTATATTTGCAATTGTAGCAATAATTTGTTCCAAAAATATTTATTATATGAAGTGTTCATTATATAAAAGGCTCACTGTGTAGAAATATTTTCACACACAAGTATTTATTTAAAAGAGTTATTATCCATACATGCAGAAAAAACTATAAATATAAAAAACAGTTGAGTTTAAGTAAAATATCATTGATTTAAGATTTTAACATTCATATATACATACATATGTATATGTCAAATAAATTTTGAATTTTAAATATAACAAATAACATATATGAATAAAAAATATTTGCATGTCTATCATTTAGAAAATATTATTTTAATTCATCAAATTTTCAATACATCAAATTTCCTAGAAAATTATGACTGAATTCTATACAAAATGAATTCACGCCTAACTATTTTTCTTAGAAGTAATAAATATTATTGAATAAAATGACATTGAACTTTAAATAAAATCTTTATTATATTAAATCCTATACTTCAAATATTTCAACTACTCTTGTATATACATACATATAAAAAATATATAAAATATTGTCGTACATTATTATGTTATTGACCTGATTACAAATAAAATATTTAAAAAAAAAAAATTATGTGAATTCATAAGTTGGTCATTAATATTCCAAAACTGTACATCTTGTATATGACATGACCTTATATGTAATATTGTCTGAGCATAAATGTTTATGTAAATATAATTATGTAAAAATTTTTTAAATTTAGTTTGATTATTGTATTTAATATAGTATAAATTACATTGTCAGTTGTCAGAAAACAATTAAACCACTGTTTTGATATTTCACCACCATCACTTTCTCTGTTTATTAATGACATCTTCACCTGTGCGAAAACCTAACCTCAAACCAGCTTGGATAGGACCTGAACTAACTGGAGTGCCGAAAACACCGCTCTACTGTCTGAGAGCACCCAAAATAATATGATTTTTATAACCTCTTTCCAAGCTCACTCTCAGGCAAATTTATATTGAATGTATATTTCAGCATGAAATACCGGACAATGGATATAAACTCATGCTTATACGCTCATGTTCAGGTGCACTCCATACATGCCTGAGCCCATTCCCGTTGATATCCTACAATATCAAAAACTAGACCATTCAGTCTGCACAAGCGTCGATCAGGAAACACTATTTCGTTCGTATCCACGATCGATTTTATGCGACAGGAGAAAAACGTCCAAAATGCCTATTCTGAGATAGGGGCTCGCTCTCCGCGAAGGCCCTATGATATCAAGAATAGTAAGAAGTCGGTAAGTTGTTAGACGAGCTTCTCACACAATGTAAATGTCAGTTCAACGAATGCCTCCAATACAATCACTAAATTAGACAAGCCAACTTTTGCAATATCCCCAACTTGAACACCTGCTTCAACTTGCGATCGACTGTGTATACCCGCTGCCTATAGGACTAATGCCCCAAGTAAACAAGCTGTAACAAGGACGACAATTAATTAGTACAGTCAAATGTATAGCAAGTTTTCTATGTATAATTGAAAATTTATTAAAATTACTTTTAAAAATTTTCTTTTTTCAATTAGTAACAGTAAAGGTAAGTAAAGATATTGACGTCATATAATCATATTACGCACATTTACATACAACCAGATTTCAATTTATTCTCGCACATCGTCCTACAAAAATTTTAATTTTAACATTATTGTATCTGGTGTCTAGTTTTTTTTTTTTTTGCTGCTTTATCAGCAAAATTTAAGCATTATTTTTACAATAAATTTAATATGCGGTAATAAATGAATATTTTTATTGTAATACATACATAATAGACCGCTAATAAAAAGAAAACTATTTTGCAATTAAATAAACTTTTATATTTGAATTTCAAATATGACAAAAATTTTCCATTAAAATTTATTAAAAGAATTTGGAAAATTTTATGTAGGTACTCGTATATAGACAATATTAATAAATGTCAATAAAATAAAAATGAAAAAAAACTTAACCTAAAAAATTTCCCTTTTCATTTATAGTCTGTCAACATTATTGTCGTTGGAACATTTTCCAATTTTCAATACACATATATACATATAATTTGAAATCAAACTAAATTTTCAAATGTGATGTGTAACACACAAATACAAGTATGATTTAGATTTAAACTTATCATTGTGTATTTTCATATTCTCTTCATGCTCTCTGCCAACATTATACTTTCTTTGTCATTATCATTCGTCATTTAATTTCACCTTCTTATTGTATAAACTCTTCTTATTGTGAGTATTATTGTGAATTGTGATCTTTTTGTTCATTTTAATTTTTCAATAGAAATGTCCTTATTAAACTATACCACAATCTATTTTTTGTAGTAGTACGTATAGTTTTTTTTAGCATCTTAATTTTTCTTCTTCTTCTTGTTTTTTTTTACAATTTCTCATGGTTCTTTAAATCCGACAAGTGTTTTTACAATAAATATAATTATAATTTTTTTTTTGTATTTTTTATTTAATTTGCAAATATTTTATTATCATATTATACTATTAAATACAAGTAGGTGGCTAGGGCTGGTTATGGTTTCAATTCTTGTTTTTTTTTTTTTGTGATGGTTGATTTTTAATGTTTGTATTTTATGATTTTTTTTTATTTCTTATATATTTTAACATTTTAATAGCGTTATATAGAGTGCTAAATTATAATATGCTAAAATTTTTTTTTATATATGTATTCATCGGATATTGTTATACAAGCATATTGTATACCTTACATGTAAAATGAATTGTTTTATGGTGTGTTTTAACATACACATTTTATATTTACAAATGTATACAATATGAAAATCACAATGTTGAAATTTATTTTCATTGTTTTCTTGTTGTTTTTTTTTTTGTTATGATAAAATGATAAATTCCTTATATTTTTTTTAATATTTTTATTTTTATTTTTAATTTCTTATAAAACGCTTGCGCTATAGATCCTTTTTCTAATACAATATAGTTAAAATATATATTTTTTTTTTGATATTGTATATATAAGGATGAATAATTCGAAATTCCGGTCAGTTAAAATTTTGAATTCTAACTGTTGCATTCTTATAAAAACAAATAAAAACAAAAAAAAAATTTTGTAAAAAATATAAGATAAAATTATTGTTATCAATAATATAAGCCAACAGTATTTAAAATACATATACATATATATAAAAAACAACAGAGTATATCAACAAAAATTTGAAAATTCAACATTATCCGCAATATTAGCCAAAACTATATTAGAGACTTAGTGCAAATTAAAATAAGTAATAAAGAATTTTATACAAATTTTTTTTTTTAAAATTAAGCTCTTCTGTAAAAGTAAATTATTACTTTTGAATAAAGAATTTAATTTTAAATTTTTTTAATTATTTATTTTTTTGCATTTTTTTCACAATAAATTTAGAAAAGAAACAAATTAGCATAATGAAATCATTTTGTGTTGTTGCATTTTTGGCTATTTTTATTGGATATAGTTTTGGTATTCCAACAAAAGTGAGTATATTAAATATTTTTTATATTATTATACATAAAAATATATAAGAAATATAATATTTTAAAATTAATTAATAATAATGAATATTTTATAATTATTGAAAATTAAATGGTAATTTATAGGGAAGCTTTGTTTATTAACATAAAATTAACGCCATCTATATATTATTATAATTGCAAAATTCTCTCTTGCATTTAAAATTTGTTTTTAATTTTAATTTAAATAAATTTAATAAATTTAAGATAAATGACGTTATTTAATAAATATTAAGTTTAATTAAAATTTTATTTAAAAATTCAAGAATTAAATAAATTTTTTCTTAATTTGGAACAAATAAAATATGTTCTTTAATTAAAATTTTGATACGGGAATTTTTCGAAGCGAAAATTAATTAAAATGAGGATATTTCTATAATATATTATTTATTTAATTGCATGAATAAAAATTATTTATTTAAATTATATTTAGAATTATAATTAATTATAATTGAACAAGCGGAATAATTTAATTTTCATTGATCATAATAAATTTGTTTAATTCCCTTAATTTTAATAATTAAAAATATTTTATAATAAACTTACAATATTTCTGCATGATTATTAAAATCGACATATCACTGATTACCAAATATTTATATACCAGTATTTATCATATAATTGATAAAATTTTCGATAACATTTATTTATTTCAATTTTATTTTATACAATGCACATAATATTGTAAATTTATAACCCTTAATCAATTATAATGTAAAATTAAAATCATCTTCAAAAAACATATAATCTTTATAAAGCAAATTTAATAAAATTTTAATTAAATTTTCGTAAAAAACTTGTATAAAACTTTACTTTTCTTTGTATAATATTGTTTTTAATAATTAAATTTATAAAAGTTTTAAATATTTTGAATAAAGTTTTAAAAAAGTCCCAAATTTTTAAAAAAATTTAATACACAAATTTAATTGAATTTTATTGGAAAAAAATATAAAAATAATTTTGGAAAATAAAAAAATAGTATAGATTTTAATCAATAATAAAAAATAAAAATTGACAAATTTTTGTTTTTTACAAGTGTTGCAAGAAAGGAAAATTTATGTATAAATAGCATAGTACCGTTTAATATTAATTCTACTGTGGCAAATTTGTTCTGATAACCACTTTGAAATAACACAATATACATGCAAAATTTGCATATGGCACATTGGGAAAAATAATGACACAACTGAAATATAAAATTTCGATTTCCGGAATTTAAAGTACTTATAGCCTAGTGTAAATTACTATCGAAGGCTAAAAAACCTTGGTATATGAAACTATTCTATAAATATATGAACAAATTCTCTGTATTATTTTATTACATAAAATTTTGTATATTAAAATATAATAGTATAATAAAAGCAAGTTTTCAACTCTGCATTTTTGACTCATGCCATTGTTTCCACAAATGTTTGATATTGATATGGTTATACAAAGTAATACAAAATTTGAAATTCAATTGAAGAATCGGTTTGGAATTTTCCAAAAAGAAAAGTTAGCTTCAATTCCTTAAATTTAATTTACAATGGAATTTTATTTAAAGCAGAATTTTATTAGCAAAAATAAAATTAAATTTCTTAGAAATCATTTAATTAATAAAATTTGTGTGAGCACTTATGTTTTGAAATTAATAAATTGTAAAAATCATTAATTTTCCTTAAACTACATATATATATATATAATTAAGACCTTCAAACACGGAATTTAATACTTACTGTATACATTTTAAAAATATTAACATTTATAAAATTGAATAGGATCTGGAATGGCCAGGAATTTTCAAGAAATTTGTAAAAAAAATAAATTTTCTCGTAAATTTTTTTCATAAATTTTTTATACCATTTACAAAAATATATTTAATGTAGGCATTTATTTTACTTTTGTATTTTTTCATCCGTGTGCTAAATTTTCACAGTACATTGATCTTTATTTTAAAAAAAATTTCTGCCCAAAAGCAATAATACACAAAAAAAAAAAACGGAAAATTACTCAAGAATCAATTCTATATAAAAATTTTGGTAAAAAGCTTATATGGTTTCGGTTAATTAAATTTTAAATTTTAAAAGTTTCCAAAAAAAAAACAATACTCCTTTTCTTTTATTTTATAAGTGTATATGGACATTTCTTATTTTGCTTGCAAAATGATTGACGACATATTATGAATATGTCAAATATTTCAAAAAAAAAAAAAAAAACAACAAAATTACTAAATTATATTTAAAGTTTTCTTAAAAACAAAAAAAAAAATTTTTTTTTCTAGAAAATTTTCTAACAATTTCCTTAGTAATTTTATTAAAAAGGACTTGAATTTTATTGAGAATTTTTTTTTTGTAAATATTAATATTTAATTTGAAAAAGGATCAAAGCTGTAATATCATATTGTAACATTCATTTATGGGGCAATAAAATTTTGTAGTAAGAAATAAAGAAAGATTAACATATTTAAGCCGATAATGGAGCATATGTATCTATGTATGTGTGTATGCCCACAAGTCAAAATACAAAATTGCCTAAATTTAAAAGAAAATATCATAAATATCAATAAATCTTATACATATACCAAAAATATTAAATTCTGTACACAATGGAGTGTACGAATGAAGACAAGAATTGAAAGAAAAATTTTTTTTTTGTTTTGGAAAGAAAATTACAATGGCGTACTTAGTATTGAATTTCAAAAATATTTTATTAAATTTTTATGTGTAAATTAAGATTTTATTATAGAATATAGCAAGTAAAATCAATATTATAAATTTTAACATAATACTCGTAATCCCCGAAAAAAATCAAAAAATGAAAGTGCATATTTCAAGGCTTTTATTGAAGGTTGTTACATTCTTGCATTCATAATTAATTTTTAAATATAAAAGCGATTGGCTCACCCTTTTCAATGACAATGAAAATTTTTCCGTAAAATCATATTTTTTATTATTTTGTTATTTTTTAACAAAATATGATTATTATTTTATTTTTAAGGCTTATTAGGCTGGGCCTTATAGAGCACTAATTAATTTTTCAATTTTCAGTAATCGATTAATCAAAAAATTTGCAGAGTTTTAGTTGACGGCAGAAACTAATATTAAAATATTACTATTTCTGCTTTGTTCATTACCGATGGAATTACAGGACTTCAACAAATCCTCTGAATCACAATCTGTTTTGGACTTGCCACCTTATTTCTGACCATTATTTTCTATTAGATTTGGCCTTCTTAAATATGGTTCATCACCAGATGTTATCGGATTTACCCCACTTTCTTTTTACCTGTGCGATCCAATTTGATACCAACCTGAATTCGGCATCCGAAACGTGTTTCCCAGTCACCTCTACTTTTTTTCTATTATAGTGACAATCACAGGCTTTTGCTCTGTAATCACGTAAAATACTAATAAACTCTAATAATAAGAAAAATATTTTTTTAAAAAGTTACAAAGGAAAAAGTCGTTCGTGTAATTGAGCTCTGATTTATTTTTGAAAAGAATGTCGTAAGTGAAATAAATTTTCAATATTAAACTCAATACTATAAATTTCACCCAATTTCATCCTGGATATCGTATCGTCTAATATAAATTGCCTTTTTTATTCAAATACAATTACGAGTATTTTAATAAATAATATTTTTGTACATTACTGAAGCATTTGCATAATATCCTTAAGTTTATATGATTTAGCTCTTAATTTTTTAATAGAAAAATACTTCTCACAAGATTTTATTTTTCATATTATTGTACCCAATATTGAATTCTGACAACTGTTCAAAAAGACTTATTTGTTATGAATTGATTATCGAAATGGTTATAAACCAAAAATTCATCAACTAAATTAAAACGAAATTAATTTTCATAAAAAATCAAATAATATTTTTTTTTTCAACAAAAAACAGAAAATTTTTTACCAAATATTGTGATAAGCTAAATTATCTTTTCTAATGAGATTAAAAATTTTGAAAAAAAAAAACCTTATCCATTTAAGAACTGAAATCATAGATAAAATAATCCAGCAATTAACAAACCCTTTATGCTTTATATAAGAGTATATTTACATATATGATAATTCAATTATTAGCCTTGTAACCAATTTACCACCTTCCATTAGAGTAAATATTATTACCTTGTATATACGTGTTCTCCATGCTCATATATACATATAAATGGTATTGGTATACATACTCGTATAACCATATAATCTTCTTAATATTTTTTTTGAAATTTTTCTCTCTTCATTATAAAGTGGCTATTTTCAATATTGTTTCACGTGCAATTTACAAACTATAAAATTGATGTCCTTTTTCTTTTTTCCTATTATTTTTTTTCTTGTAAAGGATTTTCAAATGATTATTTTTACTTCTTTTTTTTTTTGTATTTTCATTTTGTTTATTTGTGTTTTTTGTTTTTGAAAGTACAATAGTCAAAAGAAATAAAAAGTTTTAAAAAGCTTTTCACAAAATCAATAGAGGAGAAAGTAAAAAAAAAAAATTATTCACTAGAATCAATTAATATTTCATTAAAAAAAAAATCTTGTCAATAGATTTAACAAGAAAACAAAAAAAAAGTACAAAATATAAGAGTGGGTAATCCTTTATTAGATTAATTTTTCTGTTCTATGCATATACATACATACATATAAAAAATTAATTAATATCCTTTTATTAGCAGTCAGTCAAAATTAATGTTATTAAGGAATTTTTTTTTATTATTGAGACAATTTTTTTTTTGAAATTTTAAGTATTTTAAAAATTTCTATATTAATTGGAAATTAAAAATAAATTGATTCTAGATTATCGACCTTGAATTATAGCAGTTTCGAAAGTAAAATTATTAAAAGTAAATTTTTCGAGTGAATGCCAAAGCCAAGTATGTATGCCAATTCATTACTTCTAAACAACACGTAATCCTACCATGAAATTTTATGAATTGAGCATTCTAGATGAAATATTATAGATTTAAGTTATAATTTTAATTCTTCTATTCCATTTTCAAACAGAATATTGTATTTTCAGTTTAGAAATTTTTGAATTTTGAATTTCAAATAAAATAATCAACATTACAAATTAATTCGAAATATAGAAAGCCATTAAAAACTAAACCAAATTCTTCTGCTAAACAAATTGTTGGCGTGTTTGTTGTAATTCACAGGTTGCACTTTTACCCTTTAAAATTTACTGGTAACGTGAGAATACCACCTTTTAAAATTCATTTTAAAAAAATTCAGACCAAATTCTACAATCAAAATTTTGTTTTCCTGATTGTTACATTATACAACGAAAACCGGTTGAATTAAAATTGTTTAATTTATCAAAAATTATTTTTTTTTTTGTAAATTAAACAATTTTCATACTTCGTTTTAAAATGATATTAAATTTTTATAAATAGCAAAATATTAATATATAACAAGTTTATTAAAAAATTGCATATCTTTAGGATTAGGATAATTTTTTCTCATTAAAGTAGCGATTCTATTGTAAATGTTTATTAAATATCGTATAAATTTGTGAACAGTGAAATCCTGTTACGTGTATAACTAAAATTTAAAATAACTTAAAAATGTTATACAAGTTATATGCAAAAATTACCTAACAGTTTATTTTGTTTTTTACCTAACAGTCAAAGTTTCTCTTATAATTTAATTGTTCTTCAAATTGTTCTTTAAATTGTTCTTCAAATCTAACATTATATATTTCTGTGTCTATTTTAAATTTCAATCTTTTTAAAATTTTTTTCAATTTCCTTCCATGCAATTTCTATTGACTCCTTAAGAAATATTAAGAGATGTTTACTTTTTATAACAAATTGAAACAGCGAAAAATAGGACGTAGGTAGGGCATAACATAACATTTCCAAAAAGAGAAAAAAGATCAAATATTTCTTTTTAATAATCGAAAATTTACATACTCTATTAAATAACATGATTATATATAAATATACACATATACATATATATTTCTATTTAAAACTCAAAATAATTTTACTTAAAATGGATAGCCCCACATAAATAATTTCTTTAATAATTGAAAAACTTTTAATATAACAAAAGATGAAAAAAAATTTGAAAAAAAAATAAATAAAATTCATATATGGAATTGAAAATCTTTGATGAAATCAACACATGAGTATACGAGTATATGTATGTGTATTGTAAAATAAAATTTGCCATAATAACGGTAATAATATTTTTTTTTTTCCAATTTAAATGTACATATATGAAATATTATTTTGATTAATGTGTATGTACAGGATGTTTTAAAAATTATACATGAAATTTTATTACTCTCATATTATTTATTTAATAATTCTCAAGCACAAGTCGTTTCAAGGAAAATTACGGCAAAAATGTTGAGCAATGAAGCTATTATATTCAACATGTATTATATTCAGATCAAAAATATTTTGTTTGAAAGCTTATGGCACAGAATATCATTTCTGTGGGTCTCATTCTTAATATACAGTTTTTTTTTTACTTAAACTGCCCTTGATACAATTTTTATGGTAGGTACATTATATTTAAAATTGGTTTTTATCACGCTAATAAAAATTTCTACGAAAATAATATGCGAACATTAAAAAATATTCAAAATTACGAAAAACAAATTTTAATTTTCAACGATTCCATTTCAATATTGCGAACACGTGTAATATCGACCTGATCATTAAAAAAATTAAGAGTCTACATTTTAATGGAAACCGAAAATTACTTAAAATTAAAGCTATACGTTCTTTTCTCATATATTCAGATTGAATGTATTTTCGAATCGATTAATGTATTACAAAATGAATTTATTAATTATTCAAAAACAATTTTTTACATTTTGTAACCACTTAAAGTACAAAATGTAATTGAAAAATTTTAATAAGTACTTTTGTCATTTTAAGAAATCGTAAACAATTTTAAAATAAAATTTTTCATGATTCATGTTACTTAAAACGATTTTACTTTAAATGTAATAATAATACGTAATTATTAAAGTAATAAAATTACTTGATAGTGAAATATAAATTTTATTTGAAATTTAAATTATATAATTTAAAAATAAATTCAAACACATAAGCCTGTAAGCGTCAATGTCATTTGCAAGTTCGTTGTTTACAAACGCATTGTAACATTAGTACATTTGGATTAGCAAACTGAATAAATTTTACATTTTCAAATTTTTGTGCATTTTCAGTTGACTGTTATTCAAATAATGTTTCTGATTACGCAATAATATATTCTGTACAGGCCTAGGTATATAATTAAATTCAATCTGCTTATCTCAACAATAAAATTTTACGTACCCAAATCAGCCGAAAATTTAAACGTGGAATCTAAAATATCGGGAGACTCTGTCTAGTATACGAAACTAACGAATTTGACATTTTAGAATTTTATTTATATAAATATACATATGTATATGTTCTTCTATATTTTTTGCTCTTTCGGTTAGTATAATGTATATTAATAGATTTCTTGGAATAAAAATATAAATTCAATTAAATTTTTGAATGAAAATGAAATGTTGAAACGACAACATATACATATTATTATATTAGTATATAAAGAGCAAATAATATGATTTTAAGGTCCTTTAGTTTTGACTACAAAGATAAATCATCAATATTCAATATATAAATAAAAGCCGGATATCGGATGAAAAACGATATATGTACAATAACAAGATGTTTGATTTTGAATACAATAAAATATGAAAATATAAAATCTTATACATATACATATACATATATATTATAAAAAATAATCCTTTTTGGATATTAACAGTATAATAGTATATAGTGACTATATAACAATATAAAAAGATTATTGAAAAAAGAACAATAATACACTTTATACGAGTGCGATATTGTTATATAAATGAGGCTTTGATCTTTTTTGTTCTACTCTACATTTCAGTAGTTTTTTTCTTCCTCCTAATTTTATGTGTACCAATAATTTTATTTTTATTGTAAATCCTTTCATTTTGATTATGACACGTTTATTTTTATTTCACCTATAATTTAATTTGCTTATTGGTGTTTTATTGTTTGTTATTTAAGAATAATAAAAATAATATTCAAAGATATTGGTAACACCATTATATGAATAAATAAATGAATTTTACAAGTTCTTTAACTTTAAGGAAAACTATGAGTTATAAAACTAATATGAGCTATTTAATTCGATATCGTTATAGTGGGACTTATTCTAAGTACCAAATTCTTCGATAAAACGGATATTTATCGTAAAAATTTCAAAAAACCTTATCGTAGACATGAATCATTTGTATGAACTGGTTTATGTTTGCAATAATAATATCGGAGGATTTTTATGTTAAATATCAATATCATTTAGTGATTCGATACTCAATACAAAGTCTAGTGTTTGTTTTTGGCACAATCGCAGAATTATAAACTTATATAACATTAAAAAACATGTACTAATACTTCACTTGTAGAACAGTTTTAGTATAGAAAATCATATAATCGTCATTTAACCGTTTCAATTTCAACTTATATAATGAACAAAGCCTATACGCCAAACAAAATATTCTGAAATTGTGAACCATATATGAAAATTATTGTCCCTTGTAAAACTGTTATAAAATATTTAACAATTTTAATCGAACTTCAAAAACAAACGGGAATAACTATAATATATCCAAAAAATATAAAACTTTGATAAAAATAGTAAAAATTTTTGAATAATAAAATAGCAATGTCACTGTCAATGACTAAGGAGTTTTGCTTAAAATCAAATTATTTTTTTTTTGTTTTTCAAAATATTTTAATTGATTATTTTGTTATTTTAATTATTTTATTCTATTCTACATACATACATATGTATATACATATTGAATACTGACCTATGTCACATTTAATTAAAATTAATTTTTGAAGTCATTCACAATGGTCGTAAATTCCTCATATAAAAAAGAAAAACCATAACCATTGTTTGATTTTTAAAGAAAAAAAAAAAAATTTAATAATTTAAAAAATTTGATGTTTATAAAAAATAAGAAAACAGAAGAAACATTTTTAATTAAATTTATTTTTAAATGAAGAAAACAAAAAAAAACAAAAAAAAAACAAATAATAAAATTTCACCCTTTATCAAAACTTTTGACATGACAAAGTTTTTTTTTTTCTTTACACTCATTTATATTGTTTTTGACTTCAAATATAACACTTATTAAACATGTATAAATGAATGTTTATATGTGTGTATTGTAAAAAACAAGAAAAATTAGTTTACATAAGTTGTTTATTTAAAACAAAATTAAAAACAAATTTTTGAATGTCTTTTTTATTTTGACATAATATAGCATCAAAAAAAATATCTCTCAAAAATCGTCTAAGAGTCTACTCACTCACTCATATTATATTTGAATTGTCAACATTTTTGATTTACTCACCTCACGCACATGCGAAAAGTTTAACATAATTTCTTATTAAATGACATATGCTTATGACGTACATACATAATAATATTCATTTTAATCAAGATTTTATTTATTCTGGAATATTTATTAGGAACAAATATAAAAAAGAAATCAAAATAAAGAAACAAAAATCCTGAAAAACTTTCTTATTTCTTATAGCAATTGTGTCATCATAAAAAAAAAATTTTAACTTTAATGAAAAGTTTTTATATTTTTTTGAAAATTCTAAAAATATGTTTCTTAAAATTACATAAATCTTAAATATGAGTAATGTATTCAATTTTAGTTACTTTATTAGAAAAATTAACCCTTTTAATACAAGGATGAAAAACTGAGTTATTTAGAAGTGTAATTTTAATAATTTCTAATTCCAACTCAGAAATCAAAATTTTGCGAAAAATTACCATTATAACAAATTTTCAATATGAAATATATATCAACCATATTTCGGTATATTGTCGATTATTGAAGAGAGATATGGGCAAAAGAATTCCTCCCCTCTAGCCATCGCAGTCAGAATAATCGCTTATTGTATAGTCTTCCCATATATACCACTAATACTAATCTAGTCAAATTTATATTCGGTTATATAAAAAATTATATAAAAGTTAAAAATTATGCAAATGTATGTGTGGTCTTTCTAATTGTTAATTTGAATGGTATAAATATCCATTCACAATAAATGTGAAAAATTCTCTAAAAATGAATGAAACTTTACTATTATCCTTCATATTCCTTTTATAATTTAACAATAATAATTCTGAACTTAATCTTATTAACCTTTGTTATATTTAATTATATAGAAATTTGTTTAATTTTTAACACCTAAATTTATGGTTTCCGCCATTTAACAATATTATATTTTACGTATATTATAAGTATAACAGCGTTATAGTTTACATTTATCCTGAAATAAATGATTTTTTTATTTTATTATAAGTAAGTTGTAATCAGCTTACTTATATATACAATACATTTATCATGTAGACTCATATATAGACATTCTCGATTATCATGCTACGATTAAATCACCTACAGAATTTTTTACACATTATCATTGTTTTTTGCGATTTGAACACCTTTAAGAAAAAAAATTTTAATTCACACTTCTGTTTATATGTTTATAAAACAAAGGAACTTAAATTGTTCTTAACAAATATATACACATAAGCCCATATAAGCATACGTATATGTATATACATATTAACTTTTCAAACAGATTACATTTTAATAAGATAAGTACATATATATATATAAGGTATATATAAGGTTTTAAGTATAAAAATAAAATCGTGACATGATTACAAAAATTTTAATGTTTTACACTAAATTTTACAATAGTTTGATATATATCATGTACATGTAATATATAGTTATCATGTAATATATAGTTATATTTAAATAGATATTATGAAAAAAAAAGGTTATTTTTTAGTATAACAGTTTATAAAACTATATATTAATGTACAATTGTATTATATATATATATAAAGATAAATTAGGCGAAAATTTTCTGTAATAGAAAATAAGATGTTGAATATAAGAAAGAATAATGATTAATATATTAAAGAAGAAAATTCTGGGTATATAAAGGAACAAATTTATATCTCACTTGAGAATTATATTATATAATATTTAAGCTTCTATATAAATTTTTAATAAAGTTGTATACCATAGAGTGCGAAAATTGAATAATCAAAATGTTTGTACTTTTGATATTTAGTTTACCTAATCACCTGGTCGTAGATTATTGCAACAATATTTTTAAATCCATGCACTATACTAGATTTTTAAAATGCATGAATTTTTCAAAATTCTTTGAAGAGGTCAAGAAATGCATTCTTGTGCGTATAATCATTATATAATTATTTTATTAAGAAAATACATTATATAGATGGCATATTAGTTGATGACATCGTGGTGAAAAAATTTTTAATATAATTTGACCACTTTTTTCTAATATAGAGTAGAAGATTCTCTTCAATTCCATTAAATTTCAAAAATATAATTTGCAATTACTTATGTTTTTCTTTTTACCATCTCTGTATAACAATATTATTACATATATTATACAAGAAAAAATTTCTATTATTTAGAATTTCTTAAACTTTTAATTTCATTTCTTTTTCATTTCTTTAAAATAATTTTAATGCTTTGAATGTCATAAAGGCATCTGCAATTTGTTCATTCTATAATGTCATTTTAAAATTAAATACAAGAGACTTAACAAACACAAGTATATGGTATATATAGATATATAAGTATATAAATTTGGTTGACCAACAAAATGCAATTAAAAATTGCATTAAAGTATTCTTCTCCATTAATTCAATTTAAAATGATATTTCAAATCAACAATGTTGTTTGTCCTTTTTTTTTATAATAAAATCGTAGAAGAATTTTTTCTTGTATCCATTTTAAATAAATGGAATATGATGCAATTAAGTAATAAAAATAAAAAAAATAACAACGAATTATACATAGTGATGATGAAATTATATTTAAAAAATGCATCCTTTTGAATATCCTTAAAAAAAATTCAGGAAGAAGAGGAGCATGGCATTTAAATATTAAAAGTAATGGCAATGCGTCAGCCTATAGAAATCGGTGTGGTGAACTTGTTTTTGGATCCAGTTTGAAGAAAAAAAAAATTTTAATTTTTAAGTTATAACTTGTTCCTTTTGGCCTTAACTCGGCCACGTCATCTATCTGTTCTGTAATTTGTGGGAATAACAGAATTACAGAAATTTATTTAAAAAATAATTACAAAATTTTAATTAAAAAAAAAACACAAATAGTTTTATTAAATAGTTTACAAAATTTCGGCTGATTTTGGCCTTTTCAAAATTTCTAGCGATTAGAGAATGAAAAATTAATTTTAGCATTTATAAGAGTATTATTTGCTCTCTTTAAACTCGTGATTGTTACTCGTTATTACAATTTTATTATTCAAAATTCACTATTGTAGTAATTTGCTTTAAAAGTATTTACTCAGTCTTACTGATTACAAAAACCGATCTATTTCCTTCAATTTAAGAGAAAAATTAATTTTTTTTTTTTAATTAAAAAATGTTTTTTTTTTGGAAAATATTTAATTTTCTTGCGTCCAAATATTAAGTTAATTCTTCTTCACTCTTTTAAAAGTGTTATATTAGTTCCTCTTCACCCCTCTTCACTAAAACTGTTTTATTTTTTTTTTTTTAAATAAATTAAAGGACCAATGTATAGTTTTGTAAGATAATCACGTACAAAAAATATTAATTTCATTTTATTTTAGTCAAGTTTTTTAACCTTCATTTACTTGTGTAAAATTTATTTCAAAACTTAAATAATACTGTCAAATGATTTCGTTTAAATGCTTGAAGAAACTAATAAATTATTTTTAAGTAAAAACAAAGAATATTTAATTAAAATATTGCAATGAATTTGGTGAAATGAGAAAGGTCATGTATTATAGTAAAATTTTTCAGTTTTAATGTAGAGAATAAAATTTTTAAAATTGCAATGTAATGCAGTGTATAATGTGAAACAGAATTGAATTCTGTTTCTTCAGAATTCTCAGATATTTAAAATAGAAATAAATATTGCCAATTTATAAGTTAAAATATTTATTAAATATCTTAAATTTCAAATTAGAATTAATAAAATATTGAATTATTCTTTTTTTTCTTGCTAATTAATTTGCGAAAATTACAAACTTACAAGCGTGTGAGATTTTAAAATTTTAGTAATTTTATTTTTGTTATAGCCAACATATTTTCCATAAATGATGTTCATTAAGCTTAAATAATTAAGTATGCACTAATTTTTATTGCTTAAAATAAACAATAGATGGCAATAAAAAATTGAAAACGAAAGTGCGTTAGTGTTATTATTTGTATTTCCCCAAATTATAAGTCAACATTAATTAACAAAAACGCAATTTGTTCATTAAGAGAACCAACGTAAAAAATAAATTAAAACAGAAAAAGAAAAAAAGGTACAGGTAAATTTTCGCGATGGAAATCAAATGTTATTTCAGAGCAAATATCCTTACGTACTCTTACATATGTACATATAAATTAATGATGTATATGTGGATCTATATATATTATAACATATGGGAACTAAAAATAATTGTGGTTACCCTTTATTTCTTATTTATTTTCTGATTTAAAAATTCTGTTAATTTCGAAATATTTTACATTCTTTTAATTTGCATATGGCATTCAAAACAAAATATTAAGGCTTACATTTTTCCTTTAAGTTATTAATTAAAAAAGGTTGAGAGTGTTGGTGGATTATCAATTTAAACCAAACCATTTAGGCCACATTTAATTTTACTTTCTGAATTTAATATCATAATTGCTGGAATATTAAAATGCGCACTTATCATGGAATATATTCCAAAAAAATCTTATTATTTAGAAAATTTCAATAATTTCTTCTATACTTTATATTTTTTTTAAAAATTTTTCCATTAAATCTTTGGTTACCAACAAAATTTTTTAAATGAATGTAGGAAAAGCTTATGTTTAATGTTAGCTTCTAATATTATATTTGTCTTTCAGCAATATTTAACATTAATTACCTTTATAAATTATTTCCCTTTTGGAAGGCAAATTATTTTGGTTATTTAATTTCGAAATTATAGTCAATTTTTTCCATTTTGCCACGTATTTCGTATTCAAAATCATTAAATTACATAGAATCATATAAAAAATATTAATGCGCTCTATTTGCTATAGGTGTGGCTATAAAATATAAAATTAATGTTACCTATACATACGAAACTTTTCACACTATACTTTATTATTATTTCACCAATTTCGAAAAATGTATAACAGAATTATATTCTCAATTGAATTTAATATTTCGAAAATTAATTGCATACTTTTAGGATAATAAAAACAAAATCATCTCATACAATAATAATGTATTTAACTTGAAAAATATTCAAAAGATTTTTTTTAAATTTTATAATATTAATAAAAATATTTTTATATTTTCTTTCTCTTTTTACAAATTAGGTTCATGGATATGACGAATACATGTTGCAAAATAACTTAAAACAGCTTAATCAGAATGAGGGTAAGAGCTTCTTTTGACATTAAAAAAAAAAATACATTTTTTATTTAATTATTTTATTTTCAATATTCAATAATTTATAGAAGCTTTTAAGGTAGTAAATTTGGTTTTTCTTATACAATATTCACTTATATAAAACGGAAGTGAATTTTTTTTTTTGTTTTTTAAATTTAATAATTTTTTTAAGTTTTTTGCGTAAATTGTTTTTATAATTCAATATGTTAAGTAAAGTATATTTTGTGATAGTATTCATAGTAGTATAATAATAATAGTTTAATAAATTTTAAAATATAATTGTGTATAATTTGTAATATTCACAAATTGTTAATATAACGGTAATATTTGATCGTATATTTATTAGATTAATTAAAATTTCAATTGAAGCATTTATCAAATTAAAGGCTCAAATAAACAACACTTAATTTAATTCAAGTAAAGAACATAAAATTTGAAAATAAATTGAAATGTGAATAACCATATTCGAAAAAATATAACAGAAAGCAAACAATTGCAAATCTTGCATATTTTAAGCGCAAATTATCAAAAACTTTCAATGGCATTCTCAGAAAACCTCATTCAGAATTTATAATCAAATTTTCAATAGATTCTTCTCATCTAATATTCTTTTTCAGAATGCAATTAAAAAAATTTTAATAATGAAATATACTCAAAATTAATTTTAATCTTGTTGAAAAATTAATAGTGTTATAATAAGCTTCTGATTGAAAATGTAATATTCAACGTATTGCCTTCTAAACCCCCATAAAATGGTAAACATAAAAATGTAGTGGTGAGAACTAGGTATATATATTGTTTTTTACAAAACCAGTGGTGAGAAATTCAAATTTTTTAATAAAAATGCCGTCTACTTTATTTAATTACTCTACTTCAATTTTATATTTCAATTTTATATATATATATATTTCTTATATATATATATATAATAGAAATTCCAAACATAAGTATAATATAATTAGTAATAAAAATTAAAAATAAATTTGTTTTGTTAAAAAGTTGAACAGTTTTGTTAGTTTTTATAAATTTATTATTTATTTTAGAAAATAGAATAAAAAAAATTTTTTAAATGATTAATAAAAAAATAATTTTATTTTTTAATGTATTATAATTTAAAGCTTCTTTGTTTTGTTCAAGCCATTCATTTTAAATTCATATACATATATACGTAAGACGTTTTTTTCACATTATTCACCATATTAAATTTAATTCACCTTATTATACCAAATTAATATATTTTATTTTTTAACAATTTTATAATATTATATAATACAGTAAAAATCATCATAAATTAATTATAACATCACATAATATGTATAACACATATATATAGAGAGTAGATATTTGAATTTGAAATTATTTCAATGTTAAAAATATATATAAATATGTTTAGAAAAATGTTTTTATTTTATTTTATAGTTGAGTGTGCTTTAAAGTAACAAAATTCAAAAAAAAAAAAAAAAAAACAAAAAAATAAAAAACAATATTAAATAAAAGTTGTGCAATTTTTAAAATTTGTGGTAGCGGTAATTAAGCAAAACATAATATGTATAACAGTTATGCTCTCAAATAAATTTACTATATATAAATTATAGTAATTATGGATTTAAAAGTATTATACTGTAATTTTGCTGTTAAAAAATGGTAATGGTTATTTTTTATTAAAAAAAAATTTTTCTATGTTATTAATTAAAAAAAAAAAAAAAATTATTTAAAAATTTAATGCATTTTATAAATTCATTTTAGAAAATTATAGCCCATATCAAGTATATAGAACATTGGAATCAATAGGTGGTGGACATCTTTTAAGAGATCTCAATGCTATTTATTCTGGTAAGTGACCACTTTTTTTTTAATTAATTAATAATATAATACACGTTATTAATTTTATATATATTTTTTTCCAAATTAAAAAATTTAATGCAGCTGATAAAAGTACTTTGAAAAGTGAAAAAAATGCCAGATTAAGTGCATTACTAATGAAATTATTACACCATATAGAAACAACACAAGGTGAAAAAAATGATATTGATTCGTATGTATCAGGATCTGGATTTCCATCAAAAAGGACTATCGATTCCATTGGTGGAGCTAATTTATTAAAAAAATAAACCACCTTCAGATATATATACAAATATATTATGTATACATATATGCGTATATATATATATACTTGGATATATTTATTTTTTTTTGCACATACGATTAATGTATTATATATATATACATAAATATGTCAGTCACTATATATCGTCGACAATAATTTAATAAAATAAAAATAATTAACAAAAAATTGTATAAAAATTGCACCATTTAAAATAATTAACATGTACTAAATTAATATATATATAAAAAAAAAAATTTCAATATCACTTAATTATATATAAAAAAATATGTAAAAGAAAAAAAAAAAAAAAACAAGAAAGAAGAAATTTGGTTGTGAAATTTTTCTTGTGTTTTATTCAAAATTTATAATATTATTTTATTTATTTATTTAAACCCTTATATTATATATATGTAATTCATTTAAGGATTGAAGTATTTTTCTTATTCGCAGAAATACTGTCGTGGAGTTTATGTTCTCACTCTCAATTATATATAGCGTCCATATTACTCTTTATATATCATTAAAATTTCTTAAATTTAAATATTATACAAAAGGTTTTAAAATATAATAACAGTTTATAATGTTATACAGAAGACAATTTTTTGTAATTACATAATAGAACTACATTTTTTTAGTTGCACTCTTTAAAATTAAAAAATTTAATATTCAATAGCGCTACTCAAAAAAGTCGTACGTTTTATAATTACAAAATTAATATATATGGTGCCACAACTGGCCTGGATGGCCTATGTGTACCCTTAGGTGGGCCGCGTTAACCTATAATTGTATATAACAAGAATTGTCTTCTGTGTATAATACTATTATAAACTATTATACATAATAATAAAATTTAGATTATAAAACTTTAAGCATAATTTTCATTTTTTTATTTTTTATTTTCATATTATTTTCAATCAGATTCAATTTAAATGATTGATCATTTTAAAAATATAAAGTAAAATATATTTGTTTTTTTAATATTCACATATTTTACTTAACATGCTCTCATAAATTATATACATACAATATATATACATATATACATAGCTGACAGATTAATGGCATACCAACGTTTATTGGAAGAAGGGTAATTATATTTTATTGTACAAATTTATAATTAAATTTATAATTGCACATAAAATCATTATATAAATAACAATTAAAAAATTTTTATATAAAAACATTGTATTTTCTAATTAAGAAAAATTTAAAATTCTTTAATTTTTTCTTCTCATTTCTCCATGCAAAAAAAAACATTTCTCAGGCGACAAATTGGCAACAAAATCAAAATTATGACAAATCATTTACAGAGGAACATGATCAATAAAAGAAATTTTGATGAAATTGATCGAGCTGGTTTTACAAATGTCAAAAGAAATTTCGATGAAATTGATAGAGCTGGTTTTAATTTTGTTAAAAAGGATTTCGATGAAATTGATGCTGCAGGATTTAGATAAAAAACTTGAATATCCAGTAATAAAATGAAATAAATAATATTTTATTAAAATATATATACAAATTATATTATAATATAAAAGTAGGAAAGAGTTTTATTCATTCATTATTAAATCTAGTTATAGATCTGAAAATATGTAAAAAACAAAAAATAAATACAAATAAATAAAATATTATTAAATACAGTATTATTATATGAATAAAATTTAAAATATAACTTCTTAATTAAGTTTTTCTTTAATTTTTCATTATCAAATTAATAATTATGATGATTAATATTGAAATGAAATGGCATTTATTGGGCAGAAGGGGTATATGCTCTTAATATGTTCCTAGATAGTACAAATACTATGATAAGTTTATGATGAATGAAAAAATATATATATATATACGTACGAGTGCGAGAAAGATTTATAAGATGATTATCATTACTATTGAAACCCACAACACCGTTATATTAAAATGAAGAGTAAACATCACAGATTTAAAATCAAACAACTTACCTTAAAATTTGAAGAAAGCCATTTTCAACCCAATTTTTTAACAACAATATACGCCCTTCAGCAAACCGAAACCAAAATTATTTTTCTCTTTGCTTCAAATATATGAAAAGAAATGTTCAAATTTTTTTAAGTTATAACACACTTTTATAAATAACAGAGAATTAAACGGAAAAATTTTGACTAGTGTCAAATATGATGTTTCACGCTAATGTCAAAATAGTGCATTTAGAATAAGTAAAGGAATATAGTACTTAAATTTTCATTAAATTGTCAGACATCTTTATCATATGTAATAACGTTTATAAAAATATTGAAAATTTTAAAAGTTGTCAAACGTTTTAAATAAAATGTTAAATTTTAATTGCAATGAATAACAAAAAAAAAATTTCGCCTGAATAAATGTATATATATAGGCAAAAATACTACAACATAAAAAATCATTTAATAAAATGCAGTTTTTTATGTTGGAATCTCTCTATTGAGAGATCTTTGTATCCCCTTTCATGAGATAAAAATTAAAAAATAACTCAATTAAACTTTAATTTTTTACAACCAGCTGATTTTTTAGTCCGTGTGTTTATAAAAAAGTATAACATTCTCAACCATATTATGAAAAAATTACAAAAACCAATCCCATTTTTAATTTTACCAAAACATTAAAAGTTTGCTACAATTTCAAGTAAATAAAATAAAGGAACGCAAGTAAGATAAAATGATTTATTCAAAAAAATAAACTTGGTTAATTTTAAAATTATACTTGATTTAAAAAATAGCTGATTCATATTAAATAACATCAAAGTATAATACGTTAAAAATAATACTACTTGTCAAAAAATTAAATAATGATAATTCACGTAATAGTGCATTAGTGCAGATAAATACAGCATCCTCATATTTATATACAATCACTTAACTAAGTTTATTATTTTTTAATCAGATAACTCAGTTAAAATTTGATTTTGTTTCATAAAACAGCCTAATGATAATTTACCGTCTAATTTTGTTCCAATATGTCAAACTCTAACTACATACCAGTATGACACTTTGAAAAGTTACTAAATTATACTTTTTCCCCCAAGCCAAAAACAAAAATTGTCTTAACGTTTTCTACGGATAAGTTTTGTTAAAGTATTTTATATAAAGTATATTGCAGTTACATTACATACTTTATAAAGTATTACATGTTTTATAAATGTTCCAATAAACGCTGATTTTTTTATAAATGAAATTACTTATATTAAAATACGTTTAAAAAAAATTGTTTTTCACACGTTAAACATACGTCAAAATATATGTAAACACACAGATGCACGAATGCATCTTTTTATTGTAAGCTTTCTTAAAAGTCACTGTAAAAAATAAAAATAGATTAATATTTATTGTCATATTAATTTTGAATTAAATTAAAAAATTTTCGCGCACTTCAAAATATGATATTGAAAGCGGCATTTGCGATAGTAATAACTACAGATATAGTGTGCGCTCAGAACATATCGATATTTATAAACAAGAAATGACAGTTATGTAGGCGTCATTTCTAGTTGGAGAAAACTCATAAAAAAAATGGCAGCACTGTTTAAATGACATCTTTTTTTTAATCAACTTGTATTTTATCTCAAGATATTTCTATTGCAAATAATAATGGAGTCGTCATATTTAATAAATTTAATTAATTGTTCGGTAAATTCGATAAATATCTTATAAATTTTAATTAAATTTTATAAATCGGTTATAATAATATTGAAAAAAGTAAGAAATATGTTTTAGTTTTAATATTTTATTGATTTTTTTTTTTTGTAAATTTTCACCCTCTATATTAAGCTTTTAATAGCTAAAGAGAAAAGGCAGACTTGTCAGACTAATGGAATTTTCTTTAATTTATGTTAATATTTTGCTAAATAATAATTTTAAGAAAAGTGTGAAAAATAAATAGATTAGAATTAATTTTAAATGAAAAATTAATTTTTTTCATTGAGCCAATAATGAGATTTCAATGCTTTTTTGACATTTGAACAAAACCCACCCAAAGTGTAGACATCTATAGATTTTTCAAAATTTTTGTAACATCAAGTGATCTGATTAACAAAAATAAATAAAAAACAAAAAGTTATTACTCTTGTACTTAAATTATTGTTCTTACTATTATAATTTTAATGAAATGATTTAGTTATGGTGCAATTAAAAACTATAATATAGCCAGTTATTATATAAAGAATATCTTAAAGATAAGAAGTTGAGAATAAAAAAAAAAAAAATTATAATATACATATATATATATATATATATACACATATAAAATTTAGAATTTATGGTATTGACAACTGCAACAAATCAAGGATATCGGATCAAAGTTAATATGTTTCGGTAAGGTATCTACCCCCATACTATATATAATTTTTTTTTTCTTTTCCACAAAATATTTTATACGAAAGGATCTGCAAATTTTTCTGTTCAAATTATTTTTAATTCCAATTTGTACCCATAAATATTACAAAATTAAAAAAAAAAAAAACTTTTTTTATTCGGAAATTAACATAAATATTGATTTGCGCATCCTGCGAGGTTACTCAAATTAAAAAAAAATCAAAATATTTTATACGGTATACTGATATTTTTATAATTATTTCGCATGAATTTGCACGGCAAATCGATTTAAAATTTACATGTTTTTCACAAAAAAAAAAAAAAAAATTATAAATAAAGCAAAACGAGTGTATAAATTTGAAATACAACCATCTCTGAATGACTAATTGGTTTTATCAAAACTAATCAGTAAATAAACATAAATACAAAATTAATATAGATTTTGTAAATAGATTGAATTGCAAGTAAAATTATTCAATAAAATTAATTTCTTGATTTTAAAACAAGCATACATACAAGAAAATTTATTGCTTGTGCCTGAAAATATTAAAAATAAAAATGTACCTATCTATACCTACCTACCATCTGGATAACATACCTAGATTTTATATTTTTGCTATAAAATAAATTATTAATGTCTGGATGCAATCTGTACATATATATACATACACATAAATGGACTGAGAAAAAGTAAAGAAAAAAAAGAAAAACTGCATTTAAAAAATATTTTTTTTAATCGTGATAGTAAAGAACTATTGAGTATACAATAAATTTTTGTAATTATTAATAATTACACATTTTACTTATATTAAATAAACATTTAGAACAATTTTAAAGATTTGCGTTTTTTTCGCTTATAATATGGGTGAACTTGATGAAA
Organism: Condylostylus longicornis; assembly: GCF_029603195.1. Taxonomy (NCBI): domain Eukaryota; kingdom Metazoa; phylum Arthropoda; class Insecta; order Diptera; family Dolichopodidae; genus Condylostylus; species Condylostylus longicornis. Next base: position 683,130 of record NW_026578032.1, read on the forward strand.
TAATTTTATTTATTTGAAATTTATAAATATTGTATATCTAAATAAGTTTAAAAACTAGAACTAGAATATTCGTTGACTCAGCAAATAACTTGGAAGGCATTTAAAAGTAAGATTTTTTACATTCATAGTTCTATTTAATTTTTTTAAGCTAATATAATTCTGATACTTTTTTTAATAAAAGTTCACATTTAAATGCACTATAAATATAAACCCTAATACTTACAATGAATGTCATATTCTATTTTCATATACATATACTTGAGTAATTTTTTTTTTTTTATTTAAACACTAAAATAATGTTTCAGTTTTTTTGGAACATTATAATTTAATAATTTAATTAAATATAGTGTTAGCACGCCTTTTGTTGTTTAGATCTGTTGTTAATGTAGTTAAATTAATATCTGTTTAATAATAAATTCATTTGCTATTTTAAATTAATAAAAAAAAAAAACTTTATTAATATATTTTTTGATTCCAGACACCTAAATGTTGTAACATTAAAAAAAAAAAAGAATCCAATGCATATTTAATTCATTAATATTTACTGAAATCCTTATTATTTTAAGCTACATATAAGATAATCGGGCTGTTGGTGTTTAATTATAAAAAATTAACATATAAAATAACCCGATTAAAAGGAAAAATGACTAATAATAACACTTACATAATTTTATGCTAAACTATTTTTTTCGTTTTAAGATATTAAAGTTAATTTTTGAGTAATTTTTGTTCTATATTTAACAGAAATAATTAATTACATGCCAATTGATTTAATAATGTTATCATTAAAGCGGAAATCAGGCAGATAATTCAACAACGTCTAATTTTCATCATTCCCATACAAACGGACATCAAGAACAATCGCCTAACTCCTCTCAATTATCGGTACATAGTGACGAAACTTTAGTAAGAACACATAAACAACAGACTACAACACAACAAGTAACAACAGTTACTAAAGTAGTTCATGAAGTAAAACATTTTCGTCCCGATGGTGCATTAGTTGATTACGTTGCAATGCCTTTGGACGTTCAACACACCGGACCTGATGGCCAAACTGTTGATTATGTTGCCATGCCAATGGGTATCCATGCGAGGTAATTTATTCATTTATGTACATACATACATATATATATGTGTATAATATTTTTTGAAAAATAATATTAAAAATTCTATTAACATTCTTTTTATTTTAGATCACAATATATGAATTATAATCATGTAGATCGGCCTCAACATCCAGATTCACATCATGTGTATGTTGCAGAAGGTGCACAATATCATTCACATTATCAAGATTTCGAACATTATCCATCACAAGCCGATCATTATGGCAATTCAACTAATCCATCAGGAGCTCAACAGGGTGGTGCTGGTTCAGTAGCATATTTATCAGAATATGTTGGTGGCACAAATGAACGTTCAGGAACTCCACAAAGTCCAAATGAACATAGCGGATCGCCATCACCGATGCCTTTGACATCTGTTGCTGGACAACAGCATGCAATTGTTCAACCCGTTGCATATTTACAAGCATCCCACTATGACGAAATGACAGATTTTCGTATTACACCATCGCCTGGAGGCGTACAATTAGATCCGCGATTTGTCGAAGATCCCGCAATGGTTTATGGATATGTTTCGGCTCCAACTTATGGAATTTTGCCAGCCGGTGGGGTTAATCCAAACGCTACTTATGCCACACGCCCTGTTATATACGATGATAATTCAAATGGAACGAATTTCGAAAACGCATTAGCACCCGCTGGAAACGCTTTGACTGGCGGAAGATTATTACTAGAAAGTGATCACGACTTGCAAAAACAATTGTCACAATTATCTATTCATGGCCATGGTTTAATTGATCATAATGTCGCAACTTCTCCTAGAGGAGGAGCAGATGCTTTTAGTTCTAACGTAGCCGGTAACGAGGCTGACCAGCGACAGGTCATGCGGTGGAGAGACCCAAACTTGTCGGAAGTTATTAGTTTTCTAAATAATCCGAATAATGTTATTAAAGCAAATGCAGCTGCCTATTTGCAACATTTATGTTATATGGATGATCCAAATAAACAACGAACCAGAACGTTAGGTGGAATACCACCTTTGGTACGATTGCTTTCACATGAAACTCCAGAAGTTCATAGGTAAATTTAATATTTAATTTAATTTTGCTTAATTTTTACTGAAATCAAATTTGTTTTAAACCATCCTAGGAATGCTTGTGGTGCTCTAAGAAATTTATCATATGGAAGACAAAATGACGAAAATAAGCGAGCAATAAGAAACGCTAATGGAATAATAGCTTTAATAAACTTATTAAGGAGAACAAACGAGTCAGAAGTAAAAGAATTAGTCACCGGAGTTATTTGGAATATGTCGTCTTGTGAGGACCTCAAAAGACCTATTATTGATGATGGTTTAAATGCTATAGTTACTATTATCATTAAACCCCATTCTGGATGGGATCCAATTAATCCAGGCGACACATGCTGGTCTACTGTTTTTCGTAATGCTTCTGGTGTTTTAAGGAATGTAAGCTCAGCTGGAGAATATGCAAGAACAAAGCTGAGGGAATGCGAAAGTTTGGTTGATTCATTGTTATACGTCGTTAGATCTGCAATCGAAAAAAGCAATATTGGAAACAAGATTGTAGAAAACTGTGTTTGTATTTTAAGAAATCTTTCATATCGTTGCCAAGAAGTAGATGATCCAAACTATGATAAACATCCTATGCCAAGTCAATCTAGAGCGTCTTCAGCAGCTTCTTCTCCAAAGGGTAATTTATAAAAAAATATTGAATATTTTAACTAAAATATATGTTATTCTATTTCTTTTTGTAGGAGAAAATCTTGGTTGTTTTGGAGCTAGTAAAAAGAAAAAGGATTCACAAGAGCAAAAAGACAATTTGTCAGTTGGTGGTAGTGGAACTACATCACGTAATTCAATACAAAGAAATGAGCCTGCCAAAGGGTATGAGCTTCTATGGCAACCAGAAGTTGTTCAGTCTTACTTATCACTCCTTCAAAGTTGTTCAAATCCAGAAACCCTTGAAGCAGCAGCTGGAGCTATTCAAAACTTGGCAGCATGTTATTGGCAACCTAGTATTGAAATTAGAGCAGCGGTCAGAAAAGAGAAAGGACTTCCAATATTAGTTGAATTATTAAGAATGGAAGTTGATAGAGTAGTTTGTGCTGTTGCTACCGCTTTAAGAAATTTAGCTATAGATCAAAGAAATAAAGAACTTATTGGGAAATACGCTATGAGAGATTTGGTGCAAAAGTTACCATCTGGTAATCCACAACACGATCAAGGAACATCTGACGATACTATTGCAGCTGTTTTAGCAACTATTAACGAAGTCATTAAGAAAAACGCGGAGTTTTCTAGATCGTTATTAGATGCCGGCGGAGTTGAAAGATTAATGAATATAACACGGCAAAAACAAAAATATACAGCATGTGTGTTGAAATTTGCAAGTCAAGTTTTATTCACAATGTGGCAACATCAAGAATTGAGAGATGTATATAAAAAGCAAGGATGGAAAGAGCAGGATTTTGTAACAAAGACAGTGGCTGCCAGAAACTCAGCACCTCATTCGCCAAATAATGCTAATAATACTTTAAATCGACCAATGGCATCGCAAGGCCGAACACGGTATGAGGATAGAACTATCAAAAGAAATACTGGTGGAGCTGCTGTCGGTAATGAATCTAGAAATAATGGCGGGCTCTCTGTTGTTCATAGTGGATCAGGGGCATTATACTTAAGAGTAAGAAATTAAAAAAATTAATATTAATAGAAATTAGTAATTATAAAATAATAGGAATAATTTTCTTTTCAAACATTTTAGGGTGAAGATATTCCAATTGGTGAACATGCATACCAAGAAGGTGGTGGGCAAGCAGGTGCCTCTGCCGGAAGTCATCGAATGTATCACTCAATGCCCTCCGGAAATGGACCAACTCATTCCACTTAAAGTCATATAAAAATTCAATAGTAATTTTAGATTTACTCTAAACATATTTATACAAAACAATTTAAAAAGAAAAATATGCATTTACATTTATAGAAACCATGATAGAACATTTTACACATCGACACAAAACATTTAGTACGTGTATTTATTATTTATTTATACTAAACAGGCATAAACAAAAATTTAATTAATAAAAAAAAAAATAAACAAAAGGAAAAAAAAAACAAAAAGACAACAACTACGAATACTAAATACTACCATATTATGACTATTTATTAAAAATATTTTAATAAATTTCTAATTATTCAATTAAAACAAAAAAAAAAGTAGCTGAAGCAGTTATAATAAGAATATAATGATAATAAGAATTAGTTTTTTAATTAAGGATTTAGAAAAAAAAGTAAAAAAAAAAAGTATCTATCTTAGTATCTTGTACGAATATTATGTTAAAAATTTTTTTTTTTTTAATAAGCAATTATGTATATTTGTAAAATGTAAAATGTTTCCCGATTATTTTTAGAATTTATTTGAAAAAATCAAAATTAGCATAAACATTCTTACTATAATAGTATTTTATTAGTTTATAATTAAATTATAAATGTTCACTTTATTTTTTATGTTTTTACGCTAATTTTTATATATTATATTCAAAGGTTGGCTTTATAAGAAAAAAATTAATAAAAAATAACTTCAAAATTCTTGCCAAAACATAAAAAATTAAATAAGTGCACACAGATTTTGTAAAAATTATTTAACAAGCTTTCAAATTTTGTAATAGGTCTTTTTGAATAGAATCTTTTTAGTTTGTTTAGAGAATTCAATTATAAAATTTATTTTTATTTTGCATCTTTTTTTTTTTTTGTTGGTCTTCCAATGATTTTCTTGAGTTAATGTGCAATATTGTATTGAAATATAAAATATTTTTTTCTTGAAATATAATTTTATTAAATTATTAATCTTTTAATATTTTAATAAAATACACAAATATTTATAATTTAATTATAAATTTTGAAATAAAAAATAAAAATTGTATTATATGAAAAAAATCCAATAATGTAAATACTTTGTCTCAATTTTCATCCTATTCAATTTATTGCTCAAGAAAAATCTTTACAAAATTTTACATTATATAAATTTATATATGTATTTAGAAAAATTAAAAGAAAAATATGGTATAAATATATTGCTAACTTTATAAACTTTAAAAAACCTAAATGATGTAATAGAAATTTTTTTTGTCATAGTAAATATTTTGTATTGTGAATATTATAAAGTATTTTCTGTATCATAAGATATCTATGTCAATCAAGTTTTTGATAGTTTATAAGGTCAGTGAGATTAAACTATAAAATATTATTTTCTTTTAATAATTTAAAATATAATATAAAATTGACATACTACGTAACATATATAATATGTAAACATATTTTTTACACCCAATATTTTAGTTTAAATTCAAACTTAAGAACATTATAATTACATCTTCAATTAAATATGAATAATTTGATAATAAAATTAAAATTATATATTATTATATATTTATTATAATACAGTTTGCTTCTAATTGATTGTGATAATTTTTCAGCATATGAAATTAAAAAGAAAAAATTTTTAAACTTTAAAAGTAGTTTAAAATTTTGAATTAAACACAATATTATTTTTTAAATTCAATTTTGGCTTTTTAAGAGTAAAAGCCACTTTAAAAACTTGTAAAATAATTTTCTTTAGCTAAAATTGTTTTTATAAAATAAATATATTGATAATGAAATAATTAAAGAACAAATTAATATAAAAATTAAAACTCATCAAATTTAGAATTTTATAAAAATTTATGACCCAATATTTTTAAAATTGAAAAGCCAACCTTTTTATTTTGTTAGACAAAAAATGTAACTCAAATTAATAACTAATTTTTTTTTTTTTTTTTTTTTTCGTTATTTAAAATATAAAAACTTTATTAAGCAAATAAAAAACACAATTGAAAAATTTTATTGTAACAATCTATCAGGATGAATCTTTAAAATTAAAAAAATTTAATGAGTATATTTTAAAGAATCATACCGAGATAAATGTCAATTTTAAAATAAAAAAAAAAAAAAGATAAACGAAATTATAAACATTCCTTTTAAAAGAAAAAAAAAAAGAAAAACTCAAAATTCCTTTTTCCAAATAACTTTTATATTTATTTTTTTTTTCTCTCTTATTTTTGGAATTGATAAATTTTAGTAATGTACATACTAAGAATATTTAATCTTAGTAATTTCGTTAGTATTTAAAAAAAATTATATCTATATATATGTATACATATGTATAAATACATGTACAAATATATAAATATATTTAACTAATTAGTTTTATATAAATAATAACTGAATATATATATATAATTAAAACAAATATATAAAAAAGTTAAAAAACAAAAAAAAAAAAAACAAAACACACACATTTTAATGTTTAAGAAAAAATTTAAAATTAATTAAGAATTTGGAAGTTCTTAAAAAGAAACAAAATACAAGTACGCATGAAAAATACATTAATAGTTTTATATTAAATAGAAATATTAATTATAATATCGCATTCAAAAAACAAAAAAAAAAAACAAATAATTGATTATTATTATTAAAAAATATCATAGTTTTTCACACAACAAAACAAACAAAATAATAAAAACAAAAAAAAAAAAATCCCCCAGTTATAAAGTAAAAATTTTGTTATATTTAACAGTAGTAAAAAATAAAAAACAAATCTTTACTAAACATTATTAAAATAAAAAAAAAAAAATAATAAAAAATTTAAAAAAATGTATATATATATATATAATATATAAATATATTTATATATGCATATACATATACATTATATACATATATAATATTAAAATAAACACGTTCTTAAATTATTTTTCATTTATTATTTGTATTTAATGAAAAAAAATTACAAAAACAAAAAAAAATACAAAAAAAAAAGTATAAAATAAAAAAAAATTACCATTTTTTAATACATAAGACTAATTTTATCTGTTGCCTTTTTGTACAATTACTACCAAACTGAATATTATATAAAAAAAATATAAAAAAAAAAACATTTAAGCACTTAGAAATTCATAATTAATAATTAAACATTATAATTAATAACAAAAAAAAAAAATGAAAAGAAAAAACAAAAAAAAAACATAATTAAAATATTAAATTTAAATATAAAAAAAAAACAAAAAATTTAATATTCTGATTTGCATACACAGCATATAATTGTAAAGTAATAATAAGAGTGAAGAAAAAAAAAAAAATAATCGCAAATTACTTAGCTATCAATTGTTAATGTCATGAAAATAAATTAAAAAAAAAAAAAACAAAAATAATATAATAAACATAATTATGTAAAACAAAAAAAAAAAACAAAAAAAAATTTAAAAATACATGTGGCACATTCTTAAATTAATTTTTTTTTTTTTTCGAATATTTATTTTACTGAAGTTTAATCAATATCTATTAAGGTTAAGCCAATACTAAAAAATAAAAAGGTAAAGAAAAATTTAAAAATATAAACTGCTCAAAATTCTTTAATTAGTCCTTTAATAATTCAAAATACCATCGTAATAATTCGATTGAATCCTCAAAAAAAAAAAATGTGACTTGATCCGATACAATAAAATTCGTAATGATAGAAATTGTTACGATAAGTTATGATTAATACTCTTATCCTTAATTCTGAAATTAACTATGATTAACAAAAATAATATTGCTTTTAATTGTTTTAACTAATGAATGTGAGACCAGTTGTGCATAAGAATAAAGAGAACTAATATGAGGGGGTTTTCATTTATTTAGTTCTAGAATAGATCTAACTTTTATAGTACGTTCGAAAATTCACCCTAAAAATATAGATCATTCGGAAATTACTGGCTGCAATAAAGTGCGTTCGGAAATTCAATCTGTAATAAAGTAATGTTAGAAATGTAGCGATTTTGTCGCTGCCTCATGAAATTTTGTTTTCTTTTTTAAATTAAAATTCAAAAAAAATTTTTTTAATTTTAAAATTGCAGAGTCAGATATCGAAAGGTATTAAAGTAAGTTTTCTTTAAGTCTTCAAATGTTGTTAAAATTTCTTATTTTGCAGTGTATTGAAAAGCGAAAAGTATTGGGATATAATTTCATAAACAATGTCATTTATGTTATTTTCGAATGACAGATTATTTAGAAATTTCAGAAATTGTAGACTGCGTAAACAAATAAAGCTTAGCTAAAGTTTTTGCATACTGTTTAACGCTTCAACTTTAGTTCTAATGTAGAACTTTCAGCGCAGCGTGCATAAATGAAAACCCCCTGAATATAAAGAGGTTATTAATAATGGGATTATTATTATTATGTTATGCATAAAAATTTCTAAATTTTTTTAAAAACTGGACTATTTCTACAATTACAGAACAAATTTTGTATTATAAGTTTTTTCTGTAATTATTCGACATTTGACAAAGCTGGTTTTGTTCTAAGTTGCTCGAAAACTAATTAAAAAGAAACCAAAATTTAAAGAAAAAAAAATCACATTAAATTATAAATATATGTATGTATATTTTGAAAATCTTTGGCGTCGTAAGGAACTTGAAAATTATTTTCCTAAAAATTTTTTCAAAATAAAACTTTTAATTAAATTTTTCTGGCACTTTTTATATTTCATATAAAAACTTCATTGAATAACAATCATATTTGATTTATAATTTATAATAATTTTTTTTTTCCTATACTAAACAAATACAATAGTTAATAATTATAGGATAGTCAAATAGATTTACATACACTTGCGATTAAGGAACTAATCGTGTCAATGGGTATCATAAGTTAAAAATGCTTAAAAAAAAGAAAAAAAGAGGGAAATTCCTTGAGAGTATCGAAAATATATGATGAAATTAAGCATTCCTATGAAAGAAGTAACAGAAAAATACAAAGAACCGTCTGCAAATTTGTGAATCTCTAAACGGACCGATGCCGAAATCTCCAAATATAAAACCTTTTAAGAGGAATGGCAAAATTTTGGAGGTATTCTTGACAGTTATTAGTGCACGTGTCATCTCATCTTTTATTTGTATTTTCGTAGGTGTAAATTCCATTATTCTTTTAAATTGTTAATAATTGCATTTTGTTCTGGTTGACCTTTTCGCTTTTTAAGATTTCTCGTATGTCTTTTACTAATAAAATGTTGTGAAAAACTTTTATCATCGGCAACAGTTATATCACATGTTTTACAATAAAATACACCAGAAGGTGTGCGACAATTTAAAATAAATCTTGATAAATGAGAATCTCTTTCAGCAAAAGCTTTTTCTGGGCCTAAAATAAAAGAAAAATTAAACAACTTATTCATGACATGTAATATAATATATCTTAGATTTGGCTTCTAAACTTACAAACTTCTTTGAATTTTTTAAAATGTTTTGTTCCTTGCATATGGATTGTTAACTGTTGCTCAGATGTTGTATAAATATTACAAATTTCACAGTATGTATTTGGTTTAGAATTAATTTGTGAAACATTGAGATTAATACTATTTGCCTCTATTTCTGAGACTTTTTTTGGTCCAATCAAATCATTTTCAACATTTTTATTCTGTGTTTCAACTGTTGTAAGATCCACTTTAAATGATTCTCCGATTCCAAATCTTTGGTCAACTGCACAAATATTCACACTAAAAATAAGATTTATAATATAGTTGTAGAAATATTTTTGAATTTCTTTACTTTTTAGGAACATTATTTTTGTTCAATGGCTTTATACCGGAATTAATTTTTCTAAAAAAGAAAATTTAAAGGATTAAATCTTGAACAAACATTAAAATTCATTCAAGTATTACGATGCATGCTTTTTTCCACTGTAATGTTGCTTAGCATCTTGCAAAGATGTCAATTTTACATTGCAATATTGACAAAAGAAAATTTCAGAATCTTTAGGTATTATATTATTGTCCTTTAAAATAATCAATTTAAATAACGCAAAAGAACTATAAACGTTAAAAAGTATTTTACTTTTTCAATTTTAGGTGCTGGTTCACCTGTACGTTTTGACCAGTCAGACAACCAATTATTTATTTTCTTATCATGACTTTTTGACAAATAATGAAAATGAGCACTTTTTGCTGAATTTAAAGCTGCGTTACATAGTTTACAGAATAATGGTAATATAAGGTTGTTTAATTCTTCAGGATATAATGTATTTCTACCGGCTGAAAAAGAACAAATTATTAACAAATATTGAAGAAATTTAACATTATTATTATACCATATAAAGCCATTTCAGAATTTAGTTTTCTTTTCAATGGTTTTTCATTGCTAATTGATTCTGTTAAGGTGGTATTTTTCCGAATCTCATTGACATCTATATTTTCAACAACTTTTTCTTGTTGGGAATCTGATATCAATGGGGACGAAAAATTTTCCATAGATTGTAAATGACCAACATTTTCCGAATTTTTACTTGATTTCATAGGAATTTTAAAATTTATCTTTGTTCTATTCGTATCTATTCGTAAAAGAAATCATGTATTTAGGTATATATACAATAATAAAATTATAAAATGTTTATGAAATTCAAAATTTACAAATATTAAAATTAATTATCGGAAAATTGTACATTCGTTTTAAATAAATACCTTCAATTCGTCCAGCGTCCATTTCTTATTTCCTAATTCTTAATACTTTTTTGAATGAATTCCAATTTTAAATGATTAAAATTTTATTTATTTACTCTACATTTTTTATTTCTACTAAAAATGTCAATTTTCAATTAGCTGACACACAACCAGTGCTTCAAAAACTGCCCATAGAAGTCATATGATGCATAAAATGTTTATACCACGTATTACATTTATTAAAATATTGACTACTGGTTCAATTTATGCTGTCACACTTGATATGGATTAAAAGGGTTAAAATAAATAACGTATTGTAACAAAACCTTATCAATTTGATAATGATTTAGTATTTTTTAATATTAAATAAATCTATCTTCTGATATAAGCTAAATATTTAGTAATTTATTAATTTGCATTCAGACTATCTACCTCCAGAACTTTTAGGTCTCTCTTTAATTATGTATCCTTTATATCTATTTCTTTAAACCTATTTTAAAGGTCTCTTACGAATTCGAATCAGAAAAGTTTTATTGTAATAAATATAATTTTTAATAAATATGTTGCAAATACTTGTAATATAATAATTTTCTAATAATGTAGGTTACGTTAAGCTACACATCCTTTATTTTATGTTTATAGTTATGTTAAATGAATGTTGTAAGACTAAGTTTGAAACTGTGGCAATGCTAAGTTTAAAGTCACTGCAATGTGAAAAGGTCTGAGGATCACTGATTTAGAAACAAAATGGTATTTTGAAACTAATATTGAGGTTAGGTACTTTAAAGTTTTATTATGTTTAGTTATTTTGATTTATGATTTTACATCATATTTCTCAGGTCTTAAACAAAAATTAATAAAAATGATTTATAATTATTTAAAGCCATTTGCTAACTTAGTACAACGAAAATGTTATTTTGAACTTAAAGCGTGTATACATATGACATCCGAAATTATTTCGCTTAAAAATGAAAATTTATTAAAATATTTAAACGCGTTAAAAAGCGAATTTTATGCACTACGACTCAGTTCACTAGAATCCGAAAAGGATCATTTAAGGATGCGTCGTCTTTCTGATGTTGTCGACAGCTACGAGAAAAGAAATTGTTTAATCTTGAATTTGCAAAATTTGAATGATATGGAAAAGGAGAAAGATGAGGAAATGAAAGAACTGGTCAAAGAAGAGAAACAGGTAGTTACAAAATTAAACGTTAATCCAAGTTTTAAATACATATTTTTACAAAGTTATTGGTTTTTTAGGTTTATACTAAAATGTTGGAAAATTTAGAAAATAAAATTATTGATCAATTATTGCAATCTTGCGCTCCTAAAAAGTGTTCAGAAATTTTTTTTGAAATCAATGCAGGTGTAGGTGGCCAGGAGGCTATGTTATTTGCATCAGATTTATTTCGAATGTATGAAAACTTTTTTTGCTATAAAAATTGGGATTATGAGATAATCGAAAAGGAAGAGAGCCCTATAGGAGGTTTACCTTACCATTATCAAGTTTAAAAAAGTTGTATTTTTGTAAAATGTTTTAAAATAATTTAAGGAATAAGAAGAGCAACAATGATGATAAACAATGATAACGCTTTCGAATATTTACAAAATGAAGCTGGGGTTCATAGGGTACAAAGAGTTCCAGCAAATGAAAAATCTGGTAGGATGCATACTAGTACTACAGTAGTAGCGGTAATTCCAAAACATGATGACATTAATCTGGAATTAGATGAAAAGTCACTGAAAATTGAAACAAAAAGAGCTTCTGGCGCTGGAGGCCAACATGTAAATACTACAGATAGTGCTGTTAGAGTTACTCATATACCAAGTGGAACGACAGTAGAATGCCAAACTGAACGATCCCAAGTTAAAAATAGAACAATTGCGTTAAAAAAACTAGAAAATATTTTAATACAAAAGCAATTGACAGCACAGGTGAGTATACATACCTAGTTATGTATTAATAAATAATATGATTTTTTAATATAACATGAAATTTACACAATATTAAACAACATATGCATTATTTGTTGAAGGAAGAGGAACGAACTTCACTGCGGAAATCACAAATTGGTACTAGGAATCGAAATGAAAAAATTCGTACATATAACTTCACTCAAGATAGAATAACTGATCATAGATTGAAAAATGGAACTTTTCACAATTTAAAGGATTTTTTAAACGGTGACAGAGCTTTGGATAACCTTATACAACAAATAATTTATGACGAAAGATGCAAGGCACTGTTATATATTGTAAATAACATAGAATTTAAGTAATAATTCAAAAAATTGTAAATTTTTTATTTAGGTGCTAAATACATGTGTAATTAGAAAATAAACTGCATAAAAGTTATTTGTAATGTTTAGTTAAGTTCATATGTAATTTCCATATAATTTCTATAAATTCAGTATACAGCTTAACAGACTTGTTCAGTATGCAGCTGAGCTGACAAAAAAATTATTCTCAGAAGATGGGAACGATGCAAAATATAAATAGATTGTAAAATGTAATAGTTGTCTAATTAGTAATAATTAAGTAATGTAGGTCATTTATTTGCCAATCTACCCTATAATTGAACTTTTATAAAAATATGCTACGTGGAGTGTCAAATCAACGGTTTCAACTTTATTAAAAAAAAATATATGTATACCTATCCATCTAAAATTTCGAACATTTTCCCAATTACATAGTAAGTTCCTTTAGGAGCCAAAAATTAAAAAATAACTTATTTCTGTTACAAAAAATGCTTAACCAATTTAATTACCAATATTAAACATTAAATTAAAAATAATTCCTTTTCAGCCAAAATCTTTTAAAAAAACTTCGCACAACAACACCAGTGTTGTCACATATTGTGTTAAATCTTTCAAAATTACGAAAAACGTTGTAACTGGTAATACTTAAATTACACAGTAAAGAATAAATCCAAAATAAAAACAAATTCTAGAAAAAAGGATGGAAGGCACTAAAATCTATTCAAAACAAAAAATTTCTTCATCAAATATAACAAGAGAAGATTTTGATAGCGGTCCTGTCAGTCTTGATGAAATAGAAGATGGCTTGTTTTTGGGAAATCTTTCTGCCGCTTGTAGTTTGGAAACATTAAAAAATTACCAAATAACCAGCATTTTAACATTAGATACTGTGCCTCTACCATGCCACATATCCGAACAATCATTTTTAACAACGAAATATGTACATGTATCTGATATGCCAAGAGAAGACTTATTGCATTATTTGGAAGAATGCATCAATTACATTACGGACTCATTAAAAAATGGAAAAGTATTGGTTCACTGTTACTTTGGAGTCAGCAGAAGCTCAGCTATCGTAATTGCATATATAATGAAAAAATATAATTTGGATTATGGACCTGCGTATGAAATGGTTTTAAAAAAAAGGAAGTATGTTCAACCAAATGTTGGATTTATATTTCAATTAAAGTTATTTAAAAGAATGGGATGTAAAATAGATCCAAATTATCAAAAATACAAGAAATATCGTTTAAGGATAGCTTCAGAGAAAGTTAAAAAAGCTAAAATTCTTCCACAGAGTTGTATGGATTTAATACAACCAGATCCTGGATTGACACAAGAAAATCCAGAACCGATAGTTTATCGTTGTCGTCAATGTAGGCGAATACTTGCGAATAAATCACATGTTTTAAATCATAATAGCAAAATTATTGAAAATAATACGAAAATTAATACAGAATTGGATAGCGAATCAAAATCTGACAATAATATACAAAATTTATGTGAGCAGTTACAAGAGTCTTCCATTGTTCCCGAGAATGAAGAGCAACCTATTATCGCAGATGTATGTGATAAAATTGTATTTTTGGAACCAATTGCATGGATGAAAGATATTTTGAAACATAGCCAAGGCAGACTGAATTGCCCAAAATGTAATCAAAAATTGGGAAGTTTTAGTTGGGTAAATGGGTGTTGTTGTCCATGCGGATCTGCAGTGGCACCAGCGTTTTACTTAGTACCTTCAAAAGTTGAATTATCAAAAATTGTACAGAACGTACAACTAACATTGTAAAAGAACAGATAAATAATATCAAATAATATTACATTCATATTCAAAAATTCAAAAAGAGCAATAATATATCTTTATTCTTTTTTGGAATAAAAATATCAATAAAATTAATGGAAAATTTTTAATAAATAATAATGCTTTATGTGTTCTACTCACCTATGTGTATTTTATAATAATACAATTTTTATCTTATAAAAAATACTCCTATTATATAAATATATTAAAAAATTTGCGAAGCATCACATTAATTTAATCATTTATTGGTGTACTGCCTGCAAGGAGTATAGTTAATAAGGTTTTGAGATATATACTTAAAATGTTATATTTCTTATGTACTCTATTTAAAAATAATATAGTTAGTAAAAATTGTTAATAAATTATTTAGTTCTTTAAAAAATAATCATTCTTTATTTTTCTTATATGATTTGTGAAAGAAAACCTGTACTTTGTGCATTTTTTACAACTGGACATTTAGAGTCGATAGAACTTTAAATTTATGTATTTTCATGATATTTTATTCAATCTCAGACCCATACTTATTATTTAATGATTCAGGTACAAGTATCTTAATATTATATGTAACTGGCACAATAAACCACATTAATACTTTTAAAATGCATTAAAATATATGCTATTTTTCTAATTTTTAATTTAGTTGATCTAAATAAAATGAAATATGTATATTTTTTTTTTAAATTAAAATCAAAAAACTAAAAATTTCTTTTAAAACATTCATTTCTTTTTTCATACCACATTTCTTCCAAAATTTTAATTCTATTCAGTAACAAAATGCTTTTAAAAATATATATATTTTTTTCATCTTAAATACTTGAAAATGTTTACTCAGTCTGTTCACTAATAATTTTTTCTGTATTCAACTGTTGTAACGGTGTAAAAGCAGATGCTTGTGATATAACAAGCGAGCCCACATTTGGTTTGAAATCTCCTGCTTTAACTTTTTCAACAATTTTGGTTGAGATCTAAAATATAAAAGTAATTAAGCATACAAAACGTACATTCATAAAAAGTTGATAGTTATTATTATTACTCTTTCACATCCGTCAGGAGGTTCTCTTGATAAAAATCTATTAATTCTTGGAGATGCACTTGGTGTATTACTCCGATCATCAGAGGATGGACTTTCATCTATAAAATATTTTCGTTTAAAATTAAAACAAAAAAAAATTAATTTTTATTTTTTACCTGATGATATTATATCTCCCATTGGAGTTTGTGTATTAACCGATCTCATACTATCATGAAATAGTTCAGCTACAGGTGCTCTGTGCCCTTCTGGTGTACCACCAGCAATCTTTAAAAAAAATAGGTACTTTCTTTAAACTACAATCTTTAAAATAATTGCATATTTTTGTTTTTTGAAATTTATTCAAAAATTTTACAATTCTTTAATTGCAAAATTAATTTTAGATATATTACACATAAATTTATATATATATAATTACCGGGCATAATTCATTCTGACTAGAATTTTTTTGTCCAGTGTATAGAACTAATTTTTCTATTTCTTGATTTAATCCTTCTACTGAGCTTCTCATATGTCGTATATGTATATTTGTTCCAGGTTTAACTGGCATTAAGGTTGAACTAGGAAATCCTAAAAATATTTTAAAAAGTTGAAACCAAATATTGGTACAAATATGTTTAAACAACGTACCGTGAATTGGTTTTGATTGCACTGTTTGGATGCTAACTGTTTCGCTGGTTTGTGAATTTTCTAAATGTTCTCTTATTACTGGTGATTCCGATGAAGTTGTATTCTCTATATTTTCTAAGCCTTCAATAGGCGACCACTCAGTCTGAGTTGCTTTATCTTGATTAATTAAAGAATGAATTTGTATATTAAATAATTTTTTATTAAAATTGGTTTTTACTAATTTAATTAAGTACTTATCAAATGCATACATGTACATACACATGTACCTATAGGTAAAATAATGAAATTTACACATAAAATTATTATGGAAATTCTTACCTAAAAGAATTATATCTAATGACGAGTTCCATGGCGATAGTGCGTCGAGTGAAGTAGTTCTTCTCAGATGCTCTACGGTCACGTTATCTGAAATATCCAAACATTGTTCAATAATTATATGTATGTATATGTATATACAGTTTACATTTTAATTTTTATCCACATCAATATAATTATGAAAGTATGTTTTTAACTAATTTTGATGTAATAGGTAGGTATGTACCAACATCTTTAATTCTAATTGAATTATCAAATCACATAAATAAATTATATACTTTTATCATATCCAACAATTTTTTGTGTGTAATAACACCCATAATGAATTACGTACTCGTAGTATACCTACAACTTTTATTTTAGCATGTTAAGATTTACGCTTTTACTATTTTTTATTCAATATTATGTATGTACCTATTTACATACCTATGTACTTAAAAGTATACATGTATATATACATATACATATATAAAAATACCTCCTACCCACAAGTTTTTCAAAGTCAATTGTACTTTGATTAAATTTCAAATTTTAGTTTTCCTAAAGTATTATCAACACACAAATTTTGATTTCTACAATATTGAGCTTAGATTTTTTTGTAATTCTTATATAAAATTTGCATTATATTACAACTTACTTTGTTGGGAGCAATTTTCTGAACATTTTTTCATTCTATATTAAATTTATTGTACTCCTCACATAAATACTGAATTGATATTTTGTATATTAAATATATTACAATCTGTATTTAGATTTTAATATTAAAATATAATGATTTTACAACTTTTTTACATTTTTAAAAATGAATAATGAAATACCAATTTTTTTTTATAATAACCTGACGAGACAAACCAAATGGTTGCTGCCAGATAAACAAAATCATTTGGTCAAAAGATGGCCGATTAAAATTTGCCGTTTAAACCGCTTTCTGAATGCTCTTATAATATTTAAAAAATTTATAATTACTATATATTCTGACAAAAGATTGTTAGGCTGATCTTATTAAATAAACCTTACAGTTGAATTTTATCATATTGCAAAGAATATCTATGTAATATAATTAGGAAAAAGAAATATGGTAGTTTTGACTTTATAAGCAAGGTATGTAGTGTTATATTTGCAATAAAGAAATATGGCAATGCTAGAATATGTCGAATTTTTTTTTTGTTTTGTTAACTGTTGTCAAAACACGTCATATTGGAATGGTTGGTTTAATTCATTAATTGGCCAATATTCTTCTAATCAGTAAATTTGCAAAAAATTTACATTTATTCAGCTTTTGGACAAGCTTAAATTCAAATTAATATGCTGAAATTCGTAAAACTAAGAGCTACATGGTATTAGATTTTTAAAATCTATATTTATCAAGGCAAACATTTTTAAACCGAAAATTGGTATAATTACAATTTAATTTTTAACCACATTGCCCCAATCACTTGCGTAACCCATTAATGTTATATGTTCTTGAACTGCTTTATCTAATATATAACGGATTTCTTGACATCCCTGTTGAGCGTGTTCTAGAACCTTTGGCAATTGATCTAAGTGAAATCTTTGTGACATCTCCATAAATGCAATTTTATTTGAAGTTGGAAGAGCTGCTACTGATAAAGTTGGACCACCACAATTTTCTTCTAAATTGGAAACATCCATTAGTGGTACATCACCATTAGCTAAAGATGCCGTACAAGCACAAATATATTCTTTGATACAAATTCCAGCGTCGATTAAAGCAAGAGTAGCCTAAAACTCATCAATTTTTTGAATTTTCCATTGTTTTAATTTGAAAATAAGTTTACCGCATTTACTGAAGCACAATAAGTACCACCATCAGCTTGTAAAATTTCAATATAAACATCAATCTGTGATTTAGGATATAATTCTGTAAGTATAGCAGCCCTTAAAGTTTGCTGCAAATTTATTGTCATTTCTGTTGATTTCCTATCACCTCTTGGACGACTTTTTCTTTCACCGGTTGAAAATGTGGCCATACTATACTGACAGTTAACTATAACTTCATCCTGACTACTCTTTTTTGCAGAAGCCTTTAAGAATATTTTATTTAACAAAATCAATTTTTTTTTATAAATATTTTATTTTTAACCTGGTGTGGTCCATATACGGCTGCCAAGACTTTAGTGTTTCCTTGTTCAATGTACGCGCTCCCATCTGGTTGACTGAAAACACCAAGTTTACAACTTATTTTCCGTAATTCATGTGGCCTTCTGCCATCTAATCTTAAACCTTGATCCGACAACAATTTATTCGACATCATTTTATATACTGATCACAAAATTAGTAAAAAATTATATTGTTGGTTACTTTATAAGAGAAATTGAAGCTGCTTTTGTATCATAAAAATGTGAATTTTAGGAAATTGGGATCAGTTGTAAACAAAAACAAGAGTATTAGGTAGCAACAACGGATTAGCTCATATTAAAAAAGTGTAGCATCAAATATCTATAATGTTAGTAAATAAAGTTGAGCAACATTTAAAAGAAATTACAAATTCACAATATTTTAATGAATCACAATACGCTGCGAGCTGTCACTTGGTCCAAAAAAGTGTTATTAGAGAGAAACGCTGGTCTCTCAAAAATTCAGTTGAAATAAAAGTTTTGCTTGCTTTGCCAATGTACTACGTTTCCTTTGGTGCTATGGGAAGTATATTGGAAGTGCTATTTGGTAGTAATGCGTAAAATTATTCGTTTTTTTTTTGGTTTTAAATGTTTTAATAATTTTTTTATTAAATAAATTTTTATTTTTGAAAGTTTTTGCAAAGAAATGGCTTAATCATGGACTCGTCATTTGTTTTTCAAGTGGTATATTTATGTAGGTATGTATATGCAAGCATGTATTTTAATCTAATATCAGACAATTATTCTTAAATCTCTACTTTGCTGATATAAATTAATGTTTAAACTCAAATAGCAAATTTCAATGAATTTGGAGTGGGAGAAATAAGCCAGACTACATATTTTGCAAACGCATTTGAGAACGGAGCTCAGTTCTCCATGAAATCAATTTTTTGTTTTTTTTTTTTTTGTAAAACAAATTTTCTTACTGTGAAATTTAAAAAAAAAAATATTTTATTACCATACTTAAAAAAAATACATTACTTTTAAGTTATTTTCTGTTATTTGTCGTAAAAAACCCAACACCAATGTGTAAACCAACCCAAAATTGATATAAATCAAAATCACAAAATTAATACTTAGTGAGAAATTTGAGCATCGTAATACCGATACATTGATTTTATTGATTGATAATTGAAATCGCTTTTGCCTCTTTTGGAGCCCATTTTCATAATATTTTGGTAATTGTGTTGCCGTCTTAAACATCTAATTTCGAATCGAACACAAAAAAATGCCAATAATCTAGTCGTGAATTTTCACAAAGACAACTTCTGAAACTGGAGAAAACTTTAACTCACTGGAAACAAGCTTTATTCCACTCACAGGCCGCTCTCTTAGAGTAAAGAACCGTTAAAGATCAGATGCACTCTTACGTGTTAAAAATTTCAATATTTAGTCAGTAAAGAATAATTACTGCATGTTTAACAGTGCAAATATACATATGTATATTTATGCTTATTATATAAGTATGTATGCCTGTATATAATCATAAACACATATAATTTTGATTTTTAAACTATAATAACGGTACTATAGCTACAAAAATTCTATATTAAAAATGTATTTGTTCGATTAATATTGAGATTTTGAGCACCTGATGTGTTCACAATTAAATATGCATCCTTTTATTTACTTATACATTTACATACATACATATTACATATATTTTAACTTTATTCATTTTATTTTATAACATTTCAATTTTACTTCATTTTTTTCCCTTTTGTTTTATTATTTGATTAATAATTTAATGGTTTTTTATTTTGTAAAAAAATTTTTTGTTTTTTTTTTTTTTGTTTTTCGGAAAGCCTTTTGATGTTTTATTTAAATTTTATTTTCGGAAATACACAAAATATATACGTGGATATACTTGCATATTTCTATTTATTTAAAGGAAAAAAAAAATAAACAAAAATAATATGAAAGGAAATTTATAAATTTTCATTATTTTTTACTTATTTTTTCAATTTATTAGAAAAGCAGTAAAATCTTAAACACAATAAAATTTGCATATAACCAAAAATATAAAAATTTTCTTTTTATTTATGTACACTTATTTATGACGATTTGTGTTTTATCATACATAAATAATGTATGTACACTCATATATAGTTTTAATCGCGTGAAGAATGGTAATTTGATATGCTTATATTTTATATTATTATTAAACGTTTTCCATTTTATTTATTTTTTTTTGTTTTGTTGTATTTAATTCAATTGATGAGGTATCACCCGCGTTGTCTAATAATTTTGTGTAACAATGTTTAGAATCAAACAAAAATAATTTTATTAGACAAAAACAAGAAAGAATGAAAAACAGTTGATCAAACTAACTATTAGCCTCAAATGAAAATATGGCAAAGTCAATTGAATTCACTAGTTGCCTATACTTAATATTAAAATAAAGGTTGTCCCCAGTATGCCAAAGATTTGACGATCTCATCATATTAACGTAATTCGAATGATTTGATCGTTTGTTAATCACGTTATTTGTTTGATTTTGGCTAAATAAAAGCATCTGCAATTTTCGCAATTGAAATTTTTTAATAATTCTTTCATATAAAGTGGAAAATTTGAAACTTCAAAATAAGAATATCTTTGCCGTCATTCATTTCGTCATATTTAAAAATCACTTATGCAGGAATCTCCAAACAATACAATAGAAACTAAAATAATAATCCGTTCCGTTTGCAACTAACTTCAATTGCACACATTTGGTATACTGAGAAACGGTC
The DNA here is from genome assembly GCF_029603195.1 of Condylostylus longicornis. Taxonomy (NCBI): domain Eukaryota; kingdom Metazoa; phylum Arthropoda; class Insecta; order Diptera; family Dolichopodidae; genus Condylostylus; species Condylostylus longicornis. The sequence continues at coordinate 704,634 of NW_026578032.1, forward strand.
AAAAACCTATTAAAGAAATGAAAATTATATTATATTTGAACTACGAGTAGTTTGCAAAATTAAATTCTCAATAAAATATTTAAATTTTATTTAATTACTATTATTTATAAAGTTCCTTTCACAAGTTTTCTTAGACTTGAAATAATGTTGGCTTACTCCTCTCTATGCACCAGTCATTGTGAACTAATTCTTCTATCGTTCTTATACCTGCCTGTCCAGTTTCGAATAATTCTGAGAAATGAAATTTGTTTCCTTCATTATTATTCATTCATTTTCTTTAAAATTCCAGAATAATTAAAATTGCAGAATTATAAAACAATTATAAATAAATTTATCTCTTTTCTTATAATTTAATGTAATAACAATTTTTATTTATTAGAAAAATAATCTAAACTGAAAAAGAATATCATAACATGTAGTAGATTTTATTTATAGAATTAAAATATGAAAGGAAATAAATATTTTATATTACTTATTATTTGTCATTTTATGAATATTAAAAAAAAAAAACAAAAAAAAACCAAAAACTAAATTCAACTATAATTTTTCAATTGGAATTGTATATTATGTGCCAGTTAATGTGCATACATACATACGTACATGAGCATAAATAGATATTTTATTTATTTGTTTTTTATTTCTTCTAAGTATTAACAAGCGATTATTTATGACTTACGGCTCAATAAGGATTTTTCCATAGATTACATTATTTCGGGAAATTATAAGGTTAAATGTAAATAATTTTTCATTTTTTTTTTTTTTTGTAAAAATTATTATGAAGTGTACAATAAATATGTTTTACCGTTAAAGAAGCATTTAAAATGTTTGACAGAACATTATACATATTTAAGAAAAAAAAGAATGTTGGTTTATAAAAGAATAGAATTCAAGTTCTAATTATAATTACAATGGCAGCACATTACATATTATGCAATGGTTTTGTGGTCAATTGGCAAACGTGATCAATTTTCTACGCACACCTATGGGATTATATAAGGCTTCTAAAGTAAGAGCTTATAGGCATTAATTAATAATATTGCTCACAGATTTAATTGTGTTTATTGATTTAAGATTTCAATGGTGTAGGTACTTTATTTGTATTAGAGAAAGCTCACAGAGGTTTACATATCGCAAACTTTCATCTACAATTTTAATCAAATGAATCAAAATTAATGAGCAATGTTTGATACGGTATAAGTTCTGTAACTAACAGAAATTTTAAGTGTTTACATGTACAATACTGAGAACCGTAATAATTAAGAATTAATTAAGATTTTTTGATCTCTGGGCTTTAACAGCGTGATAATTAAGAATTGATTTTTTACTGTTAAATCTTAATTACTGATTCAGATTTAATAGTAAAAAATCAACTTAAAATATTTAACTTGGATACGATAATTTCTTATTTACTACTTGAAATGTAAGAATGGCAGTTAAAAAACATATCCTATAATTGATGGAAATATATAATATTGTTTTCTTCTTTATACATGCTAGAAATAACTAGCTATACATACAAGTACATATATTAATTCTTTTGTTTTTCATAATTTTGTATCTTTTTTATTTTGAATATTTGAATTGACAATAATTATATTTTGCTTATACATAATCATACACACATATATTGTTTTGTATTTTTTTTTTTATTTGTATGTGTACCCAGTTGTGCATATGTATGTATGACAAATAATCTATTAGTCAATGAATTTTGCTTAGCACGTTCCATATTATTGTCTTTTACCCTTAAAAATATTATTTCTTTACGCTTTTCTTATATACATATAAACACACATATACACATGTACTTACATTATAATAATATGTAACTATGTATATAAAAACATAGGTGAATTTATGTTTTTTTTCCCTTTTCCGTATTTTATTTGTAATTTGTGTTTAGAATTTTAAATTTTTTTTTTTTTTTTTTTGATTTTTTTTCCTTTAAATGTTCATATTTGTTTTTGTTTTAGGACCAGTCTTTTTCATATATTATATATATAAATGTATGTATGGCTGTACATTTAAAGGTGCATGCATATATTGTTCCGGTCTGTTACATTCATAGATTCTTTTTTTACTTAACAACATACATATATGTATGTACATATATTTTCCTATAAAATTTTAAAGTACTATATCACCGCAATGTACTAAATTTCATTTATATGTTTGTACATACATACATTCATACATTATATATCCATATATATCAGTATGTATGTATATTTGTTCATTTTATAAGGATATCAAAGTAACGTAAATATAATGACAGTAAAATTGCTCCCCCTATACATTAACGTTGAGCATAAATGTTGTTTAAATTTACATACATAGTTTATGTGTTTATAAAATTAGAAAGTAAAAAAACAAAAATTTTTTTTAAGGAATTCCTGAAGGCTTTAAAAAACTACAAATTCATTATTTACAAAAAGTTAAAAAAAAAAAAGGAAAAGCAAAAATAAATAAAACAGACACAAAGTAGCAAACATACATACTTACATACCTACATGTGCGGACTCTCTTTTTTTTTTTTTTTTGAATGGAGAATGAAGTATTAAAAAATTGATGGTGCGCCTCGTGTTTTTCATAGTTGTAAAAGGAATATTGTATTTATGTATATCGTTACATTTACGATTTTAAATACATTACATACATGTGTACATAATATTACTTATGATAGCAACGGTATAAATAATTACATATGAATTTAAGTATGTATATACTCGTATGTGTACGTTTTTTTTGTTTTTGTATTTATGTGTAAAAGAATGACAGAAATGTAATATTTTTGTTTTTTTGTTTTTTTTTTTGTTTTCATTTTGTATAACGTTATATTTTTTATTAAATAATCTATGTGTATATGAATTAGTTTACATACATAATACCATGCACGTTTAATTTTTTTTACGCACCCACATTTACCGGGTTGTTAGATATTATATTCATGCAAACAATATTCTATACATGTACATATGTATACATATCTACATGTATAGAATGGATTAATGTAATTTAAGGAATTTTGATTATTAGTAACTTAGATTCTCAAATAAAATATTTAGCCATTTAATCAGTTTATTTTAAAGAATATAATATTATAAATTGTTTTAAATGATTATTACTATTATTTAATATATATATATATACAGTGAAATCATTATATTATGAACTTTTAATATATACTGAAAATATCTACAATATATGGGGAACAATTTGGTCTCCAGTTTTTACAACTTCATATATAAAATATATACACTTATTACAAAAATTCTACAAAATTTTCTAATAATATTTACGACCCTTCGAATGTTATTTACAAACAGAAATATATTTTACAGAAATTTATTATTTATATATAAAAAAATTTTATTGTATTTTGAAAATAAAATATTTATCAGCAAATTTTTGTTCTTTTTTCCAATTTATATTTGAATATTTATCAATATATTCAATTATTTTATATTATTGGTATTATATATAAATATGTAGAAATTGTACTTATTGTTTTCAGATCATAAATTTATTATATATAATTACATATATAATTTTATTATAATTACATATATATTTTTTTATATATAATTTTATTATACAAATAGATTCCTCGAGACTTATCTTTCTAATAAATTGGAATATTGTGTGGGGTTAGATAAATGAGAAAATCAGTTTTAAATATTTAAGTTCTGGTGTCAATTTGAATTCATTTATTTGAATTTAAAATAATAATAAAATTTATGAATTATAGTAGAAGAATTCAAATTCTAATAACTGTAAATATAATGATAAAATAAATTACCCTGAATGTACATATATTAACATCCCCTAATTTATTATCGTACAATTTACCAAATATAAAATAATATAATACAAATATAAAGGTAAAAAACCCCAAGCTATACATTGGAACTAAATTTTATTGTTTATTTTATTCTATTTATACATAATGTACTTAATTACTAATTAATTTATACATACATAATGTAAATATATGTATCCTTCAGAATTACAATATTTTTATTATACATTATATCAAATAGAATTTAATTTTATATAAAATTTTCATTAAATTTACTTGGAGCTGTTATACATTAACAAATATAAAATTAAATATGTACAAATACCCTAGTACTTAATTCTATACATACATATATGTACCTAAATTATAATAATTATTATCTAACATTTAGAAAAAGGAACCATTACGGAACACAAAAATATTTTTTTGATTCTAAATTCATTTTAATAAAAAATTTTGACACTGTCAAAAAAAAAAAATTGCACAAAAATACTGAACACAAACAATCATATTATATGCATAAAATGTACATGCAATCATATATGTTAATCTACATACATACATACATACATACCGACATACTGTAAATGTGTATGTATACAAAACACTATAAATAAAAAATTCAAAAACATAAAATAATAATAATAAAAAAGAAAAACCAAAATAAATAACGAACTAAAGTTCTGGTGAATGATTTTTAAAGCACAAAAAAATAAAAAGTGAAAAAAAAAAAAAATAACAGAAATTATAGAACAACAACAACAACAACAATAACAGCAACTACAACAACACCAAACATATGAATATTTCACATACAAACATACCGACGTTATCGTGTACATTACGTTAAAATTAACATAACGAATAAATTTTTTTTTTATATTTTGTTTCCTTTTTTCTTTTTATTTTATTTTTCTGTTTTTATATTAAATAAAAACTACTCTTTTCATACACCATATTACAATCGGGAATTGCCAGTACTTAAGAAACTTTCTTGAGTATAACAAGCATTTAACTAAAATAAAAAATAATAATAAAGAAAGAAAAAAACAGAATTAAATTAAATAAAAAAAAAATTATTCCTCGAATGAAAAATAAAAACAAAAAATAAAATTATACAAAAATATATTTTTTTTACTACAAGTAGTTACAAATTTTGTTTTTGCAATAATATTAAAAAAAAAATAGATATAAATAAAATTTATAAAAAATTCTGTTATATTTTTTCTTTTTTTTTTCAATTTTAATTTTATTTTTTCTATTAATATAAAATTTTTTTTTTTTATTTATTTATTTATTTTATTTTATTCTAATTTTATTTTTGTGTATGTGTAGAACAAAATTATATTTTATGTTTTTTTTTTTTATTTGAAAATTTTCATAATTTTCATATTATAAAATTTATTTATTATTGTGCATGCTTTTATTTTACTCATGAATCAATTCACTGTTATACACGGTACAATATTATTATATATTATTGTAATACAAAAAAAAATATTTCTGTGTGATATTGTATTGTACAGTATATGATTATAGAAGAGAACAAGTGGAATAAAAATCAAAAAAAAAAAAAAAAATAAATAAATATTTTAAAACTATTAAAAAGTCAAAAAAAAAAAAAAACAAAATCTAATAGAAAATTATAAGAAAAATTTCATTATTATAAAAATAGTATTGCGCTGATTATGATTGTTGTGATGATGATGATAATGATGATGATAATGATGAGAGACCGCTCAAAAAATTAAATTAAATGAAAAAGCGTTCAGTTTGCGGTGGTTTTTTGGGCATACAATAACTATATACTTATGTATACAAAATAAAAACAAAAAAAAAAAAATAAAATATCTATGTAATAAAATTATGATTAAATTTAATAAAAATAAATGTGAATAGTTAAAATTTTTAATATTTGTATGTACATATACACATAAATCCAAATAAATAAATTATTATCTATATAGGATTTTATTTTTTTTTTTCAAAAATTGCATTCCATATGCACTCATATACTTTAATTGTATTATATTTGTATGAGTATATATAAAGTGAACAATATAATAACCCCGCCGTGTAAATTAACGAAAAGAAAAGAAAAAATAATAGCTAATATAATGTAATAATAGAAAATTTAAAAAAAAAATGATTGAAAATTAAATAATTTAATTAAAAAATATAATAGAAAAAAAAATTTTATAATCAAAATAATATCAACAAATAAATTTAAAACAAAGTGAAAAATTATTTTATTTTTTGTTTATTTTAATTAAATAATATATATATATATATATCTATAATTAGTAATTACTTAATAAAAAACATATATATCCGTATAAATATACTATTATATTGTATTTATTTATAAATGAAATTTAAAATAATCATTTCACTTATATTTGCAAAATTAATTGTTGTAACTCAAAAATAATATGATTTTCGGTAAAAAAAAAAATAAAATTTTTTAAAA